>NW_026262723.1:37385754-38635754 GCF_021869535.1 Mytilus californianus | reverse complement strand
TTAGTTTAAGTGAATGGATCTCTATGAAATTTTACCATAAGGTTCAATACCACAAAAAGAAGGTGGGGATTGATTTTGGGGGTTATGGTACCAACAGTTAAGGAATAAGGGGCCAAAAAGGGGCCAAAAATAAGCATTTTCTAGTTTCCAGACAATAACTGTGGAACGGTGTATGGATCTCTCTGAAATTATACTACAAGTTTCCATACCACAAAGGGATGGTTAGGATTTGCTTTGGGGGGTTATTGCTCAAACCGTTTAAGAATTAGGGGCAAAAAAGGGGGAAAAACAAGGTTGTCCTCATTAATGGACAAATACTTTAGTACAAAACATAATTTAAAGCAGTGTAAGGGAGATAAATCAAATACATCATTGAAATTATCTCCCTTACACTGCTTTTAAATTATGTATAAAGTAATGGTTAATGAACAACTAAGATAATTTAAAACAGTGTAAGGGAGGTAATCCAAATACAACTTTTTGGTTACTTCCCTTACACTGCTTTTAAATTATGTTTAAAGAAATGCATATTTATAAAGGAAGACCAGTATGGCGCATTAGATTTGTAAAATCTTTGACCACATTTATTTATTTGTTATGCTGAATCTAACCATGTATTTAGATTTTTTATTTGTGGACCCCGCTATCAAATTGGTTCATATTGAGGTCAAAAGGGTCCAAAATTAAACTTTGTTTGATTTCATCAAAAATTGAATTATTGGGGTTCTTTGATATGCCAAATCTAACCGTGTATTTAGATTTTTAATTTTGGGTCCTGTTTTTTAAATTGGTCTACATTAAGGTCCAAAGGGTCCAAAATTAAACTTAGTTTGATTTTAACAAAAATTGAATTCTTGGGGTTCTTTGATATGCTGAATCTAAACATGTGTTTAGATTTTTGATTATGGGCCCAGTTTTCAAGTTGGTCCAAGTTGGGGTCCAAAATTAAACTTTGTTTGATTTCAACAAAAATTGAATATATGGGGTTCTTTGATATGCTGGATCTAAACATGTATTTAGATTTTTAATTTTTGGCCCAGTTTTCAAGTTGGTCCAAATTGGGGTCCAAAATTAAACTTTGTTTGATTTCAACAAAAATTGAATATATGGGGTTCTTTGATATGCTGAATCTTACCATGTATTTAGATTTTTTATTTGTGGGACCGCTATCAAATTGGTTCATATTGCTCAGGTCAAAAGGGTCCAAAATTAAACTTTGTTTGATTTCATCAAAAATTGAATTATTGGGGTTCTTTGATATGCCAAATCTAACCGTGTATTTAGATTTTTAATTTTGGGTCCCGTTTTTTAAATTGGTCTACATTAAGGTCCAAAGGGTCCAAAATTAAACTTAGTTTGATTTTTAACAAAACTTTAATTTTTGGGGTTCTTTGATATGCTGAATCTAAATATGTGTTTAGATTTTTGATTATTGGCCCAGTTTTCAAGTTGGTCCAAGTTGGGGTCCAAAATTAAACTTTGTTTGATTTCAACAAAAATTGAATATATGGGGTTCTTTGATATGCTGAATCTAAACATGTATTTAGATTTTAGATTTTTGGCCCAGTTTTGAAGTTGGTCCAAATTGGGGTCCAAAATTAAACTTTGTTTGATTTCAACAAAAATTGAATATATGGGGTTCTTTGATATGCTGAATCTTACCATGTATTTAGATTTTTTATTTGTGGGCCCGCTATCAAATTGGTTTATATTGAGGTCAAAAGGGTCCAAAATTAAACTTTGTTTGATTTCATCAAAAATTTAATTATTGGGGTTCTTTGATATGCCAAATCTAACCGTGTATTTAGATTTTTAATTTTGGGTCCCGTTTTTTAAATTGGTCTACATTAAGGTCCGGAGGGTCCAAAATTAAACTTAGTTTGATTTTAACAAAAATTGAATTTTTGGGGTTCTTTGATATGCTGAATCTCAACATGTGTTAAGATTTTTGATTATGGGCCCAGTTTTCAAGTTGGTCCAAGTTGGGGTCCAAAATTAAACTTTGTTTGATTTCAACAAAAATTGAATATATGGGGTTCTTTGATATGCTGAATCTTACCATGTATTTAGATTTTTTATTTGTGGGCCCGCTATCAAATTGGTTCATATTGAGGTCAAAAGGGTCCAAAATTAATCTTTGTTTGATTTCATCAAAAATTGAATTATTGGGGTTCTTTGATATGCCAAATCTAACCGTGTTTTTAGATTTTTAATTTTGGGTCCCGTTTTTTAAATTGGTCTACATTAAGGTCCAAAGGGTCCAAAATTAAAGTTAGTTTGATTTTAACAAAAATTGAATTCTTGGGGTACTTTGATATGCTGAATCTAAACATGTGTTTAGATTTTTTATTATGGGCCCAGTTTTCAAGTTTGTCCAAGTTGGGGTCCAAAATTAAACTATGTTTGATTTCAACAAAAATTGAATATATGGGGTTCTTTGATATGCTGAATCTAACCATGTATTTTGATTTTGGACATTGGACCATAATAGGTAAATTAAAAAAATTGAAGTTCTTAGACCACATTCTTTCTGTGTCAGAAACCTATGTTGTGTCAAATATTTAATCACAATCCAAATTCAGAGCTGTATCAAGCTTGAATGTTGTGTCCATACTTGCCCCAACTGTTCAGGGTTCGACCTCTGCGGTCGTATCAAGCTGCGCCCAGCGAAGCATTTTATTAATTTTAGTTTCTTGTGTATAATTTGGAGTTTAGTATGACGTCCATTATCACTGAACTAGTATACATATTTGTTTAGGGGCCAGCTGAAGGACGCCTCCGGGTGCGGGAGTTTCTCACTGCATTGAAGACCCATTAGTGGCCTTCGGCTGTTGTCTGCTCTATGGTCGGGTTGTTGTCTCTTTGACACATTCCCCATTTCCATTCTCAATTTTATGATAAAAAAACATTCTCTAACACCTTAGGTAGAAGTGAGAGGAAAAAGTACATGTTCTAGCCCCTGTTGGGGAGAAAGTAACTAATCAGATCTACACTAAAATTGTTTATATAAATAAGAAGATGCGGTATGAGTGCCAATAAGACAACTCTCCATCCCAGTCACAATGTATAAAAAGTTAACAATCATAGGTCAAAGTACAGCCTTCATCACAGACCCTTGGCTCACATCGAACAGCAAGCTATAAAGGGCCCCAAAATGACTAGTGTAAAACAATTCAAACAGGAAAATCAATTTTTAGTCTATATATATGTGTGTAAAATTCTATAAAGGTGATGGACATTTAAACAAATGTACCATAATGATAAAATTAAAGGAACTACAGTCGCAAAAAAAATGAAAAAAGTTAATTTTTGATCTTCAATTTCATGAAGTTGACAAATGAATATTCCAATAAAAACAATAAAAACAATATATTAATGAAGTTGCCCTGCAAAATAGGCAGAAAGTAGCACTATCACTGTGGATATGTTTGGTATTTTGAGAAATTTTCATTGTAACAGGTTGCCTACAGACTTGTTAAAGAATGATTGAAAGAATTTTTTAGGGGGTACAGAAGAGCACCTTAGTTTACATGTTAAAGTATTTCCATTTTCGTTTAAATATTTGCATTAAACTATCAAAATTACATATCTCTGTGCCAACAGTTTATTTTGTAGGTAAATATGTTTAAAGCAGTGATAATGTCAAATATTAAAAAGTGGGGAAAAAAACAGTGTTGAGAAAAGTAGATTAATGTTTGTGTTGAACTCTAATAGAATAGACCTGACATTTTCAGCAGTAGACACTACTGGTAAAAAGTAAAAGCATTTGCTTAATTTTTTGCTTTTTAGAAAAGAAATAAATTTTATGCCCCACCGATGCTAGAACAGGGGAATAGTGTTTTTTTTAGATTTTACGTAAGTCTGATATTCTGTCCATGTTATTTTCAATCTGTTCGGCCATCCAGTACTGTGGATTCATTTATTTTCGTGGATACCAATTTTTATGGATTGACGAAAAATTGTGTTTTCATGGATATTGGATTTCATGGTTTTGCCAAAGTCTGCAAACAAGCCTATAAAAATTAACATTTTTCTTAATCATTCAAATTTGTGGTTCATTTATAACCTTGAAATCCACAAAAATTGATATTCCACGGAAATAATATAGCCTCCGGGTGCAGGATTTTCTAGCTGTGTTGAAGACCCATTGGTGGCCTTGGGCTGGTTTCTGCTCTTTGGTCGGGTTGTTGTCTCTTTGACACATTCCCCATTTCCATTCTCAATTTTAGCTGGAAGGGGAGCAAAATGTTTTTTGGCCTGTACATGAGTCTGATATTCTGCTTATATGATATTCAATCCGTTTGTCCGTCTGTCTGTCAGGTTTCAAGTTTTTGGTTAAGGTCAAGGTTACAACAACTTGAAAATTAGTACACATTGTTCATATGAACTGTTTAAATTACATGCAATAATATAGTTTTGACCCCAGTTTCCCATTCACTGATCATAGAAATGTGATAGTTTGAAACCAGTCCATTCTCTGGTTAGAGTTTTTGGATAAGGTAGTTTTACCATGAAATTGAGGTCATATCAACTTGAAACTTAGTTCACATGTTCATTTTGATGTGAACTATTTAAATATGTACAGTGAACATAAAAATATGACAGTGCTAGCAGGATATTGTGTCCTAGGGACAGATATTTTTATTTTTTGATATTTCATAAGGATACAAATGATTCTTTTTGTTGGAATACAATTTATAATTATAGGGTGCTTTATACAAAAGAGAGTCTTCCAAAACTCATACAATGGTTTCCAGGATAAGAGCTTTATGGGAACATGTTCGAATATCCAGAAAGAAATTTGAAGAAACCCCTGATAGAGGTAGGTCATTTTCATTTTGTTATAATTATGTAAATTTCTAAATATTTCAACTATTTACAAAGTTGCAAATGCATGGCTGAATTAAACTCTAAATTTAAATGAAAACAATTTTTCCAACTTTTCAATAGTTTATTAAAAGTCTTCTTTTTAGTCAAGATAGAAAATTTTGACACATTTATAATAATAGTTACTTTATATCTTGAATAGTTAAAGTTAACTAGTGTCAGAGGTTAAGAATATGGGTGCATCATATTTGCACCCATATTCATTTTTTTTAACAGTTGTACAGGAAATAACAGGTTTGTATACAAAATTCATAACAAATATGTCAACATTTTTTTATTTTGAATGTAGTACAAAATTTGTATTATATTTTCATATTGAGTACATTATTTCTGATCAAATTGATAACCTAAGAAGCCCCTGAAAGCTTGTTAGACATGCATGATACAGGGCCTATAATAAGCACTTGTTATACCTGTGCATTTTAGAATCATGATACAGGGCCTAAGTGCTTGTTTTACCTGTGCATATTAGAATAGACTTATTCTACTCACCCAAAATCCGTCATGGTCGAGCTAGGGACTAAGATTAATAGAAAGGGTATAAATGAGGTATAGGTTATTGTGTCATATCAAAATAATATTTTTTTACTGGCAAATAATTGAATTGGGTTTACCTGTTAAATTAATGTGTGCAAATGTAATAAAAAGCTGTGAGCAAATGTAATGAACCTAAAAATATTAAATTTTTGTTGACTTAAGTAATTAATTTAAAAATTTGTTCAACATATTGAATTATTGACAGTAAGTTATTAGACTGAAATATGAATCAAAATGTTGAAAGACTTCGAAAAAAATTTGAAATGCAACTATTGTAGTGTTTCTATTTTCTGTTTTAATGGACACCATTTTAATGTCATGTTAGAGCATTTTGTATATACATTTCAGGTTTTCTGGGGAAAAGTTTTGCGAGACATTTTAACAGATTTTGGAACTACATTCTGAAAGGTGGAGTAGGGACGTTTTTTATAGCAGTATCTATGCCAGTCCTGTGTACAGTGACATCTACATTGTCAGTGATATTAGCAATATCAGCCCCATTATGGTATGATCTGTTTTTAGTCCCCTACCGACGAAGTCGAAGGGGACTTTAAGTTTGCACTCCGTCCATCTGTCTGTCCGTCCGTCTGTCCATCCGTCAGTCCTGCAAATCAGCTTTCCACACTTTTTTTCTTCGTTCTTAAAGATATTGATTTGATATTTGGTATATAGTTTTATCATGACAAGTTATAGATCAAGTTCGAATTTTGTTCCGATCTGATGATTTAGTCAGGAGTTATGGACCATAACTCTGGACCATATCTAATGTTAGAGTACTATGTTAAACCATATTTCTGTACAAAGGGAGATAACTCATTTTTTAAAAGACATTCTTTATTAAATTATTTGAAGAATTTTTTGGCAGGTTTATTTTTTAATTAGTATAAACTAATTTTCTGAATGCTATATATATAAAAAAAAATTATGAAGAGAAATCCTTTAATTAGATAATAATCTATTTTTATTAATGTATATATTTCAATACATTACATTGTGTAGATAAAAGTTGTTGACATTTTATAGATAAGTTACAAATCTATATTAGTTTGTGACAAATGAAAGAAAAAATATTTGGAACTATTAATTATATTTGATTATAATTTGAAAATAGATATACACTGTATTACATCATATCTAATCTTAGAGAACTATTAATCATATCTGATGTATTTTTCATCATGCTTATAAGATATTGATTGATAATTGGTATATATATAGTTTTATCGTGACAAGTTACAGATCAAGTTCAAATTTTTGTTTCGGTCTAATAATTTTGTGCAGAGTTATGGTCCTTGGACTTGAAAAATTCATGCATATAATCAGTTTTCCACACTGTTTTTAGTCATGCTTGAAGATATTGACATGATATTTACTTTTTGTTTACACCATGACAAGTTTTAGAACAAGTTAGCATTTTGTTCCAGTATAATGAATTTTTACCCGGTAGGGGACTATGTGTTGCCATGCAATACTCTCAGAATGCTTGTTACTCAGATAACATTAATGTGATATGTTAATTAAGTTATATTATATGGAATTCTATGGACCAGTTGCAGAGTAAAAGCTTTTAGAATGACTTACATTCCGTTGCTTTTTAAAAAGATGCCCAAAAAAGTAATAATTCTTTCAGGTTTGCTCTTTGCTCATTTCAAGGTTCATATTTGTTATTTCTTTTCAAGAAACTTAAGCGGATGTACATGTATCATATTGACTAAATGTATCAATCATTAGAAATTTACAGATGGCTGAAATTATTTTTAGAACCATTGATAAAAATTTATCAGATTTCTAAGAATAACAAGTACACATCAAATCAGACTATATTATATTGATATGTTTTTCAATTTTAAATGCTTAATTTTGTTTTGGTACCAAATATAATAATAAGAATTGTTCTGAATGGAAGATAGTTATCTCCCCTATAAGAAAACATTGATGTAATAACCTTGATATATATATATTCAGGATACCAGTTGTGACATTGATAGTACATATTGGTGGATTCTTGATATATGATTTTGACAGTCCAGGTAAAGATTATTTCTAGAAAATAGATTTAAAGCTTTGTTATACATGCATAACAAATTATGAATCATAGCTTAAACAGTTTATTATAACAAATTACATACTGTGGATTCATTATTATTCGTTGGATACCAATTTTCGTGGATTTCGTGGTTATAGGTTAACCACGAAATCAAATGTTCAACGAATGGCAAATTTACTATAGGCTTGTATGCAGACATTGTCAAAAACTACGAAATTAAATATCCACGAACTTGTAAGTTTTCCCTAATCCACGAAAATTGGTACCCACGAAAATAAATGAATCCACAGTATCTGACATGAATATTTAGTTTGTCAAAGCCTGTGCTTTTCATTTCCTAGACCTAAATTTAATTAAATTTCTATTTTAGCATATTTATGGTGTAAATTTCAACAGTTTATGAGAAAAGCTCAACAAAAACAGTTTATTCACTATTTTACATGTCTATGCATCAACTTGAAACATTTGTAATCTTGAAACAAAAAACCTAATAAGCGGGGCCAAATATGGTTCCTACAAAACTTACTTCTTTTCTGAATTTTCTTTCCATAGAAGATTCATTGCAAAATATAGAGTATTGGAAATGTCAAACATATATATTTTTTCCAGATGACAGCAATAAGATAGGAATATTGTTTGAGGCAATTATATGGAGATTGTTAATACAGGGTTGTATCCAGCCATTGACTGCAGTGTTGGTTGGCAGTATTGGTTGTCCTCTAAGTTCTCTGGGCATTACGCTCTGTAAGTACCAAAACCCTGTCATAGTCTGCGCTTTGGAACTGACATTCTGTAAAAGATAAGGATCATTCAGCCTTTTTTTTTGTCTCAGATTTTCATAGTTATCTAAATGATGATGTCATTATTAGTTGGATAAATATAGCAACCAACTTCAACGATTTAAACATAACAGTTCATGTTCTAATTTTGCATTCAGTTTTTCATCGCTTAAAATATCTCTCCAATTGTTAAAAAAATTATTAATTTCAATCTATTTTTCCATTGCTTTAAAATGATTTCCTTGAAAATACACAACATCTTTAAAAATGAAGATAATGAAACATGGAGTAATCCAAGAACTTTTGAAAGAGGAAAAACAATTTTGATGTTTTGATATTGTTCAAGACCTCCTTATGTTCTTGTTAAAAAAAATCAATCTTTCTAACTGAAATTTTTTGTTGTTGATAATGCTCTGTTAAAAACTTTTAATAAATTTACCTTTAGCTACAGTGATCATTTCCAAAATTTAGTTATTAATGCAGTCATCGCGGTATGACATCTTCAGATTGAATATTTTTCTAGTTTTCATCATTATGGCAAGTTTTATATTAAAATTTTGAATAATTCTTTGTAAAATTTTGATAATCTTGCAATTGCTCTCTTAAATTATTGTGGGTTAATTTATAATGAGAGCTCTGATTTAACCAATTTATATTTGATGTTTGAAACAAAGCTTAAAAAACTTTTGCGTGCTATATTTTAAGGTTTTCACATTATAGAAATAATCACTATATGATAGAATGTTTATATAGTTCTAAGGAATTCAAATTGAAACATAAAGGGATACTAAAGTTGTTACTGTGGATTCATTATTATCGGATACTAATTTTCTTGGAATTTGCGGATAGAAGCATACCGCGAATTAAAAATGTTTAAGGAAGTATAGATTTACTAAAGGTTTGAATGAAAACTTTGGCAAATCCATGCAAGTACAACATTTCTTTTTCTTCAATTTACAAAATTTGATACTCATGCACTCACGAATATAAATAAATCCACAATAATCCACAGTAATCAACAGTAATCCACAATTTGATTTTTTTAAGTAATTGTAAATTGACCTTTATTTTGATTTTCAGTCGGGTTATTAAGAAGGACATGTCGTGGATTTTGGGATACTATTATATATTATATTGTAATCAAGCCTAGAGCCAGAGTACCATCGAATGATAGTTTTGTAGCTAGGAGAATTGCAGGTCCTGGCTTAGCAGCAGACTTCTTCTATCAGGTATAACAATTTATACAAAATGTGACTTTTATAGTTTTGGAAAAAAAGTTTTGTATATGAGATTTTGCATCATAGTATTAAGCTTTTCTCCATATCTAGTTGTATACCAGTTTTCATAGATTTTGTGGGGAAAGGTGAACCAGAAGCTTATATGTTCAATGAATCACAAATTTTCTGTAGGAAAGTATGTAGACTTTAGCAAAATCATGAAATGAAATATCAAAGAAAATGCAAATTTACTCAATCCACTAAAATTGGCACTTACAAAAATAAATTAATTCACCGTTATTAAAAATATCCAATACTCTTGGTATTAAATTTATTTTGCGAATCTCAAAATGCACAAAAATTGTTGCCTCACAGTACTGTTTAAAGAACCTCTTCAGGATAAAAATTAATTATAAACAACAATGATGGGTTGAACAAGAAATAAAAAATATGTAAGAGTATTTTATTGTTGCCACCTGGTAATGTACTGTACAGAACTGCTGTAGCTAGTCTTATAAGAAGAACCTTTTGTGTAAGTCAGTTGGCATACTGAGTTCTAAAAAATATTGTTCAAGGATTGTCAAAATGAAATATGTATTGGACAAAACGTTTAGATAGAATTTGTCTTACCAGCAAGGTAGCAGATAATATAGAAGAAAAGAAAAATATTGTTCTTGAATATGACTAGAGTTATCTCCCATATTACAGTTTTTCAGTACAAACAAATACTTAACTTTGAATGTGACTAGAGTTATCTCCCATTTTTCCAGGTTACAAGAGGGCAATATAATAATGCATTTTCTGTAGGGTACCAGAGGTGTTCCATATATTAATTCTTGAAGAATAAATAAACTAGATAAAAATGGGTAACAATTCGTGTAACTAGAAATGTCTGTACTTTATTACAGACAATAAAGCTGTTGAAAAAATAATATCCATTTTTATGCCCCCGCCATAGCAGATGGGGCATTAAGTGTTACCCTTGTCAGTCCCGTCCCGTAAGTACATCCCCAAAATTGGTTTCCATTCTCTAACTTTAGTTTGCCTCAACAAAATGTTATAAAACTTATACACAATGCTTATTACCACAAAACGCAGATCAAGTTTCGAAATTGAGTGGTGTCACTTTTACTGTTCATGAGTTATGCCCCTTTATAAACATAAAAAATTGCAGAATTTTTTATTTCTGTCCTCTAACTTTGCCTAAACAAATGTTATGAAACTTATACACAATGCTTATTACAACAAAACACAGATCAAGTAACTTTAAAGTTTTTGAGTTATGCCCTTTATAAGTGGAAAAATTGCTAAATCTGTCGTTTCCGTTCTTTAACTTTAGTTTGCCTCAACAAAATGTTATGAAACTTATACACAATGCTTATAATCACAAAACAGTCTTAGCAACGTGAATCCTGCATCTTTATGGAAGTTGACTCATGCATATTTACAAGTGGGGGCATCTGTGGCCCATAGACACATTCTCCATTTATTTTCACTTAAGATGGAAAAGGCAAATTTTCAATGTTTCCTTCGTGAATACTATAAATACATTTTCTACACTTTGTTAAATATGATTAAAATTTTCTGGATTTTTTAAACCTTAATGGATAATAATTCCAACCCTGTATAATCCAATCAGGAGTTAAACAACATTTTATTCTGAGTATGTATGATCTTGGGGTAAAAAAGTTGCTAGTAAAATGTAAAGAAAAAATTGCTCTCCATTTTACCTTAAATAATATACTTCAATATGACTAGAAGTTCCCATATTTCCATATTACAGCCTGCTGTTCAATAATTTGAAAATTCTGCTTAACATTTTATTATGTACCTTTGTACAAGAAAGGTTTATTGAAAGTGTCTTTATTGACGTTTTTTAACTGATAGTTATACCTGGTCTTTTTTGCAGATTGAACCTGAACAAGCTCTAGCAGCATTTGAAAGTATGCTTGAACGAGAAGAATTAGAGGCATGGAAACATCATATGTCCAGATTGATAGATCAACCAAAAGAAGATTTCAAGTAAGAACTTTCTACATGTTTTTTCTTAGGTAAAACATGATTTTTGTCTGATTGCAGTTTGCGAGACATAGGTATTACTATCCGGTGGCGGCGTAAACTTTTTGTATAAAGCTTTATATATCAGGAATTTGAAGACCTGGATGCTTCATACCTCGTATGCAGGTACCTTATGTTATGAAGTTTCCGTCTGTCATATGCCCATTGTCCTTGACCTCATTTTCATGGTTCAGTAACTGTTTGAAAAAAAATTACAGTTTTTTTGTCATGTGAATTTCTCACTTATTATGAGTAATAGGATAACTATATTTGGTATATGGGTTCCTTGCAACGTCTACATGTCCTTCAGACAGGGTTAACCTGGCCTTGACCTCAATTCATGGATCAGTGATTAGGTCCGTTTCTCAGATACTACAAGCAGCAGGTCAACCATATGTGGTGTATGGAATGATTGTAAGGGGTACATGTCAGGCTAGCAGGTTTCATCTGACCTTGACCTCATTTTCATGGTTCATTGGTCATTATTAATTTTTGTCTCGCCTTGACGGAGTCAAAAAGCGAGACATAGGTATGCTGTTTCCGCCCCCTTAGTCATGGTCTATAGACTTTGAAAATTTTGCTAAGTTTACATGTATTAGTTTGTGATTAGGTCAGTTCAAGGGGAACCATTAGTGGTACGCCATTGTTAATTGGTGTTCAGTTGTATAAGCATTAGCACATCTCATTTCCATGGAGAATATTTGGCCCCGCCCCCTCAGTCATGGTCTATTCACTTTGAAACTTTTGCTTAGTTTACATGTATTAGTTTGTGATTAGATCAGTTTAAGATGAACTGCTAATGTTAAGTCATTGATATTTGGTATGCAAATTTATTGGCATTTGCAAGTATCGTTTCCATGGAGATTATATAGCCCCACCCCTGATCATGGTTCATTGACTTTGAAACTTTTACATAGTTTACAAGTTAATGTTAGTGTTTAGGTTTGTTTAAAGGGAACGACTTATGATAAGTCAATGGTATTTGGTATGCAGTTGTATTAGCAATGGCACATCTCATTCCATGGAGATTGTTTAGCCATGTACCTTAAGTCATGGTTCATCGACTTTGAATATTTGCATAACTTACATGTTTTTTATCAAAATTACAAAAAGGCGAGACATATCTCTGTGATAACAGTTTATTTGTGTTTTGGTCTGTTTTTCAAGTACTGTAAGCAATAGGTTAACTATTTTTGGTGTATTAAATGATTGTAAGGTGTTCATGTCTGTCTAGCTGGTGTCATCTGACCTTGACCTCATTTTAATGGTTCATTGGTCAATGTTAAGTGTTTGTGTTTTGGTCTGTTTCAAGCACTTTAAGCAATAGGTCAACTATATTTGGTTTATGAAATGATTATAAGGTGTACATGTCTGTCTAGCCGGTGTCATCTGACCTTGACCTCATTTTCATGGTTCATTGGTCAATGTTAAGATTTTGTGTTTTGGTCTGTTTTTCAAATACTTATAACAATGGGTCAACTATTATTGGTGTATGGAATGATTGAAAGGTGTATATGTCTGTCTAGCCAGTATCATCTGACCTTGACATCATTTCTATGGTTCATTGGTTAACATTAAGATTTTGTATTTTGGTCTGTTTTTCAATTACCATATGCAATGGGTCAACTATATTTGGTGTATGGAATAATTGTAAGGTGTACATGTCTGTGTGATAGTTTTTATCTGACCTTGACCTCATTGTCATGGATCTTTAAAAATTGTAAGTTTATGTGATATTTGTAGTAAAACCTTTATCTTTAAGACTTTCAACATAAAATCAATGGTCAGTAAAACAGGCGAGACATTTCAGCATGTGCACTCTTGTTTAAAGTAGCCATTGCATAAGCATGTGATGACAACGGTCTGGGAATGGTAGAAATCTATTTGCTGTTTATAAACACCATGTACTTTTCAAGCTATAAATAGTATGATAGAAAGCTGTGTTCAATCATTAATCACCGAATATTTTCGTAGTTTTATATTGTATTGTTAAAAGCTACATTCTGATTAATGTCCAAGTAGAACTCTTATAAATAGTATAGTAGAAAGCTATATTCTGTCTTTAATCACTAAGCTACTTGTGTAGCTTTATATAGTCATTCAGCTTCAATGTTATATTCTGTAGTTATGCTTCTCTTGTCTGTAGTGGACACTCTCGCAAGTGGAGTATTTCTTTAGTTCATTATATAGAGCAATGGTTTGCTCTTCCAGTAATCTTATACTTGATTCAATGTGGTACTTCAGGACATTTTTATAGGTAGTAAGATCATGCTTTTTATGCACCCTCCATAGGCAACGGGGCATTAAGTGTTACCCTTGAGCGTCAGTCTTTCTGTCCTGTCTTTCAGTCTTTCTGTCTTTCCTTCAGTCCCATTTTGTTGCGAAGCTAGAGCGGGGCTTTTATTTTACAATTCAAATCATAATTTTCTTTTGATAGTCAAATAAAAGCCAGCCTTATATTTTCTTTTGATAGTCAAATAAAAGCCAGCCTTATATGTTTGTTACCCTACATGTTTGTTTTCTGGTTTTAAGTCTCCAATTCAATATGTTATCAAAAGAATTTATGATTTTACATCTTACATGTATACTCAAAGATAAATAATTCAGCTTTAAAATGACTGAATAATGTATATGTAAAGCCATTTTAAAAAAACTTATCAATTTACAATAAAAATTTTGGATTTGTATTTTAAATGAAAGATTTGAACCTTACTACAGTCAGATTAAAAAAAATTTATATCTTTAAAATAAATTTTGATGATAATTATTAATAAAAATATTTTTCCTGATTAAAAAACAAATAACAAACAAACTATGCCATCTACAGAATTTATCTCTCAGTGATCGTATATTGAATTTGAATTACCTCCCTTGAATATCTTTTAATTTTAGAGTTAGAATTTACATGATTAACCAATACTTTACAGTGGCTTTGTGACTGATCTTAAAAGAATTGCCAAAATCATCATTAGTCTGTCCTTTTTTCCTATTTTGCTAAATATTTTTACAGTCTTATGGATTTTTTTATTCATTCAATTGAAATTATTAAAGACTGTTCAAAGTCCACATTGGATAATCAAAAACCTTTCCAATTTTTAAAAATAGTCAAATTATGTCAAAACCTTATTTGTGTATACAGTATGAAGAGCACAAGATACCTCACATGTTTCAATAATTGAATTTATGTTACAATGTAATTGTAAAAATTTTAAACAATTATAATTTATTTTAAAAATACATCAGGTTCTATGCAAATTTATCTTTGACGGTAAAGCTGGAAAAAAGAAGTAGGAAAGTTTTGTAACAAGTTGCTGGTTCAGTTTGATTGATATCAAAAAACAAAATTGCAGTTGAAAAAAAATTGACAGGTTTTTATTATCAGATATGTCAGTGTTTGGTTTGAATAAGCTCTGTATTTCAGGGAAAAGTAAAAAAATGTGAAAAATGGACAGACATCAGACATCAACAAGAACATAAAAAATAATTCTTGATATGTTATTTACATTAGTCTAGACAAAATAAGACACAAAAGATGATATTGTTATGATGAGCGGGAAACAAATATACAATATTATAATGAATATTGTTTGATTGAAATTTTCTGTTATAAAATTTTGAAAATAATTTAAAAAAAAAAGAATATATCTCCCTCATGCATAATTCTGATTCCATGTCCAGATTTTGTTTTATCAGCTCTTGAACATTTGTATGCTGATTTGGATTTTCAAAATTTTGGCATCGAACATCACTGAAGACATTAATTGTTAAAATGGGCAGGTACAGTGAAATTTTTAAAAATTAATGTTTAGGGTACATATCTTGTAGGGAAATTAATTATCACAAAATGAATATTTAAGAGGTATGAACAAAATAATGGGAAATATCCCGTGATGAAGTATTGTTTGAATATGGATAAAAGGAGATGTAGGTTATTTACCAAAAAGACAACAACATCATTAAGTACATAAAGTTCAACGTACTATCTTCAATGATAAACAAAAGTCCATACCATATGTCAAGCCCTAAATCATTCCTGGTCTAGACAAAGAGGGTTTTTTTTTTAATTTTTTATAGTCTTTTTGCAATTTTTTCCCTGTGTTTCATATATAAATTACAAAGAACAATCAATTTGTTTTTATAATGGGATAAAAATCATGAAATTAACATGTTTATAGAATAATTAATTATCTTGAACTACAATTCTTGAATTGTTTTGAATTTTTTCTGCACTTTCTGTTTCCATTTCCTTTTCAAATTGTCTGAAACTGGGACTATTATATGAAATTATCTAGGTTTTGAAGTACAAAACCTTGGCATTTTACTGAACACTGAACATGGATTTCAAAAGATTTGATTTTACGAAATCATTTGAAGGTGTACAGGTATTCATACCTGGGGCCATTTGATGACTAAATGACTGTAGATGTCAGATAATTTTCTTTAGATCAATCACCTGTGATTTATTATTGCACATTTCCCATATTTCATAATCTTAAAAAATTCTAATTGTAAATTTTATGTAGGCTTTATTGAATTATTAAAGTAAACACATGAATTGCTTTTCATAGTTGAGAAAGTTAAATTTGTCAAAATTAACTTTAAACCCATATTTCTGTATATTATTGCCTTTAATGATGTGTGTGTTTAAAAGATACGGTGGGCATTAAATGAGGATGGCGAACCAGATTATAGCTAGGGATGGATACTCATGAACAGTTTTGATTTTTGACAGGTGTATGGTAGATTTGGAAAAGAAATACTGAAAAAAAATATTTTGTTGAATTCTATAAACCAATTGTATAAATATTAAAAAAAAAAATTTTTGGTAGATTTTGAGTATAATTTGTGACCTTAGCCCCAATTTGTTTTTCCTTAGACCCTTTAGTATTATGGTGCTATTATAGCTATTTACCCTGATCTTATCTGTAATGAATATTTATAACAATTTTCTATTAATAGAAATGTGAGGTAAATGAAAAACCCACCCAATAACAGGCTTATTCAAATAGACAGCTAGAGGTAGTAATTGAAAAAATGTTCACTTTGATTTAAAATTCTGAGGCCCAAAAGGTACTTTTGTGAAAATAAATTAGGAGACCATTTGAAATTTCAGAGGTGGTTAATGTGGATATTGAGCTGGGCTGTTTTAGAATACAATGTAGTTTCTAAATTCTGATAACTGTTATGTTATAAAACTTTCCTTCAACTCCTACCCCCACCCACCACAAAAATAAAACCCTCTCTTTATTATTTTTTTTTCTACCTATGATAGAAGGGGAGCGTTATGTTTTTTTTCTGTCATTTATCTGTAAGTCTTTGTAAGTCTGTCTGCTATCAGGTGAAAGTTTTGGATTTTATTTAAGCTTATGATTTTTGTCCAAAGAAGGTTTTGGGGTGGTGTATTTTTTTGTTCTTGTGTATGTGAGCTAGATTTGAACTTGTGAAGTTTGTGCATAGGATTGAATTTTGCAATATGAAAGTTTTTATGTCAGCTTGCTGGTTTGTACAGAAGTTTGCATGGACAAAAATATGATAACTTTATTCTTTTATGTTTGAAATTAGATTTATTGGCAACCTGATTCAATATTATTTATTGTTTGGAACAGTATTCCATAATATTAGTAACTCTTTTATGATATAGTGCAAAATATGAATAATATGAAAAATGTCTTTTTTCATGTTTGAAACTAGATTTGTTAGCAAGCTGATGCAATATGATTTATTGTTCAGGGCATTATTCCATAATATTAGTAACCCTTTTATGATATAGTGTAAAATAGTTCATTACAATTCTGAAATACTGCTGGGGGACAATATTTCATATTAGAATATAACTACAAAAAATATAATGTTGAAAACTATGTTAATTATGAAAAAGAAATGAGAGAAAAAATTATTGCAGGACTTTTCTATACTATCTAAGACAGAGAGCTCATATTTCTTTTTTTCCTTTTGCTTAAGAAATTTTTGCAAAGAGAATTTCGTTTAAATCAAACTTAGATAAAATAATTGAACTATCGTAAACAAGTTGAGATAAGGATATGTCATAGATGTAACACATTTGTGGTATTATCTGTATATAATTTGCACATCATATGTTAAGTATTTTCACTGTAATTCTTCCTATCTACATAGATTTCTTAACATTGTTTGTACACATGAACATATACATTTGTACCTGTACTTATGTTAAGTACTCTGTCTGTCGTCAGAATAATAACATCTAAGTCACTTTCACTTGACATCTTTTCATAGTATTAGATTCTTTATTTCCACAATATCAAAAAATTGTGGCTCATTTCTTGAAAAATTTTAAACCTAGTACCTGACGTCAGAATAATACTGCCTGAGTAGGTTTCATTTGACATCTTTTCATAGTATTAGATTGTCTATTTCCATTATTATATAAAAAAATTGAAACCTAGTTGAGACTGGGGCATAGAAATATGGAAATCAAGACCTCCTGTCTTGCAGTAAGACTTATGCTGAAAACCATCTGTAAAGCTGTGCCTAATTTATAGACAAACAACAATGGCTGTATGGAATGGGGGCATTAAATTTATTAATGTCCTTAGGGAGAGTGCCATCACTGCCATACTCACTGAAGGTTATATTTCTTATTTGGGAAAGACACATTCATATGTGGCAGAATTAAACTAGTTTTTTTATGCCATCGCCATCACCGGGGGAGGCATTAAATGTTACCGTTGTCCATCTGTCCTGCTGTCCGTACATCCCAAAATTTTCTTTTCTCTAACTTTAGTTTGCCTCAACCAAATGTAATGAAACTTATACATAATGCTTATTACCACAAAAAAACAGATCTAGTTCGAATTTGGAGGGTGCCACTTTTAGTGTTCTCGAGTTATGCCCCTTTTTAACGTTATATGCAAGCGGGGGCATCATCTGTGTCCCATTGACACATTCTCTATTTATTTAGATCTAAAAACCTGCCCCTTTCTTGATGAGATGATTAACGAAAGGTACATGATAGAACAAACAATAAAAATCAATTCTGGAAAAATACCCATTTATATATATACAGTAATAGTGTTGACTATGCTTCCTAAAATTTGTCTAGTAATTTATTATGAATTAAAAGAAATGACGGGTATATGATGCAGCCACCTGACAACAGAGGTAGTGTGAAAACGTTTACCGGCAGCATATGTACATTTCAACAAATGACTTTTCTTCTGTGATGCTCCATGTCAAAACAATATTGATCAGCATGCTATATGAAAAAAGTGTCTAGTTCTAATCCCTCTCCCCCCCAATCACCCCTCCCCAACACTAAAAAATATGATATGAAATAAATAAATCATGAATATGATTTTTACAGTTAAATGTGTTCAGTATATTTGTATAAAAGTTACAGAAAAAACATTTCTTACTGAAAATGCTACAACTTTGAAAACTAAAAATCTATTATAAATGCATGAAATATTTGCTACTGGACATAAAGCAAACAACAATCAATCAATCATCTAGTATTTTTTTTTTTATTCCAGTGATCTATTATGAAAGAAGGCTGCTTCGACTAATTTTTCATAAATTCATCTTTGTTAATATTTCTGCATACTTTGACAAGAAAAATACTAAAATAAACAATTTCCTCTTGTAGAGCCTCTGTTATCAGTACTCTAATCCATTTGCATGTTCATAGCACAGTAGTAATTTATGGAATTAAATGTAATTACGTTTGATGCAGTAAGATCCTTGTCAGTGGCTCCCGATAACTTAATTACCATGATTTTAACAGGGATTTTTACAGGTTGTACCTGATTTGCTTCAGACCAAGAAATTATAAAATTGAAAGAGAAGTCAGTCTGTCTGTCTTATTTACATTTTAATATTATTGAACTTTAAGGTAATTTGTGCTTTGTTGGAAAGTTGGCTTTGAAATGTGTTTTGTAAAAAGTAATGTAATGGTATGATATTCACTCTGAAATGAAAATATACTGTTGAAGGTTTGAGTAATTGGGGCTTAGCACCACTTCTGTAATAAAGGCAACCTAAGGAGATAACTGCATTCATTTAAAAAAAAAGTTAAATAACAAAAATACCGAACTCCAAGGAAAATTCAAAATGGAAAGTCCTTTATAAAATGGCAAAATCAAAAGCTCAAACACATCTAACGAATGGAAATAACTATCATATTCCTGACTTGGTACAGGCATTTCCTTATGTAGAAAATGGTGGATTAAACCTGGTTTTATAACTAGCTAAACCTCTCACTTTAGTGACAGGACCAAGAGATACATATAGATCTAGTATTGCCGTTATTAATCCTGTACCTGACTTGAAAACAATACATCTGTATTTTTTCCCTTTGAATTAAAATTGCCTGATCTAAGCAAATTGTTAGAAGGTCTACCTTAAGAAATTGAAACATTTTGCAATTTTGCAGTTTGGGTAAAAATACAATAGTTGTCATCTTTTTAAAAGCTTGATAATTGGTGTACTTTTATTCTAAATGTATGCATTATTTTTATGAGCTTATGATTCTAATTTCAAACGAGAAACCAAACAATTTACATTCTACAGCTACCAGTACTTAAGATTTCAAAGTGTTGATTCTGAATTTATGATTAATATTTAGAATTAGACTAATAAGTCTCATTTTTTTCTGAAAAAAAAATAAAACTTCTGGATTTATGAGTTGCATTGAACAAATATAATATTTTGTCGTTGTTTTTTTAGAAGGGGGTGGGGACTTCCCCAATAACTTCTTTTAAAAAAGTCCTCTCTGTTAATTGAAGAATTATAAGTAGTTAGATAATTTGAATAAATTTTGTACAGTTCTCCTTTACGTGTTATAAGAAAATACATGAATTCATGTCACTGACTTTTATTGCATAAAAACGTTGCAAGGCTTTCAAGTTAGATTAAAACTTAATATTCATAAGAGGAACAACAATGACATAGAAAAGACAGTTTGATTTGTAATTAGACTAATTTTATAGAGAACTGTCTCGGTGTGCTCATTAAAATGTAGATTGTGACGACAATAATTTGACATTCTTAGCTATTATGGTGTTACATGCAAGCTTAGTATGCATAGATAATGAATATTATATCGACAAAGTACAATGAGAGTTATTTTATCAAATCGTTGAATCTTTCCTTGTATATGAAACATGAATATTTTATTATTTTTTCGTTTATTATATAAAAATCAGAAATAGAGGCCCTCAATTTAGTAACGATAAATTGGGAAGAGATAGATCAGATTCATATTGAAACAAGCTAGGCCTACATATTTACCATGGGGACCTTGCATTAGCTAAGAACAGTTTTCCTCTTTGGAATTTTTATTCATGAGTCTTTTAGGATGATAGAAGTTATGGAAAGACTTAGTTTTCTGATTGGCAATCATACCACATCTTGTTTTTATATTTACCAATGTGCAATATACTGATGAATCAATGGTTGTCTTTGGTACATGTTTGTTTTTTTATGCCCCCGCCGTAGTGGAGGGGTTATTAAGTTTTACCCTTGTCCGTCCGTACGTCTGTACATCTGTACATCTGTATGTCTGTATGTCCCGAAATTGGTTTCTGTTTAGTTTGCCTCAACCAAATGTTAGGAATCTTATACACAATGCTTATTAAAACAAAACACAGATCAAGTTTGAATTTTGGTGGCGTCGCTTTTACCGTTCTAGAGTTATGCCCCTTTACAAATGGAAAAATGGCTGAATTTTTCATTTCTGTTCTCATGCTAACTGAAGTTTGCCTCCACCAAATGTTATGAAACACAATGCTTATTACCACAAAACTCAGATCAAGTACAAATTTGGGTAGCGTCACTTTTACTGTTCTTCAGTTATGTCCCTTTATAACCTTATTATGCAAGCGGGGGCATCATCTGTGTCCCATGGACACATTCCCCATTTTTTGTTGTTGTTTTAAACTATGCCGTTTAAGTTTTATCGTTTCACATTTTGTCATGTCAGGGCCTCTTTATAGCTGATTATACAACATGGGTTTTTCTTGTTGTTGAAGGCCATGTGATGACCTTTATTGCTTACATGCATATCATTTGAACTCTGTTGGATAGTTGTCTCATGGACAATCATACCACATCTGCTTATTTTTATACTGATATGTTTTAGGGCCCTTGCAACACATAGTGTAAGATGAACATAAGTCAGTGCCTATCACAGATAAATCAAACCTTGTTTTAACAGGTTTTTTTTTTACAGTTTTCAAGGTTGTTAGAGGAGCTTGATGCTATAATGAATAATATTTCTAGCCTACTTGAAGAAGATCACTTAATTCTGAGACCTTGTTCAACTTGGTAAACACTGCAGGACTTGGAAATTATGCAGACAAGAGATTAAATAAATTCTTTGAAATAACTTCAGCAATTTCAAAAATACAATTTAGCTTGAATTGTCCTCCCTATTTATAAGTCTAGTCATTTTGTCTTTGGTGAAAAGTTGTCTCATTGGCAATCATACCACATCCTACCATTTTTATATTGTCAGGATATTTATGTTTACAAAATTTCATTTGGCTACAATTAGGTGAGCAAGTATACTCCTGGGAGCCTCTAGTTGTAGTTTGTTACAGATTTGTCATTATTTATCAGATTAAAAGACGAGTGAAGACATCTGTTGGGATGTGTAAGATCACTGACTTAAGTAAAGCTTCAAAAGCATTATTTTGTACCATGGGTAATGATTACACTAAAAAATCGAAAATTTACCAACCAATCAAGTAGATAAATATAAAACTGAAATGGGTTTTTTCTAGTTTCGTCTTTTATTACCACACCTTACCAATTATTTACTTTGACATATGATTTTTATAAAATATTATTTCCTTAAGATTGAAATCTCAGATTTGTAAGAATCACATTTGACTTGAAATATTAATTGTCATATTTCGTATTTTCCCGAAAGTGATTTTCATCATTCTTTGCACTTTTGATGCTCTAATCAAATAGTTGCCATTGAATACCCTGGTACAAATTGTCTCTCAAATACTAATTTATCCTTTTCGATTGTCAAAAAATGACTATAGGGTTATTAAATGACAAAATGAATGACGCCCGCCTTGTATCGAAAAAAAGATCCTATTCTTTATTTGTATTGTGTGTAATATTGTATGGTTATACAATATTAGTGAATATTAAAATTGTGAAATTATTGAATGAAATAGATTTTCTTTGGCTTAAAGTATTTAAATCAACCTTATGACTGATCTATATAACTACTTTTGTCATAAGATTCATTGAGAATATTTTGACAATCGATGAGGTTTTAATTTTAGAGATAAGATTTAGGCAGTCATGGTTGACATTTAATTTTTCTTGACCTGATTAGAAGCTTTGTAATACTTAACCTTGGTTTTTGTATGGGATATGTTTATCATCAGAGATGTCCATACAAAAACAGTATAATTTTACAGTTTTGCAGGCATTTGCAAGTATCAATTATAGTTCCTTGATATCAGATTTTTTAGATTCAGTTTAAATTCAGATTGCTTAAAAGAGAAATGAAAGGCAGATAGAAAAAAAAGCATATAATACCCCTTCAAACTTTAGTGAAATATTAGACATTTTTCATCAAAGCATTTTGCTTTTTTTTTTGTGCACCTTCAATCATGACTATTCCATTGAGAGTCTATTAAACATAACTTTTTCCCCTACTGTATTATCTAAGATCTTCCTATCCATTACAAAATTTTGTTCTATTGAAGGTCCTTGCATACAAGGCTTATTATAAGTCTGGTGTACTTTTAACGGTCTTGAAAGTCCCCACATACAAGGCTTATTATGAGTCTGGTGTACTTTTAAGGGTCTTGAAAGTCCTCACATACAAGGCTTAAAATAAGTCTGGTGTACTTTTAAGGGTCTTGAATGTCCTCACATACAAGGCTTATTATAAGTCTGGTGTACTTTTAAGGGTCTTGAAGTTCCTCACATACAAGGCTTATTATAAGTCTGGTGTACTTTTAAGGTCTTGAAGTTCCTCACATACAAGGCTTATTATAAGTCTGGTGTACTTTTAAGGTCTTGAAGGTCCTTGCATACAAGGCTTATTATAAGTCTGGTGTACTTTTAAGGGTCTTGATGTCCTCACATACAAGGCTTATTATAAGTCCGGTGTACTTTTAAGGGTCTTGAAGGTCCTCACATACAAGGCTTAAAATAAGTCTGGTGTACTTAAAAGGGTCTTGAAGGTCCTCACATACAAGGCTTATTATAAGTCTGGTGTACTTTTAAGGGTCTTGAATTTCCTCACATACAAGGCTTATTATAAGTCTGGTGTACTTTTAAGGGTCTTGAAGGTCCTCACATACAAGGCTTAAAATAAGTCTGGTGTACTTTTAAGGGTCTTGAAGGTCCTCACATACAAGTAGATATAAGAAGATGTGGTATGAGTGCCAAGGCTTATTATTAGTCCAGTGTACTTTTAAGGGTCTTGAATTCCATTGATCCATAGCTTTTACAAGTCTGTAGTAATAGGATAATCCAATCCAAGTCTATTACATATAAATGTAAGTTAACAAATATGTTGTATCATTTAAGCTCCTCTTACCCCAGAATATAACTTTATGGTGTTCGGTATTCAGGGGTTCTAATACCCTATGGTTTTATTTGTATCTTCCTTTATCATTCTCTTGTCAATTACTATTAGAAGTCTGTTTACTATTAATCAATGACTTTTATATTTAGGTATATTCTTATAAGCCCGCCTCCAGGTGCAGGATTTTTTCGCTGTGTTGAAGACCCATTGGTGGCCTTGGGCTGTTTTCTGATCTTTGGACGGGTTGTTGTCTCTTTGACACATTCCCCATTTCCATTCTCAATTTTATTATCCATGGATGTTATAGTCTTGTATTATTTAGAGTCCCCCTATTTAAAGTGATTGCAAGTTTAGTTTATATAATTTATGGTCCTGTTGTCCAAGTCTTTTATAGTCGATTGTATTACATAAGTATTACTTGTTTATAAAAGTATTGTCCTGTTTTCCAAGGATTTTATGGTGGTTGTATTACATAAGTATAAATTGTTTATAAAAGTATTGTCCTATGTCTAAGGTTTTTATAGTCTTGTATTACATAAGTATTACTTGTTTATAAAGGTATTGTTTAGGTGGTTGTACCTACATGGCATCAAGCGCCACTTGATGAAAAGTGGTCTCTTTTACAGGTTATCATGCACTCAATTATCGGTAATCTATCATACTTACGATGACATTTCACATGCATACTGTCATTGAAAAGAACATTTTATTATAAGTATTTAAATAATTGAATTGTAGACTAAAGATTTAGAGAGTAGTGATCAAGCTTATCGTAATCGTGTTCCTACGAAAGTTTCTAGATCTGTCTGATTACCCAGTCAAAAGTACTTCTTAATTAGTCTGTCCATATGCCCCTTGACTAATCATCTCTGGTGCCAGCAATATTAAATCACATTTTAATAAAAAAAAATTATCAGTCTATATTTATGATATGTTTGTTATGAATGGTATTTACATGTTTTTATAAAACATGTAAGCATGTCAGTTTTGTGTATTGAAGAGGTAGTTAGTAATCGGCTATCTCTAGATGAAGTGATTTTGTTCTTTTGATCTCTATCAGTGTCTTGTATTAAAGGAACAAATATCAACTACACCACAATGTCTGCAAGGCTGATTTTGTAAATGCTAGTGATCTGATAGCTTTTGGATACTAGAGCCAGATTGTCTAGGCTCAATAAATTTTGTTAAACAAGTCTGTACCAACCTATAGATCAAACTTCATAAGACAATTATTTCATTTCTGTCAGGTTAATAACCCCCTGTTATTTTTCTTTAAATTACACATCAGTTAATTCCATGCAGAACTTTATAGCAATAAGTTCCTTATATTCCATTTTTCTGTCAGCTGATGATGTTTATTTCATTAGAATCATGCCAACCTTAAATTTTGAAATTCACGACAGTAACCAAGGAAATGTATACTATATGTCATTTTCCGCAAAACTAAGGAAATGAATTCCTTATATTCTGTTTTCAGTCAGCTTACGTTTATTTCAAGAACCATGCCAACCTTGAAATTAGAAATTTCACTACTGAAGGAAAAGTATATTGCATGTTATTTTTTCCACACTTTTATTTTATTGATTTTTTGGAAAGATGGTTTTCTACGAATCAGTTAATGTCATACAGAAGTAAGGCAATATATTTCTTATATTCAATTTTTTTAGTCAGATTTTGTTTATTTGAAAAAATCATGCCAACTGTAAAGTTTGAAATTTCACTATCAAGGAAAAATATACTGTATGTTATTTTCCACAATTTCTTTTTATCGATTTATTGGAAAGATGGTTTTCTGGGATGAATTGATCTTTGATTACCCGTACTTAGCAGTTTGTAGAATTTCCATTCTTAAGAAAATAATTCGCCAATTTCCTTAGCAACATTATAATAGCATTTTATCAGTTAACTACAGACTATACTTTATTATACAGGCAGTTCATATCAGTTAGGACTTAATTTATCAAGAAACAAATTCCCAATTTTGATTTTAATTTTTGACATGCAAATAAAATGTCTTTATCAGTAATGTTGCATGTTATTGCAACCCTCTTGTCAGACCAGCCCCTTATCTTATGCATACTAAGAGAAGTATTGACATTTTCTAATCGTTTGTTATGCAACGTTAGATTGACAGAAATTAATGAAATATATAACTTGGGGTTGAAATGGATTACAATTTACATTATAAGGAAATAAGGTTGTCAACACAGAGTTAAAACATTTGCCTATAAGATTGTTTTGTACTTGATGATTGTTCTGTTTGTCTGGCCAAAAGTCATGTAAGTTTTGCTTGGTACTTTTGCTTTCAGTACACGTGTCCTAGTGACTAATTGGAATTGAAATGAAATATTGCATTATAGATAGCAACACAAGTTTACATGAATAAGACATCTAGCTATGTTTCTATACAGTGTCTTAGCTAGCCTAAAATAATAGGCACAGATCCCCTCTGCCCTTTCTGTGCACCCTCTTTCCTAATGTCCCTGTCCTTTCTGTATGTCCCTCATCCATAGACAGGGATGAGGGACACCCTCTGCCCTTTTATCCCTGCTCTATACATTTTTGTTTTTTGAAGAAAATAAAATAGATTCAAAGCAAAAAATCTTTTTACCTATTCGGAAAGCTTTCTTCAACCCTAAAATACTTTAATTTATTCAATTATTTCATTTTTATGTGGTGTCACTTTTATTTTTCTAGAGTGTAATAATGTCCTTTACAAATGTAAAATTTGCTGAATTTTTCGTTTCCATTCATTATCTTTAGTTTGCCTCTTTCTAGAGTTATGCCCCTTTACAAATTTTTCGTTTCCCGTTCATCAACTTTAGTTTGCCTCAACCAAATGATATGAATCTTATACACAATGCTTATTACTACAAAACACAGAGTTTGAATTTTGGCGGCGTTACTTTTACCGTTCTAGAGTTATGCCCCTTTACAAATGGAAAAATTGCTGAATTTTTAGTTTCCGTTCTCTTTAGGTTTGCCTCAACCAACTGTTTTAAACTTATACACAATGCTTATTAAACCACAAAACTTGGATCAAGTATAAATTTGGGTAGCGTCACTTTTACTGTTCTTGAGTTATGTCCCTTTATAATGTTAAATGCAAGTGGGGGCATCATCTGTGTCCCATGGACACATTCCCCATTTATTTTTTTCAAGATGTCCCTTTTCAGACACAACATCGCCCTAAAGTGCTCTTTATCTTAAAACTGTGCCCCTCTCACCTTAAATCCTAGCTAGAACACTGAGGTAGCAAGTCCACCTCAATCTGTACAGATCTTTTTGATACCATGTTACTATTTTATTATGACCTTTTGACCTTGATGGTCTAAGTAGTGCCTCTACAAAATCAATGTCAGCATTTAGGTTGTGAGTTCGAACCCTGCAGGTGGCACCGTGGCAGTTGTGTTCTACTCCGATCTTAATTGACTAGTAACGCTCAAGTGGCAGGTGTGAGCTACTCCGACCTTTATTGACTAGTAACGCTCAAGTGGCAGGTGTGTTCGACTCCAATCTTAATTGACTAGTAACGCTCAAGTGGCAGGTGTGTTTGACTCCAATCTTAATTGACTAGTAAAGCTAGATTTCCTGCCAAAGGCTTTGTTTTGTCAGGTCATTCCGAATTCCTCCACCAATAAAAACTGGCCATGAGTGCTGAAAGTGGTGCTGAACACCAACGATCAATCAATCAATCGTATTATGAATTTATAACATATTTTTGTTTGATGCATTTCATTTAATTTTCCTGTGAGGGGTTGATTTTTTTATTGTGTGCTCCTTTTTTCCTCATCAAAATAAAGAAAAAGAAGACAGACAAATGTGGTGTTAAAATTACGTTAAGAAAACATATTTATCATTCAAGACAAACATTTGAAAATGCAAAAGGATCTTTAATCCATTAAATTATTGGTATAATATTCAATTATATCAACATAAAAGAAATCTGCAGTTATGAATATGTAATTTTGCAAACATATGATATAATGCTGCATTGTTATGAAAAAACGAACATCTGGAAACTAGTTCCTCCTAGATCTGTATACATTTGTTGGCCTGACAGATAAATGGCTCAGAACTGTCACAAAACGGTGTAACTTGTAATTACACGAAATTAATTCTGTTGTAATGAAGGTGTAATGCATGGAATGAAATATAACAAACCGTTGCAAAATACATTTACGTTGAGATACTGAGTGATAATCATAGTCATTGCTATGTTTGGCAATCATGTATATTAGTCAGAAACGGGAACAAGGTCAAATAATGTTAGATTTTTTTGCCTGTTGACGAAAGAAATAATGAAATTTTAAGTTGTAAATAGTACTTTGAAATATAACATCTCATTGGTTTTTTTAAAACATTGAAAACATTGTCTAGTTAATATGAAAAAGTTTTCTCCATTGCTGACATACATGTATCTAAAATATTAGACTTTGGGTATTCAATGAACTAAAACAGTCTGTTGGTTTTCTTGTTTGAATTGTTTCACATTTTTTTATGTTTGGGCCAGAGGCGAATTTAAAGGGGGACTTGAGGGCCTGAGCCCTCTTTAGGCCCTTTGTGGAGCTACTTATATGGTTAATGCATAGATCTTTTAGTAGTCCCACTTCAAACATTTCCTTGTTAGTGGGCCCCCATTTTTTTAAGAAACTTGGATCCGCATATGAGGGCCTATTATAGCTGAATATACAATATCAGTTTTTCTTATTGTTGAAGGCCTTAGAGTGACCTATAGTCATTTGGACTGTGGTTGATAGTTATCTCATTTGCAGTCATACTTATTGTTAGATAAGGCATGTCAGAATTGATCTATAAATAGGTAAATCTGATGTTCAGTAGTTGTCGTATGTTGATGTGGTTCATAAGTGTTTCTCGTTTTTTATATAGATTAGACCGTTGGTTTTCCCGTTTGAATGGTTTTACACTAGTAATTTTTGGGGCCCTTTATAGCTTGCTGTTCGGTGTGAGCCAAGGCTCCGTGTTGAAGACCGTACTTTGACCTATAATGGTTTACTTTTATAAATTTTGACTTGGATGGAGGGTTGTCTCATTGGCACTCATACCACATCTTCTTATATCTATAAACATAGGCTGAAATATTAACAAGACCAACTGCCTTGACCACTCAGCCACTGAGGTCTTCCTTTGTATTGAAAGTGCTTTGATAAGATGTATTTAAATATTATTATCTGATTTTCTAACTATCACACCAATTTATAGCCTCTTTTGTGAAATGCATGTCATTTCTGATGTTGCATATTGTATTTCCATCCTAACAGAAGTGTTTTTGTATAATAATTGCCTATAAAATTTGACAATTATGATTGTGAAATGAATTGCAGTTCTCATATACCAGGTTATTACCAATTTAATAAATGAGGATATTTTATATCAATCCATTTCTCTGGTTCATATTACAAAAATAATTTTCAAAAGGCATTTTTATATAAAATTTTCCTTTTTAATTTGAAAACAACAACAAAAAAGACATTTTACCATCGTATATAGTCACTGCGGGGTGTTTCGAACACCCGGACTACTATTGCCATTAAATGTTCCATTAAACCGCGGTGGTCGCCAGGGTATGGTGTCAGTTAAATTGATTCCTGTGTCATTTGTTCTATAAAGTATGGTGTTTTCTCCGATTTCACTTGTACTGTTATCAGATGAAATAGTCTGGGTAAAATTTGATGGACTAACAGAATGAACAGTTGAACGAACCAAATCATTTTGAATGAAGGTCACATGATTATTTTGAACACAGTTTGGCATATTTATTGAGTTTCTTTTTGACGTATTTGAGCAATTATTTGTAGCACTATAAGACACACTTTGATAATGTCTAGGTTTGTATTGTATGCCAATAAAGTCGTTCTTTGCTTCCGGTAATTCTTTGAAGCAATGATATTTTATGGCAGTGTCCAAATCTTTTTGGACTTGTGGGAAGTTTTTGAAAGCTTCATTCTTCTGTAAATGATAAAGTACCCTCCGATGAAGAAAGGGATATCGAATATTGACTAGAATATCCTCAATGAGATTTTTTTCACTTATGCTGTTCTTTTTCATCCAGTCTGTAGCAGACGTCAGAATAATGTTTTCTTCTGCACGACAGTTATCACTTTTCATAAGATCACAAACGAGATGAGAGCTGCATTTTTGCCACCTGTCACTCGTCACAAGTTCCTTATACTTGGCACAAAGAATTTGAAATGATAGCATATGTATTTCTCCACAGAAAGAATCAGACTCGTATATATCACATATCACATCAATCGGAAACCCTCTAGAACTATCATGTTCCACTAAAGTTTTGTGCAATATTTGCAAAATGTAACTCTCGCAATGCTGCGATAAGGCTTTTACCATGTATTTTTCGGCAAGCTTATGAAGTTCTAGCACATATTCCCGATGTAACCAAACTGCACCACTGTAAATAAAAAACAAAAATCGACTGAACACCTGACTACATTCTGGCAGCTCGTGTAAATGCAATATTTCACGGTCCTCACTCAAAGTTGTGTCATTTAGCATTGAAGCGAGGACAGCACTCTTCATGCTTATAATCATCTTATGTCCATTGAAAACAAATTGACCATCATTAATGTCGATAATGATGTCACTGAGTGTTTCATTATCAAACAGCGATTCAAATGACTGAGTTGTCTTGACCTTTTTGCATCCATCTTCGGCATTTCCATAAATTGGTTCGTCAGGAGCGTAATTTTCCGGAGGTTTGGAAGGATCAGGATAATGCTGACCACTTGGACTGAATCTTTTCATTCTTCATTGTATTACTTTACATTACTTCAAGATGGTCTTTAGATGGTCCTTTGGTAATCTGGAAAAAAACGAGAGAAATTATGGTTGGCGAATTCCCGAAAAATCCAAATCAATACTTTGTGTAACATAATATTAAAGTGTATCCAAGGCTTTGTTTAGTGTTACTATTTAAATCCTTGGTGTATCTAAGTTGTATGCATCAAAATGGTTTTTTTTACCCCAAAGACAACAGCATATCTCTGTGTAACATGTTAAAATATTCTTAATCCGTGTAATTTTGTGTTTGAAAACACTAAATATTTACATTAATATGAAGAAGAGCATCTTTTTATCTTACTAACCAATTTTGATTTCCGACTTAATAAATGTTTCTTGTTTAGAAAATACATGTAATATGAATAAATTGACTGTTTTTATGTCTTCAGAACATAGAAAATTTACCCTAGGAAAAAAGATGTAGATTTCTATCTGATAACATTAAATTCATGAGATAAGATATGAAATAATTCTAAATATTACATAAAACTAACACCCTACTTCAGGTTTGAATAATAAAATTATGTCAAATTTCTTCAGAATATGCAATAATTTGTAATAATACACATATCATTTACCTTGTACTTATATTTGTCAGAGAAACTTACATCTCAATAAAGATTGTGATTTACGATTGGTAGGAAGTTGTAAATAATAAATACTGCATTGATGATATACTTGATAGATAGTAGAGGTGTGAAACTTCTGATCTTGCTTGAGGGGGTGTCGGCCAGTCTGTCAGTCTAGTATTGCTGGCACACCGCTAATGTACATTAATGGATTTTTCCTATGGCCATTTTGTTATTTACATCTAATAACAATTTGAAAATTGGTGATGTAAGGTTTTGTAAGATAATTTATTTGATAAAAGTTCAATTTTTGTGAATAATGAAGTTTCATCAATTTGATTAAGTGTCAAAGGGGGTTATTTATTTGAAGTGAGAATTAAAATGACGCCATTTGAAATTATATCCAAGAGCAATACATGTCAATGAAAATTTCTGTAATTGCTATTTTGATTAAACAAATTGTAATAAAAAAAAAACACATTTAGAAATCTCTAATTTTAATTTCTTTAGATGTTCAAAGAATTTAAGAACTATTATAGAAGAATATAATTGTTTAATTTTTACTACTAAATTTTTTTCCAAGGTTTTATTGGTAGGTATCTGACTCATTGCTGTCTCCACCTGTAGCCACTAGCCCTAAGCCTGAGACTAGACTTAAGTAAAAAGTAGGTCCTTAAGTGAAAATATAAAACTCTTTAACTATTGCTGGTCTTCATCTCAAATTTAAAGTGAAATCTTCAACTTAGAGCAAAAACTCTTACCTCACTGCAAATTCAAGACTAGTTGTGGAACTGTAGCTCTTATTGTCCTTGTGATATTTTTGACAATTTGCATAGATCTATGGTCAGCAAATTGTCAAAGAATGTCATTAAGACCATAAGAGCTACAGTTCAGCATATAGTTAAAAGCAGGCCCCAGCCATTGCACTGATATTGATCACACTACATTTGGTAACAGTCTCATTGTGATCTCATCTTACTTGTAATTATCTTATTGACACCTCATCTTTTGTCATATTTTGGAAGTCCTGCACTTAGAGACCAGAATAGATTTCTTTTACTAATGGACCCTCATATCATACAGTAATGGTTCAGACAATCAATTACTGGGGATACATTTATTTTCCTGGGTACCAATTTTTCGTGGATTGAAAAAAAAAAGTTGTATTCTATTGGATATTTAAATTTGTGGTTTGGCCAAAGTTCACATATATAAGTCAATAGAAGATTTGTACTTTGTTGAACATTTAAATTATCGGTTAACCTTAACCCACGAACTCCACAAATAATATTGAATCCACATTATCCACTGTGATCCATGAAGGACATCTTATAAAAGTTTAAAATTCCTTTTTCCTCCCTCAAAATTGTATTCTTATGTTATTATTCAGAAATGTGAGAAGGACTTAACAAATATTAAGCACCACATCACCCAAATTATATCGAGCATAATTATTAAAAAAATAAATTGTAATATAACCTAGAGATCATCAATTCTAAAAATAGCTTATCAAACCAAGTCATGAAGTTGTAAAATTTGGCCACTTTATCATTATTATAGAATCAGTGCTCCAGATCTGTTTGGCACCAGATACTTTATAACACACTGTGGCCCCCTATCAGGAAAGATATTAATCAGTTGATTTCTTTAATTTGTGATAATAGTCTGTTTAATGCAAGAATATTTCATTCTCAGCAATATCTCCAGGAAGTCATCATTAGGTTTGTGAGCTAGCTAATGGGGTTGCATTCCAAGTTTTTGTTAAATCAATACTTTGTTAAGAAATTTATGTCTTTCATGACATATCTAAAATTTAGATTTATTAAGATGTAAATAAGAGAAAATGTGAGTTATACATCAAAGAGAAAATGATACCCAACAATACAAAATTAAAAAAAAAATGTTATGAGGCCCCCCCCCCCCCCTGTTTAAAAAATAATCCCTACTACATGTTTTTTAATTATTACTAATATAGTCTTCTAACTTTATATAGCTTTCACCTAAGCCCATTGATTAAAGAGCTCATGGTGCCATAAGCATTATAACTGAACATAGATTTTTCAGAAATTTTGTCTACGAAAGGGAGTGTGGTTGTCCAAGCCTACACCAATCCTCACCCCAATCCTACTTTTTCCATTTTTTGACATGACCTTTTTAATTGACCTCTTTCTTACTATTCACCACATATTTTAAGAAACTCACCCTTCTTTATTAAGTATGTACACCAGACAGAGTTTGTTATGATAGGTAAAATTAAAGACAATAATATGTTATAGCCAAAGGGTCTTTGTATAAATATTGACAAAGATAAATCAAATCAGTGACAACTGACTCCAGCCAGTATGTCTGTCTTTCAATATCTATAATTTGCTGTTGAGATAAAGTTTAAAATTGAGTCATGTGATTAAAAATAAATTTATTTACTTAAGAGCTTAATATCAATATTTAGGAAAATTGTGGTTGTTTTAGAGAGTTTGTTTAAGGAAATTGTGGTTTTTGGGGAGAGATTGTTTTAGACAAGGTTGATTATGATAGAGGGTTTGAGGTTAAATTAAAGTGGTGATTTTACTACAGGAGGAGATGTCATTTTACAAAAGGAAGGGCTTTGTCTATGTTTCTTTATGAGTTAAAGAAGATGTTGGTATACATCAACCCAACATCACAATAAAAACGAGAAATATCTTTTTCAAAATTTTTGGAAGTGTATAAGAGAGTAGGAAGTTAAAAGCATTTAATGTAGCTTGATGAAAATTTTAGGTCAGATTTTGGTTATAAAGGTGTCAAGCATAATATAACATTAAAAATATTAAAAATAAAAAGATGTTTTCATAAAACTGGATCACCTTAGACTTGATTTAATATTTTCCCATATGTCAATGTTTTCATAGATATTAAAGTCTGTTGAGGCAATAAGTCAACATTTTGAAATAGAAAACAATAGATTAAATACTTTATACAAATGTTATGTTTGTAAATTTAAGAGGATTTCTGGCATTTTGTTGGCTTAGTGTACACTGAAAGCAACATTTTTTGCTTTATCATGGTAGATCTCTGTTTTTGTGATGTTCAAACAAAAAAGGCATAAAACATATTTCAAATCTTTCTACAAGGTAAAAAATCTTTTTAAAATCAGATTTCTCTTTTTGTCCCAAAATAAGAAGAAAAAATTTCAGAATTTACTCAGATTAATCTTATACTTACAACAACTGCTGGTTTTCTCAAAGCAGAAAAAAAGGTAAAAATAAATACATACATTTAGTTAAGTGTTTTTCACCTTTGAACTCCATTCATTCAATTCCACAGTTGCAGTTTTTATCAAGGTACTTTAAAACTGTAAGCAAGCTACTTGAAAAACTATAAACTCAGCCAGCCTCATTGATTTAAGTTGAATTCCCAAATTATTGAAAAGAAAAACAGTTTAATCTTCTACGAGTTTGAACAAACATAGATTTAGATGATAATACTGATAAAGTGGAGTCTCAAAAGTAAAAAGATAAATAACTATTTTATTATTAAGGTTAGATGACTAATTCCTCTTACCTGCATTCTACCCGATTAGGAACTAATCATGTTTCCATTTAGAAAAAGAAAATTAAACACACTTTATATAATATTTTGGGAGTAAATATCCACCACTTTGTCCAATATTCTTCCTTTTGTCCTGAGTTAACCCGATTTGTATGTTGTTTATAGGCCTAGCCAAGCATAGTTTATTCAGAACTGTGTCTCCAAATTTATTGCCTTATGGCTAATCACTTCTAGGTTCTTACAGGTAAAATCCTTCAGGGGGAAGCAGATTTTGTACGATTATGACATTAATAGCTTATTTGGTCTTTGTTTCCTATCATGCAAATAAATTTTGTATACTTATTTCATAACATTTTGAATGAATATGCATTTGTTATTTGAAAAATCAAAGATGTACATGTCTCTGAGTCATGTAGAGATTTTTACCTGTAAGAATTTTTTAATTGTCATTAACGAAGATTGGCTTAATGGCTGGCCAATCCTCAAATTTCTTTTTAACAAAACCCTACTGATAATCACCTTAATTTCTTTGTACGATTGACGCGCTGACACAATTCAACGTAAAATGATATTTCGTTAATGAATATATTTTTCATTTTAGTAGATGTGGAAAACTATTGAACACTTAAAATGTTGGCGTCAGAGAATCTAGCTATTGAAATAATTAAAACTAAAATGCTTGTTAACTCGATCAGCTGTCAAAAGTCATGAAAAAGTATGTGAGTTTTCCCATAATAATTTCACTTAAAAATTGAATAGTGACATTTTTTGATTTGGAAAAAAACAAAGGAAAGTAATTGTAAAGTGAATTGGATACGAATTTGATAGGCTGATAAAAAAAAAAAAAAACTGATAAAAAGTTTGACATGCAGATTATTATGTTAATTATGCATTTTAATTGCCTTAATTGTCATTACTATATGATATCAAATATAAACAACAATGCTACATAATTTTGAAAAATATTAGGGAAAAAATTCTCAAAATGTATTGCATAGTTGGAAATGCACATATGAAAATGTTTAATCCCTTAGAAGTTGTTTACACTTGTAAAAATGTATCATGCTGATAAACCTGTAGTTTCTCACATTTCTAAGCTTTAAAAAAATGACCTATTTAATTTTTTTCTGACAAGTTTTATGTCTTAAAATTATGTTTGACAATAAATCAAACTTTTGCAGAAAAATAGTATTATGAAAAAAATACTTACATTTAGTTAATGCTTAATATGAATAATCTCTTTGTCTAGGCCCATTTTAACTTTAATAAGCTAATTTCTTATTCCAATATAATGAAAATCTCATTGTCTTACCTTATAGCCATCGTATATAAATCAAATGTTCTAATTCAGCCATAAATATCACCCTAGAACTATTTAGCATATGAGCACTAATAGACTTTCCTTGCCGAGAGAGATTTACTGTATAAACAAACACTGTTTGTCAAGTATCAAAGTTTTTATCTACTAATGGTGTAGATACTGTCGTCCTTAGTGTTTACTGTTTACTACTATTGTGTGTAATCTGTGATATCTTAAACCTGTAGCCAGCATGCCACCCCTGTGGCTCCAGAGTGGCTCGGTGCTAGACTGGACAATATCATTGAAGGTTAATTATGGTATGACTATTAATGCCTGTAGGAATATGATAGTAAAAGTCAATTAATTTAAGATGGAGAAAAATTCATAGTGTTATATTGGTGGACACAAAAGTTAATATTTATTGAGAAAAGAATATAAAGGAAAATGGAATGAAGGATTGATTTAAGAAAAAGAAGGAATACCATTATGTACATTTCGTCAGAAGATAAGGATTCAATTGAAAAAAAATTATTTAAAAAAATTAACGAAGTTTTGGTTTTTAATTGAAAGTGAAAGTTAAATTATGGTAGAAAGTTGAACCATGTTTAAGTGTAATTGTTGATTTTATAGTGTTTTGTCAGCTGTTCAGACAAGTTAGATAATGATAACCTATATATGGAGTCGTTATAACAATAAATTAAAACAAAACAGTTCTTAGTTATAATACCGAAAAATATGTTGAAATAACAGTTACCCCTTCCTTCTCACCCCTTCCAAATTGCACTCCTTTTCTTCTTTTTTTTTGAATGATAACTAAGTATATTATTTGACCTTCACCATTTTTCTACTCTTTGATGTGTAAAGCAAAGTTTTTTTGAAAGCATGTATATACATTTGCTGGTATGTAAAGTCTTAAAGCAAATCTAAACTTATAACAATTTGACTGTAGATGTAGATTAATTCAGCAGTTACTAGTATATCCTCGGTCAATGAACTTACCTTTATGTGGCTTAAATGCCACTTGCAGCTTATGTCCATGATAACAAAACAATGACCAACATTGATGATAAACTTACCTTGTGGCTTAAATGTGCCACTTTAGTATATATTCCAGGTGAAGTTAGAATACTCATGCATTCAACTATCTTATGATTCTGAGTGGGTAGGGTTATGTCAATATCACCCTGGGTTTATGTGCTAGAACAGTAGGTATCTATCAGATTGTACAAAAACTTATGTTTGTAGATACACATCCGGTACAATATAAAGTATGATATAATAAGCATGAAAAACATGTACCTGTCGGTGAAATTGACGTGAAATGTGATGACAGGTGGGTGGAGTTTAAATTCTCTTTCCTTGATCTTTGTAAGCCAATGATTGGGAGTTATCTACATCATTTTCCTCAATTTAAAAAAAAAAACAATTTGAAATATAAGAGGATTTTTATTGACAGTGATTGATTTTATTTTGATAAATTTATTTGCGGTTTAAATTTATGTTTGAAATATTTTGATGCCTGTTTAGATTTACTAAGTAACATTTATTATTAGGTAACATTTCTGAAATTTTATCAACTGTGATTTTTCATGATCAGAAACTGAAGAAATTTTTTTTCTTCCTAGATTATTCAGCTTATAGATTTATCTTCTTACAAGAGAATAAATGTTTTCTTGGTTAATATTAACAAGTTTGTTATCATTTAAAGGGTTTTTTAGTTCATCAAATAATCTTATTACATGGGTGTAACAAGATTTTTAATAATATGAAACTTTGTTAAGAAAGACAGGAGGTCCCTCGACAAGCATGATAAACAGAATGAAGTTGCAAGGATGATGTATTACATATACAGTTAAACCTTTGTTACACTTTCTTAGTATCCCTTGAAGTACTTAAGTACCTTACATCACGTAACATTGTGAGAGAATACAAGTGTTATGATACAATATAGGAGAGTGACAGCTTTCTCCTTAAAGTTGGTCAAATTGACTTAAATTATAGCTAACTATGTGGTATGGGTTTTGCTCATTGTGGAAGGCTGTACGGTTACCTATAGTTGTCAACTTCTTCATTATTTGATCACATTCTCTTTCATTGAAAATCATACCACATCTTCTTATTTTTATTATACACCCGTCAAAATTTTGACGGGACGTATTATGGTATACAAATGTTGTCTGTCCGGCATAAACATGTACTGAGAATGACTTATCCAAATTTCATGAAACTTAACATAGTTGTTTCTTATGATAGTCAAACGATCTGTATACTTTTTGGTGAAAATAAGATTAAAACTTTTTGAGTTACAGGACTTAGTAACTAAAACAGGTGTGTGTTTTTTTTCACATGTCGCGCTGTATCTCAAAAAAAAATTAATGATTATTACTTAAAACTTTACACACTTCTTAGTTATATTAATCTTAAGATCTGTATATTTTTTGGTGATGATTCAAAACTTTATTTTTGAGTTATTGAGTATTTTGTAAAAAAAGGGGGAGGGGTTTTTCACATGTCGCGCCGTAACTCAAAAACGATTTATGATTATTGCTTAAAATTTTACACACTTCTTAGTTATATTAATCTAAAGATCTGTATACTTTTTGGTTTTGATTCAAAATTTTATTTTAGAGATATTGAGTTTTTTGTAAAAAAAAGGGGGGGTTTTCGCATGTCGCGCCGTATGTCAGAAACTATTTATGATTATTGCATAAAAATTCACACACAAGACGACAGGCGTATCATGAGCTCATGGCGCAGCTGTTTATTTAGAATAGAATATAGGAGAGTCTGACAGCTTCTCCTTAAAGTAGGTCGTATTGACTTCTGATAAAAGGCTTTACTGACATTCTAATGTAACATAGTGTAAGAATACAATATAGGAGAGTCTGACAGCTTGTTCTTATATATAATTAAAGAATGTCACTTAAAATAAAGGATCATTGACTTTCTCACACAATATAGTGTTAAAATACAATATTGGAGAGTCTTACAGCTTCTCCTTAAAGTAGGTCACATTGACTTATGATAAAGGACTCACTAACTCTCATGTAACATAGTGTTAGAATACAATATAGCAGAGCCTGACAGCTTCTTATTAAAGTAGATCACATTAATTTGATATAATAAAGGATTCACTAACTCTCATGTAACATAGTGTTAAGAGTACAATATAGGAGAGTCTGACAGCTTCTCTTTAAAGCAGGTGACATTGACTTATAATAACAGGTTTACTGACATTCTCATGTAGCATTATGTTCAAATACAATACAGCTTCTCTTTAAAGCAGGTCACATTGACTTATCATAACAGGTTTACTGACATTCTCATGTAACATTGTGTTAGAATACAATATAAGAGAGTCTGACAGCTTCTCTTTAAAGCAGGTCACATTGACTTATAATAACAGGTTTACTGAAATTCTCATGTAACATTGTGTTAGAATACAATATAAGAGAATCTGATAGCTTCTCTTTAAAGCAGGTCACATTGACTTATAATAAAAGATTTACTGAAATTCTCATGTAACATTGTGTTAGAATACAATATACGAGAGTCTGACAGCTTCTCTTTAAAGCAGGTGACATTGACTTATAATAACAGGTTTACTAACATTCTCTGATGTAAAATTGTGTTAAAACACTATATAAGAGAGTCTGACAGCTTCTCTTCAAAGCAGGTCACATTGACTAATAATTACAGGTTTATCGACATTCTCTGATGTAACATTGTGTTAGAATACAATATACGAGAGTCTGACAGCTTCTCTTTAAAGCAGGTCACATTGACTTATGATAACAGGTTAACTGACATTCTCATGTAACATTGTGTTAGAATACAATATATGAGAGTCTGACAGCTTCTCTTTAAAGCAGGTGACATTGACCTATAATAACAGATTTACTGACATTCTCATGTAACATAGTGTTATAATACAATATAAGAGAGTCTGACAGCTTCTCTTTAAAGCAGGCCACATTGACTTATGATAACAGGTTTACTGACATTCTCGTGTAACATTGTGTTAAAATACAATATAAGAGAGTCTGACAGCTTCTCTTTAAAGCAGGTCACATTGACTTATAATAACAGGTTTACTGATATTCTCATGTAACATTGTGTTAGAATACAATATAAGAGAGTCTGACAGCTTCTCTTTAAAGCAGATGACATTGACTTATAATAACAGGTTTACTGACATTCTCATGTAACATTGTGTTAGAATACAATATAAGAGAGTCTGACAGCTTCTCTTTAAAGCAGATGACATTGACTTGTAATAACAGGTTTACTGACATTCTCATGTAACATTGTGTTAGAATACAATATAAGAGAGTTTGACAGCTTCTCTTTAAAGCAGGTGACATTGACTTATAATAACAGGTTTACTGACATTTTCATGTAGCATTGTGTTAGATTAAAATATGCAAGAGTCTGACAGCTTCCTCTAAAAGAAGGTCACATTGATTTAATATAATAAAGTTTTCGCTGACTCTCATGTAACACAGTGTTAGAATACAATATATTAGAGTCTAACAGCTTCCTTCTTAAAGCAGGTCACATTGACCTTATAATAAACAGTTCACTGACAAATGCGTTAGCTGTAAAATATTAAGTGACCTACAATTAGATGTCATACAATGTGTGATACTATAAATCATAGATATATTTTTGTACATGTATTCCAATTAAGGGCCCTTGATGGGTGCATTATCAGACATTACAATATGATTCATTAACACATTTACACGATGAGAAGATATACAAACTGTTCATATATTTTTATATATCATATAAATCACATGAGTTGTATTCAAGTCAGGACCAGAATCATAAAAAGAGTTACAATAACCATTGTAGCTGTATACTAATTAACTTTTTGTCTAACATCTAGACATTAATTAATATAATTACCTAAATATTTCAGAACAGAAAGATTTTCATTAGTGAATAATCATATAAATTTTGTCTCATTTGTTAGGTCTGAAAAATGATGACATATACTGTTTACCTCTTTGAATAATATCTACATATGATCATTCTAAATAGGACTAACTAGGTATAAGATACATCAGGTTCCTTTTAGAAGTTAGGATATAAGTTGTCAATTGTTGCTGTTTATCATGTTTGTTTTACGTTCATTGTTTTGTACATATATGAGGCTGTTAGTTTTCTTGTTTGAATTGTTTTACATTTGTCATTTCATGGCCTTTTATAGCTGACTATGCAGTATGGGCTTTGCTCATTGTTGAGGGCTGTACAGTGACCTATAGTTGTACACTTGTATGTCATTTGGTCTCTGGTCGAGAATTGTCTCATTGGCATTCATACCACATCTTCTTATTTTTATATTCAGCAGTTAAGTTCTGTATTTTTTTGTCCTCATGGAACAAACTGAAGAAAGGTGATACTATTTGAACTGTCTGTCCTTAGAGTGTGTGTCAGTCAGTTAGTGGTTCACATGTAACAACAACATGTGTAGGTCAAAACCTTCTAAATGCATTACAGACAAAATCATTTAAGGAACTCCATCAAACTTGGTATACATAATACATTCAAGATCAGCTGAGTGCAGCTGAGGTCAAGGATCTTTGTCAAAGCTTTGTCAATGTGATACAGACTAAACTGCTGGAGCAAGTTCATGAGACTTGGTATATATCAACCTCATTAAAGAGAACGCCCATAGCAATTTTCATTTTCAATGTCAGATGTAAAAGGTCAAGGTCATTGTCAGATGTAGAAGATCAAGGATCTGGTTTTCTGGATCAAAACATTGTTAATGCATTGCAAACTGCACTGCTAATGCAAATTTTATCAAAACTTGCATGAAGACAGATCATAGCCCTATTGTTTTTCAAGTTCAAAGATCTCTTAGAGGTCAAGAGTTCAGGTCAAATCATGACAACTTAATACGACTTAAATTCAATTTCAAATAGACTAAATAGCTTGTTCAATCTTCTTCCAACTAGACATGCAGTATTCTCATGCAGAGATGTAGATGACATCACAGGTTGAATGAGAGGTTGAAACAATAGATAGTAATTTGCGATACTAGACAACAGCCTATTAATTTAAGTAGGATTTCACAAGGCTTTGTGGTGCCATTGTTTACCCTAGGTTTTCAGAATGTCTGAGTAGGCCAGGAGACATCAGATCAGTCTGATAGACAAGTACTCTGGAATTTACAGTATATAGACATTGGACATGGAGGAACTCTGATTTAATGAGAATATTAAAACTTATTCCATAATTTACAACTAAATTCAGTAGATTCCTTTTGAATATAATGATATATACATATTTGGTCAATAATACTCTCCTATGCTTTAAACTTAATTAAATTCTGTCTGAACTGCTGGAATGCTGGAATTGAATTTTCTGCGTGGTTTCCCTATGGATAAACAGCCTCAAACTCAATTATTCTGTAGCTCGTATATGAGAGATATTCCCAATAAAGGGACTTAGTTTTCCGTGAAGTTGCTCTAAATGGTAAATTAAAAGTTTTTTTCTGTTCCTCCATAGACATTTATTTAATTGAAATATGTTTTTGTATCATTCGACATGTATTTTATAGTCAATTTAATGCATTTATATTGGCAGATTTAGTGCTTTGTGAGTTACGCAATATATTTGTCATAGATGTTTATTATCAGAATTTTAGAGTATATGAATAAAGACTTGAGGGATATTTATATGCTGGTCAACAACAGACGAGTTGTGTTCTACCATTGTCCAATTAATCCATCCTTTCCAAGAAAAAAAAAAAATTGATGAAAGGGTCATGCTGATTGAAACACTTTTCACTTCTGTCATTCCAGAATTATAGAACAGTTTGCTTATTTCAAATTCATAAAATTTTGTCACAGCATTAGAATTCTGAAAGTTGTGTGTGTATTATTTATTGGAACTACCTCGTCGAAAAAAAATATTGCATTTTACACATTTCTTTTCATTTCTGAAATTTGTTTTAAATGTGTACTATAAAATGCTCACTGCTTTATAATGGTGTAAATAAAATGTGCAAAATATATATATTCATATTTGGGATACTTGAAAATACACAAAAACAAATTTTACTTGAATTTTGAATAGGATGCACTATGACAAAGAAAAAAAAATGAAAATAATTGTCTTAGATTCATGTAATTTACCAGGATATTTATTGAAAAAAATGTCAATGTATAGAGCAATAATATTTATGATATAGAAATATGCCAGATCTTCTGTTCTTATTAATACCCCTGTCTCTAAGAGGAGGGAGGGGGTATAAAGGGTTGCACCTGTGTCTTCTGATCATTCCTCTTTCTGTTCTTCTATCAGTCTCAAATATGGAGGGTTTTGACATATATTGTTCTAAAGTTACTTCCCTTAGTTACATGGAAATTTGGATTCCCTCTCCCCTAGGTGATAATGAAGTTTTGTTTGACAATCTCTTTTTAGATTTTAACACTATGTAATGAAACATAAAATGCAGGTCACTAAGTCAGTTGAAATTAGGGTTTTGCTAAGAGTACCTTTGAAAAGAGTTTTTCTGTGGTTAAGGGTGTATTTGTGATCACCTTATTTTAGTTTTTGTCTGGATTGTTTCCTTCTTTTCTTATACTAATACTTTGATATATTTTATCAATAAATAAAAAAGAAACTTGTACTCCATTAAGAGCCCCAACAAAAGGGATACAACTGGTAACAGAAATATGACTTTCCCCATAAAACTGATGTACATATTTCTGTTTTTTTTATGGCCTAATGAAAATGCTAATTATTTCTCCATATTCTTTGTGCATTTTATTGGAGATTTTTACACAGAAAAATCTTTCTCAAATGAAAATAAGATTTAGTATTTTTCCCTGGTATCAGAAAAACATCAGAGAGAATATTTTTCCTGATAAGATTAAGTAATTTTGTAGAAGAGAAGTGAGACAAGTGTGTTAGTGATTTTATCTTCAGTTTCCACTGATCCACTTAAAAAGTACATATCAAAAGATTTTTTTTCTCTCAAGGCTATCAGACCACTAGGGAGGGGTTGAATTGGGGACATTAACAATATGAGTATGAATATTGCTCTTGAATGAAGTTTACCAATACATGTATTGCTATTCAGTTGAGTACCAGGGGAAAATGAATATCATACTTTTAAATAATATACAAATACATTTTTTTTCAGGGAGCAGGGGATAGAAACTTAAGTTTTTGCACTTTAGCATGTTTTTCTTTTAGAAAAAATGTATATATTTTTAATCAACATATCATAATTTGTTTGTATCATATCAAGAAAAGAAAAAAAATAAATGCATATATTTAGAGTTTTCAAAATTCTATCAAACATCGAGGTGTATCAATGTAGGAAATTGGAACCATGAAAACTATCTTTAAAATTCTTGTGTAGAAATTCCAATCGGGAACACATTTTACATTATTGTAGTAAGTAAAGCATTTTAAGACAGTTTGCACAGCATTTCAAGAATTGCTCTTAGCAAATCTAGAAGCTTGAATTTTCTATTGATGAAGATTTTTTTCCATGGATTTGAATTTCTTTTCCATTGATTTGGATATCTTTTCCATGGATGTGGATTTCTTTTTCCATGGATGATGATTTCTTTTCCATGGATGTTGATATCTTTTCCATGGATGTGGATTTCTTTTCCATGGATGTGAACATCTTTTCCATGGATGTAGATCTCTTTTTTCATGGATGTGGATTTCTTTTTCCATGGATGTAGATTTCTTTTTCCATAGATGTGGATTTCTTTTCCATGGATGTGGATATCTTTTCCATGGATGTGGACATCTTTTCCATGGATGTGGATATCTTTTACATGGATGTGGATTTCTTTTCCATGGCTGAGAATTTCTTTTCCATTGATAGAACTGGACATCTTTTCCATGTGGACATCTTTTCCATGGATGTGGATTTATTTTCCATGGATGAGGATTTATTTTCCATGGATGTGGATTTCTTTTTCCATGGATGTGGATTTTTTTTCCATTACCTTTTCTCAATATCCCCTTACAAATCACCATAAATTTTATTTGACTGTCTCATCTTTATCCTCTCATTGGAATATGTCAGTGTTGTAATCATATGAAAATATGTATACATATGTATGTATATCTTAGTTTTATCTATATTGTTATGTCAGATGACAGAATAGAGCATTTCCTTTTTATGTTGAATGACATAAAACATAAAGGCATTGTGAGGGATTTTCACTTTCATCTTTCAATATAACTTTACAAGAATTTCATGAATGTAAAAGTACATTTGTTATGTCTCTCCTTGCTTCTTGTTCAATTTAAGAAAATTTGATATTTAGGAGATAATACTGTCAATTCAGAAACCATTGCAAGATTTTAATTAATGCAAATAATGGGACTGGGTATGTTTCTAATAATAAGAACTCCCATTTTGATATCTGATACATATATCTGTATACAGTTTTTTCTGAAATGCAAGAATTAATCTCACTTTTTGTAAAAAATTGCAATGATTAATGCATGCAATAGTTTCTGAATTTGTAGTAATTAAAAGTTAAAAGCATATTAGTTGAAGCATAAATAGTTTTATAGTCCTGTCCCAAGTCAGGAACATTGTTAGTAGTTTTATCTTAATGTTTTTTGTCATTTAGGGAATTTTGTGTTGATGACAGATAGTCTCTTTCTAGACTTGATGGGATTTAGAATTTCTGTCCATTGTTGAAAACTCCTTGATGTCTATTGTTTTTCTCAGCCTTCTGGTGGTTGTGTAGTACTCTGCTTGCAGCTAGTGCAAGTCTGAGGTTGTGGGTGTGATGCCCTCCCTTGTCAAGCCTAAGTCTTAAAAATCGGTATTTGCTGCTTCGCCACTGGGTATGCAGCAGTTAGGAGTAAGAACAATGACTGGTCAGCCTGGAGTCAGAATAATTTGTCTTTAGGGTAAGGGGACATATCTTCTGTGGACTGTTGCCTTGTGAACTTGCACATTGAAAAATCCAGCTCAGGGTGTCGGTCCAGTTCATAGAAGGGTTCAAATTTATATATAGAATAACCATACATTGTCTTGAAATATTAATTTTATTTGTACAAGGCTTAGAATTAGGTAGAAAGCGAGGCTGTGCCGAGCATTTCTATCCTGTTTTGAGCCGAGTACAAATAAAATTTGTATTTCGAGACAATCTATGGTTAGTCTTTATTATACTGCAACTCTTACATCTGTTTCAAATGAAATTTTTAGTGTAAAAACTATCATTTTTTAATTAAGAGCGGACAACGTAAAAATTCCGTGAATATATATGTTTTATTGACTTCATAGATAAAACTCTACGGAAACGCATTGTCAACGTCATAAACAAGACGATATATGGTCAGTGACTGTATATCACAAATGAATATATGGTCAATGCAATGTGCAAATAGCACAGCTGCAGTATATATCACATTAATATGTTCCTGTCTTGAATATGCATTAAACTTGCCACTGGATTTAATATCATATTTTGGTTTTTCTGAATTGTTTGGTTGCTGTCTCATTGTTGAATGTACACCACATCTCCTTCTATTCATATTGATATATGAGGTACTTTTTAACTATTTTTCACATTATGTTTATTATCTGTGTTGGAGTAAAAATATTACACTTGATAAACTATGACATCAGAATTTGGAACATTTCAAACCATCTTTATGTACACAAAAAATTTATTAAATCAGAAACAGCATGAAATGTTGAGTCTGAATTAAGATATGTGTCCTGATATTATATATATATTATTCTACAGTTACAAATGTGCATGGAGTCACATGGTTTACTGCATGTCCCATAATACCTAAAAAACTTTTCTTTTTCATAGAAATTTCTTCATTGAAAACAATCAGGAGTTAAAAAGTTTGTTAATTTGTAAACATTTAACCACTGTGAGTGTAATAGCATGAATACACAGCTGTCTGTTACAATTTTTAAACAAATTCTTCCTTTTTCAGCTATGAATGTTATTGACAATTAGTCATAAAATTAATGACAAAAGTACGAGATGTCATTCCAAGTGTAAAATAATTTCAGGTGTGTCCAACATTCTTCTTAAAAATTCAATTTAAAAAAAACAAAACAGTTGCACACTTTATTTTTATGCGCTGTAGTGGAAGGAGCATTAAGTTTTTTTCCCTTGTCCGTCCGTACGTCCATCCGTCCATGCGTCCCAAAGTTGGTTTACGTTCTCTAACTTTAGTTTGCCTCAACCAAATGTTATGAAACTTATACACAATGCCTATTACCACAAAACACAGATCAAACCGTTGTAGAGTTATGCCCCTTTACAAATGGAAAAATTGCTGAATTTTTCGTTTCAGTTTTGTAACTTTAGTTTGCCTCAACCAAATGTTATGAAACTTTTACACAATGCTTATTACCACAAAAAAACAGATCAAATTTGAATTTTGGTGGCGTCACTTAAACCGTTGTAGAATTATGCTCCTTTACAAATGGAAAAATTGCTGAATTTTTCGTTTCCATTCTCAAACTTTAGTTTGCCTCAACCAAATGTTATGAAACTTATACACAATGCTTATTACCACAAAATACAGATCAAGTTTGAATTTTGGTGGTGTCACTTTAACCGTTCTAGAGTTATGCCCCTTTACAAAAGGAAAAATTGCTGAATTTTTCGTTTCCGTTCTCCAACTTTGTTTGCCTCAACCGAATGTTATAAAAATTATACACAATGCTTATTACCACAAAATACAGATCAAGTTTGATTTTTGGTGGTGTCATTTTTACTGTTCTAGAGTTATGCCCCTTTACAAAAGGAAAAAAATGCAGAATTTTTTGTTTCCGTTCTCAAACTTAAGTTTGCCTGAACCAAATGTTATGAAACTTATACACAATACTTATTACTACAAAACTCAGATCAATAACAAATTGGGGTAGCGTCACTTTTACCGTTCTTCAGTTATGTCCCTTTGTAACTTTATGTGATATGCAAGAAGGGGCATCATCTGTGTCCCATGGACACATTCCCCATTTTTTTATTTTCATTAAAAATTTGGACACAAAGTTGTTTTGTAGCAGTTCAGTGTTTCTGTTGTTCCATTGTTTTCTTCTTATAGTTGATGTGTTTCCCTCGGTTTTAGTTTGTAACCCGGATTTGTTTATGACTTTGAAAAGCGGTATACTACTGTTGCCTTTATTAATGAATCTTTCCTAATGTAAATTACTAGCAACCCTTCCCTTTTTCTCCTCTTCCCCCCCCCCCCCCAAAAAAAAAATAAACCATCGGGAGAGTTAAATGAAAATACATGAGGAATATAAGGTTCATTTCTACAATTGTAGAAAGGGAGATAATTCAGTTACAATATTTGAATTGATAACAGTATTTTTTAATTTATTTCAGTTCATTCATTGTAAAGTGCTTTAAGCCATTCTCAGCGCAGATAGATACAGTTGGAGTTTACAGCAAGTTATACGTAGAAACCAGTAACTATCATAAAGATTTAGCTGTCCAGTTTCAAAAGTATGTATTTATTGAGAAGTACTGTAAATTCAGAAATTATTGCGAGGTTTTTATTAATGCGAATCATGCAACTATGTGAGTATCGCAATAACAAAAACTCACAGTTTGATAACTGAAACATAGATCTGTATGTAGATTTTTCTGAAATTGCAATAATTAAAATTGCATTCTTGTCCATTTTTGAAAAATCGCAATAATAAATGCAAGCAATAATTTCTGAATTTACAGTAAGTCAGGTAAAATCTTATATCTGGCCCCTAATTTGTGATTTTATATCTTTATTTAATAAGTAACTGTATATGATAATCTGGGTTAAAATATTTAGTGTGTGATCTTTATAGATCGGGTTAGCAAATCATTTTTTTTTCTCTCTCATTTTGTGATATTGATTATTATAAAATTAAGGAGATGTGGTACATTGCCAATAAGACAACTTTCCACCAAAGGTCAAAGGACAAGATGCAAACAATTACATGTACCTTACTGCCCTCAACAATGAGCAAAACTCATTAGTTAGTTATAAAAGCTATAAAAATCCTGTGTAGCTATAAAAACCATATAGTTAGCTATAAAAGGCTATGATAATAATAATTATTTGTCGTGACAAATGTGAAACAATTCGAACCAGGAAACCAATGGCCTGATTTATTCTAAAACAAAATACACCTATGGTGCATAGCAACAACCTTCAATTGCTGGATTATAAGCTCCTGGCTTTGGACAGATATAAATATAAAAATAAGTAGATTTGGTATGATTGCCAATGACACAACTCTCCACTATAGACACAATGACATAGTAGTTAACAACTATAGGTCACCCACTGTATGGCCTTCAACAATGAGCAAAACTCATGAAGAATGTATTGTGTGTTTGTGAGTCTTAACTCTATTTTTAGCCTGTGACTGTAATTTAACAGCACAACATAACTGCAATTTGGAAAAATCAGCTTATAAAAAGTGTGCTTTTTTAATTTTGTTCTATATGTTGACATTGACAAACATCTATGTATTGTCAATAATGTTGCAAAAATAATCTAACTTTCTTGTAGTGTTCAATTTTATTAGAGTTCGAAGTATGCTGGAAAATTATAATCAATTAACCAGGATAGTCAGACAGCATTCTCTGATTCAATATTTGATTATTATTGTTTTTAATATAGTATACAAAAAATGTATGAATTCAGTAGCAGACTTTCTTTTTGTAAAACTTACTTATGTCATATAAAGTATTAAAGTAAAATTAGCCAAACATACAAATGCACAAATGCAGAGTACTGTGTACCAGAAAAGTGTGTATTGTAAATTCAGAAATTATTGCGATTTTTGAAGAAAGGACAAAACTATGAGAAAAATTAATCCGATTTCAAGAAAATCAGCATACAAATATATGTATCAGACATTAGAATGTGTGTATTTATTATTGCGACACTACCTGTGTCCCATTATTTGGCATTAATAAAAAACTCGCAATAATTTCTGAATTTACACTATATCTACAAAATGGATACATTATTAGTGTTTTATGGCATTCCATACATTAACACGGAAGTGTCAAAAGGTTTCAATAACAAATGCAATTTCAGAAGAATTGTTTTTCTAAAATAAAACAAAGCTTAATGAAACAAAATCATTTTAAAAATAGACAATTGACAGTTAACAAGTTTTGCTGTTTCTTCAATTTTTACTTCCTCAATAAAAATCCAACATTTAAGTATTTATTACGTTATTTGTCATTTCATTTTCTTTTTATAGCCGAGAGAAGAAATTAAACACAGGAATTAATCCCATGACTCAGAGAAAGATTAAACTTCAGGAAAGACAGCTTAAGGTAAAATGAATGTTAAAGGAATAAAAACAACAGATTATAAATTTCATACGTCTGATGAGCTATAATTTGGATTTACCTTCACCAGCTACACTCAAAGCCAAATATTTGAAAGCCAAGGACATATAAGCACTGAAACAGTTGAAGAGCTATATGACCAAAAGGACACAAGAAGAAAAGTCAAAGTAAACTCTGTGTAGAATGCCTTTTATGCTTACCTGGCCTTCCATTTAGAGCTGTTGTCGTCACTTGGAGTCTGTCTGCAGTCTGTTTTTTCTCTGTTAATTTTCATTTTAATCTTTTCTAATCTTCTTAAATTACTGAGCAATCATTAACCAAATGTGTATGGATTATGTATGTAAGGTCTTTATAAAATCCCTCAGTTGGTTCAATGAAAAACATTAAAAATATACACAAGACAAATTTTTCGTTCTGATTGGTGAATTTTCAAATTTCTTCTATCCTGAAACTACAAAGCCTTATCTTTTGAAACTTTACAGAAATGATGATTGGGAGACCCTGTACAAATATTCATAATTTGCTTCAACCAAATGTTATGAAACTTATACACAAAACTAAGATCAAGTTCGAATTTGGGTGGCATCAATTTTACCGTTCTTGAGTTATGTCCCTTTATAACATTATATGCAAGCAGGGGCATCATCTTTGTCCCATGGACACATTCTCCATTTATTTTTACTATATGTAGGGATTTGACAAAAAAAAATGACTGTCATTCCAGTGGTTTGATTGATTGATTGATTGTTGGTGTTTAACGCCACTTTTAAGCGCCACATTTGGGCTATTTCGTGGCGGTCAGTTTTTATAGGTGGAGGAAGCCGGAGTGCCCGGAGAAAACCACCGACCTTTGATAGGAAAACTGACAATCCTAGTCAATTAAGATTACAGTCGAGTGCACCCGCACGAGCAGGGTTCGAACTCACAACCTCAGTGTTGACTGGCTAGTGATTACAATAGTAGAACTACTTAGACCACTTGGCCACCGAGGCCCCTCCAGTTGTTTGATAAACAGGGCATACAGTCTTAAAGGAGGAAGAATAAATTGTCTCCCCTTGATTACTTATTTAACGGAAATAATAAACTATTGTTTTGCATTAGATTTGTAAGTACCTTGTAAAATCAGTGATTTATAAACTTTCTGTCTATGATTTCTTTTTTAAATTTATACAGTCGTACATAGATTTATCATAAATTATTATATTTTCAGTTGACTATTCTCCATGCTGCTAAGATGCTACAAGATTTTTATCCAAAGAAGATTTTCCCAAGGAAGGCTTTGTTTTCTGAAGAAGACTTCTGGGAAGATGAACAACTAAAGTTCAGAGACTGGAGAGGTATAAGAGACCAGTATTTTTCAGCTCCCCTGACCCACAGGGTCAAGTGAGCTATTCTCATCACTTTGTGTTGTTCTTCAACTGTCTGTTACCATTTACAAAAATCTTCTCTGAAACTTCTTGCCCAATTTGAATTTTTTGTACAATTTTTTGGCATTTTTGTTCATTATCTTGAAAACTATTAAGTGATAATGATATTTTGATATCAAAAATGATCAACAGGTCGAGATATTTAAATTTGTTTATGGTCGAAATGCTGGGTCAACTGCCTATAGGAGTTTTTTCCCTCAATGACTATTTCTGTTGTTTTTGTTGCAATTTTGGCAAAAACTTGAGAAGACATGAACAAAATTTGTAAATAGCAAAAAATGATCAACAGGACAATATCTGCTAATAGGTCAGCATAGCAGAAATTGTCAGTTGACTACAAATAGAATTTATTGCTCTTAAATAATGATTTTACCAATTTTTTTGCATTTTTGAGGAAAACTTTAGTATACAAATAAAACTGTAAACAGCAAGAATGATGTGCAAACACAAGATCTACAAATAAACAACATTACCAAAATTGTCAGTCAACTCTTTATAAGAGTTGTTGTGCTTGAAAGAAGTTTTTTACCCTTTTTTTATTATTTTTCCATTAAGCTGAAATTGTAGAAAATATTGCCCTTGAATGACAACTTTTACCCATTTTTTGTATTTTGTGCAAAGACTATAATAGAAAGAGCGATATTAAATACAAGATCAACAAAAAGAGATCGTAGTCCTGAACTATATTTTAGTCTTCAACGTTAAATATTCACATAAACCCAGGTCTTTAGAGCCTTTAGTTTACCATATACTCCTCATGCATTGTCACAACTAGTTTTTTTTTCAGGAAAAAATGCATTAAACTTGTTCATAATTTTTGGAACTATTCAGAAGGAGTATTATTTCAATAAAAGCTTTGAGAGAAATTGATATTTGATATAAAAAGATTGCCAATAACCAATAAGTTGAATAACATTATCTCAGTTTAGGCATTACAACTAAATTCTGAAGTTGCCAACAGAGCCAATAAAGCAACAGAAAAAGATGCCATACAGCCATTTATTAGATGTCACACTTTTTTTTCATTTGAATGTCATATTAAATAAACTTTCATACTCTAAAAAAAATAATTGTATTTAATGGGAGGTAAGTCTACTTCATTTATCAGAAATTTTGGGATAACTCCTGTTATTTACAACTACAAAATGTTTCACAGACAAATACTGCAACATAAATTTAACAGGACCCTGGTTCCTAAGTTTCATGTAGTACATTTCTTTTTATCAAATAAAACAATTTGTTTTTACTACATGATAATAAAATTAAAATCACATCAGAAAAATAAATCAGGAAATAGTTAAAGGACAAGGGAGAAAACTCAAAAACCATCAATATCAGTATTTTTTTTGTACACAACATCTCTGCTGTCTTCCGACAATTTCATGACATATTTCACTTTTTGGTAAGGTTAATAACAACTGGAACAGTATAAAAACGCATGAAGTGGTTTAAAAGCACGAAGTGTTACCATGTAAAATGAGCAAAATGTGACAACGCTCTGGAGGATTAATTTCCAAGGGAAAAATCTAGCAAAAAAATGTATTTCTTTTATGATAACTGTAAGGTCTTACTTTAAGCAATATTTAGATTCCTTTCACTTTATTATTTGTTTTAAGCTTCATAATGAAATTTATTTTTGAAACTGATGCATGACAGAAACATGGAACTGGAGCCTCAAATGTTATACAAACTGTACTGTAAATTCAGAAAATTATTGCGAGGTTTTTTATTATTGCGAATAATGATATTCGATTAGAATCGCAATAATAAGAACTTGCATTCTGATATCTGATACTTGTATTTGTATGCAGATTTGCAGGAAATCCCAATAATTAATATCACATTTTGTCCTTTCCTCAAAAATGGCAATAATACATTGTGTAAATGCACGCAATAATTTCTGAATTTACAGTAGTACATGTAATATCTTCTTTAGGGGTGACACCTAGCTATTGATGGAATGCTGCTTAGTTTCAATAGTGTTTTTAGCAAGTTTTATTTCAAATATGTCAATATGTTTCTTTTGTGTGTTTTTCTTTTTTGTTTACTGAACATTGATTATTTTTTAGGACTAGCTTGTAAAAAGTTAAAAGACGTATTTTCTGAAGGATTTCTGATACCATTAGAGGGAACTGATACACACTTTCAGTTGGAGGTAAGTTTGGTTATTAATGACATAGAGGATTCATGGTTTCTGCAATATGATAAATTTTTGGGACAATGGTCTGAATCCAGGGCTATCAGTCATAAAACTTTACTCAGTACTTGCAGTACACAATTTGTACTCGAAACACCAAATCCAGTATTTTGATTGGTTGATTTCTGAGTCTGAGTACAATAATTGTACTCAAAAACTTTATGACTGCAAAAGCTGTCCTTTTCTACAAGTCTTATAGGGGTAACTTTACCAAAATGTATTTCAAGGAACAGGTCTTACTTTCTGCTGATAAGACTGTTAATTAAAAGAAAAGTGAATTTTCTATAGATCTATATTTTGTCCATAAGTGCATAGTACAATGCTCTTGGTCTTTATTACTTTAGGTTCAATAAATACTTTTCAGGGATGCAGATTAGAAGGGCCCCAGCTGCCTAAACCCCTAACACTAGTCTTGAAAAATGAAAAAAAATTCTGTTGTATATAGCTAAGATGGCTACTAGAAATTTCTTTTCATTTCCATTGGTACATAGTCCCAGGCTCCAAAGAAGATATGAATTGGCAACCAATAAGATTGACTCTACCCCAACCCTGTCTGATAGGTGCCACCTGACCGTCTAAACATTTAGTGGTTTTAATTAAAACTCTATTAATATATTGTCTATTATAAAGAGATATACTAATTTCCATTATAAAACTATAAAACCTTATACTGATACTGTATAGTTTTTAATTGAAGAAGCACTAAAAAAAAAACCATTCTAGCTCTCTGTACAAATCGGTAATTTTTTCAGGTACAACATTTACATTTAGGAAGATATGTGGAAATGTTGAAGACTGGGGACTTTCATGATGACTTAGACGTTGTAACTGAAGTCCATTCAACTTCAGGTAAGTGTCACATGTTTAAAGTCATTAAATAAAAACGCCCATAGAAGAATAAAACAAGGAATTATTTGAAACTGGAATAATTTCGAATTCTGGAAAATTGATAAGAAATGTATGATGAAAACTTACACAACTAAATAAATTTTACTTTCACTTATATTTTAATATGAACTATCTAACCCCTCTTAGCATGCATGCATGGCTAACCCTCCTAAATTGGGTTATTTTCATCATACATTTCTTATTAATTTTCCAGAATTCAAATTTATTCCAGATTCAAATAATTCCTTGTTTTAAGAAGATGTGGTGTGATTGCCAATGAAACAACTTTCCACCGTAGTCCATACTTCCAATTTATAAGAGGTAACCAGAAAGTAAAGTAGAAATGATAGTGTGTTTTAACATATTTTTTAAAAGGTTTTCTCGGCACTGAACATCTGTTTAAGGAAAAATTTGAACGTTAGATTATTCATGAATTCCTACAAATTATATATCAAGCATAATATGAAAATAAAGAATGTAAACCTCAGAAGATAAGTGGAAACTACACAGAAATTAATGATGTGTTCATTTATTATTGCAAATCACTGATTACTGATAAAAATTATATCTAATAAATGTGATTGTAAACTCGTGAAATGATCCATGGGAGTGTTTTTTTTTTATTGTGAACCTGCTACTGTATTGCAGCTAATTCTGAATTAACAGTATTTATAAACAGATTTCTCCTTAAACAGGTTCTATGTTTAGGTTTGATGAGGATAGCAAAGAATAGGTATAACATTCACTTCAAAATTATACAAATACTATTTTATATATTGATATATATGGAATATATACTTTTTATTTTTATTGTGCTGCATATAACATATATAATAATGATATGAAATTGTTCTAAACACTCATGTTATTGATTATAAATTGTTATGATTTAAGGTGATGTAGCAGTCAAAAGACCGTCTGCTGATTTAGATATCTTCAATCCAAGTCGTGTAATCCATGCTACAGCTGCATTTGCTACAAGGAGGTAAAATTCATCTTGATTGAAATAAAATATCACAAAAAATCAGATTTGTAACAATGTAGAATGTAAATCATCTTTTATGATAGAATTTCTTCAGATTATATTGTTACGGAAAATAAATTAGTGGATTCTTTTGAATGTGGATTGTTAAGAAATAAACAAGGTTAATTCAATTGAATTATGAGATACAATGTTAAAGTGATGAGAAAAGCTTGGACCAGGTGAGCTTAAAAGTACTGCAATGTGTATTTTACATTAGATGGTCACTCTTATTGACAGCCCTTCTTATTTATTATGTTTACTTGTATTTCTTTTTACTACTACTAGGGGGATGTTTAACGACCTTGACTACCCATGAGGGTCTCAGTTTTTCACTTGAATTTTTTTGTTTACTGTGGATTCATTTATTTTCGTGGGTACCAATTTTCGTGGATTAAGGAAAACTTACATGTTCGTGGATATTTAGTTTCGTGGTTTTGCTGAAGTCTGCATACAAGCCTATAGAACATTTGTTATTCGTTGAACATTTAATTTCGTGGTTCACCTGTACCCACGAAATCCAAGAAAATTGGTATCCAACGAATAATAATGAATCCACAGTATGTGAAAATCAAATAATTACGTAACAATTGCTCAACCAAGGTAATTGGACTGTCAAGCATCATCTCCTCAAATGGTTAAATTGGTTGAACGAGGGTTGAGGAAGTACAATAGTTACAGTATTCAGCCACTAATTCATATACATATAGATTCCACCCCTGTATCGAGTGTGAAACAATATTTACCCACTTGAGACAGTTAAATTTTCAAATTTAAAAACGCGGGGCTTGCCAATATTGCCAAGTGTTTTAAATAATTCAAATTTAACTGTCAAAATGGATAAGTATCGTATTTTACAAGATTTGTTAGGGGAATCTGTTCCACTAATGATTTTTAAACGATATGCAGACAAACACAATCCTTCTTTTCTAATGATCTGCAAAAAGTTGTGTTCTTTCTATGTTATGTCATCAGGCATGGTTTCCTTCATTCATGACGTTCACAATAGGAAATTCAGAAAAGCAAGAAAAATTTGATGTCATAATCAAATTTTGACCAATGAAGAAATAAAATAATCAATAGGTCAGGAAAAGGATAAGTCGTGTCAGAATTAGAGAAATGTTATATATCTCGTACCTTATAATGTGAAAGTCTTATAACCAGGTGAGCTTAAAAGTACTGCAATGTGTATTTTACATTAGATGGTCACTCTTATTGACAGCCCTTCTTATTTATTATGTTTACTTGTATTTCTTTTTACTACTACTAGGGGGATGTTTAACGACCTTGACTACCCATGAGGGTCTCAGTTTTTCACTTGAATTTTTTTGTTTACTGTGGATTCATTTATTTTCGTGGGTACCAATTTTCGTGGATTAAGGAAAACTTACATGTTCGTGGATATTTAGTTTCGTGGTTTTGCTGAAGTCTGCATACAAGCCTATAGAACATTTGTTATTCGTTGAACATTTAATTTCGTGGTTCACCTGTACCCACGAAATCCACGAAAATTGGTATCCAACGAATAATAATGAATCCACAGTATGTGAAAATCAAATAATTACGTAACAATTGCTCAACCAAGGTAATTGGACTGTCAAGCATCATCTCCTCAAATGGTTAAATTGGTTGAACGAGGGTTGAGGAAGTACAATAGTTACAGTATTCAGCCACTAATTCATATACATATAGATTCCACCCCTGTATCGAGTGTGAAACAATATTTACCCACTTGAGACAGTTAAATTTTCAAATTTAAAAACGCGGGGCTTGCCAATATTGCCAAGTGTTTTAAATAATTCAAATTTAACTGTCAAAATGGATAAGTATCGTATTTTACAAGATTTGTTAGGGGAATCTGTTCCACTAATGATTTTTAAACGATATGCAGACAAACACAATCCTTCTTTTCTAATGATCTGCAAAAAGTTGTGTTCTTTCTATGTTATGTCATCAGGCATGGTTTCCTTCATTCATGACGTTCACAATAGGAAATTCAGAAAAGCAAGAAAAATTTGATGTCATAATCAAATTTTGACCAATGAAGAAATAAAATAATCAATAGGTCAGGAAAAGGATAAGTCGTGTCAGAATTAGAGAAATGTTATATATCTCGTACCTTATAATGTGAAAGTCTTATAACCAGGTGAGCTTAAAAGTACTGCAATGTGTATTTTACATTAGATGGTCACTCTTATTGACAGCCCTTCTTATTTATTATGTTTACTTGTATTTCTTTTTACTACTACTAGGGGGATGTTTAACGACCTTGACTACCCATGAGGGTCTCAGTTTTTCACTTGAATTTTTTTGTTTACTGTGGATTCATTTATTTTCGTGGGTACCAATTTTCGTGGATTAAGGAAAACTTACATGTTCGTGGATATTTAGTTTCGTGGTTTTGCTGAAGTCTGCATACAAGCCTATAGAACATTTGTTATTCATTGAACATTTAATTTCGTGGTTCACCTGTACCCACGAAATCCAAGAAAATTGGTATCCAACGAATAATAATGAATCCACAGTATGTGAAAATCAAATAAATACGTAACAATTGCTCAACCAAGGTAATTGGACTGTCAAGCATCATCTCCTCAAATGGTTAAATTGGTTGAACGAGGGTTGAGGAAGTACAATAGTTACAGTATTCAGCCACTAATTTATATACATATAGATTCCACCCCTGTATCGAGTGTGAAACAATATTTACCCACTTGAGACAGTTAAATTTTCAAATTTAAAAACGCGGGGCTTGCCAATATTGCCAAGTGTTTTAAATAATTCAAATTTAACTGTCAAAATGGATAAGTATCGTATTTTACAAGATTTGTTAGGGGAATCTGTTCCTCTAATGATTTTTAAACGATATGCAGACAAACACAATCCTTCTTTTCTAATGATCTGCAAAAAGTTGTGTTCTTTCTATGTTATGTCATCAGGCATGGTTTCCTTCATTCATGACGTTCACAATGGGAAATTCAGAAAAGCAAGAAAAATTTGATGTCATAATCGAATTTTGACCAATGAAGAAATAAAATAATCAATACGTCAGGAAAAGGATAAGTCGTGTCAGAATTAGAGAAATGTTATATATCTTGTACCTTATAATGTGAAAGTCTTATAACGACAACACTTTAGTGATTGCTGCAGTTAATTTAATAATTGACATGTTTTGGTGCCTATGGCACCATCATCAGGATAAAAACAATACAGAAAATTGGGAAGGTCTATATATATGTTATTTTATATATATAATTTTATAGTATTCATATCAGTTTTCGTCATAAAGAATATTTTGCATATTAAAACTGATAACAAGTTTTTCAAAAACATTTTTAAAGTACTTTCTCTATGAATATCACAATCTGGGCATTATATAAAGAAATGACTTGGATCTTCAGATGGGTCACCACAGTGTGGGAAGACAATGATGAAGCTGCAAGTGTGAATTCAAATTGCTGGCTTCATTTCTCATCTGAAAGATAATGATGTTCTCTTTCATATTGCCTATGTTGAAATATTCAGGTGTCTTATAATTCTGAATTTGATTTCCACTAAAATATATCAACAGATGGACTCGATTTTGCCAATAAAGGATAAGTATTCCGTAAGCATTATGCTACATATAGTGCTAGGAGAAAAGCTCTTTTCTTAAGATACAGTACTACCAAATGGAAACCTTAAATTATCCAAAGATATTTGTTGTTTACATTATTAAGGTGTTAGGTCTTTTGCAAGCTAGATAGAAATAAATTGTATATTGACTAATATCATGTTGACACAATGTTTATAATGTAATGTCTGAATTATTAATCAAAATCTCAAATTATTTTTTTTGAAATGAAGAAAGAAATATCAATTGTGTAAGGTTACAGTTCCAAAATATCTGCATTGCTAAGGATGTGTGGTAAAGATATTTCAAAAATATTTTGAATTGATGCATTACCATTTTGTTTGTTTGTTTTTGTAGGCCAAGGTCATGGCCATGGAAACAAGATAGGAAAGCAGCCACATTTGACAAGCTACAGATTCCACTTCCTATTCAACATCCTGCTAGCATAGCTATTTCTATATACAACAGGTATGTGAATATTTGACAAGCTACTGATTCTACATCCTGCCAGCATAGCTATTTTACATATGCAACAGGTATGTGTATATTTGACAGACTACTTATTCTACATCCTGTCCAGTGAAAGGTTACAGAAGTGGTTGTATTCTGCACTGTTTGCCATTTTTGTGGAGCCTGCGACTTTTGTCGCAGAAAGCTCGACATAGGGATAGTGATCTGGCGGCGTGGTTAGCTAACTTCTTAAAAGCTTTATATTTTAGAAGGTGGAAGACCTTGATGCTTCATACTTTGTATATAGATGCCTCATGTTACGAAGTTTCCGTCAGTCACATGTCCAATGTCCTTGACCTCATTTTCATGGTTCAGTGACTACTTGAAAAAAAAGTTCAGATTTTTTGGAATGTTAAATTCTCTCTTATTATAAGTAATAGGATAACTATATTTGGTATGTGCGTACCTTGCAAGGTCCTCATGCCCGTCAGACAGTTTTCACTTGACCTCGACCTCATTTCATGGATCAGTGAATAAGGTTAAGTTTTGGTGGTCAAGTCCATATCTGAGATACTATAAGCAATAGGTCTACTATATTTGGTGTATGTAATGATAGTAAGGTGTACATGTCCAACTGGCAGGTGTCATCTGACCTTGACCTCATTTTCATGGCTCAGTGGTCATAGTTTAGTTTTTGTGTTTTGGTCTGTTTTTCTAATACTGTATGCAATAGGTCAACTGTAATTGGTGTATGGAAATATTTTACGATGTTTATGTCAGTCTGGCAAGTTTTATTTGACCTTGACCTCATTTTCACGGTTCATTGCTCAATGTTAAGTTTTTGTGTTTTGGTCTGTTTTTCTTATACTGTATGCAGTAGGTCAACTATATTTGGTGTATGGAAATATTTTACGATGTACATGTCAGTCTGGCATGTTTTATTTGACCTTGACCTCATTTTCAAGGTTTATTGCTAAATGTTAAGTTTTTATACGACCGCAAAAAAATTTTTGTGGTCATATATTGGTATGACGTTGGCGTCGTCGTCGTCGTCGTCGTCTGACGTTGTCCGGCGTCGTCCGAAGACAGATTGGTTTTCGCACTCTAACTTTAGTTTAAGTGACTGGATCTCTATGAAATTTTACCACAAGGTTCAATACCACAAAAGGAAGGTTGGGATTGATTTTGGGGGTTATGATACTAACAGTAAAGGAATTAGGGGCCAAAAAGGGGCCAAAAATAAGCATTTTTGTAACTTCCAGACATAACTTGTGTGTTAGTGTATGGATCTCTCTGACATTGTACCACATTAAGGTCCAAAGGGTCCAAAATTAAACTTAGTTTGATTTTAACAAAAATTTAGTTCTTAGGGTTCTTTGATATGCTGAATCTAAACATGTATTTAGATTTTTGATTATGGGCCCAGTTTTCAAGTTGGTCCGAATCGGGGTCCAAAATTAAACTTTGTTTGATTTCAACAAAAATTGAATATATGGGGTTCTTTGATATGCTGAATCTAACCATGTATTTAGATTTTTGATTTTTGGCCCCCGTTATCAACTTTGTCCACATTGAGGTCAAAAGGGTCCAAAATTAAACTTTGTTTGATTTCATCAAAAATTGAATTCTTGGGGTTCTTTGATATGCTGAATCTAACCATGTATTTAGATTTTGAATATTGGACCATAATAGGTGAATGTCCAATTTAAAATTTTTAAGTTCTTAGACCACATTCATTCTGTGTTAGAAACCTATGCTGTGTCAAATATTTAATCACAATCCAAATGCAAAGCTGTATCAAGCTTGAATGTTGTGTCCATACTTGCCCCAACTGTTCAGGGTTCGACCTCTGCGGTCGTATCAAGCTGTGCCCTGCGGAGCATTTTATTGTGTTTTGGTCTGTTTTCCTAATACTGTATGCAGTAGGTCAACTATATTTGGTGTATGGAAATATTTAATGATGTACATGTCAGTCTGGCAGGTTTTATTTGACCTTGACCTCATTTTCATGGTTCATTGTTTATGTTAAGTTTTTGTGTTTTGGTCTGTTTTTCTTAAACTTTAAGCAATAGGTCAACTATATTTGGTGTATGGAATGATTGTAAAGTGTATATGTCTGTCTGGCAGGTATCATCTGACCTTCACCTCATTTTCATGGTTGATTGGTCAATGTTCAGTTTTCCTGGTTAACTTTTTTTCTTAGATACCTTAAGCAATAAGTCAACTATATTTGGAATGATTTTAATGTGTACATGTCTATCTGGCAGGGTTCAAATGACCTTGACTTCATTTTCATGGTTCATTGGTCAATATAGAATTTCCATGGTTTGGTCTGTTTCTTTTATACTATAAGCAATAGGTCATCTATATGCTGTGTATGGAGGGATTGTATTAAAGGTGTTCATGTATTTCCGGCTTGGTTTATCTGACCTTGACCTCATTTTCTTGGATCATAAATGTTAATGTGATACTTATAGTAGCACTCTTGTTACCCTTTCAAAGAAGAATGGCTAAGGATGAAATCATTGAGTTTGGATATTAAAATGATATACTCTGTATATAGATATCATTGTAGATAGACTGGAAGCAGATATTGTGGCATATTGTATTGATGATGAATGTTTTTATGTTTGTGTTTTATTTCTAACTCTAAGTATGCAATCTTGCTTGAGGACTGAAAATAACACAAAATATAACTCAAACCAAATATTTGTATCTATTAAAGAATTTAGTCTCACGATTTCTATATTTTAAGTGTTACATCTTGCAGAATTAAAGGTAGTTACATCAGGTGCCTAAAGAATAGTCCTTTCCTAACCTGTTTACCAACATCAACAATATGATAGAAAATTTTTTCTTTCTTTATTTCAGAGAACATGACCAGAATCCAATCAACTATGATGACTATTACTGTCAGAGGATTATCAGAGCTACAAAAGAGGTACCGTATATGGGTGATCCCATATCTAATGATTTTTACGAAGTAGAACTTACAGACAACACAATTGAAAACGAAACACCTGAAAAAAATATAGACAACTTAAGTAGTCCCTATTTACATATAGCACAACAAGAACGGTCATTTTCAGATGAAAACATGGCCGCAAGTCCCGTTTCTGTAAATCAAGTAGACGTTATAGTTCATAGTTCTCCTATGTCAGCGACACCAAATGAAACATTGACTGAGGGAGGTATTGTGGTGAATCCTTCATACAAGAGTGATGTTGTTGTGAATACTCTCAACGAAGGTGGTGATGTTGTGAATACTCTCAACAATGGTGATTTTGTTGTGAATACTCCCAATGAAAATGATGTTGTGGAGACAGTTTGTTTCGAAGACAAAGAACGTGACACAAGTTGTGCAATCGATATACCGGACATACCAGATGCCGATGCATAATTCACTCAGTAGAAAAAAAATTCAGAAGAAATTATCTTCTTGGTTGATAACCTTTCGGAGATAACTTGCAATAGATTAACTCCTTTTCGTTCTGAAATGGAAATAAAACCATCTTATGTCCTCATTTTTGGTGGCCCAAACCAGAATTTCATGTCTTACCAATTATGTCAATATTATCTTTCATTTCAAAAAGACTCATACCACTTCAGTATTTTCACCTCTGTCTGTCTGTCTGTATGTGTGTGTGTGTGTATTGACATTCATAGTGCTTTGAAGTCTTAAGCTTTCGTGGTGCAACAGCTTCTAGAAACGGATCATATCAAATTGTTTAAATTTAATTACAGTGAAATCTGTCTAAACCGAACCTCTTCGTGACTTAAGATGTTGTTCGGTTTTGGCAGATGTTTGGTTTCATCAGGTTAGAAGCGCATATAATTTGATATGACTGGGCTTAAGAACATGTTTGGTTTAGCCGGATTTTTCAGTTTATGCAAGATTTGGTTTAGACAGGTTTCACTGTATAAGAAAATTGCACAATGCATTGAAGTACTTGGGTTTATATAGAACTGAGTGTTGTAGCAATGTTATACCCTGTATGAACTTTGAACTTTGACTGTTCATGACATGAACTTTGACTGAACAAAACAATGCAATGAATCTCATATTGATCATAGTGGTGTCTGGGCAAATCATGATTTTTATATTTGTGCATACTTATAAACGCGTTTCTAGTTATCAATTTAAAATCTAGTCCTGCCAATAACTTTTTGAAGTGCTTAATATAATTTTAGATTTTTTTTATATAAGTATTCATTTTAATTGTTTTGATCATAATCCATTTTAAGAACATTATACTGTTATAAGATTTATTTATTTTAAACAGCAACCAGTTTCATCAATTGTCTCCCTTGAAGAAATAATAACTGACTAGTTACAAGGTACAATGGCTTGATGTATTGACTTTTTATTGCCCATATATACTGGTCAAGATTGCATGTTCGATTGAAAAGTTATGATATATATTTGACTGCTTTAAAAAGATTATCAAACCTCTCTGAATTCAGCATGGCCAGTAACTGCAATGAAATAGAGTGTTCACATCAAAATACTATATTTTCAAAAACATGGACTTTTGTGATCAGTAACTATGAACCTAAATAAATTCCTGCTACAGGTTTTTTAATTTTTTTGAGTTAACATTGAAACTCTTTAAACATGTTTATGTGTCCACACTTTCATAGATTTATTACGCTAAGATTGAAAATACCATAGATTTCATATATCAGTGTACGCATTTCATAGAGTGGCTTCTTATGTCAGTCTTTGAGTTACTGCAAAGAGCAGTTTACTGAAAGCTGAATCCATGAATATTTTCTTAAAATTTAATTTCTTACTAAGGAAATGATTAAGTTGTTAGGCTAACTTTATCATGAAGAAAATGAATAAAAATTGATTTTAAACTGCCCTGCAAGAAAACATGTGGCATGAGATTTTATAATGGATAGAATATAATCCTCATGTGAATATAATGCACATTTTATAGGCTTACATGAGGGTTTGGATGGGGTTTTCAGAATGGAGAATAATGTGCAAAAAGGTGAAATAAACTGCCATTTTTTTTTTAACAAAATTAGCCTATTACATATCTTGTCTTATGTTTGTACTTAAATATGAAAGTAATTTTTAAATGTTCAAATAAACAGTTTTCAATCAGATTCTACAAGAACACTTAATTTTCTTTGTATAAAATTATGTGCATGGAAATAGGTCACATGTTTGAATATATTTACTGTGAAAGTGAAAATATCATGCCATAATTCTGCTTTAGGGAATGACATTTCTTTTTTTTGTAACTAAAAGCATGAATGTTATATCTGAATGAAATTTTTCATGCACAAATTCTGTAGTTTTCGGGACCATTTTCATTGTGCCAAACTGAAAATATATATTTTATAACCTTGCCACTTTTTATCATCACAAATATTTTGTCTTCCTTTATACAGTACGTTTCATTAATTTTTCATGCTTTAGTTCACCACCAAACTTTACCAGTGTTCTAGTTTTATTTTTAATGGGACCTAAGTTTTTTTTCCTATTTTCTTATTAGAACAATGTTATTAATGTTGATGATTTATTTTTCATGGTAGTCGTGTATTATTTTGTATCCTTGTTTTTCATAGAAGTTGTGTATTTTGTTGTTTCATATTCTGGACATATGTTATTTCGTCTAATGCTACAACTATATGTGTATTTTATCTATTTTCCTTATAAATATGTAACTTTAGTACTGTAAAACTTTTTTGGTGCTATTCATTAAATATTCAACATTATTTGTATGACCATGCTGTCCTCACTGAAATATTTGAATTTTGAAACTAATAAACTTTAGGGTAGTTATTCTCGCATTAGAATTTTGTTTGTTTTTCAATTTTTTTTATGCTGATTATAGAAGTTTTAGAAAATAATTTCCAATTTGTCTGTTCACACAAAACAAATCTGGTTGAAATGTTATTTTTCTTGTGTGATAATTTGAGTTACTGAGCATTTGGTATCTTCATTATTTTTAATATTTGTTATTTGGTTGAGAAGGATTTGTGGAAAAATGTTTGCATTTTAAGCAAGTGGGTTGATTATAATATCAGTTTTCTTATCTTTTTTTTTTAATTCATTACAATTGAGCCTCCTCATGGGTTTTTATACGACCGCAAAAATTGAAAATTTTTTGGTCGTATATTGGTATGACGTTGGCATCGTCGTCGTCGTCGTCGTCGTCGTCTGGTGTCGTCCGGCGTCGTCCGAAGACACATTGGTTTTCGCACTCTAACTTTAGTTTAAGTGAATGGATCTCCATGAAATTTTACCATAAGGTTCAATACCACGAAAGGAAGGTTGGGATTGATTTTGGGGGTTATGGTACCAACAGTTAAGGAATTAGGGGCCAAAAAGGGGCCAAAAATAAGCATTTTTGTAATTCCAGACAATAACTTGTGTGTAAGTGTATGGATCTCTATGACATTGTACCACAAGGTTCCATATCACAAAGGGAAGGCTGTAATTGATTTTGGGGGTAATTGCCTCAAAATTTTAGGAATTAGGGGCCAAAAAGGGGCCAAAAATAAGCATTTTTCTAGTTTCCAGACAATAACTTGTGTTCAAGTGTATGGATCTCTCTGAAATTGTACTGCAAGGTACCATACCACAAAGGGAAGGCTGGGATTGAGTTTGGGGGTGATGAATCATAAGGGGGTTCAAAAAATTTGGGGGGGGGGGGTTTCTTTTTTTTTCTTTTTTTCCTTTTTTTTTTCTTTTAAAATTTTCCATTTTAAGTTGGTTATTTCTGATTAATATTTAAAAGCAAATAATAATGATATGGTAGGAGTTACACACCAAACAGGATGTGTAAATTATTATATAATAAGTATTGTGCAATAGCAAGAAATTTTCAATTGCACAGTATTGCACAATTGCAAGAAATCTTCAATTGCACAGTATTGCGCAATAGCAAGAAATCTTCAATTGCACAGTATTGCGCAATAGCAAGAAATATCCAATAGCACAATATTGCGCAATAGCAAGAAATTGTCAATTGTACAGTATTGCACAATAGCAAGAAATATTCAATTGCACAGTATTGTGCAAAAGAAGATACTTCGTATAAATTGCTTATTTCTTGATCAATTTCAATGGGGTTTTATTCTTGAATTCTTGGGGTTCTTTAATATGCTGAATCTAACCGTGTATTAAGTGTTTGGATTTTGGGCCCCGTTTTTAAATTGGTCTACATTAAGGTCAAAAGGGTCCAAAATTAAACTTAGTTTGATTTTAACAAAAATTGAATTATTGGGGTTTTTTGATATGCCGAATCTAACCGTGTATTTAGATTCTTGATTATGGGCCCAGTTTTCAAGTTGGTCCAAATCGGGGTCCAAAATTAAGCTTTGTTTGATTTCAACAAAAATTGAATATATGGGGTTCTTTGATATGCTGAATCTAACCATGTATTTAGATTTTTGATTTTTGGGCCCCGTTATCAACTTTGTCCACATTGAGGTCAAAAGGGTCCAAAATTAAACTTTGTTTGATTTCATCAAAAATTGAATTCTTGGGGTTCTTTGATATGCTGAATCTTACCATGTATTTAGATTTTTTATTTTGTAGGCCCACTATCAAATTGGTTCATATTGTGGTCAAAAGGGTCCAAAATTAAACTTTGTTTGATTTCATCAAAAATTGAATTATTGGGGTTCTTTGATATGCCAAATCTAAACGTGTTTTTAGATTTTTAATTTTGGGTCCCGTTTTTTAAATTGGTCTACATTAAGGTCCAAAGGGTCCAAAATTAAACTTAGTTTGATTTTAACAAAAATTGAATTCTTGGGGTACTTTGATATGCTGAATCTAAACATGTGTTTAGATTTTTGATTATGGGACCAGTTTTCAAGTTTGTCCAAGTTGGGGTCCAAAATTAAACTTTGTTTGATTTCAACAAAAATTGAATATATGGGGTTCTTTGATATGCTGAATCTAACCATGTATTTTGATTTTGGACATTGGACCATAATAGGTAAATTAAAAAAATTGAAGTTCTTAGACCACATTCTTTCTGTGTCAGAAACCTATGCTGTGTCAAATATTTAATCACAATCCAAATTCAGAGCTGTATCAAGCTTGAATGTTGTGTCCATACTTGCCCCAACTGTTCAGGGTTCGACCTCTGCGGTCGTATCAAGCTGCGCCCAGCGAAGCATTTTATTTTTTTATAATGTGATTACTTTGCCGTTTTTATAGTGATTATTTAATTACTAGACCAAATATTTCATGATTATTTGATTATTTGATAATCTAGGACTGACTGTATTTTTGATTATTTGATTATTTTGTTTAAAAAAAGAGTTAATGATTATGTGATTATATTGGCAAAAAATTTGTGATTACTTGGACACCCTCATGAGGAGCCTCACAATTAGATGTGGGAATAGCTGCTTATACAAAGTTATTTGTAATGCATTTGATTTAAAACAGGGTTAAGCCAGTTTGTGAAGATTTTTTGAAAAATATATATATTTGTATATATATATCATGCATGTTTTAATTATAATTGTAAATACAAGTCAGTAGTGATAGATTTACAATCTGAAGTTGAGGCTCAAATTGCTTCTTTATCAGACTGATTACTCTGCCAAACCGATGTCAAAGTCATAGATTTTTTTATAAAGAGTTTATATCCCCAGAGTTCTCGAAAGAGAAGAGGTCCGAAGGTTTTTACCACCAAAATTTAGCAAAAGAACGACACAATTTTAGTATTTTGCAAAAGAAATAATAGTGAGGACCAGCAGATTTTCTTCCAAGCACCACCAGGAAAAAAGGATTTCGAGAACTCCGTTATCCCATTGTCTACCTTCTATGCTTATTAACAAGAAGCATGTTTTGTGAAGAAATGCATTGTCAAGTGTGGCAGAGACATGGCCTGACAAAAGAGGAATATCACCTCTATTTCAGAGAGTGACAGTTTTGTTGATTACTTATCATTCCATGATCTCATGTTATAAGAATGTAAATATTTTGACAGCTTTTAGGAATAGTATAAGCTTTTGTAGAAATTTAATTTCTATGCAAAGTTTTACCCTGAATCTTGTGAAAGAATGTCATTTCATTAGAATGGGAAAGTAGAATTTTTATACTGTTCTGGAAAGGTTTGAAAAAAATGTGTAGTATAACATTTGATTGATGTTTAAAAATAGGGCAACAGGGAAGTAAAAAGCTCACTTGTTTTATCATAGGGATCAAATAAAATTTAATGACGTTTTGCATATTTCTTATCAAAGCAAAAAAAAAAAAAAATTATTAAGTTCTGATTGGGAATGGAGGTATCTTATCCAAACAATTCTACAACAAAAACATTTTTGAAAAAAAACAACAAAAATGAAACAGTTAAAAAAATCAAATACTTTAAAATGTTAACTAACTAAATTAGATGTCCAGTTGACAAATAACCTTATAAATTTCAGAAAAAGAAGAAATGAGGTCAGTATGAAAATTCTACTTATCCTAGTGTCTTGACAAGTCTTAATCTTAATAGGGGTTTTCTGTAACTTTTTGCTGCTGCTAACAGCTTCACCAGTTTGGAGATGTATAGATTGGAGCACATCCATACCTTGCTGCTTTATTTAATCTTCTTCTTTCTTCACTAACATCTTATTACACTATAGATGGATATATGTAAGTCAAGCATGACACAATAGCAAAATTTGAAAGGGATGCAAAAGGTTGGGTTTGTTTAAAATTCCAAGAGACTTCTTCTTCAGAAAAAGGGAAACTTAATTGCCAGTATTTATTTTTTGTAAAACCAGATGGGAAGAAGGAGTTTTTTCTGTTTGTGTACTATTATGATCTCATCCTACAGTTTTCAGTCCATATCCTTGAAAAATTACAGAAAGATTGCACTTGCCTCAGTGGAATTGTTTTATTGATTTTTCACCATTTTTCCAGACTTTGGACTTAGTCATTTTTCAGTAAAATTTGTGTAATCAACTCATACAACAGTTTTCCACCTCATTGACACATTACTAACATGTAAATGTTAGGCACCTGTTATTATGGAATTGTTTGAAGAAATTTTATTCCTTTTTTTCCAGCTTTTGGAACTTCGTTTTTAGCAAATCATTGTACCAATTTTGTTTAATCGCTAAATTCACTCTTACAGTTTTTCGAAACAAGATCCCTGAAACTTCACAAAAAAAGATTACACACATAATGAAGTTATGGATCTCCTATTTTTGAATTATTTCAGATTGTTACATAAAGTTTGCAAACCTATTGAAGTTATGCAACTCCAATAATAGAGTTTTAAGATTTCTCCCAATTTTTTATATTCTATATTTCCATAAATCTAAAAGTTCATGACTGTTCACCATTCTTCCAAACAGTGTGCAACCTGGCCATTTAGACTTAAATACATTTTGTTTCAGTAGAAAACTTAATAGTTACACACACTTTCACATTTTGTATTGAAAATGTTTTTTTATAAGACCTTCATCCAGTCATTGTTAACATGGTGTAAGATTTCTGTATTAGGTCTTTTCTTTAGTAAGTATACATGACAGGTCAACAATGTTATATATGTTAACTTTTTGTGTAGGGAAATATGTTATTATGACCTATGCTCTTGAAGTATTTCTCATGTTTCGATGTTGAGGTTAAGGTTTCAGGATTACTTATGTTTCTCGGTAAGTTTGAGGGAAAGGTCAAACATATTTTTATAGGTTGATTCTTTGGGTATAATTAATGCCTATTTCGCATTGAGGTCATGCATTTTACATCCCATGATATTCACCTTATTTTAATGCTTCAATGGTCAGGTTTATTTTTCAGCATAATGAATTCTTCAACAACTTTTAGTATAAAAACTCATTCAAAGGTATATTTGTGCATCATTTTTTCAAGTGTTGTTTAACTAGGAGGTCAATTTCAGAGTTAGTTGACATTGAACTTTGACCTAATTAAACTATTTCAGCGTGCCCCAATGCATATCTTGTGTGTTGTCTCTAATGTTAATAGATTTTTTTATGGGACCCAAATTTTATCCATATTTATTGTGAGTATAAGATTTGTTTCACAACACTGCAATTATGTGTTACATAGAAATTTGTTGTGATCTTTCATTTGCACGCCATGCATTTAATAATATGAAATTTTCATGATTGTTATTCAAAGAAAAACAGTGCTACTAATTGCAATATGTAACTAAATATTAATTTCTACTTTGTGAATTACTATTACTCAACTTTCAAGAGAAGAAAATTAACGTGAATTAAAGTCATTTACAGTGTATGAAAATGAATATATACAAACAAAGGAAAAAATTGTGAAAATAAATCCCAGTGAAGTTGGCTACAAGGGAGTGAACTTAAAGTATCTACCAAAAATAAGTTTGCTAACAGTACTATGATATTTTTATCATGATGAGTGTCCTAGCACATATGAAAAGTATTTTATGTGGTCTGAGGGTCTGGATGGGGATTTACAGAACAGAGAATAATGGGCAAAAAAATAAAGAATAGAGAAAAATGGACCCAAAAAATAAAGAATAGAGAATAATGGGGTGATAAAATATAAAGAAAAGAGAAAAATGGCAAAAAAATTAAAGAATACAGAAATGAAGAACCACCCATTTAGACCCTCATTCTCTTCTAATTACATGTATGTTACAGGAACACTTTAAAACATTGTTAGCCTTTAAAACAATAATTACTGGGATGGAAAATTAAAAAAATGCATCAACTTTGAATCTATAAGAACATTTTTATTTACAGATTTGAGTAGAAACTGACTACTTCAAAGTAAAATAAAATTGTTGAAGCAAAGCGGTCTAAACAGTTATAGTCAATAGTAGTTGCTAGCTTTTTGTGCCTTTATTGTTAAAGCCTGGTTGTGAAAATTTTAATTTACTTGTTTTCTTATTGCAGATGCTATGAGAACACCATGTGTTTATATGAAATCAGTTTATAATTGTATAGACATAAATTTCTACTTTCACTTTACAATTATGTTTTATTGTATAGACATGTATTTCTACTTTCACTTTAGAATTATAATAAGTCACTGTTATTCACTATAGTACTGTATATGGGATGTTATTAAACATAGACATATATAATTCATGGTTTTAATGGATCTACTAATTTTGGTGCATTACTGTCTATTTTAGTGTTCAGACTATATAGTCATTGGTTACCAAATTATTGTAAGAATGTGAGTTACGAAATATAATTCAGTTTTTATAATCATTGGGAACTTTTTTAAATATTGCATAATGCTTGTTAGATGAATAATTTTATTAAAGATTAAATATTGAGATTGTGTGCACTATATATTTATCATTGTGCTTCACATAGTTTGTATGTGTATGCTCAAAGTTGTTAATTTTGTAACTACAGATGCAAGATTTTTATTCATTACATACATTATATCATACTTAATCTTATGAAATGTTAAAGGAGTAGAGGCATTAAGGCCCATTTATGGCTGCAAAAAATAAAGATTTTGAGAGTTATTTCAAATATGCACATCATGTGTGGAAATGCATTGGATCAATAAGGGAGCAAACATTTAACTTCAAGGGGGGTGGTAATGGTTTTTTGTCTCGCCTTGACGGAGTCAAAAAGTGAGACATAGGTATGCTGTTTCAGGCGGTGGCGGCGTCAACAACGTATTAGTTTGTGATTAGGTCTAGTTCATGGGGAACCACTAGTGGTAGGTCAATGATATTTGGTATGCAGTTGTATTAGCATTAGCACATCCAATTACCATGGAGATTATTTGGCCCCACCCCCTCAGTCAAGGTCTATTGACTTTGAAACTTTGCTTAGTTTACATGTATTAGTTTGTGATTAGGTCAGTTTATGGGGAACCACTAGTGGTAGGTCAGTGATATTTGGTATGCAGTTGTATAAGCATTGGCATATCTCATTTCCATGGAGATTATTTGGCCCAACCCCCTCATTCATGGTCTATTGACTTTTAAAATTTTGCTTAGTTTTTTTGTATTAGTTTGTGATTAGGTCAGTTTAAGGGGAACCATTAGTGGTAGGTCTGTGATAATTGCTATGAAGTTGTATAAGCATTAGCGCATCTCATTTCCATGGAGAATATTTGGTCCTTACTCCTCAGTCATGGTCTATTAACTTTGAAACTTTTGCTTAGTTTACATGTATTAGTTTGTGATTAGGTCAGTGATAAGTCAATGATATTCGAAGTTTCATTTCCATGGAGATTATATAACCCCACCCCCAATTATGGTTCATTGACTTTGAAACTTTTACATAGTTTACAAGTTAATGTTTGTGTTTAGGTTTGTTTAAAGGAAACGACTTATGAAAAGTCAATGGTATTTGGTTTGCAGTTGTATTAGCATTGGCACATCTCATTTCCATGCAGATTGTTTAGCCCTGTACCTTCAGTCATGGTTCATTGACTTTGAATATTTGCATAACTTACATGTTAAAGTATTGTTATTTTAATTTCAACATTTGCATTATCAAAATTACAAATAGGCGAGACATATCTCTGTGTTAACAGTTTATTTGTTTTAGTTTTTCAATGCTATCAATCAAATTATTTTTTTTTCAAAATTTAACACTATAAGGTATGGGGAAAATCTGGATTCAGAATATTTTTTTTTGTCATCTGCTTTACCACAAAATTTTTTTTCATCAAATTGGGGATCAGATTATTTTTTTAGGAAAAAAAAAACCATAGCCCCTCCCACCTCCCTTGAAGTTAAATGGTCGTTCCCTAAAAATAAATGAATTACACACGACTTTTGATGTTATGATGTCATGATATGTACCTTTTTCATGAAAAAGATTTATTGATTGATTGATAAGTGTTTTACGCCACTTTCAGCACTATTTTGCTATTTCAAGGAGGAAGCTGGCATGCCTTGAGAGAACCACTGACCTTCAGTAGGAAAACTGACAATCAGTCAATTAGGATTGGAGTCTAACACACCTGCCATGTGCCGGATTCAAGCTCACAACCTCAGTGTTGACAGGCTAGATACAGTAGTTTGACTACTTAGACCTCTCAGCCACCGAGGCCCCTCATGAAAGAGGAAAACTTCTGAGTCTATGCAGTTTTCTATCAAAATTTCCTATGTGGTAACGTTGTGCACAGACAAGAAACAACACAATGATTTTAGAGAAGCTTTGTCTTAGCTATTTGCACCAAATATAAAGTTGTTTCTTGGTTGTTCATGTACTTTTCCAATCCAAAAAATACTTTAAGGTTGATGCAAAATAAGGAAAATCAATAATTTAAAAAAATATAACCATTTTGTCATGGTTTGTTGCCATGGTAACTCAATAAATGAGAAATTTGTTTTTATTTTCTAAACCCCTTATTATACTTTAGTATAGTTTGAACAAATTTAAGAACATGTAGTACAACTTTTAATTTGTACAAATATTTTGGCAAATTATTTGGGCGTTATTGGCCCTACTCCTTTGAAGATACTTTTTTTAGCTTGTATTTTCCAACATCTTCTCCAAGTGAGTTCAACTTCAAATTCAAAATTCCAGTCAACTTGTGCATTTTTTAGTCAGCAAATATGTGTAATATTTGTAAAGGTTGGCGGGTTTTTTTGTACACGTTTTCAACAAAGATCTGTGGTGATGCCAGGTGGAAGATTTGAATTAATACCAATATCTTAGTCAGTTTTGGGTTGTTAAATGTCCTACACAAAAAATTGTAACAAAAATAAGTTTGTTTTTTTTCACAGTTTTTCAAACTTTGCTGGACAATAAAAGGGTTATTGCATAAATATTGGTGAAAATTATCCCTTGTTGAATATCAATTGTACTCACAAACTCCTGCAAAATAAAATATACTCTGGACAATATTTACCCATATTTATTATTCATGCAATAACACTATATCATTTTAGAGGTGTAGTCTGCAGCATATTATCCACTGGCGTTCATTTCTTTTTAATTTAAAATTTCCACTTTTTTCTTGTTGAGCATGATTTAAATATTGGTTGTTTTATGCAAATACTTACTAGGTTATTGATTTATTTGTTAATTTTTTTCCTACATTTTGTGCAATACATTGTTTGTACTAACTATTTTGATGCATATAATCTGCAATAAATTATTTTTCATGTGTACTTTGTTGTTTTATATGCCTGTAAAGGCAAGATCAAAACCATAGAAACTGGTTAAAAAGTACAGAAATTATAGATAAAAAAAAACACAATTGTAAAAAATGTTGAAAAAGGTTTTTTTCTGGTTCATCAAAATTATATGCCTGTCTAGATTTAAGTCAAGCCTACTTGTTAGTTTTTCCAGTTATTTTCCATTCGTTGTATCAATAACAGCAGGAAACCAGGGCACCAGGTCAACAACAATCAAACTACAAGAAACAGATAACCCTACTAGGGGATGCTGTTACATTTTGCACACCACAGAAAAAAGTATAATCTACATTCTTTAAAATATTATATGAATGAAAATATCTCAATATAAAAATAAGGAGATTTGGTTTGATTGCCAATGAAACAATGATACACCAAAGACAAATTGTTGTGAATAGTAAGTTAGTTATAAAACTCTAAACTATGAAGAGAAGTCCTGAGCTTGCACTTCAAAATTGTTCAACCTCCCAAACATGCCATTTCAAACATTTAGTACAACTTTTAATTTGTACAAATATTTTGGCAAATTATTTGGGCGTTATTGGCCCTACTCCTTTGAAGATACTTTTTTTAGCTTGTATTTTCCAACATCTTCTCCAAGTGAGTTCAACTTCAAATTCAAAATTCCAGTCAACTTGTGCATTTTTTAGTCAGCAAATATGTGTAATATTTGTAAAGGTTGGCGGGTTTTTTTGTACACGTTTTCAACAAAGATCTGTGGTGATGCCAGGTGGAAGATTTGAATTAATACCAATATCTTAGTCAGTTTTGGGTTGTTAAATGTCCTACACAAAAAATTGTAACAAAAATAAGTTTGTTTTTTTTCACAGTTTTTCAAACTTTGCTGGACAATAAAAGGGTTATTGCATAAATATTGGTGAAAATTATCCCTTGTTGAATATCAATTGTACTCACAAACTCCTGCAAAATAAAATATACTCTGGACAATATTTACCCATATTTATTATTCATGCAATAACACTATATCATTTTAAAGGTGTAGTCTGCAGCATATTATCCACTGGCGTTCATTTCTTTTTAATTTAAAATTTCCACTTTTTTCTTGTTGAGCATGATTTAAATATTGGTTGTTTTATGCAAATACTTACTAGGTTATTGATTTATTTGTTAATTTTTTTCCTACATTTTGTGCAATACATTGTTTGTACTAACTATTTTGATGCATATAATCTGCAATAAATTGTTTTTCATGTGTACATTGTTGTTTTATATGCCTGTAAAGGCAAGATCAAAACCATAGAATCTGGTTAAAAAATACAGAAATTATAGATAAAAAAAAACACAATTGTAAAAAATGTTGAAAAAGGTTTTTTTCTGGTTCATCAAAATTATATGCCTGTCTAGATTTAAGTCAAGCCTACTTGTTAGTTTTTCCAGTTATTTTCCATTCGTTGTATCAATAACAGCAGGAAACCAGGGCACCAGGTCAACAACAATCAAACTACAAGAAACAGATAACCCTACTAGGGGATGCTGTTACATTTTGCACACCACAGAAAAAAGTATAATCTACATTCTTTAAAATATTATATGAATGAAAATATCTCAATATGAAAATAAGGAGATTTGGTTTGATTGCCTATGAAACAATGATACACCAAAGACAAATTGTTGTGAATAGTAAGTTAGTTATAAAACTCTAAACTATGAAGAGGAGTCCTGAGCTTGCACTTCAAAATTGTTCAACCTCCCAAACATGCCATTTCTAGTGGGACTGGAGATTCCCTAATCCAACAAATTTTCAGAACAAACGTACAAATGTATAAATTATTTTAAATAAATATGAGTGTGATATTTGCCACTGCATGCACACAGAAACCGTAAATCAACTTCATACAAGTCACTGAGATGAAGAACAGCAAAGGACCTAGATAGACCATAATAAGGAAGTATTAAAACAACATATACTAGAGGAGTTCATGGCTTGTACTGGAAACCTAATATTGCATCGAGACTTATAAGATTTACGCACTCTGTTGCACAATCTTGTATGGTACAAGCTACCATAGTTGCAGACGGCAAAACTTGGGTATTTACTATTACTTTACCAATGACGACAGGAGTATGAAAAGTGAAAACCTTAAAGATTATATCTTATATCAAATTTCACATACGTTAATCAAATTTTGTATTGAGTCTGCTAATGCATATACTTTGTTAGTCTATTGTAATCTCCTAACCTTGAGTTCATTTTCACACCCAAGTAATCGGGGATAAGGTTAAGTTAAGATTCAAGATAAGATCTTCCTATGCATGACAGGTCAAGGTTATATGGTATGTATTAATTGTGACAAGTATATATCCGTCTGACATATAATTTTGGTTCTCCAGTAGTTAGGTTCTGTTTTCACGATTAGGTATGGTACTTATTAACTATGCTTGACAATATGAAAATAAGTAGATGCGGTATGATTGCCAATAATAAGACAACTATCCACCTAAGACCAAATAACAAAGATGTAGAAAACTACAACTCACAATACAACTTTCAACAAATCAATAATATTTTGTATTTGTCATGTTAAGTGTATGCCTGTCTGACAAATGTAAAATCACCTTGACCTCATTTTCATACTCAATTGGTCAGATTGAGTTTTAGAATTATGTGTTATTCAGAAAAAGCACAACAGATAAATAGTATTTAGGCTAATAATCTGAAATATGATGTTTATGGAAAATTATATTAGGTTCTTCCTTATTTACTATACATGACACTTCTGTGCTGGGTTGATATCACTGCTGGTTGACTGTAAGTCCCCAAGGGTATCATCAGCTCAGTAGTCCGTGCTTCGATACTGACGTACTTATTTTGAATTCCCCTTTCATAAATTAAGAAATTATAAAAGAACAAAGCTTTGTTTTTTTTGTCATGCAGTTTGAATGCCCCTTTGGTATCTTTAGCCTCTCTAGAATTTGGCTACATGCATTCCGTTAAGGTCCTTTTTGGTCAGCTAGCTCCTAACGCTTTAGGGTATTTATGCATCCTTAGCTTTCAAATATTTAAGTTTATGCGTAACTGATGAAGGTAAACACAGAAAAGACTTGGGACGTACTAATTTTTCAAGTGTTTATTTCATTCAGCAGAACTTGATTTGTGAATTTGTTAATACATACAATTAATCTTACTTCCTCAGTCTTATCGACCTGTAATAGTAATTAAAAAATGTTAGCAGGCAATACATTGTAATACATCATCTCTAAATCTTTTACTGTGTGCATGCATTTGGTAGGGCAAGACAGGAAGATAGTATTAGAGCTGAAAAAAATGTACTCACAACTGTACATGTATTAGTAGAAATAACAAAAAACATCATAAGACTTTTAATGACAAACACTGCAGTTTAGCAAAGGATGTTAATTTTCAGTCAATGATGTAAAACTGTGCATCAACATAATTTTGTTTGTTACAATAGTCAGTGCGGATACTTATAAATCATTTAAAGTTTTGTTTAAATTCATGGAAAAATTTTGTTTCTGTCAAACCTGAGGTTTTTACAAAAAGTAAGTGCACATTTATCTTGAAATTCTCGATATTTAAAAAAAAATTTCTAAGAATACTTGAGATTTTTTACAAAAGTAATTGCACATACCTTACCTATTTTGGAATTTTTCCGATCCCCCCCCCCCCCCCCCCACAAAAAAAAACTTTATTATTTTTACAAGAAGTAGGTGCACATACCACGTACCTATATTTTAATTATTGTTGAAATTCTCAAAAGCAATTTTTTTGGCAAAACTTGGATATTTTTTTACAAAAGTAAGTGCACATACCCATATACCTATATTTAATTTTTATTGAAATTCTGAAGAAAAAAAACTTCTTTTTAGCAAAACATCAGATGTTTTACATCCGCCTGTTCGTCCGTCACCCTTGTGATTTCCAGATGATAAACAGAGAACCGCTTTTTGAAAATAATTTAAATTTAAATGAAATGTTTTTGGATCTCTAAAGACAGGTTACATTAATTTGTTGTTTTCTGTGTGATGAATAGAGAATCCGTTTTTAAAATTTATTTGAATTTTATTGGAATATTTTGTAAGAATAAATTAAGGAGACAGTAGTTTACCAATGTTCAAATCTCGCAAGTCGACCAAGGAATGACAAATCAAGGCTACAAGCAAAAAATGGGGGAATCTCTTGAAATATCGAAAGGAGGGAGACCGGTTGCGTCGACATGGTAAGCATCTCCTGCTTTGCATGCATCACCCGCCATGCTAATTCACATGCACTCAGTCAGAATGTCACAGTAGGGAATAGGACACAATCGGTAAAATAACGGATCAGATGACTGTTCTCGTATCTATATAAATCTTAAAACCACGAAAACGTATCGCTAGGGAGTCCAGACATCGACACATCGTATCAGTTAACCAATTCGTGATGTTGTTGACTTAAAACTTATATAGTGTCGATTTCAGTCGTTCTTCCAAAAAACTCTGTTGAAACAGTTTTGTTGTAAAGAGCGCACCGATGTTAATTAATTCCGTATCGTGTGAACATGCATGAGTGTATTGTATTAAAAGAGAGGCGAAAGATACCAAAGGGACATTCAGACTCATAAGTCGAAATTAAACTGACAACGCCATGGTTAAAAAAGAAAAAAGACCAACAGATAAACAGACAAAAAAATAGTACACAAAACAAACATAGAAAACTAAATACTGAGCAACACGAACCCCACCAAAAACTGGGGGTGATCTCAAGTGCTACGGAAGGGTAAGCAGATCCTGCTTCACATGTTGCACTGGTCGTATTGCTCATGTAAGTACAAACCCGGTAATAAGAGCTTTGTAAATTCCATACGATGAAGCAGGCGGTATGTTACTGCTAAGAAATGGAAAGTTGAAATCACCATGTTAAGACAGGATAAGATCGATTTTCGTTGTTTTCACTTTACACTTGTTGAAAAATTCAAAATTGTGTGTTTTTTTAGATGAAAAATCGAGAAATACTGTTTGAAATTAATTGAAGTCTTAATGAAATGTTTAAGACCACTTTACGATTTACGTCGTTTTTATTTTTACCGTTTTAAGGTGCTTAATTTTAGAAAAATTCAAACAAAATTATTGGGTTTCCGGATAATATGATCGCGGGCAAGGGCATCTGTTATCACTAGATCATCTCTCTATTTTTGTTTTGGAAACAGATTCGAACAAATTCTATTCTTTTTTTTTTTTAGATTTGGGCCAATTTGTTTCGCATTATTTGAATTGGGCAAAATAAAAATAAAATAACTATCAAAAAAAGAGGAAAAATTTATGTTCAATTTTGGAAAAATGTTTTCTCCAAAATATATTTCTTTTATTTGTTGCGGAAGTTCTCTTAGTTGTATTTTTGTTATTTGACAAAAACAAAATTTTGTCAAATTTCTATTTATTTAACGTGGGTTTAAAAAAATTAGAAAAATTTCAATCTTTTTTTTTTGAATAAATGTTTTTCCCAAAAATTTGTAAACGTGTTTTTAAATTTGTAAAAAAAAAAATAATTGGCAAAATTTCAATTTTTTTATTTAGCCAAAAAAATGTCCTAAAAAATTTCTATTATTTTCCAAATAATTTGGGCAAAAGAATTTTTTTCCTTTTTTCAAATTTTGGAAAATTTTTCCCCACCTTTCTTATCTTAATTTAAATTTGGGCATCATTTCAATTTTTTTTTTTTTTTCAAATTTGGCAAAATTAAAAAAAAAAACTTAACAAAGAGTAAGAGCACATATCTATAAATGAAGTTTTATTGAAATCTCTCGAAACTTTTATCAAAGAGTAATTAAGTGCACAAAATATACATGTTTTTGTTTAAATTCTTTCAAAGCTTCTTTTATCAAAATTTGGGACTAATATATGAAGTTTTATTAACATTCTTAGAAACCGTTGTCTAGCAAAATTTGGGGTTTTCTTTTACCAAAAGTAAATATACATATCTCTATAGGAAAAGGTTGTTGTAATTCTCTCATTTTTTTTTCAAAGTAAAAGTCACATACCTACAAATTAACACTATTTAACTTCCACGTTTGTTTACCTTTTCTTTGAAGGCAACACGGGTTTTCAACTCTCATTTGCGCTGTGCAGTTGCTGAAGTTCTAACGAGAGGTTTCGTGGCTAAGGTAACTGCATACGGAAAATCTGTCGGCGGATTTGAGTATAGGAGTATTCAATAGCAGTAAATTTTTGAAAATTTTGATAAAGTATTTTCTGATAAAAGAAAGTCCATGTACACGTGTTTTAAAGTACATGTAATACTTAACCATTCAAGTATACAAAGCAAATTAAATATTTCTTTAAAAATTTGAAGTATCCTATCATTGTAAGGTCATTTTGTGTCTCCTCTTCAAATATCTTAATAATCATCTCATTAGTTGTTCTTGCATATTTGCCACTGGACGTTAAGCAACCAACAATCAATCAATCAATCATTAGTTGTTCTTGCAAAGAGGCTTTAGGTGGTACCAAACACCTTGACTAAAATTAATTTGGCTCGTTTGATTTTAATAAAATTTTGACAAAGTATTAACTGTGCCTTTGACAAAAATATAAAAATTTAAAAAAAATTGAATCACACACTTTATCGGAAAAAATTTATTGGATATATAGCAGTTTTTACAAACACTAATTTTGATCATTGAGAAGCTTAATATTTCATTAACAATGTAACGTGCTTAAAACGTTCAGCTGATTTTTTACAGAGTTATCTCCCTGTACCACCTTAAACATATTATATGATATAAAATATACATTTAAATATAAATACACAGACAAGCACGTGCAATCGTATCAAAGAAGGAAGGTCTCATGCACATTGAACACGCTGAAACGACAGTGGTAAGAGTAATGTTTGAAGGTGATTTTATTCATGTATGCTTCAAGTTCAAACCTTAACAATAATTTTTATGTTTTCTTCTCACGACAAAATCTTCAGTAAACTATTATATTTCCCCCAAATTGCACTGATTTTAAGTTTGATTTTACTTCTTTTTGTTGTTCTTATTTGACCAAGTACCAGAACGTTGGTCTAAACCGAAGAGTAAGTACCTGTCGTTAAAATTATATACTCCGATGTCTAAAGTAGTTAACATGAATATTGTCTATTATTGACTTGCAAGCAAACATTACATTAGCGGTGTTTATGGGCATATTTTGACAATATTAAAATAAGATAATTGCTTAAAGCGAAATATCATTTCAGAATTCTTTTATAAATGTTTGAACAAGAATCGTGGCTTATCCTTTGACAATTTGACCGACACTACCACTGAAGATGGGAAGAATTAAAAATGTTTGCACGGCATCAAAATAATATTCATATCTATTCTATTTGTGTTTTGAGTATAATATACATAGCATAAGGTCTTTCCATTTTCCATGAAAAGACATTTTGCTTTTGTTCTGATTATTATATTTTTGGAATCAGTGTCAAGTAAACTATCATATAATACCGGAAGTGACGTTTTTCAAACAGGAAGTAACAAATTATCTCCTTTATTTCAAACAAAAATGTATAAAAACCATATACTTTTGGAATCAGCGTACAGTAAGCTATCATCGGACACTGTAAATGACATCTGAAACCGGATTTTAATATTTTCATATCAAAATATATCGTTTTGGGTGGAAAAACCTTCAATTGTTCTCTGAACAATTTGTTTTTAATGAACTTTTTTTCGGTTTATGAGCACTAAATTATTATTTAAAAAAAGTTTCATGTCGAGCGAAATTAAACACACGGAAGTTTTTTTCATAAAATACCTCTTATTTGTATAATTTGTATAGTTTTCTATGATTCAGAATGAAGTACGTTATTTTAAGTTGCGATTGAAAGGCTTGAGACGATTTTTCATTCCCTATTGTTAATTTTCCTTTTTTAGACGGCGATGTTGCTTTGGCTCCATCATACGGTGTTTATATATCCCAACTCGTTCGTTATGCCCGTGTGTGTAGTGATGTCATAGATTTTAATGAATGTAATCAATGTATCACTGGTAAATTATTAAGTCAGGATTTCGTTACCATAAATTACTTAAAACATTTACTAAATTCTTTCATAGATACAATGATTCGATTAGTAAATTTGGCTGTACCTGTAGAAAACTTATCAAAAATGGTATTTCACATCCTAAATTTTACGATAATATTGTACTAAAAGCGCGGAAATCACTGTGTGATCCGTGTAAACTTATCGAACTTTTAAACAAACTTATTAGTAAAGGTTATCTTATTAATGTTGTAATACGATCTTTGAATATTGTATTCATTGGCACTAACATCGATTTTTTCATTAACAAATTAAAACATAACTAAATTTGTAATCATTTCGAATTTTTTTTTGGGATGTATATATACACATCCACGTTTATTTTTCTATTTAGAAATTATTTTATCTATACATAACATCATACATATTTATTATAAGGTTAAATCCTAACTATCCTACTACCTGTCGTTACTTTTATTTTGGCATTGCACAAGTCATGTCTTCTTTGACTGTCCATGGCGTTAAAATACTAAATCGCTGTCTGGGATGTGTTTTAATTGATTTTAGTCTCTGATGCATGATTTTTTATTATTAATAGTTTTTGGCTTTTAACTAGCTTTCAGTAACTGCGAGTACACTCAAATCGTACTTTCGTGTTAATTTGACCTGTTGACACAATTTGTAATGCAATTCTGTTACTCAATGTTTTATATCTCGTCTTACTATTTTTAATATGTACCACCTTTGATAAGTATTTAGTATGACGGGGGAAAAATTTTCACTTCTGTACTCGTACTATGAACAGCAAATTTATTTTGTAAAAAATGTTTCTGTACTAACAACAAAATTGTTATCCTATGTACGTTACTTTATTTAACGCCATTTTGTCCTGGTTAAAGTTGTCTTTTTGACATTGAAACATCTTTATAATTTATATTGTGTCATAGATCAAACTTATTCGTTCAGTGTTTATATACTTGTTTTTGTGTATTGTCCTTTTGATCGAGTTAAGCCATTTCAATTGATACTGTATTGTGTGTCTTTTTATGTTGTAATGTTATACCACTGTTTCAGGTTAGGGTGAAGGTTGGCGCCTGTTAAAACGTTCAAACCCGCTGCATTTTTATGCACTTATCCTAAGTCAGGAGCCTGTTCAGTGGTTGTCGTTTGTTGGTGTGGTTCATAAGTGTTTCTCGTTTCTCGTTTTATTTATATAGATTAGACCATTGGTTTTCCTGTTCGAATTGTTTTACACTAGTCATTTGGGGGCCCTTTATAGCTTGCTGTTCGGTGTGAGCCAAGGCTCCGTGTTGAAGACCGTACTTTGACCTATAATTGTTTACTTTTTACACATTGTGACTTGAATGGATAGTTGTCTCATTGGCACTCATACTACATCTTCTTATTTATATTTATAGTTATACTTCAGTTCTAAACTGACATGCTTCGATAATCTGTTTTTACATCCTTATAATGCACTTAAAGAACGTTTTATTCATCTTTCAAAACTGCAAATGTTGATAAGATCTATCTTTAATTTAAATTAGGTTTTAATCTAACCGGGGAAATATTTATTATTTATCTCCTTATAGTGAGTAGAGTAACAAATTTCCCTATCTTTTGATTAAAATCATGTATAAATGCATTTTGTAGCTATTTTCAACTTGAAATAATGTTTTTTTCTATGAACAATTTGTTTTCATTAATTTTTTTTTTGCTTTATGCGCACTTAATTGTCATTTAAAAAAAGTTTCATGTCGTTCAAAATTAAACACACGGAAGTTTTTTTCATAAAATACCTCTTATTTGTATAATCTGTATAGTTTTCTATAATTCAGAATGAAGTACGTTATTTTAAGTTGCGATTGAATGCCTAAGTTATAAACTGACATGCTTGGATAATCTGTTTTTACATCCTTATAATGCACTTTAAGAACGTTTTATTCATCTTTTAAAAGTGCAAATGTTGATAAGATCTAACTTTAATTCAAATTAAATTTTAATCTAACTAGGGAAATAATTATTTTTTATCTACTTATAGTAAATAGGGTAACACAATTTCCCCATCATTTCATTAAAATCATGCATACATGCATTTCGTAGCAATTTTCAACTTGAAATAATGTTTCAGTGTCTTGGTTTAGTAAAGCAACTTATAGCAGTGACATTTTACTTCTGTCACAGATCACGCTAGTATTCTGTGATTCTTTGATAATATTTTAGCACTTAAAAGGAGAAGATATGATGTAAAGGCCACTATTCGAGCCCCTTGAATACTCCTATATATTTTTTGAATTTTGTCTTACATATTTTCATTAGCGCAAACGTTTTAGTGCAAAACTGCCAAAAGTAGCCTCATATTGAAATCTTGTCAATATGTTTTAGATATCAAACTTCTTAGCCCAAAAAGGTATTTATCTACGAAATGTATTTCATAAAGATGTTATGGTGTGTAAAAACCTCCAAGGCATTAGCTCATATATATTTTATTCAAAAGCTGTAAAATGTCAATCTAAGGTCAAATACGTCAATTTCAATATGACATCAAATATTCATGTATCAATAAAACTAAAATAATTTTGAAAGGCTTAAGTAAGTTTACTATCTAAAAATATTTTTGGACCAAAAGATGGCTCTGAACATACGTCCTCCCTTGATAATATTTTTAGCGGGTGATAGATCACGTTGTCGATAGTTTAGCAGGGTAGCAGAGGTACCAAATAGTTTTGAGATACTCGTAAGAAAACTAAAGTAGCATGGGAAAAGAATATATCAAAAGCATGCTACATCAGAAAGAGCAACATGCATTCTCAAAAACATCAGCGTACACCAGCGATTATACAGAAATCATACAGGCCAGCTTTCAAACTTAGAATGAGTTATTTCCCTCAAATGATGACGCTCAAGGAATAGATGACAATAAGACGGCGAAACCATGATATCAAAAATACAATCCGTACTCTTTCGGGAGAAACCCAAATCCGATACCCTGTACAAAAGACACAATGCGCAGGAAATTAGAAAAAAACCTTTCCTACATTTCGGCCTTTTTCGAACACTTTTGATTACTAGATAACCACGTGTGTACCCAACCCGACACGACACTTGATGTTCTGTCATAAATAAGCTATGTGGACTGCTGTTTAAACACCAAATATGAACAACGTTTTTACTTTGTACTTTGAAAAAAGGAGATGTGGGGTATCTGTCAATGAGACAGGAACCCAACAAGAGAAAAAAATCAAACAACGACATCTAGAGGGCAAGATGCAATTTTTCAAAAATATACACGTTGCCTTTTAATATATCAAGCTCTGAATCGTCTCGAGTCTATAAATTATTGTTGTGAATAAATTCAACACAAACAGTCAAACATATGCCATAAACACCGAGTGCTAGTGCTATAAATGACGAAAATAAAAATTGATTAAGCTATGACATTCGACAACTACTGACTCGCTTTAAGGTTTGGAACAGGCTCATAAACATTTGGTGAGGATAAAGCAAATTTTCGGTTCTTGACCCTCCAAATATTTCTATTTTTATTAGAATATGGAATTGTATAATAATTTGGTATTAGCATTCAGTTTGGGTTTTTATGTTTCACAATAAACCCCAAAACTTATACATAATTGACTGGAAGACAATAATAAAATTTAATGATCCACAAATTAAAATGATTTATTGCATTACAAATACTTTTATTTGTTTATTGCGTTTTGAATATAGTCTATTATTTACGTAACCTTATATCTAAACAAACGAAAGAATATGCTTTGAAGCGCCTCGTTGACTTTTGTCATATATAAACAATTGTTCCCGCTCAATTTTCATTCCATGACAAATTTTCAACAAGACATTAAAACCCACCCTCCCTCCCTATAATACAAAAAATGTTGCTGTTCTAGTTTATTTTTCAGATTGCATGGTGTACAGATCCAGATGTATTGAATGTACCATTTAGATTGTCATATATCACCATTAATGTCATTATTTGAACATTCATTGGCAGATGCAATGGAAACCGAAAATTCAAGGAGTTTGCAGCAAGAGACAAAGAAAAATATGTCTATCGTTATGGCATTCAGTTCAATATAGAAAGTGCGTTGGATGTCAACATCAACATGATTCAATTGGCAGTAATTTATTCCAATATTGTTCATTGAGCTGTTATGGATCTGCCCAGCAGCTAGAAATTGTTTTACATTCACTGTTGTTTTTCCGTTCAGTGATAATTTTTTTAATTTTTTGGCCAGTTTGTTGATATTAGTTGTTTTTTGGTTTAATATTGTTGAATATTGTTGAAAAAACGCCATGCCAAATAATAAGCCAAATATCAAATTTCAATTTGTTTGTTGTTTATATTATACTTACGAAGGAAGGAAACAACACAAAATCTGTAGAAGTATATTACGGTATATAGTTTTTTTTCAGAGACAAGTGCCTGTTAGTAAGGCCGATTTCGACACTAAATATCATTCTATCCAGGTTACAAATAAAACGATAATGTACCTTTCTATTTTTTAACTATGGTATGAAATAAAACAGAAAATCGTCATTATAGTTACTATGACACGTGCTATTAATGTTATCTGCTTATTTTTATCTTTTTTATTTATATCGGATCATAGGCGGATCCAGGGGGGGGGGGGGGGGGGGGGGGGCTGGGCCCCCATTTTGTGGGAAACATTTGGTTGATTATATAGAGAATCACTGAAGCATGACTGGAGCGGGCCCCCCTTAGGTCAGTCACCGCCCCCCTTATGAAAAGTTCTGGATCCGCCACTGCGGATTCACAAAATTTTCGTTGATATTGGAGGTCATGATGGTTAATTCGGTGGCGTGTTGTCCAACAATTTTTTTTTAAAGATTTCATGCATTGTATTTTGTATCGTATTGAATTCTTTTAATTAAGATATACGTTTCAGTACGATATTTGTCAATGTGAGAGTTCGAGTCAATTCGGTTGTTATGAATTAAGTAAGTAATACCCCTTTAAAATACGGCATATATATTTTAAAGTACATGTAGGTTTGATGGGCGACTTTTAAACCCAGTTTCTTTTTTTTTATAACAACAATACTTTATTTTGAAACACTCGGACACATATACATGTACAACAAGAGGCAAAATACATAATCATATTTTTATGGTTGCTACAGAATAATGTTAACATAATCATATATATATTCAAGACAGTACAATTGCAATATTTTAACTAATTTGTTAATGAAAAGTGATAAGTTCTTCATAATTTTAATATTGCAAAATGAAAGCAGCCCTTTCATTTTCTCAACACATGGATACCTGTGGTAATATTCTGAAATATGCTTATTTCTTATATTTTTAACAATAACAGACTGACACTCAAATAGATCGTTAAATTCATTTCCAATTGACAAGGAGCAGAGATGACACTGTCTTTAATCTCTAGGAATTCAATTCCATCTTCCTATTTCTATTGGTATGTTAAGGTTGCAGCATCGCAGTTTAGTAATATTTTTACGATCTGCAAATGAGAGTCTTACTAAATATTTTTCTAAGCCAGAGTCGATTTTGAAAAGACCATAATATTCCCCCCTGGATGGGTTTTTTAATTTGACTGTGCCATTGTTGGATGAATTCATCTGTTAATCTTTGCTTAATATTCGTTTTTATCTGAATTGGATCCATCTCCGACTGAAGATTCCATATAAAGCTAAATCCAGTATTGTCGAATATAGATTAAACATGTTCAATCCATTTAAATTTATTCAACCCGGATTCGTTCAATTCTAACATTGTAGAGTACAAATTGGAAGAAAGTTTACGATTATTGCAAATAATTCAGTTCCAAAAATTAACTATTCAAAGTTTAATTATGATATCGATCGGACATCGACCAAGCTCAACATACTATTAAATCATTTAATTTAGAGTTGTTGTTCAAACACCTAGGGTATTTCTACAAAACTGTAAGTGTATCTTTTTTAAAATGTACGTGTTTTCAAAAATTACACCTCACAGCCGGAGATGAGAACTGGCAGTACTAGGGTATCAAAAAGTCTTGAAATTTCACATGTTTTGAAATTTAAATTTTATGATTTGAAACACATAACATGCAATATAACTGTCATGTTAAAAAAATATCAGTCATTAACTATTCCCCATGATTAGATGAAAACTGAATCATAAGACAAACAAATAAAAGACATGAAAAATATGCAGTGAATGATTTATTATATTGTCGTTTGGATGCATCAATTATTAACTTTCATTTTTAATGGCACTTTATAATGAAACCATAATGATATAATTTCCGTTTGTTTAAAAAAATGTAACAAAAATGTAATACAATTATAAAGGTACAAAATACATTCTATAACATTTTATTATGAAAGATCATAATGATATTTCTTATTATCATTTAACAAAGCAATACATAAACATATCATTATAAATTATATATTAAGATCTGAGATTATTATTTAGAATCGAATGCTTCTTTTGTAATTTTATTGGGGTAACATGTGCTCACGATCAACTCTTTGGCAACCTTGTAAAATTTCAAAAAGAAACAGGCAATTCTTATAATTACATTTATATGCCACAACTATGAAATTACGAGTTATATCGAGATTTTAGAGTTGTAGTGACGTTGTCATTGGAAACACTTGCAGTTTTGAATATTAAACTTTATTGCGAAATACAGTTTGAATACAGTTTGAATTTGGAATGCCTCATAATTGGTTAATGTGACAATAATTAGGATCCAGCATTCAAAACTTTGTTAACATACACGTACATCACAGACATACTACATAACTGACAATTGTATTAAAAAGCACTTTATTAATAATTTAGATGTAAGCTTCAGGATAAAAAAAGAGTCAACCAACATGAACATTTTATGTTTTTGAATGTAATTAAACACTCCCAATTCAACTCTTGAGAGTGGTAACCCAAATTATTAATGCATAGAAATATTATATTCATCCTCGGTTTCCTGTCCAAAGAAATGATCATATGTGTCTTCTGTCCTGGCAATATTCAACCCTCGATTTGCAGAATCATAAACATTGTCGACGGCGTGGTTATAAATGGTATCTTGATCTTTGTGATGACGAGTAATTCCCGAATGGTCGTAGGTACCCTCTGGAGACAGAACATACAGATCATTCTTCTGGTCCTTTGTATCATGGATAGGTTTTGCAAGCTCGTAAGCTTGGTCAGCATTTGGAAATTTGGACCTATTAAAGCCAGTCTGATTTGGATCTAAAATCATATAATTTTCTGGTCCTTGGGTTGTTGCTTTTGGTGTTTGTTTAAAACTTAATTCAGCTGTAGGATCAACAACGGCATATTCATCGCTATTTGCTTCCGAATTGCATTTATAACTATCATCCTGAAGCACAACATATGTAGGTGTACTCGTCTTGTCGTTAGATGTTTTAGAGCTTTTTGTTACTATGTTCTTGGCGTAATCAAATTTATCATCGATATTTTGTAAATGAATATTTGTGCTTGAATATTTGTGAGTACTTCTATTTCCCGATTGAGCATTTAAATCTTCATATTGCAAATGACGCGCAGGACTTACGGCCTGTGGCAATGCTATGTCTTGGTTCCCAATGTAGTCATTCGTTTCCGGGTTGTTTCTGAACTTTTCTTTGGATTTAGTGCAAAACACAGACCTATAATAAAAGCAAAAGTGTATGCTTTTATATGTATTACCAATCAATAAAATTAATAATAATAGAAAAAATCAAACACTTTGATAGAATTAACCAAACCAAATAATTCTTACTAAAGTAATTTTTTTGACGTAATGTTTTCTTTTCATCTTCACCGCTAGAAATGAAACGTTAACATTGCTCCCAGACACAATATATCATTAAGGCAACAGTAGTTTACTGAAAAAAAAGTTGTCAAACTGATATGTACTGATAGTAAGTGCAACTTTATATTAAGTATCAATGATCTATCACAATTAAGTAGTTCCTATCAACTAACTTAAGCAGAAAACTTAACAATTGTTGACGCCGTCGTCGCCGGAGCCGGTAAAGCAATCCCTATGTCTCGCTTTCCGCGACTTTCGTCGCAGGCGAGACAAAAGCTGAGAGAATCGCATAAACTCTAAAGGTGCGAGACCGGGTGAGCAGACAGGGAAAGCGTCTTCTGGTATGCATGCATCACCCGCAACGCAAATACACACTCAGTCAAAATGTCAAAATAAAATCGATAAAATAGCAATTAACATTTAATTGATCAATGTAACATTCACAAAACAAATGCAATGTTTTATTTTCAGAATATATTTATTCGTTGTTACAATCAAACGTTTTTAATATATATTCAATTTACCTTCTTCTTATGCAAATACCAACAAAGACTATACATAAAAATAGGACGCTGCCCACTACAATACCAATAACTGTTCCTGAAAAAAAATTATATGTTATCTTTGATATATTTAATGTCTTGACTGTATTGCTTATTTAGTGTACTAATATTTTTACTACAAGTTTACATCTGTAATGTGCATTTTCTACAATGGTTTTCATTTTATTCAACCTAAAACATTTAAAGTATCTAGGTTTGCGACAGAAATTAATATATATATATATATTCCATTAATTATTTGGTAAAACAATTAAAACACAAAATCCAATAAATCATCTAATGTCTTGTCTTAGCATGTCGGAATTGTAAAAGAACAATTACTTATTGGTAAGGTAATAATTCCAGCTGGGACGAAACGTCAACCAGCAGTGGTTGTAAAAAATTATGAAAGATACCAGGCTTTCGATCAGATACGCCAGACGCGCGTTTGGTTTATAGCTACATGAGACTAATCATTGGTCCCAAAATAAAAACAGTCAGGAGGACAAATCAAAACAAAGTTAAACGCATCGGACGCATGGTATTGATAAATCGTTGTTTTCATTGTTTAATGTGCATTAAAAACCAAAAATTTAGAAAAGTTTTTCAAAATACGCATAAGGAAAAATTAACCTGGGAGTAGAAAAACCTAAGTGTTTCGAACAATTAAATATTTATAACAATAAATTAACAGTAAATGAACATATTAATTATATTTCATGTTAACACAAAAGTGATGACTACTTGGCTGGTGATACCCTATGGGACGAAACGTCCATCAGCAGTGGCATCGACCCAGTGGTTGTAAAAACTGATGAAAGATACAAAACTTCTAACTTACACCATGCGCGCATATCAACTACATAATAACACTAACGGTACCAATTTTTCTGCACCAGATACGCATTTCGACAATAAATGTCTCTTCCGTGATACTCGAGGCTAAAATATTTGAAAATTCAAAACTTATTTAAAAAAATGAAGAGCTCATAAACCAAAAAGGACTAAAAGTATAGCCAAAGCCCGGCAAGATTCATCTGTTGCGCTAGCATCAAAACAGTTGGAAGGTCAAATAAAATAGAAAACCACTTAAAACCAAAAAAATTGAGACGTTTGTTAAAATACGGGTTTGTGCAATAGTCAACCAAATCCCCTTTATTAGGCTTGTAAGTGTCCTCATTCATAGATGTTTCACCAGATATTTGGACGATTTGTTATGTAAATGGCAAGGCGAACACGCTTGAGGCATAAACACGTTTGAGAGTGTTACATATATTTTGTAAATATGCCACTTTATACAGTCCTCTGCGAATGAGTATTTTTTTGTAGAAAAATCAGCTATAAAACTAGGATTCATAATAGTTAAGAAAAGAATTCTACAATTAAAAGTGCGCAATTAAATATGAGTAGTCAATTGTGATAATTTTATGAAATAAGATTTTGTCATAACAAAAATATTGTTAGCAAGGCAGCCTTTATCATATATGTGTCAAAAACAATAGTTGTATGTCTCTTCTGCCTATCTAAATATTTTTCAGAGTTATTTTCTATCAAATTATGTGAAAGATTAGACTAAGTGTACAAAGTGAATTATCATAACCATGAACAGCGTTTAGATATATAGATATACGTTATAACATAATCAATTTAATTGAGTTTTCTAAGACTTCATCAGGATTTGTTATACTCCATCTATTGTGCATCCTTTTTTAATATGAAAAGAAAGGCTGAAATAATTTATTTTAATCCTATAATTCTTAAGTAGAAGAAAGGTGGGAAGCAACATAGCAACCCCCACAAAAAAAAAAAAAGAAAACCCCAAACAAACAAAATATCAATAGTTCGCGGAACACTATTTCAATAACTTAAGATTGAGCTTTCCGGGACCCCTACATAACCTTGGATTGAACGCATTTACTTTTGACATCACAAACACTCATGCACTGTTAAGGAAATTTCAGTTTTGGAATTTGAATTTGAATCGGCGAATTATAATTGTCAATATTAGATCGTAGGCTGGTATGATTTGTGTATCAGCAGGTACATTCAAAAGAACTTCGTGTTTCATTATCAATAATATTTTGTTTACTTTGATCGGCGTTGTTGTTGTTCTTCTATACGGTTATTTTATAAGCAAGTGATTTTTAAAAACGAAATTATTGTTGACATTAGTGATATCATAATTTGTATATATTCTGGATTTCAAGGAATCTAATATTGATGGCATATCTTGGATGGTAAATTCTAAATTTATCATTAACTATATACCTTTTGTGATAATTCAGAAATTAACTCATGGCATGCACTCTTCTATTTTTATGAACCATAGGTTTTTCTTTGTCCAATTCTTAATTCGGACCTTTTTATGTAGAGTTTTGTGAACTGTTACTTTTCTTATCAACTTTTTAAAATTTTCCTACGAGTAGGTTGTGTACTTTTCTTCGACCTATGGATTTTGGTTGTCCCTTGGTATATTTTTTTAACTTTGGATTGAAACTTGCCATATTTATGAAATACCTGTAGAATTGGATTCTGTATACACTGGTATAAGAGTTAAATGACATTGAATGGTAGTAAAAACATTCATATATTTTCACAATCAATTTACGTTCTAGCTATATTAACCTGTATCTGTGGTGTCCTTGGATGTTTGTCCTGACATTTTTGATACGCGTGTATAATCTAACGTACCTGAAACAGTAAGTAAAAAATAAAAGATATATAATGAATACCTGTATAAGAATGTGAGATATGAGTGGAATAATATTTCAGAATTAAAGAATTGCAAGATCAGTTTCAATTTTGCTATGTATCGATGGAATAGGAGTAATCGTATAAAGGAACAAAATAGTGTATTGCAAAATGAATTCCTTTTGTCTTAGAAACAAAATGCAGTTTTAAAATATAGAAGAAGACAAAACTGATTGTATTGTAAACGATACATTATGTCTTTATGATGGTACTTTGAACCTTACAAACCCTTATTCAGGATATGCATGAACGTGTCTTTAGTGAAGTTTTACGTTTTAATCAACGTATCTGAATCTATGCATAACTGGTAAATGCTTTAAACAGGATTTCGTTACCACGAACTACAATACATTTTACCTTGTTCTTTCACAGATACGCAAATTCAGTTTTGAAGTTAAGCTTTACCTGTAGCAATCTTGTAACAACGGTTACATCCTAATTTAAAGTGATGTTGTTTATAGATCTGGTTATTCAAGATACGATATATGCCATCTTATACCCTTAAATAAACTTATTGTTGGAGGTCATCAATATTAGATTGTTGTGAAATCTTTGAGTTTTGCCTGAATAATTACTAACATAGATTGTATTTCTGATAGTTTTATGCATAACTAAGCATGTACCGCTATCAACTAATTAACACTTTAGGTCCTACGTCATGTCGATACTTATATTTTGACATCACATATGAACATGCTTTTCTCAGACTACTTATTAAGTCTTTAAATTGAATCTGTTGGAGATGTACTGATTGATATTTTAGTCTTGGAAAACATGGTGTATTTTTTAGTTGAAATTGGGCTTTGAACTAACGTTTAGTAACTGCGATTACTCAAAAAGCGGTATTTTGTGTCTCTTTATTATTTTGTTATTTGTTTACGTGTTTGTACTGTATTCCTGTCACGTAATGTTGTCATTTTAGCGGTATATTTAACATTGCCATATAAGAGGGAGGTTTTGCTAGCCATAAAACCAGGTTCAACCCACCATTTTTTTCTTAAAATGTCCTGTACCAAGTCAGGAATATGGCAGTTGTTATCAAATAGTCCGTTTCTATGTATGTTGGCGTTTGTTTTTGTTGTAGTTCAGTGTTTCTGTTGTTTTCCTCGGTTTTGGTTTATGGCCCGGATTCGATTTTGCTTAATCGATTTATGACTATTGAACAGCGGTATACTACTGTTGCCTTTATTTACCCATATGAGTAATCAAGTCCTTTCTAAATGAGTTTTACAGTTTATTCTTATGCTAGAAAGAACGATTTCAGTCTCTTCAATAATGTATGTATCCAGCAAGATCTCTGTATAAATGTTTACATATTTAGTTGAACTTATAGATTTTTAAAAAAAGTATTGGGAAATTAATTGAAATTCTCAAAGCAAGTTATATAATCAGATATGTTACATTTGCATTTTGTAAAATCCTTCTTGCAAGTTAAAATAAAACCAATTCAAGATTTAAAATTCTATCTTATATCTGTATCTTGTACGAACTTGTTGGTAAATTTACAGAGCTACTCGGTGTTGAACTGCTTGCTTGATGATTTTCTGAAAATACAAGAGAAAATTAGATCTTTATTAAACTGTGCATACATTCATTCTGTCTGAAAAAATTCCGTTTACATTGAATAAGCAGCCACACGTGTTTTTTTTATATGTGCTGAAAACCGTTTCTATTAGAAAAAACCAACAACAATGACAAGGACTGTTCCGGAGACTTTCTAAAATTGTTCACAGTTCATTGTGAATAGATTTAAGAGAAGTTATAATTGATCATAACTGTACGACATTGGAATCGGAAAACAGGTAACGCATGAATATTTGGATATACTTCACCACGTAATAGTAGACATTTCATTTCATTTTGGTCAGTTTGTTCCTACACTTATGATTTCAAACGGACAGTTGTATGCTTCTAACAATCAATTTGCATAGCCACTCGGGAAGGACAATATTCTAATATGTAATAATAATTATGCGTACTGTGCTTTTATCCGGTAAGAGTTTCAATAAACAGCAAAGAATGTTAAGATGATAGTTAATACTATTTGGTACATGGGTAATCTTCATAATATTTACGGTCACTCTAGTCGTTTAAAATCATATCGCCTGTAGTAAGATGATTGTTCAAACCATGGAGGAGTATTTTTATTTTAGCAGAAAAAAATGAGATCATCTATAAAATATATTAGTTAAAACGATCGTTCATCAGAATCATAATACACAATTATACACGGAAACATTTAAGCGACGCCTATCTTTGAAAATACATTTTATTTAAGGCAGCTCAGTGACAAATTATATTTTTTCCCTGTGAGGCAAAAAGTTTATCTATTCTATTCTTAAATTTTTTAAATTTGAAATCTAATCTTGATAATGCATTGTTTTTGTTGATCTTGGTTTTTTTCATTGATATATATGCAAGCTATTCAAATTATGCCAGTAAATTTGACGAAATGGAATTGTACACATAAGTATGACCATTTGAAGCACACATGTACGCAGAAAAAAGTAAAGAGGTCACACGCCCATATACAAAACAATATCTATAGTAGAACTATAATTCCAACCATTAATTCACAAAAGACAAAGAACATAAAAGCCACTTTAAAGACAAAAAGACAAACAAAAATCTATTAAACAATATACAGAAACACACATAAAAAAGTAAACAAACAGGGATGTACTCCTGTGCTCCGAAAGGGTAAGCAGCTCCTATCCCCAAAACTGCACCTGTCAGGTTGTTCATGACAAGTGGAAAGTCAATGACAAATCGCGTTTGGTGATGTCGACCATGATGAAAAGAAGAGAGGATTGTGATAACTAGTGGATCATATCCGTGATCATCTATGACAACAGTCACAGTCCTCACCATACATGATGTATGCTAAAAATAATGTATATTTTAGGTAACCTTGTACCCAATGAAAAAACAGTTATCGACTCTGCTTACAATAATATTCATTACTTGTGTTATACTTACTATTATCACTTAAAGCAATCTGAAATTACACTCCTGACCATTGGAAACTGAAAAAAAATACTTATTATCTTATAGCCTAATTTTATGTAATCCTCACCTTTGCACACATACTCTATTGAGATTGCCTTACTTGGTTGCCATTCATCTGCTTCCTCAAGTATGTTGAACAAATTAAAGACACAGTTTTCATTAGGATGTTCTGTTTTGCAAAATTTATGCAAATTGTTTCCGATATCGTTACAGATGTAGTCAACATCCTGCTTTTTATAAGAAGTGTCCAATGTTATACACAAACTGTCCTCCTTTAGCTGACTAGTTTTACAATCATTGATTGTATGTTCTTGTTCAATGTTTAAAAATTCATATTTAAACTCCCCTAAAACAGATAAAAATACTTTTAAAAGAAATGTGTAATGGTTTAGCATGCGACCTTTATTTTGAAATTCACTTTCTCAGAAATGAAATGTATCATCTTTTGTTTCCTTGTAAAATGTATATGGCAAAGCAACATGATTACATATAGAATCCCCCCCGACACATTATGTGTAGGCCTGTGTTAGGTTAGATTATGTTGGATTTCTCAAGTGGTAGTCCACTTCTCCTGCTAGTCAACACGGTCGCAGAAACAAAAAAAAAAAAACAATTTATATCGTTTAATTTCAACTACTGTATTACTAGCCTGTCAACACTGAGGTTGTGCGTTCGACTTAAATCTTAATAGAATAGGTATGTCCGGTTTCCTACCGAACGTCAGTGGTTCTCTACGGCAAAATTCAGCCATTTTTAATCTGCTCCTTATATTTCACAATTTATATGCAAAATTTTAGTAACGATTAAACGTTCACCTAGAATCCTTCGAATTTACAAATTTTAAGTAGGTCAAGAATATGCAATTAGACTATCTGATATTATGTTCAAGACCAGAGTGATACACCATTGCTTGAAAACTTACGCTTTATTATTATTCTATAAACAGAATTCCTCCATTTACCACCGCATTTTTCATTTGGGTTTTGTTTACATGTCATGTCACATTCAGATTCTTTTTTGTTAATATATGGCGCAGATCCCAATTTGTTACCGTTCCCACAAAAACACTGATATTCATACTGCAAAAAAAATAAATACAATAATTAAAGATAAACAATTAATTATATATTTTTTGTATGTCATTTTAAAACCGACCGACTAAGTGGAAGGCCATGTATTGATCCAAATATTTGTCTTTCAAAACGATATTATTTCATATTATTCGTATATAACCTTCAAATGTAACGTTGCACAACTCTTCAAGCTTGTATATACAATGTGTACATATACATGAAAACTCATTTACCTTTTTAAAAACTTATTTTTTGTTGCCATATACATTTGGTAAGTTGATTCAAGCTTAAATATGGACTTATCTCATTGGTGAAGGCCGTACGATAACATATGATTGCTTACATCCATGTCATTTGAACTCAAGTGGATAGTTGTACCTTTGGCAATCCTACAGATGGGTGCAGTCCTAACCTGTACAGCTACTTATCTTGATGATCAGACTTTATGACTGGTGAAAGATAACTTGGGACAGGATTTATGACTGCTCCAACCTGTCCTAGGACATAATTCTTGTTAACTTAACAAGCAGATTTGGTAGTATGATAGTTTTTAAGACTGCCCGAAAAGTTGACTTATGACAGATCCAATAATGCTCTAATAAAAATTAACATTAGTCTGGTCTGACCCAAGATAAAGTTAACATGATCCAAAGTAAACTAGTAAACATGACCTCTTTGATTGATGAACATCATTTTAGTGTCGACTTCCGATCAGTGAAAACATAGGACCGATTAATAAGCAGGCTTATTCCCATAACTGACATGACTGGTCTGTCAAATAGCATACATGTCCACAGGAAAAGTTAAAAGCAGACCTGTTCACAGGTTTGGTCTTGTCAAGCTGACCTGTTCACAGGTCTGGTCTGTTCAAGCTGACCTGTACACAGGTTTGGTCTGCAACAGTCTGATAAGGATACTGTTAAATTGCAGGTTTGCTTAAATTTTCTAAAGTTAATTTTTGTACAGGTTAGGACTGCACCCATCTGTACCACATCTATCTATTTTTTATATAAATTCCAAAAATAATATTCTTGGCTACAACGGATGTAGTGCAAAGAAACATGAAAAATTTTCGACTTAAAAATGTAGTTGATTACACAAATAAAGTGCCCACTTTCCCCGCCCGCACGCCGCTCGCCCAGTATCACCATACTATGGGCTGGGTTGGGACTATGTCCAAACCGGTGTCATATGATATTTTGAACCCCATTGAAAATTGAAACCGGAATCGAAAATTTAACCCCGTTGTATAGAAAATTAAAACCCTATTGAAAATTGAACATTATGCATTTAAGGTACTAATTTGAATATATTGTAATGGTATAATTCAGTAGTTAAATTGCTATTATAAATTAACATTCTAAAATCTGATTTGCGATTTAATATTCCATGGTAAGGGGGGAGGTAAAATACTATGCCTTAAAATTGTTATAAAATCTTTTCAAAAATACTATTTTCATCCAAGATACGTATGGTAGCATTTAAACTAGTTTATATAGTTTAAACGCAATCATGAAATAAAATATTTACCTAATAATGGAGCCATATTATTTTGAACCCCGTACCATGCAAAATGTAACCCCTCCTTTAGACCTCAATTTTTAAAATTGTCATAGTGATTCAAACTATGTTCTACAGTAAAAATACATAAATAACGTTTTGGTAGGGATAGAACTTGTAAGAAAAGATGTTTAAACATATTTACTTAGCCATCGTATTTTGAATTCCCTACCATGGAAAATTAAACCTCCATATAGATCTCAAATTTTCAAATTGTCAAAGCTACTCAAACTACTTTATACAGTTTTAATGCTTTAAAAAGTATTTGATAGGGACATAACATGTTATAAAAGGCGTTTAAACATTTTATTTAGCCTTGGTGTTTTGAACCACCTACAATTGAAAATTGAGGCCCATCGATAGACCTCAGATTTTTTAATTGTCATAGCTGTTCACATTACTTTATATAGTAACAACGCTTAATTTTATGTACATCTGACTTTTTACAATCATTTAAAGCAGATACAATTCCTTGTCTAATCTATCAAAATTTAGTTGGAATGCCTACTTCTTGTGAATAGTATGTTACGTGTTACAAGGCAAAACTTCTGCATTTGTTCTATATACAATGTTTGCTTTTAAACATGAAACAAAGGAAAGAAATCAATCAGCAACATATTTTATTATAATAATCTCATATGAAAGCTCATGGAAGGCAATAAATTAGTCTACAGTATCAGTGATTATTTTACGATTTTACTAATTCACGTTGCTCCTTTACATACAAATATTTCCTCCATAAAAATGCGCTGGTAGAGTATAGATTAGAAGACTGGAAAATAATCAGTATGTACCAATAAACATGAAATAAGGGAAATGGTTGCATTTACATGCAATAAATGACTTGCAGTATTGTTGTAAATTTAAATTGTCGCTATCGTTCAATAAACGAACTGCTTAGTAACATACTAATGGGTTTAGATAGACAATTTTCTAAAGCATTAAACAGTAAAAAATGATGTTCAATACAAATTGTATACCTGTGTTCCAAAATAGTCATCCTCTCTCCAATTCTCAGTACACTTTTCAAAACAAATCTCTGCCGACATTGACAATGTTGACCATGTATATTCGCGATAATCGTGATATTCACCTAATACTCTGTCTTTGTCATCTACATAGCAGCCGACATATTCATAAGATACTGATAAAATAGAGAAGAAAAAAAAAACAACAATGAAATGAAAAAATGTACCACAATGTACAAGAAGATTTGTTTTCTATTGTAATAAAAATACAAACAAATTGACTAAAAATGTGTGTATCATACTACGATCCATCCAAATTGTAACTAGGCTAAAGAACCCATAGTGCTTCTGTAAATTTTTTTCCATATTGTATTTTATATATATACATATATATATTTGGCGTCTCAGGCATCAGCCCTGTGGTGTTTGTCATGAAGAAAAGAATGGTCGTTTATTAAAAAATTAATAAGCCCACTTTTAAAATTTCGTAAAATGCACGTACCATTTAAAACAATCAATAAGCACATATACAGATTATACAGCAAATATTTAAGTATCCATTGTGTAAATATACAAATATCTATCTTATATTAGTTAACCAGCATATTAAATAACGAGAATATTATAATGATTTCAGCCCTATGACCTACTGTTGTTTCTGTTCATTTGTTTTCTTATGGTCATACTGGTGTCTGTTATTGTACGACACACGTTATATCATTGTCTCCTTTGTATCTTTTCCGCTTTTCTTTAACTTTAAAAATTGCTATAATGTCTATTAGAATATGTGGTTCAATTTTCGGGGTAATTTCCAAGTTATTTATCATAAGCGGCTTGTCGAGGTAAATAATCCCTTTTTTACACAATAAGTTCGTTGACGAGTTAGTGCTTTGCTTCATTTAATAATCACATTATATGTACACCTTTATTCTATGGTCCTCTGCTCTTCAAATCAGCACAAATAGGTAAGCTCAGTCACTTGTTAAAAATTGAAACCTGACTAATACCACTGCCCAGAGATTTTTTTTAGGTACTATATTTAAAATGAAATTGAGAATGGAAATGGGGAATATGTCAAAGAGACAACAACCCGCCAATGAACGGCCGAAGGCCACCAATGGGTCTTCAACGCAGCGAGAAAATCCCACACCCGGAGGTGGTCCTCAGCTGGCCCCCAAATAAAATTGTGTACTAGTTCAGTGAAAATGGACGTCACACTAAACTCCAAAACATACAAATGAACTAAAATTAAAAACATACAAGACCAACAAAGGCCAGAGGCTCCTGACTTGGGACAGGCACAAAAGCAAAAATGCGGCGGGGTTAAACATGTTTTGTGAGATCTCAACCCTCCCCCTATACCTCTAGCCAATGTAGAATAAAGAAACACATAGTAATACACACAGTAAAACTCAGTTTAAAAGAAGTCAGAGTCCGATGTCGGAAACATAACCCGTATCATGTTAACAACTGGTTTTAGAATAAATGTGTTTATTTCCGATGCAAAGACCCTATGCGTGAATCAATATTAATACATAAATATGCAATCCTTAATGACTTGACAACAGTATCGTAACTATATCCTTTCCAAATAAGTCTGTTTAAAGGTTTGGTTAGCTTTTGAGGTGAATGCCGACATTTTTGTGCTTTGTAAAGAATATTACCATGAAATATGGGATGTGAAATACCTGAACGTATAAGATGTCTGCATGTTGATTTATATTTACGAATGATGTCCTTGTACCGATGATAAAATTTAGTAAATGTTTTGACTAGTTTATGATATCGAAAACCCTGGTGTAATAATTTTCAGTAATACAGAGATTTCTTTCGTTGAAATCAAATACGTTGTTACATACACGAACGAATCGAACAAGTTGATATATATAAACACCAAAAGACGGTGACAAGAGAACGTTACCATCTAAAAATGGATAATTAACAATAGGAAAGAAAAATCATCTTTTTTATCATAGATTTTGGTATTAAGCTTCCCGTTAAAGATATAGATATCAAGATTCAGGAAAGGGCAGTGTTCGTTTTTAGTATTAGCTTTATTTAAAGTCAGTTCGGCAGGATAAATCTCTTTAGTGTACATACTGAAGTCATCATTATTGAGAGCCAATATATCATCTAAATATCTAAAAGTGTTATTAAATTTTTGAATCAGATGTTGTTTTGATGGGTCTTTGCTGATTTTAGTCATAAATTGTAACTCATAACAATACAGAAACAGGTCCGCAATAAGTGGTGCACAGTTAGTCCCCGTGGGAATTCCGATAACCTGACGATATACGGAATCTCCATAGCGAACAAAAATGTTATCTAGTAAAAATTCAAGGGCAGTTATAGTATCAAAGCAGGTCCAATTGACATAGTTCTTTTGTTTGTTGTTACTAAAAAATGACCTAAAGAGTTTGAACATATATATTCGCATTCCGACTTTTTAAATGCCCCTTTTAATCAGTTGTGTGAATTTTTTCTTAATAAGATTATGAGGCAAAGTGGCAATTTATCAATACCTTTTGAATACCTTAGTTTGAAGTGTATTAGAGATATTGAGCGAACTTCTAAACGTTTAACTTCGTCATTTCAACTCTGTGGGATAGCTGCCTCATTGACACTCACATGACATCACCTTTTTTGAAATTAAGTACTTTAAGGAAAAAAAACCTGTTATTTCATATCATTTTTGTCATAGATCTCATCGGCTGAAAACTAATAACTGCTAATATTTTAAATAATGAAAATTATTAAATTCAAATCTTGCTGTTCAAGTTTCAAATTGTTTTTCTTGTATTTCAATGATCTCACATAATTTTCATACGCATTGAATCAATATTCACCTTCAGGTAGACATATAAACGAAATGTTGAAATGCCGATCCTCCCTTAAGCACGTAGACGTCAAAAGAGATCCATTCACATAGCAGCCGGAAGAACCTTCACATCCTTTTATCATATCAAGATCATGACCTGTGAGGTAACACTGATTACTTTCACATTTGCCTATATTCTGCACGCTTACATTTCTTATTGTTATAGATGAGGTTTCGGAACAATTTAGAAATACTTCATCCCCCGGAATAATGTGAACGATAGTTGTAAATTCTGAAAACAAATTTATAGTCAGTTACAGTAAGATTATATCAAATAAACTATTTGTAATCAAGATACTTCTAACAAAGTCTATCCGAATCATTTTTCAAAGAATTCCGCTCAAACCGGTGCTAGGGGTCGTCTTGAACTTGAGTGAGATGAGAGTTTCTTTGGCTCCGTGTTGAAGATCTCACTGTGACTTTAAGATTAGGAACAGCAATAAAAGCGCTGTTTCTTTGCTTTTTGTGTGTTTTTGCTGTGCATGTACTGATTTTGTGTCATGGATTGATACCCCATATCCTTTGTTTTTATATTATATTGCATCTCGTCATGATATGAAATTTACTAAATTTATTTTACTTAAAAATCGATCTTGTTACTAGCAATATAAATAATTGATATGTTTTCGGATATTTAAAATATAAATTAAATTTTTTAACTAAATACTTCTTGTCATTGTGTTTAAACCTTGAGTTAGACCGGTCTGCGTGAAAACATCGGATAAAATATAATCTCTAAAATGAAATAAGCATTATCGTTAAAAAAACAAACTGTGGTGACAAATTTCGATTTAGACCTTTGATTAAAGGATGATCCTTTAAATCAGGAGGGATCATTTTCTTGTTATGTTAACTATTTGTACAAACATTGATATTCACAATTTTTTAGTCTGTAGATTGCCGACAAGAAAGGAAGACTAATAACTGTATTATATGCGCTAACCATGGCATACAAAACTAAGCAGAAGTACACTATATACTTATATACACTGATCAGGCATGAGAACAGGAACTTGTATATACTGACACTTTTAAGAAAAATGGCAGGAGTACACTTCCTTGCATGCACTAACCACAATATAATAATAGATACATTTACATTGTGCGTATATGCATTGACAACGATCCAGAAAAATATTTATGTGCAATTACTAATTCATTTGATTGTTTGTTGCTGCTCACAAGGAAGGTATTAAACCAAAAGTTCCAAGTGATGAAATTGAAATAATCCATTCGTATACTTTACGAACGCCATCTCGAGTTGGTTAACCGTTATGGAATATCTGTTTCACAGATGACGATGGATATGTTCCAATTGTCGAAAGCACAATCCCGTCCTCTTTCCCCCAAATATGACCTACCGAATTAGACTTATCTACGGGTTTGTACTTACATGAGCACCACGGAGGGTGCCACATAGAGAGCATGATCTGCGTACCCTTCCGTAGTACCTGAAATTGCTCCCTGTTTTTAGTGGAGTTCGTGTTGCCCAGTCTTTAGTTTTATTTGTTGTGCTTTGTGAAAAGTTGTTTGTGTTTTGTTTTTTTTGTCTTTTTTTTTTGTCATGGTGTTGTTTGTTTAATTTGATGAGTTTGATTGTCCCTTTGGTATCTTTCACCTCTCTTGTATAGATTGACCACGGCAAAGAACAAGGTATGAATAAACCTACTTGCATACACTGATCACAGTAGAGAAGGAGGCATTATTATGTGTACTTGTATACCTTTGCCACTGTAGCTGTATAGTAGCAGGTATGCATGCACATACAAATTAGTGTAAACTGAATATGTTTAAGCACGATATTTGTTTATCTATTAGCCTTGATATATAGCAATTGAAATGGGCTAATGTTTCAACTTGTTCATTTTTGTAAAATTATTTGGAAAAGTATACAAATATAAAATATAGAAATATTTAATATGTTTAATGAAACTGATGTCTTGATAATAAAAATGAAAAAAAAAGAAAAATCAAAATGTCTTCATTTATCATTTTTTGTCCAATACCATTTCAAACGTCTGAAACAGTATCATAAATGTCTATTTATATTTGCAAATTCAGTTTTGTTTATAGTTAACCAAAGGGTTAAAAACTAGTTTGTCAGTGTAAATAGTTTAAGAACAGCATCGCAATATCCCAATCATATTGTGCACATAGTTAACATGGTTAATTAACACATAATATGTTTAAAATGTTATTTGCTTAATGCCGGAAGAAGCAAGTTTTAGAATTAAGCAATTTCTATCAATATAAAACCGAAATCATTCAATATGCCCAGTGAAAATGGGTTGTTAATATCTACATTTTAATATTGTAAGCTTGACAGCAGTAACTAGTATCAGAAATTCGTTCTTATGGTTTTCATTTCTAAATTGCTGACAATATTTTCACTCGGACTGAAGCCTCAACTTCATCTGAAAAGTTGAACATTGTATATGCTATATTTCTTCACAAAGCAAGTCGTCAGAAATCTTGTTAAAATTAAAAAAAAATCATTGGATGAAGCTTCGGATACATTTTATGCTACATCGCTTTCCCTATATAAAAAAGGATGATAAACAGGACAACACGTACAATATAATTCTGACTATAATAGTACATTGTAAGACGAATGTTCAACATTTTGTGGTTGTAAATTATGTAGTGGATTTTTAAAAAAAAAGTTAGATATAATTTCAAAGTGCGAAAAAGCGAAAGTTTGAGAGTTAATCTGGGGCCTGTTTATCGAAGCAGTCTTAGGATTAGGACGTGTCCTAAGACCAACTTAGGACATATCTTAGTCCTAAGTGGGTTTATCAAACATGTCGTAACTTAGGAAAATCCTAGGAATTGTCCTAACTTTAGGATATAAATTTAGGTGTCTTAGGATGGTCCTAACTTTAGGATATATTTAGGATGTTTTTTTTTTATAAACAAATATGGCCTGTATTGGTTGCATTTACTTTAGGGAACTTTAGGGAACTACCATTTATTTTTATGACGGGGGTGGGCCTAGGATGAAAAATGTTGATCTGCTTTTTTTGTTGTTGTAATCTCTGTCCTTCCTTTTTATTTTTCACTCTATTTGGTCCTTATTAGTTTATCCTGACCTCTTTTTACATACATGTAAATTGTCATCCTGCTTTTTTTTCGCAAAATTGCTCATCCTGCCTTTTTTTTGCAAAGTTGCTCATCCTGCCTTTTATTTTACTCCTGTCCTGTCTTTTTTCAAATTTCATCCTAGTCCCCCCATCAATCAAAATCAAATGGTAGTTCCCTTGATGTATATTAAATCCCTATCCCTCTTTTCAGCAACGTTTGTTGAAACATTTGACAATTTACCAATTTATTATTTTGAAATAATAAAATAGTTGAAGTACTCAGAATGCACGAGATTTGCCTTTGAACTTTTAAGAATGAAACCGTGACACTTCGAATTCAGCTCACTCAAAGCATATAATGATTTTACCGATTATTTATTTTTATTTTAACTATTTACAATTCGTATGTTTCAATTCTTATATAAAACGTAGTTATATTTTTTACTTATGTTTTGTTTTATGAGTTTAAATGTACAATTATGATATAAACAGTATTTATCACCTTTAATTTAAAACTAATAATTATTTTCTAATTATTTATCTTTTTTTAAAATTATAGTTATTGGTTAAATTTGATACAATATTTTCATTTTTTCATTTTTAATTTGTTATTTTCTTTTACGCCAATTCTTAAGACAGCGGTTATGACATCCTAGCTAAGATAATCCTAAGATAGCTTCGATGTGCATGCTGAGACATGTCGTAAGTCGGTCCTAACTTTATTCTAATTTCTGTCCTAAGAAATTCTTAGGACTGATCTTAGGACAGTTTCGATAAACAGGCCCCTGATCTTTTTATCGTACGTTTATAGAATGTCTGAGAAACATTTGAATTCTAACATGAACATCTTATCGAAAGTTTGAATAATTTCAAGTGTAAATGTTTAATCAATTGCGTGACCTTCCTATCGAAAGTTTCAATAATTTTAATAGTGAATGTTTAAACACTCACCTGACCTCACTATCGAAAGTTTGAATAATTTCAAGTGTAAATGTTTAATCAATTGCGTGACCTTCCTATCGAAAGTTTGAATAATTTTAATAGTGAATGAAAAAACACTCACCTGACCATACTATCGAAAGTTTGAATAATTTCAACAGTAAACACACTATCAAATCATTCCGAACATGAACCATGTTCCCCTGTTTGTTGACCCGGATAATATAATAAGGAAGTTCATTTGAAATATTTATAGAAATTGATACCTATATCAATACACGTAGGTAATCAGTAGAAAATTGTTATTTTAATTTTTTAAATGTCATTTAAATTTTACACGGTAGCAACTTTTCAACTTACCACTTGAACGCACAATCGTCTGTATATCTGTATATACGAATTTTCCGTCTTAATGGCTATGCAAATTTATACGAAAAGATATATATTGTTAATCTATTCCTAAAGAAATTTTCATATTTGATCACATTTAAGAGTTTTGCTTTATTCATATTAATATCATTACATTTTATCCTTTTTCTATAAATATGGATTTCGATTTTGAAGTGAGTGCAATGGTCACAAAGAACAAACTGTTTTGACCGGGCTTTATTTCCAGTCGAACAATTTGTAATACACAACGTTTATAGATTCTTTGATATTTTTTTTCATTAGTTAGTCCATTTTATGACATGATATTAGGATATTTCATTCATCTAACTGTTTTTGAAAGAAAAATATAATGAACTTTTAAAAAAAACAAACTGTGTTATTATTTTGAACTCCCGTTATATGATAGAGATGGAAATGTTAAGAAATCTAATAAAATCACAGAAAAACATGAAAATTCTTTGGTTATTATGCTGTACTTTTCGTCTTCCTCATAATAAGGAAAATGAAAATATAACGTTTAAAAAAAATCAAACACGAAACTTTAAAACAATACGCTTGGTCGTTACGAAAACAAATCAACTGTATTTTTCAAAAGTTAGCTAACATTTTTTTATATTAAAGGGATGGTAAATGGAGGAGAGTCAACAATTCTATAATTCGTCGTGTGAGTATTGTAGTGTGCTATGTTCACTTTTTCTAAAAATGGAGAAAACTTTATATTTGGGGATCCAGGTGCAATGGTTTATCTCCCTGTACAACAATAGTACGAGATTTCTACATTCTACGAGTTTTTGTCAGACTTAATTTTATTTTATGTTTTTTAATTTTAATTCATTTATATGTTTTGGAGTTAAGTAAGACGTCCATTTTCACTGGACTAGTACTTATTTTTGTTTAGGGGCCAGCTGAAGCCCGCCTCCGGGTGCGGGATTTTCTCGCAGTGTTGAAGACCCATTGGTGGCCTTCGGCTGTTTTCTGCTCTTCGGTCGGGTTGTTGTCTCTATGACACATTCCCCATTTCTATTCTCAATTGTATTATACTGTTCTATCCTCACACTTCACATTAATCTGTGATAATAATCTTAATCATCTAGCGGGACAACGGAAGTTTAGAGAAACATATTTTTTAATGCTGTATCTCCAATATTTTCCTATTTATTTGTTTTGAAAGAAATGTTATCAAAATTACTACAAAGTATGCTAAGAACTCAAATTATGATTACATTACAGAGTTGGGGATATTCCTGAATTAAAAAATCTACGGTCTATCTCCTATAGAAATATAGCAAATAATTTCTAAACCAACCCATTTTATGTATCGTAGTGTTCTACCTCTAGAAAAGGAGGTGATTTATTCATTTAATGTGCTTGTTTATAAACACAATGATGCGCAGATTGCTCTTTGTGTCAATTAATTCGATTCCTACATTACTTTCTATATATCAGTCAAATATTTATGATATTGCGCTTTTAAACTTCGCATTCAATTTCCAACATTAAGAAAAATGAAAAATAATCATAATAACACACACACACGACAAATTATTTTACACTAGGTCCTTGTAAGTATAAAATGAAGTATAATATAAGGGGACGTATAACGTAACCCTGTCCGCTAAGGTAGACAAATGCCCCCATATCTTGGATTAACTTATAAAATACAGAAAATTAAAAAAGTTAATAACTTAATTGAGATAGTTTTCTTGTGTTGTAAAATATGTTGTCTCTGGTGAATGTACATCCTACATACATGCATATTTGCAGATCGTTTTATAACAATATACAATAGTTTCACAAAAGATATAATAAACCATCTTTTAGCAATCGCGATGACAAGGTATGAGCTGAACAAAGCCAAAAATGTGTAAAACTCCATGGTAAATTTCTATAATAAAAAATCAATGGGTAAGAGTATCCTATTTTAACCTGTATTTTGGGATCTAACCATGTAAAAACTTACAGGCAGATATGATAAACCGCGAATTAGAAAATGCAATGAAGAGAGAGGTGTTGAACAGGGCCATTATTATCTAAGATAAAAAGGCATGTCTGTGTGCAATCTCAAAGGACAAGAGCATCATGCTAACATGCACATCTTCATATCAGGATATAACAACTTTCTTAGTTTCATGTAAATACGATAAACCATGTAGTATGATTCGCTATGACAAGTTAGGTAGGTTCTGACAATGGTCAATATGTCTAATGTGAAATGGTTATAATTCTAGATAAAAACAGTGCTTAATTCCTACCAACATGCATATTTTTATATAAGGATCGAACAATAAGAAAAATATAAATCTCAATTAGAACATCCAACCCACAAGCATATCTTCATATACGAATTTAACAATCTATTTTATATTATGAAGATAATTTATAAACCATGTGGGATGAGTTGCAATGACATGGTTGGCTCTGAAAGAGTAAAAAATTGTAAGGTGAAATAGGCTTAATTCTGGAAAAATTCATACCCCTACCCTCATGTACATCTGTAGATGAAGATCTAATCATAAAACAACTTTCGTGAAGAAACGATAAAACATGTAGAAATTGCTATCGCAAGGAGGGTACTCAGAAGGGCTAAAATAACGAAAATGAAAATGACATAAATGTGAAAAACGCAATGGACGGTGATATCATACCAACATGCACATCTGCCTGTAAGGATTTTACTATATAACAAGTTAAGTTTCGCGTAGATTATATAAAAAATATTGAAGGTGCGATGACAAGGTAGTTGCTGGACAGGGCGAACTTTTCTACATTGAAAGGGCATAACTTTTAAAACGTCAATGCGCAAAACATAATACTTTCATGTACTACTGCATATCTGGATCTAGAAATGTACTAAGTGTCATATACATACGATAAACCTTGTAGGAGGAGTTGCGATAACAAGGTCGGTTCGAAAAACGTCAACATTTTTAAAGCGAAAGATAAATACTTAGTTCTGGATATACTAAAATGATAAAAGATCCTAAAATATGCATGATTGCATATCATGACCAATTATTCAACAAAGTTTGAAGTTATTAAAAAAAAATAGGTCCGGGCAGATAAACAGACGGACTGAAAATAACAAATGGACAGACTGGTTGGTTCCTTCATACTCCCAAACTATCTTTGAGGTTTCGTTTATGAAGATAAAAGAGATGTGAAAGATACCAAGGGACATTCAAACTCATAAGTCGAAAATAAACTGATAACGCCATGGCAAACAAAAGAGAAAAAGACCAAAAAGACATACAACAGACAAACAACAGTGTGAAAAACACAGCATAGAAAACTAAAGACTGAGCAACACGAACCACACTAAAATTCCGGATTTAATCTCGGATGCTCCAGAAGGGTAAGCAGATCATGCTCCTCGTGTGGTACCCGTGTCGTGTTGCTCATGTAAGTACAATCACGGTTATAAGTCAAATTTGGTAGGTTATGTCCGTGGAAAAGGACGGCAGGATTGAGGTAACGACGATTGGAACATATCCGTCGTGATCTGTGAAACAGATATTCCGCAACAGTCAACCAACTCATGATGGCGTCGGTAAAATTTTCGAAGAGATGATTTTGACTTCACTACTCGGAATTCTTGGTTTACTAGCCTCCGTGTCAGCAGCAACCCTCTATCAAGGGAATCATAATAGGAAACACAAGCTCTGGAATATTGTATCAACTGGGAGATAAATAATCCATATGTAGGTACCTAGGAAATCCCGGTACTCTGTCAGACAAAAGCAACTTAGAGAAGTAAAATCAAGTTTACAATTGGTACAATTTGGGGGGAAGTAAACTGTTATGTTATGTTTTTTTTTTATACAAGACAAAATCATCGGAAAACAGAAAACTTCCCCCAAATTGCACCGATGATCTGTTTAATTTTATTTCTTTTGGTTGCTCTTACTTAACCAGGCACTATGTTGTCCTTCCACAGAGTAGGTAACCTGTCGAAAAATTATTAAAGTCAAAAGTCGGTAATATGAAAATGGTCTATTGCATTATATCATATCGCTATATATAGAAGATATATCTTTGTGTGATTCTGAAATGAGATCACATACATAAAGTGCTGTTTAAATCAGGAGGGGTTATCATTCATACATTTAGCAAAAAGATAAATAAAATAAGGAAGAATTAACTAACGTGATACATTTTACTAAAACAACATAAATAAATTAACACTAAAACAATACCAATAAAAACAGGAGGATGTAACTAATATGCTTAGCTCTAAAAGCAGTATCAATAAAACCAGGAGGAGGATAACTTAGACATTTAACACTAAAACAATATAAATAAAATCAGGAGGGCATAACTAATACATTTAACACTAAAACAATATAAATAAAATCAGTAGGAGACAACAATACATTTAACGCTAAAACAATATCAATAAAATCAGGAGGAGACAACTAATACATTTAACACTAAAGTAATATCAATTAAATCAGGAGGAGATATCTAATATGTTTAACTCTAAAAGCACTATAGATAAAACCAGGAGGAGATAACTATTACATTTAACACTTTAACAATATAAATAAAACCAGGAGGAGACAACTAATACATTTAACACTAAAACAATAACAATAAACCAGGCGGAGATAATATTTATACAATTTACACTAAAACAATATACTATGTTTAAAATATGTCAATGTAAATTCAATAAAGGTACATTATATCATAAATCAAATAAATTTATTACATGAAAGAAAAGATGTATGTTTTATTTCTTAATTTACAGGCTGTGTTTATAGTGTGCTTAGGATCATTTACCTTCTTTAATGTACAGAAAACAAAATACTTACATATATTTACTACAATTACTAGGTGGCTAGATAGGTATTTAGACAGCTATCTTCAATCCTAAAAAGATGAATAAGTAAAAAACAATATGCATTATTTTACGTAGCCCTTTTCAGACTAGAGCTTGCTTTCAGATAGATATTTTTTCTTAATTACAACAGAAGTCATTCATCCATTAAGTCAAAGGCAAACAGACAAGGTCATGGCATAAATTGGAGACATCGGAAAGAAGTCCACAAAATCCTTCATAGAAAATTAAAGAATGTGAAACTTGAACCCAATCAAAAATATATGGTGTTCTCAGGTGCTCCGTGAAGGTGATCAGATTTTGTCCTGCTCCGCTGATGGCACCTGTCAGGAAGGTCCTCCTAATCGAATTTTTCTATCTAGTGTAGTTATTCGTAAGAGAGAGCATTGTCAAAATAAGACAATCTGTTTAAAACTGATCAATTATTGGATTTAAAAATGTCCTGTCATAATTTTATTAGTCGGTCACATGCATAACCTGTTTTCTTGCAATTGGTCAGTTCTATGTAGGTTTGTACAAAAGCCTTTAATAAAGAAGCTTTTGACAAAAAATTAACTTGTGAAAGTTAGTGTACAGTTAAATAATCAACATGTCTATTTATTTCAACAACTGATATGTTTTTTAAGTTTCTGTGTAAATTTAAATACACATATAGATTTGCCAAGAACAGGGAAATGGCTTCAGATAAACAAGAGGCTCTCAAGAGCCTGAATCGCTCACCTGTATTTCAGAGGAGAAGATTTTTAAATGTTAGCAAACTTGATGAACAAATGGTGTAAAATTGTCTTTAAAGGGCAATAACTCCTTAAGGGTCAATTGACAATTTTGGTCATATTAACTTTTTTGTAGATCTTACTTTGCTGAACATTATTGCTGCTTACAGTTTATATATATCTATAATAATATTCAAAATAATAACAAAAAACTGCAAAATTTTGTAAAAACTACCAATTCGGTGGCAGCAACCCAACAATGGGTTGTTCGATTCGTCTGAAAATTTCAGAGCTGATAGATCTTGACCAATTGAACAATTTTACCCCATGTCAGATTTTCTCTAAAAGCTTTAGTTTTTGAGATATAAGCCTAAATACATTGTAATAAAGAGCATCTCATAAATTTGCTCAATACTATTTGAGTACTTTTTATAAACTGATGTTCTTTTGTTGTATTTTTTGGGGTAAAAATTAAAATCATGCAATGAAATCCCTGATGGGACTGGCTTGATAGCTATTTTTCCAGACCTAATCACTGCTTTTGAGAGCACAAAGACATAGTGCATTGAGATGAATGAACATACCAAGTAATTTATCAATAAAATATATACTCTGATAAAGTGCTTCTACATTAAATTTTATTTTTTATCCCAAGTGTTTGATTTTTGTTATGTTCCTCTTTATAAGGCCTTTAGTGAATTGTAACAGATTTTGGGTTACTTAAATAGCTTCCAAGCTTAAGTGATTAAACTTATAAAAATTCACACTTTTATAATAAAATTAAATGGTCGGCCTATAGCTATGTCAAGCACAAAACTATGACTACTTGTAATTGCTTTTAATGCTACAGTGTTTATGTCTCGAAATGTCATATTATGCTGTGTTCAGCATATCTATTTATCTCCCCTTATGTGTATAGATATTATAATTACTAAAAAAAAAAAACACAAAATAGTCTCCTTTAAACGTTGTCTTATTGAGTTGAAATTTTCTATAATACTTGTGATCTAATTCTACTGAAAATTGCTTGTCTCTAGGGATTTATCAATGCCTTATACTTTTTTTCATTTTTTTATCAGCTTTCATACTAATGATCGTCCTAGCAGCCATCAGATTAGAAAAAGTTCAAGGAACAGGTCATCCAGTAGTTGCAGACTTTTCGGAAACACCAAATCTATTTGGTGTTTGTATATACTCATTCATGTGTCACCACTCACTTCCATCCTTAATTACACCTATCAGAAACAAGAAAGGATTAGAAGGGATAATATTTAGTGATTTTACCCTTATATTAGGGTTTTATGCACTTATGTTGTGTTTTTGTTGAGTCGTTGTTCTCCTCTTATATTTGATGCGTTTCCCTCAGTTTTAGTTTGTAACCCGGATTTGTTTTTATCTCTATCGATTTATGAGTTTCGAACAGCGGTATACTACTGTTGCCTTTATTTATACCATTTACAGGAATTATACGTATTTAATCATCTAGAAGACCTGTATATATCAAATTTTATACCAGATGACTGCAACCCTACTCGGTCAGTGACGAAAGTTAAGTTCTTTGAGTATTTTCTGGCATTATTTCCAGTTTTCACGCTCAGCACAAACTTTCCGATTATTTCTGTAACTTTGAGGAACATCTAAAAAACAATGTTTTACAATGAGGAGAGACCATATTCCTGGTTTGTTGACAAAATTGTATTCCCGGTAGCAGCTATTACCCCTCCAGTCATAGTTTGAATAATTACCAATGAGGTGGAGTTTTTAGTCGGCATAACAGGATCTTATGCAGGAGCAGGAATCCAGTATGTCATTCTAGCAATTGTAACGGTCAATCATATAATTAACAAAAAAAAATGTTGGTGACTAGTGAATGTTATTTATTGTGAGATTATACTTTCTGTTATATTTTTTCACTTATTAGGTCATTTTTTACAGATTAGTTCATTTGTTTTACGGAGCATTCCATAGATATTTTATACATATGGATTGTTTACATTAGTCTTTTTCAATCGAAGTCTTTTTATATATGTATCGTAAAATGTTTAGACCACTTCCTTTAAAATAAATCTAAATACAAAATGTATGGTTGGTTATTTTATGCTTTGAAAGGTAAAAAAAATCTGATATTTTATAGCTTGTCAAAATTTTGCAAAATTGTTAATAAAAAAATAAAAAGTGTTATAAAAACAGGTAGTTTTTTATAAGCAACATGTTAAAAGACCTTGTTTAAAAAATTGGCAGACATCAACTTTGATACATTTCTACACTGCCATATTGTAGTCTGAACTTGGGGTAGATTGGGTCGAAATCAAAATTGCTACAGTTTTTAAATAATTTGCCAAAATGTAGTTTACATTATGTTTTTCAAAAATACAATAAAAAATATGGATCATGGAACTTTTTCAAGCTTTAGGTTGTGCAAAATTGTCAGATTATCCATGGGAAAATCAAATTGTGTGTGATACAAAAATACTAAAGGAAAGATAGCTCTTATAATGTGCTTTCAGAAAATAAAAATAAAAATTGGGGTCACAGGACCAGTTTTCTTCATTTAGATAAAAAGAACTACATTCCTCTCTCAAAATTTGCATATTTTATTAAATGTTGAGACCAATTGTTTTCTGCTATTTTACAATCCAAAATGGCCGAATACACCCAATGTACCATAACATCAAACATTAGTTCAATACAATTTTTGGAGATGTGCAGACTTGCAATACTTGGTTATATCAGAAGTATTAGTGGTCTTTATTTTGTTGTTGAATTATATGCATATGTTTGTTATTTATCATGCTTGTTGTATACTGTGGATTCGTTATTAATCATGTATTACCAATTTTCGTGGATTTTGTGAGTAAACCTGAATAACAAACTTAAATGTTCAACAAAGAACAAATTTTCTATAATCTTGACAGTCTTCACAGTCAACTGAAGTGTTTTCTATACAAATATTCACCTATTTTGAAATAATACAATCAGTAATATTTCAGACAATAAAAGAGATAAATGCATTATTTTTTCGATTTTCAGTTATAGTTCAACGAGCCAAAGTTGTATGCAAAATTATAACAAAATCTGTGACATAGCCCATTTACTGCTCCTTGACCTTAATATGTATATTCAGGACTAGAACATGTTAATGTAATATGAATATTTCACCTGATTTGTATCAGACCGACACGCTGATCTGGATTTTAAACGTGCTAGTTCACAAGGTAGCAGTCCGCAGGAAGACATGTCACCTTATATTACCCAGACACATTATTTTCTTAATGCGGTGTACTTAGTGGAGAAGCAGCAAATACCAAATTTAAAGTCTTTGGTTGTCAATACATTTTTGGCATTGCACAAATTCACGACTTTCTCAGACTGCAAGTGCCGTCTTTACACTAAATACTTTGGGGGTGTACTGATTGATTTAAGTTAGACTAGAAAACATTTGGAATAAAATAGTAAATTATGATGGTATCTCACTTGATAGTTCTCTCAAGAGTCTTAACTTCACCCAGTCCTGTAGCTTTTGATGGATTATAAGTTTTTATGGCTTTGTTATGACATCTTCATGGTTAATATAACTTTGGAAATAGACTCTGGAATGGCAAGTTACGTATTTGATTAAATTCATGATTGGTTATATCAATTGATGATTTAAATACTGATTTGAATTGTATGATAAGTGTTGTTGCTCTCGGAGTTGGACCCATAATACGTTTACCATCATGTGTGATTTCTTTGATGCCATAGTTTCTTTCGAATTTGGGATGACTTCAGCTTTGCCACCAACTTTTAACCCTTGGTTCAATAGCTTTCTTGTTAAGAGCAACCATCTATCATGGAAATCAGGTTAGGCAACGCAAGCTCTGGAATATCCTTTCAACAGGGAGATATATAATCCATATGCAGGCCCTGCTTGAAAATATATATCAGTTGATACGATATTCCAGTGATTGTGTTTTATAGAATGATTTCCTTGATAGAGTGTTACTGATTACAAGGAAGCTGTTGAACCATAGGTTCCAAGTGGTAAAGTTTAAATCATCCTTAGGAAGTTTTCGGACGCGTTCAAGAGTTTGTTGACTGTCATTGAATATTGATGTCACAGATGACCAAGGGTATGTTGTAATTAACGTCGTCTTTCCTCAATTGTGACATCCCCGAACGAGACCCCCCGAAAATTGGGGTGATCTCAGGTGTTTCGGAATGGAAAGCAGATTCTGCTTCACTAGGGAACCCATCATGTTGCTCATTGCAAGTACACTTTCGGTGACCATCCTTGACACTCCTATATTCTTTAACGGTCAACCAACTTGTGATGGCGTCCATAAAACGTTCGAAGTTTGTATGACTTCAGCTTTACCATTTTTAACCCTTGGGTCAATAGCCTTCTTGTGTGCAGCAACCATCTATGATAGAAATCAGGCAACGCAAGCTCTTGAATATCGTATCAACTGGGAGATATATACTTTATATGCAGGCCCTGCTTGAATATATCTCTTAGTTGATACGATATTCCAGAGATTGTGTTTATATTATGATTCCTTTAATAGAGGATTGCTGATTACAAGGAAGCTGTTAAACCATAGGTTCCCAGTGGTAAATCCTAAGTCATCCCTTCGAAAGTTTTTCGGACGCGATCAAGAGTTGGTCGACTGTTATTGAATATCGATATCACAGATGACCACGGATTGGTTCCAATTCACGTTCTCTTTCCTCAATTGTGACATCACCAAACGACACTAACAATTGAATTTGTTCTTACCAAGAGCAACACGACGGGTGCCACTAGTGGAACAGGGTTTACCTACCCTTTCGAAGCATGTGATATCACCTCATGCTGTTCCTTTTGCTCAAACTTAACTTTTTTATGTATTGTTTTGTGGACTTGTTTTTCTTTTCGTCGTCTTCTACCTCTTTTATATGACTGAAATCATCAGCTTACTCATTATAAAAATTGTTTCCCATATTTGAAAATATTAAGTTTTTTTCCTTGTTGAAAACTTTTTTTAAGACAGACAAAAAATGAACACAAAAAAATGATAAGCAATAAAAAATCTTCGTAAATGCCGATTTGACTGAAGCAATCACTTGACTCCTTATACGAGTTATTGCCATGTAATGACGTTATTCACCTGTTAAACATTTCTGTCGGCTATCTGAAATCTGTTATAGATAAAACGGGCATTTGGCGTACAAAATTATAAGCCAAGTATCTTTGATGAGTTTTTACAACTGGGTCGATGCCACTGATGGTGGAGGTTTCCTCAACGAAGGTATCACTAGCCCAGTAGTCAGCACTTCTGTGTTGGCATGACATATCATTGATACGGTCATATTTACAAATTAACAGTTTACAAAAACTAAGGATTTTCTACCCCAAGGAATAGATTACCTAAGCTGTATTTGGCAAAACCTTTCAGAATTTTAGGGTCCTCAATGATCTTCAACTTCATACTTTATTTGACCTTTTAACATTTTTGATTCGAGCGTCACTGATGAGTCTTTTGTAGACGAAACATGCGTCTAGTGTACAAAATTATAAGACTGGTATATGTGATGAGTTTTTTCTATTACAGAGAGACAGAAACAATAAACAGCAATAATAATCACCAATAAAATGATATACACAATATTTATGTTATTATGATTGAATGTATGCATCAATTGACTTCTAATAGATGTTCCCCTTTAATGAAGATTTTGTGACAATTTTAAGCAATTGTAGGAGGAAAATTTGATCCGAACATTTACAAATGGAAATGACAACATGATTGAAGCATTCAAAAGTTTCCCTTTATAGTTTTTACCCGGAAATGACGATGTTTGACCAGTTTAAGCATATTTGTCCATTTTCCTGAAAACAATTTCAGATAGAAGAAACCGTTCAAACAAAATCGTGACCTTTTGCAATACAAGATAAAAAAAAAACGTTTAAGAAACAGAAACCATCAGTTAACACCATATATTATAGAAATAATTGTATATAAAAAAAGATGTGTTTTCTTACTCTATCATGTTTTCTTATTATCTTGCACACTGTTTTAGGTAGACATAAACTGTGAATAGCAAAATAATTTTTTTAAACAGCAATTGACTCCTCATAGAAATGGTTGCCCTTACAAGACGATTTGAGAGCAATTTTTAAAGTATTTCTCCCTTTTATCTTAATAGATATAAGAAGATGTGGTATGAGTGCCAATGAGACAAATCTCCATCCAAGTCAAAATTTATAAAAGTAAACCAGTATAGGTCACAGTACGGTCTTCAACACGAAGCCTTGGCTAACACCGAACAGTAAGCTATAAAGGGCCCCAAAAATTACTAGTGAAAAACCATTCAAACGGGAAAACCAACGGTCTAATCTATATAAAAAACGAGAAACGAAAAACACTTATGAACCACATCAACAAACGACAACTACTGAACATCAGATTCCTGACTTAGGACAGGTGCAAACAAATGCAGCGGGTTAAACGTTTTAATGGTACCAAACCTTCACCCTTTTTCTGAAACAATAGTGTAACATCACAACATAGAAAGACACACTATAAAATATCAACTGAAATAGCTTAACTCAATCAAAGGACATATTAACACCATTGAACATACACTGAACAAATAAATTTGACCTATGATACAATGTAAATACAAAATGAATAAACTAAGGGAAGAATAATAGAACAATATGCTCGAACAAAAATATCAGCCATTTGCAATAACTTTAAACACAGGTAAATGAAAATAATTTTGTTGATAGGTATACGTGTACAGTACCAATAGAGAAAGGAAATATTTTTACAAAATAAATAATTTTGATGTTCATAGTACGAAGTGAAAATTTATAGTAATACCAAACACTTATCAAAGCTGGTATATAGAGCTGGTATATAGACCTTAAAACTATTTTTGATAGAAAGAAACAGTAAATAAGAAAACTTATCAATAATACGACATTTAGAAAAACTGTAAATAACTGAAGCAACCAATTGACTCATTTCTGCATATTATCTCTAAATATATTACAGATAGACAAGAATCATAGGTATATGATCTACAAAACTACTGTGTGACTGAAACCAACAATTGGCATGTTTAACAGTTTAAGGAGTTATTATCTTTAAAGGTTAATTACGGACTTCTACAAATTATCGTAAAACTACTGCAGATAAACAGAAATTAGAGATGCAGGATGGACACAAATGCAAGGTTTACAAACCTTTATGTGATTGAAATTATCGATGTACTCTTTGTTGGAGTGGTTGCCCTTAGATAACGTTTTTGTCCAGTTTCAGCCTTTCCCTTTTTCGTCTGAAAAAGTTTAGATAGAAACTGTAAATCAGAATAATTAACAGCAATTCAACTTTAAATTCATAACTATTTTTCCTGTCAAAATTTCGGTTTTTCTACTATACTTTTCAATATGAAAGTGAATTTTGAAAAAGATGAGTAAGATTAAGGCTGCAGTAGTTAACCAATATTCAAATCTTTTGAATCGGTTAAGAAGAGACAAATCAAGGTGACAAACATAAACTGAGGGAATCGCATGAACTCCAAAAGGAGCGAAAGCGTGTTTGTGAACAGGATAAGCTTGTCCTGCTAAGCATGCACAACCAGCCATGCGAATCCTCACGCAGTCAAAATGCCACAATCGGGAATAACTGCAGTCGGTATAATTACACATCCAACGATATAAACTGGTATTTAAAGATCTAAAACCGCGAAAACATGTCCCTTCTAAATTTAGAAACCGACACATCGTATCTAGAGTAGGTAATTAAAAGCGTAATAATACGTTTCAAACTATATTTCGACAGATTTACAAATTTCGAGTCATTCATCCCTACTAATTGCTGTTGAAGAAAACTCTATATAGTGACGTTCTTTTTAATGTATTCGGAAACAATTTTGCATTCAAAGACCTAGAACCAAAGAGGATAAATTTGTACCCATAATGCTTTACTTTCTACTGAATTTTTGGTTTTATTTAAAAAAGCACCCCTTCTTTTTCTAAATTTACCACAAACTATTCTAATTGTTTGTATTGGTCTTTTACACATCTCCATTAGCCTGACTGCGGCATTATATATAACATGACCAAATGTTATTTTTTTTAAAACTTCCTGTATCACGACTTATTCGTATGATTATATATCGGATAACATATAAAGAAAATATATTCTAAACATGTACATTCACGCTGTGGCGAAATAGCTATTTAATCTTTTGTAATTAAAGTTCTTAGAAATATGACATAATGCTACCAAAATTTTAAAGAAAACACGAAGGTATGATACTACGAAATTTAAACAAGCTTCCAAGTTTTTTTTATAGTTGACCCAATTTGTGTTATTTATTCTTGGTAATAAAGATTTTCCCTGCAATTTAGATATCAAAACACGCAGAAAGAAACGCACTCTTTATTCAATGGTTTATTCGTGAAATTTGGGGAGAACATATTTGTTAGGACGTCGAAACCGAAAACGATATTGATCAAATATCTGACAATCAGCAAGGAATGTTCATCATTTATATAGACTCGGGAGAAGCATGGTATCCAATATATATAGGCATAACGTCTCGAAATTTCAGAGTACGATTCTATGAGCACTACAAAAGAGAAAGAGGCGTGATTTACCAATTGCAAAATCGAGGCTTCGTCATTCCAAGGAATGATACTATCAACAATTTACGATTAAAAGCCGCTTTAATCCCACATATCTATCCAATAGAGGCAAAAATGATGGAATCCGTCCTCTTAGAAGCATTCGATTTTTGTTTCAATGTTGAGGAAAATGGTGGAAGTCGAATGATGCTCGATATAGGAACACAGATTCATCCAGAAGATTCAAGGCATTTCTTTGATATACATTTTGGAAATGTAACGAAAGAAATGAAAAAAGTGTTGAATAGATATGATCGTGGTACAGAAAATGATGGACAATTCAATTGAACAATGCACAATGACTCTAGCTGCATTTTTTTTAACAATGAATAAAAACACACAGACAGTTTCCTATAGTTTTATTAAGTTTAAGATATGCATGTAATTCATTTTTGTCTTTCAATCAAATATTTAATTAACAAAAAATAAAAGCATTTTTGATAACAAGTAGTTCGTGAAAATTATCGTGAAATTTTACTGCTTTTTTTATTCGATTTAATTAACACCTAAGTGAAATTATTTTAACACAAGTTTGATAGATATTTTATTCATTTTTATTACTTATTCATTCTTTTCCTACATACTTATCACGAAATTGTTGGAACAATGGAAGTGAAGTATAAAAAGACCTCTATCATTCAACAGAACACATAAAATTTGAAGTCTGATCAACATGAAAATATAAAAAAAAGAGGAAAAACTCAAGTGGTCCAAAACAGTAAGTGGTTTCTGCTTCAAAAATGACACCGGTCTTTCTGTATATGACAAATAAAAAATAGGTGATAAGCCAAAACCAAGGAAAGTTATAAATTATAAATTATAAAATTGCGTTCAAAAAGATATACAATTAAAAAAATATTGAGTCATTGATGATAACTTTTATTGTTTACAGTATAAAACCTAATAATCACAGGAGCATTAGCTTTCAAATTTATGCTCACCGCATCTAATAACCTATCGACATGATCTACGAAACTGTCAGACAGGTTAACATAAATTGCAAATATAAATACACGCAACAGTAGTAGGTCGATTTTCTTAGTTATATTTGATCTCATTATATAAATAGATAATGAATTAAAAGTCATTTATTTATAACATGTATTAAACTAATTTTTCTGCGGGTCGGATCAATCAACGAAATCGATCTGCCTGTTGCTGCCTTCCCTAGTTTTACTTTTTCAACTGACATTCGTTTCAATCACTGGATATTCTGAGCACATGCTAAACCCTCCAACAAAGTTTAAATCAAAAGATAACATGAATACGGATTCTAATGAGAATAAATTTTTGATTTTTAAGCTTATAATAACCAGCTTATTTTGACAAAATTGAACCAAACTGCCTGTTAATAGCAAAATATCATTTCAATATTCCGCTTTTATAAAAAGAGAGGCGAAGGATATAAAAGAGAGTCAAACTCATAAGTCGAAAATAAACTGACAACGCCATGGCTAAAAAAAGAAAAAAAGACAAACAAACAACAGCATGAACAGTACACAGAGCAACATAGAAACCAAGACTGACTAACACGAACCCCACCAAAAACTTGGGTTATCTCAGGTGCTCCGGAAGGGTAAGCAGATCCTGCTCCACATGTGGCAACCGTCATGTTGCTCATGTAAGTACAAACCCGGTGATATGTCTAATTCGGTAGGTCACATTCGGGGGAAGGGGACGAGATTGTAGTTACGACAATTGGAACATATCCGTCGTCATCTGTGAAACAGATATTCAATAACGGTCAACCAACTCGTGATGGCGTCCGTAAAATTTACGAAGGAATGATTTCAACTTCACCACTTGGAACTCTTGGTTTAATAGCTTCCTTGTGAACAGCAACCCTCTATCAAGGAAATCATGATAGGAAACACAAGCCCTGGAATATCGTATCAACTAGGAGATATATATACTCCGTATGCAGACGCTGCTGGAATGTTGCTACATAAAAACGGAAAGTTCACAATTTGGAAGCTGAAATCATCTCTTTTGTCGTTAAGTATTGTTTTCAACCGACCCTCATTGTCAATTTCTAGAAGTAAGTCAAGATATGAGGCAGACTTAACTGTATCAGTTATATCTTTTATCTCAAGTTCGATGGAATAGATGCGTTCAACATAATCACCAAATTTTAGTGAGAGAACATCATCTATATAGTAGAAAGTGAAATCAAAAGATACTGCTAACTTCTTTTCTTCCTTCCTAGGAAGTTTCTGTATGAAGTCAGCCTCACATGAATAATGAAACAAGTCGGCAAGAAGAGGAGCACAGTTTGTTCCCATGGGAATTCCGATTGTTTGTTGAAAAACACGTCCTCCAAACGTAACAAATATGTTGTCAATCAAGAAATCAAGCATCTTGATAATGTCAGTTTTAGAGATTTTTTTTGTTTGAATCAGAGTGTGTTTTTACAAAGTACGATTTATCCCTCCCTAAGACAAGAAACTTGTATCTACGTAAGCCATTCTTTTTTATGAAACAAAGCATGACCAACTCTTTCAATTTATCTTTTAGTTTGGAATGGGGAATACTATTGTAAAGTATAGAAAAGTCAAATATTTTAATACTATTGCAAGATGAAAGAGTCTTAGATTGTATATACTCTAAAAGATCTTTAGAATTTTTTAGTATCCACATCTGATTCACGCCACCTCTAGAATAGGTAGTTTCACAATAACTTTGATCCCCAGCTTTGATAGCTGATAAAATAGATGTTAATAATTTATGTATGTTTGATACAATTTTTTTTCAAAATTAGGTAACATTTTTCATTAAGGCCTGGTACAAAAAACTGCCTGGAGCTATTTGGATTTAGATTAATTTTTTTTAAAGCAATATGTTTCTTTTTGACATTGTTATTCTAGCGAATCAGCTTTTACTTGACTGAATGAAATATTTGTCTGTCTTGAACTAATTTTAATCAAGATTAAAAGTAAGTCTGAGTAAGACATATCACAACATAGATCATTAAAAAATGCCTCTGTAAACGATGCAGCCGGTCTCCGAAAAAATAAAATCGATATTCATAGTTTCACAGCTTTTCCCAGTTAGGGGTAGCACTTACGAACATGTTTAGCCCACCACAATTCTATGTGCCTGCAGTCCTGTGGTTACTTTCTCCTACTTGTTTTGATGTTATCTGCTTAAATCAGGCCGTAAGTTATTCTTTTAAATTGTTTTACGTGTTATCATATTGGATTCTTCTATGGCTTTCTACACGTCAATATTTATTCGTTGTTGAAGGCCTTACGATGACCTGTTTACATTCTTTTCTTTTTTATAGTTTGGTATCTGATAAACAATTATACCACATACATCTCCATTCTAAAATATAATCAATGAAACAGAGGTAAAGAATATATATTTTATCGTGTAAGAGTGTTAATTATATTCGTGACATATTCCTGTTTTTAACCAATATGACCCAAATAAATGTGTAAATAACACCGATTGAACCTAGCAAAATATTTTCTCTGAAACCCATTGGTAATTGAAAAAAGTAAAATAACAAAAATACCGAACTCCAAGGAAAATTCGTAACGGAAAGTCCCTTATCAAATGGCAAAATCAAAAGCTCAAACACATCAAACGAATGGAAAACAACTGTCATATTCCTGACTTGGTACAGACATTTCCTTTAAATATGTAGAAAATGGTGGATTAAACATGGTTTTACAGCTAGCTAAACCTCTCACTTGTATGACAGTCGCATAAAATTCCATTATATTGACAACAATGTGTGAACAAAACAAACAGACATTATAGGTAAAAATGTCAAAAATAGGTAAAAATTCATCAAAAAGAGTTGATTTCCTAAACAGTTTCAGATCTTTTTGTGAAAACTGTTGGCATGGTTTTGTGGTGGTCCGATTCAGACCTAAATTAAAGTCCTGCAGACACAATTGAGGGTAAATAAGTATCGTCTCAATTTTTCTGTCTATCCGTATTTGATTCATCAGAACTATCTTTAAGGAAAAATTAGACGCAGCAGTAGTTAACTGATGCTCCAATGTTAAACCATTTAAAATATACAATTAAGATAAAATGAAACAAAAATCGAGTACGTCTGCTGTGCATCCATCATTCGTGATGCAAATTCATACTCCGTTAAAATGTCAAAAAAGGGAATAGGAAACAACTGGTAAATTTACAAATTAGACAAGTATGATTGTAGCTAAAGATCTAAGATTGATTGATTGATTGGTTGGTGTTTTAATGCCACTTTCAACACTATTGTGCTATTTCGTGGCGGTCAATTTTTATTGGTGGAGGAAGCCGGAGTGCCCGGAGAGAACCGCTGACCTTCGGTAGGAAAACTGACAATCCTAGTCAATTAAGATTGGAGTCGAGTGCACCTGTCTCGTGCGGGATTCGAACTCACAACCTCAGTGTTGACAGGCTAGTGATACAGTTGTTCGACTACTTAGACCACTCGGCCACCGAGGCCCCTAAATATCTAAGACAGCGCAAACATGTCTTTCGTGAGTAGAGACAGAGACACATCGTTTAGGTCAATCAATTCTTGATGATGACCATCAAACTTCAGAAGTATTGCTTTCAGTCGTTCTTCCTCATCAACATGCTGAAGACATTTTTGTGTCAGTATAACACCCCCTTAAATGAAATACTGTAGCACGATGGGTGTCACATATGAGCATCTCATATATCCCAACTTGAGATTATGGATACTACCGATAATAGAAGGTCTGTTTCATAGCTTCATCTTTTCCTCAACATTGATACAAATGGACGACTTCAAACTAGCATCTTTGACAAACGTGATGATTTTGATTTTCCAATTGTCAACTGTCAATACTTTTCGCTCGTGCGTGTTAATGCTAAACGAACTTCATAAGTAAGAGTATGCTCTTTACACAAACACTGTTTAAACAGAGTTATAGAGAGAAAGACTGAGATCGACACTTCATAGGTTTTACGGTTACGAAATGGTTGACAGATACGATATATCTACTCACCAGCTACATGTGTCGTGTAATTTGTAATTTTACCGATTGTGTCTTATTCCCGACTGATATTTTGACTGGGTTGATTCACATGGATGGGGATGCAAAGGTATTTTAATTTCAACTTAGATGCGCACCTCTCTGCATTGATTTTAGCACAAAAGTTAATTTATTTCAATCTCACAGAAATCACTTTAAGAATTTACTTCAGATTTCATTCAATCATGATGGTGTCTTATTTATAAAGATATATCCGGATATATGGACTACATGCTGTTGGTTATGATAGGAACCGTGTAATTTAATATGGTATGTGTCGCAGTTTCGGTTCATATAAAAATACCGGTCCATATACCATTGCTGACGGATTTTTTTTTATAATTTGGGATGTTTGATCAGCACACTTTCATTCAAGGCTTTCATTATTGTTGACAATAAAAAAAACATGATCTTATTCCGAGAGATTCTATTAATCAGTGTACGCCAATTTAATTATTGTTTTATTATTTCCTTATTTGTACGTGTCTTTTCCGCCAAATCTAAATGTCAACTTTCTTAAAATCCCCTCAATTTTCAATTTGCTGTACTCATTTTAACTAACAGTAATTTAAAGCATTTACCTGTTTGGATTCATTATTGTGGTCAAATTTTCACATGTAAACTCATGGATCTAGGGATTTCAATTCTTCTCTTCAGCACATCAGCACACCACCTCTTTGTCCCAAGTCTGAAAACGGAGAGAAGAACGTTTAATTTTACAAACTTACAATAGATATGACATCGTACGTTCCAGTTTTACAAGCAAGACAATATGCTGGATAAGCCTCTCAAAGCTTGTGATAAGTCCAGTATATAAAGCAACAGATACATCACAAAAATGACTTCCAGGTAGTGGGAACAGTCCAAGGCATCTCTGAAACGAGTCGAGAAGAAATTCGCGCAAATTCAAACCCTTTCGTACTCGTTTTATTCTCCACATTATAACGAAATATAAGTTGAGCAACCAAGTTACTTTGTGGATCTGCAATGTCTTACACATGAGCTGCGTTCAGTCTTGTCCCATTTTATTTGCTTGACTTGGCTACTTTCAACAAAGCACTAGAATTTATAACCAGAGTCTAAAAGCCTTTCAAAAAACTATGGATTCCTCAGTTTTGGAGTAAAGGATTGATTGATTTTTGGTATTAAACGCCTCTTTCAGCACTATTGGCCATTTTGATGCGGCCAATTTGGTTTGGTGGTTGAAGCCGGAGTGCATGGAGAGATTCACCGACCTTCAACGGGAAAGTTGGCAATCCTAGTCAATTAAGATTGGAGTCGAATGCACCTGCTAGGTGCGGTGTTCGAACTCACAACCTCAGTGTTGACAGGCTAAAGGTTCAGTAGTTGAACAACTTACACCACTCGGCCACCGAGACCATCTTTTTATAAGTAAATGATGATGGTCATTGAACTTAAGTAAAATACAAGCATCTATGTTTTTATTTCTGGAGGTGTAAACCAGTAGTGTTTTGTGAAATAATCCATTTCTAGTAGCTCAGTTTCATGCAGATACGATGAAGAAGGTTATGAAAGGGTCAACATTTCTAAGTTGAAAGGGGCATAGTTCTGGATAAACTAAACAGAATTAGAAATCCTTCACGTAGTGATGTCTGTTTATCATTATCAATTATTCTACAAAGTTTGAGGTTAATCAAATGAAGGAAAAAGAAATTGGTCTGGACAGACCGGTTGATTCCTTTCTATCCAAAACGTTGTTTGCAGAGGTATAATGAACGAATATAATTTTAGGAAAATTTTTACCAACTCCAAACATTGGATTTCAGACTGCTGGTTTGCGACAGACTCATAAGGAATGAGGCGGTGTTAAACATGATTGTGAGCACTCAACCCTGAGGGAATGACATGAACTCTAAAAGGGGCGGGATCGGCAGGGTCAACAAGGCACTCCTCACCAGCTACATGGATCGTATTATTATTTACGAGCTTTATCAACTACATCACTGTTAAAATTGTGAAATTGAAATTGAACTTAAAGCATATATTTCGATTATGAATCTGACAATTCAAAGAAAATGATATTCTGTAAATTTTAGTATCGACAGGCTGCAGAACCAAAAGTCTTAATATCCGTATAACAATATTTGTTACTTTTAGACAAAGTAATATATCTTCAGTGATGCTCGTGGCCAAAATATTTGAAATATAGAAAGTATTTAAAGATTATTCTGCAAGATTGAATTGCTAAATTTATTCAAATTACTATTTTAATGACTAGTTTACATGGATCGTATCTTAATCTACGAGTTCAATAAACTACATCACCGTAGAAATTCGGTTGTGATAGCTAAAACCACAAATTTAAGTTTTACGTTAAGCCTTATATATCAATTTCGTTTGCACTATTAATATATTTGACAATTCAAAGAAAAGGATATTCTTTGCATATATCAACTTGGTTTTCCGAGTATTTTCAAATAAATATTCAAAAAAGAAATATGCCATTGTTTGTTATGTAAACATAAATGTGGTCACATTACTTCCTATATCATCCGTTGTTTAGTAAAGTGTCTACATGTCTGTAGACACTTAGGGATATATGAAAAGGGAATTCTATAAATATATCTTTACGGTTTTGCAAAATGAACTAATGTTTCACAGATGACGACGGGTATGTTCCAATTGTCATAACAAAAATCCAGCCCCTTTCCCCGTGAATGACATACCGAATTAGACTTATCACCGGGTTTGTACTTACATGAGCAACACGTGAAGCAGGATCTGCTTACCCTTCTGGGGCACCTGAGATCACCCCCAGTTTTTGGTGGGGTTCGTGTTGATCAGTCTACAGTTTTCTATGTTGTGTTTTGTGTAATGTTGTTTGTCTGTTCGTCTTTTTCTTTTTCAGCCATGGCGTTGTCAGTTTATTTTCTAAGAATTAGTCGTAAAGCTGCACCTCAATGAAAAAAAAAAAGAATCGGTATCCTGAAACAATCGATAATAACATGTATATCAAAACGAATAGATATTTTCTGCACAGGAAACTAGTACAGGTTATCATACACAAATCCTAACAAGCATTTGACAACAAACTATTAAGGAAAGAAGCAGTCTATTTTTGCTGTTCTTTGCGTCTACTCAAATTTTGTTCATAGTTATCATTCATTTCTTCTTTGATAAAATGATATGATATGTAAGATGTGTATTGCGTATAGCATACGCTTACACATCTTGTGTAACCATATTTCTATATGAAAGTCAGGTCTTGGGGTTGTGTGTTAAAAGACCAAGTGGCACATATAAAATCGGTTTAAATGTTTATCATGGAATTGAAGAAATGCAAATTAATTAATTGTTAAATTCCATTCTATGAAAATGCTAATAATTTTATTTATATATGTTATTATTCGTTATTATAAAGGAGGGTCGGGATGGGGTTTACAGAAAAGAGAAAATAGGCAAAACGTGCAGAATAAAAGGCCAACAATATTTATAGAGAAAAATAGGCCAAAATGATAAAGAATAGAAAAAAAAATGGGTGATAAAATCTAAAGAATAGAGAATAAGGGTCAAAATTACTTAAGAATAGAGAAAATGGTAAAGAAAAATGGTAAAGAATAAAGGAATGAAGGACCCCCATCCAGACCCTCATAAAGGAGTAGGGCCATGATGGACTTCATTATGCCGAAAAAATAGAATTTTGTTATATCATATCTGAAATATGAAATAAGAAGATGTGCTATGATTGCCAATGAGACAACTATCAACCAGAGACCGAATGACGTAGTTGTAAGAAACTATAGGTCGCCGTACGGCCTTCAATAATGAGCCAAACCCATACCGCATAGCAAGCAATAAAAGGCCTAGACATAACAAAACATTAAACAATTCAAATGAGAAAAAAACGGCCTGATTTATGAACAAAACAACAAACGAAAAACAAATATGATATACAGCAACAAACGACAACCACTGAATTACAGGCTCCTGACTTGGGACAGGCATATGCAGAATATGTCGCGGTAAAACATGTTTGCGGGTAACTTGTGACAGTGGTGTAACAGCACAACATAAGAACTCCGAAAATATAAAAATCAGTCGAAAGGGGCTTGTTTCATCGGAAAAAAACAACTAACAAACACACTGAAAAAACAAGGTAGAACAAGCTTATACCTCGGAACTATCATAAATATGCAAATTTGGATAAAATAGATGTTAATCTGACCATTTTTTGTTTTAACAATGTGGACAACTTCAAAAATGTGATATTTATGATATCGTTTTATCCGTCCGTCCGTATGTCCGAAACAAATTAAGGGTTTACGGATGATAACTTGAGTATCCCTTTATAGATATAGGAATTAAGCTTTTACAGATGGAAGATACAGTAATCGCTTTGTCCGTCCGTGTGTCCGGAACAATAGTTTCCGGATGATTACTTGAGTACTACAACAAAACTTGAACAGATGGAAGATATAGTAAAGGGAAAGAAATGTATTGATTGTGGGGCAAAGGTCATGATCACTGTTACTAAAAATACCAATAATAATGCATATGTATTTGCCCCTCCAGGCATATTATATTAGTAATTTGAACCCTTGAAATAAATATGTTTTTTTTTCTCAATAAATGTGCAGTTTGAAGAGATTCAGTTGGCAGTGACAACTTTTTATTTCACGTTTTTTTACAAGTTTTCACATTATATGCAGATGAAGTCTTGTGGAGAGTTGTCTCATTGGCGATCATACCACATCTTCTTTTTTATATCTATAGCTAGTGGTAAAGTAAAATTTACGGAAACGTTACATGGGACGTTTTCAAAAGTCAACTTTTAAAACAGGAGAGATTAAAATATGTCCCAGATATCCGTTTCATACAAAATGCATAACAAATATGGACTAGTATCAAATCGTTCAAAATATGTGTAGAAATACAACATCAGTTATATATGAATAAAAAGTTAATAGAACTTGGCACTTGTATTTAACATTTCGAAATTTTTACAACTTATCAACATTTTATGATAGAAATCTTTACTCAAGAGATTATAAAGGGTACATTCACTTATAAAATGTTCTTCATCTTCAACTTTATCAAACGTGCATTTTTACATAACCTTTATGATTTATCTATATATTTTTTTGCATATCTATCCGTCTCTATTCTAAGGGGGGTGTGCACTTATTCTGATCTTGCATATATATATATATATATATATATATATATAAATTTACACCATATCCGAAATCCGGATATGGTGTACTAAATTTTGCACCTTTTGTTTGCGGTATACCATCTTTTCCGCAAGTTTATTGTTTTCTGTTTGGTATTAAATTAATAGTTAAGATCCATTTTGTTACATTTGGTGATCCGTTTATTTGGCAATCGCCAATGGCAGTCAGCAGGGTTTAAGAACATCCGTTGTTCGACCTGCTAGTCAAATGCGTTTTGTTAAAAAATACTTTTTCACTTTTTTGGTCTTTTGGAAAATGTTGTTTGTGCTGTATTTAGACCCCTCTACCAAGAAATTTGTTTTGCATGCACACGTATAAAAATTGCGGTTTTTATCCAACGCAATCATAGGTTTGAACGTTGTTTTCAATTTAGACTTGTATATATATATATATATATATATATATAGTCTATCTTGGAACTCTTTTAATTCCAAATATTTTTCTGTAACAAAAAAAAATAATTGAAAAATCATGTCAAGAGTTTACCTTTATCTGATTTAACAGTATTTTATTCGTAACTATATTACATAATCGGCCAACACTTACATATAGAAAAATATCAAAAAGGTGATATGGGCGGTGAACAGGTTATTGGGTCGGATATTCATAGAAGAGATGGCTTAGATTCATAATTAATTATAAAACTTCTCTATAGACATATTTTTTGTATTGCCATTTTAATAAAGATAATGATGTCCAGAGGGAAAATCTTAGTACTCAAATACTATTACAAGAAGTGGGGGAACGACACGAATAAACTGTTGTTTATGTATCAGGAAAAATATATCAAATTAAGAAATGAGTTGAAATTATTCATCAGTTTTACTGAAAAAAATTCACCCTTCCTTCAAAAAAAAAAAAGAGAACAGGGTGGTGCATGTCTAAAGTGCCTGTGTTATTAACAATTCTTATTTGTACTCAAGCCTGGTATCTTTGACGAGTTTGCTCTCAACTATAAGATTTTGTATATGTTATCGCATGTAAAGATTGTACTTTATGTACTTACAATTTATTTTATATTCATTTTGGTTTTTGTCCAAAAAGTTCTATCTATATTCAAAAAAGTTTGTATTGGTCCTAAATAGAACTCTTCTTCTAGGAAGTTGAATTCTCTGACCTCATATATATTATTTGTTAGTTTTCAACAACGTGTTGTTGATATGGTACGAGATATTTATGATTATATGTAAAACACTTAAGGAAAGGAAATCCTGCTTATACATACACCTCTTAGGATTTTCAAGAAAGTCTATATAATAGATAAAACTTGTCACAAACGACATTGTCATCGATTACCTGTCTTAAAGCATACGTCAGTTCACCTTACTTCCTAGATCATCAATTGGTAAGTACCGTATAGTATTTAGACATTAACTACAAATGATATAGGCGTATAGGTTGCAGTTGTGTAATTGACTGCTCCATAGGCTTACATGCAAAAAAGCTGATCTTTGAAATTTTTTAAAAATAAAATGCCACATAGAATTTTTTTTCGTGTACATATCATGTATATAGTAATGTAAAAATGTAATTTTAATGGGGGAAAAGTGCCTCATGCCACGAAGAATAACAAATTACGAACGAAACCCTGAAGTCAAACTACTTTTTTTCTACTTTCTGTTTGCTGTTTTACTAGGCCTCCTACACTTCCAATAAACACTATATCCTTCCACTTTCCTTGTTTGAAATTCCAAAAAGATGCAACAGTTTTCTTACACCTAACTAGATGTTTCAATTCAGCATAAACTTTTAAACAGAAAAAATGAGTCCAGAAAAAAAATCAGAGAAAAAATGGAAAATTTTATTTCACTCCATGTGTGAAACAGGAGTTGTAATACAAGACCGATACCTATATTCATACGAGAAATAGGTATAAACTACAGATTGCAAAAAAACAATTAATTTCCCCATAGGCGACAATGGTAGCTTTTTTCGAGATACAGACTTTAGAAAGTTATTTTTTTTAATGTGACGAAACTTGCTAGAATTAAAGAATAATTATTAGGACAGTATTTTTTGGTCCAAAAAATATAGGTTCATGTGGCTTTTAATTTGTACTTATCTCCCTTGCCTATCAATTTTGCACTTAAAACACGTGTCTCATCCTAGCGTAGAAAAGACTTCTCAGTTCCGTTAGGGCTAAGGAAAATATTATTTTGCCTTTGGTATAATGCAGAGTGCACGAAGTCTCTAATAATAAAAAAAAATAACGGTGCACATATCAAACAATCAGGATTAGCCATACTCTTAATCCTGAATACCATGTTCGTCGTAATTTTTTTCTAAGATATACTTTCCTCTGAAACCACAGGACAAATTTTATTCAAACTTAGACTAAATGATCTAGTAGATTTGTGTGAATTTTTGTTCCGCCGGCCAATCAACCAGCATTGCTGTCATGGTTAAAACAGAATAACAATGGCGTAGCACCAGTGTAGCATTGTAAGCATGTGCTTACAAATTTTTTTATAAAACCTTTTTTTTCTTTAAGAATTTTACTGTAATCGTTCAGCTTAAGGTGTGCTGCTGCCCCCAGACCCCCTGCTTACAATTTATATTCCAGTGGCTACGCCACTTATATATATAAGGAAAATGTTTAGACCTATTTTCCTAATGCTTGTAGTTCAAAGGTTTGGTTGGCTTTCTTGCTTTGTTTGTATAAATGTTTGCTCAAGCATTGCAATTAAGATTGACATCTGCAATCAATAGATAGGCGGGGCTACAGCTTGTATACATTATACTTATAAATGTTATTGGATGTTAAGCAATGTATACAAGTTGAAGCCCCGCCTAGCAAACATTTATACAAACAAAGCAAGCAAGCCAACCAAACCTTTAAACTACAAGCATTAGGAAAATAGCTATAACACTGCCACATTCTTTATGTGTCTGTCCCAAGTCAGGAGCCTGTAGTTCCGTGGTTGTCGTTAGTTCATGTCTGCCTTATTTATTTTTCGTAAATTGTTTTGTTATGAATTAGGCCGTTAGTTTTCACAATTGAATTGTTTCATATTCGTCTTGTCGGGGCCATTTATAGCCGACTATACGGTATGGGTTTTTCTCATTGTTGAAGGCCGTAAGGTTGCCTATAAATGCTTACATCTACTTCGTTTGAACTTGGGTGGATAGTTGTCTCATTAGCAAGCATACCACATCTCCTTATTTTTACACAAGTAAGTCAACATGAAGAATGTTTTAAATCAGTTAACATAAGAGTCTAAATAATATAATTAAATGTTATTTCATTCCTGTATATAGACATCCATAAATTCAACCCTACATTTGCTGTTGATAACAATTTTTTTTCAATTAACATCTGTTTATATGTAGATGTGAAAATTTTATTCATTTTTTAAATAAATATTCAAAATTTACAATATCTTTAAAAAGATTAAGTTTAAACTATGAAAATAAATCATTTATGATTTGATCAAACCATGGAATACTTTATTGAAAAAGCTCTTTACTCCCAAATGGGCCAATCGCTTACAAACACATATAGCAAACAATGAAAATAAACAATACATATACATCTTACAAATTCCAATTATCATGGTTTTTTTTATCTCTCTCTATTATATATAGTTACACAGATTGAAATATTTTCAAGGACTCCCTGCCCTCAGTCTTATTGACTTTTTTTAAAAGGAGCCTAATTTGTTGGTATCCTGTTTTGTTTCAGGATTAAGAATTTGTTTTAATTTATTCATATGGTTTAAGTTTATATTAGATTGATTTTCAAAATAAAATTCTTTTCTTAATTGATTATTAATCTAACATTAAAAATATAAATTGAATTCGTCATCTGATACATCACAATGTAAACATAGTCTTAAATCTCAAGGAATTTTCCTGTATCTACCAGTTTCTATTAATAAACTGTGGTCACTTATTCAAAATTTACAGATTAATTGTCAATGTAGCAATTCCATGATCAAACTTGCAGAAACTTGACATAATGTCTACGGGAATCTCATATCTCATAGTAACACACGTGACGTGATACTATGCTTCCAAGATGTTATTAAAGATGACCTTTTTTAACCATTACAGAGTAATTGGTCGTATGTTTAATAATTATAATTTTTTGGGTGTATTTTCAGGTTAAGATGGGCGACGCCGAAACAAACCACCATTTATATTTTGGTGCGTTAAGAAAATTTGGGGAGAACAACGAATACATCAGAGGTAATCAATAATGTCCCAAATAATCAGAGCGGAATGTACATATTTTACTTAGACTCGGGAGTACATCAGTATCCTATATATGTCGGTATTACTGGTCGTTACTTTCCGACAACGATTTAAGGAGCACCACGATAAGCAAACAGGCGTGATTTACAAATGTAATAACGGAGAGTTCCCTACGAATTATCCTCCCGTAAATTTGCCATTGAGAGCTCTTGTAATTCCCAATTCTCATCCAATGCATTCCAAATTGATAGAATCTGTTTTCCTAAAAGCCTTCAATTTTTGTTTGAATGCTGCAGAAAATGGCGATGTCCGACTGATCGTTGATACAGACCAACAGCTCAAACCAGAAGATTCAAAAGCTGACTTTGTTATTACTTTTAGAAATGTAATGAAAGAATTTAGTGCCGTGTACGATGAATACGAAAGAGACTGATGTACAGTTAATTTGAACAAAGGACATTGACTTTGTTTTTTATTTACACAGTAAATTCGTACACACACATTTATATATTTTTTGTACATTTGGACAACATCAGTGGTCTCGTGGAAGCTTGCTTGCCTCGAGTGCGACGGTCGTGGTGATTCTGATGTTGGTTTGGAAGGGATTTCGGTGGGCCGGGTTATAAACCGAGGACATTCTTTTACACAGAAGACGTAAGATTAGACTGGTTGGCTCGGAACAAAGTTATTATGTTCGGGTACGGTGGTATACCTTCTTCAAGAGTGTTACCGTCAAAATCTGTTTCGACATGTTAATCTAGTACAAATCATGGTATATTCGTATCTAATTAATTTGTTATCGTCCCGAAATGAATGCAATACATGTCACTGAACATTAAGCAGTCTTTTAATACAGTTTGGCAAATATGAACAAAATATATTTCAGAAAAACAATTCCCCTTTTCTGACTGTTTCTGCTGTATTTTTTCAGGTTAAATTGGTTTTTTTGTACAATTAAGAGGTTTAATTTTTTACAAATAAAGAGCTGACGCTATCTGAATATGAACAGTTACAGTCAAACCTGCTTAAAAGATCACCTGTATTAAGCAAAACCCTATGTTATAATAACACTAATTTTAGATCCCTCTGTACTGAATTTCATATAGATTGATTCTGTCACCGATTAAAATACCACCTGTCTTATGAGACCAATTTTTTGCTCTCCCTTGAGTGGTCTCTTAAAACTGGTTTCACTGTATATTAAAATCTCAATGATAAAGTACCGTTTTCTATATAAACGAAACTAGATAACTGTGTACTACTTTGCCTAAAAGTATTTTAAATGCGTATACAGTATGAACAGTCATAGTATGTGGACTAAGTATAAATCCTAGTTTCACGTGTTTCAAGTTAAGAGTAACCATGAACAATTTGATATATAAAAAGTTATGAATTGTCAACATTTGAATCATTGCCAGTTCACCATATCCGGACATTCATATGCTAGCTTATTTGGTTAGTCACCGCTAGGCGGAGCCTTGGCAAAAATTCAGTTTTGTTGTTTCAAATCTTCATAGTAAAGGCTATAAGTTCTTAACATATTAGAATCTTCATACATGTTTTACATACCTATTCAGTTCATGTAACACAGCTGTAAAGGGGTTGGAGAGTTGGGGGTGTTCCGAAAATTTATTACAGCTGTAAAAAGGGGTGGGGAGTTGGGGGTGTTCCGAAAATTTATTACTGCTGTAAAAAGGGATGGGGAGTTCGAGATGACCCGAAAATTGACGATTATCTAATTAATAGTTCATTCGTGTTCATTGTCTTTAAATGGGATGTAATTGTCTTGTTATTATTCCACGAGTTTCTTTCTGATGTTGAAACAAATTATATGATTTCCTTGCGCACAACATGTGTGTAGTTCTGGATGGGGGGTTCTTCATTTCTTTATTCGTTAACTATTTAGACCCCTTTTCTCTATTCTTTATTTTTTATGACCCCTTTTCTCTATTCTTTTTATTTCAGCACCCCATCATTCTCTATTATTTATTTTTTAACAAATTTTTCTCTTTTCTTTATATTTTTCCCTATAGTCTGCACTTTTTGCCCATTATTCTCTATTATGTAAACCTCATCGAGACCCACGTGTGTTTCTTGAATAAAATTCATCAGATACACTCTTGAATAAAAGTTCGTAAAGCAAAATGCATATAAACCAACAGCGTATACATAGAATAGCCAAAAACGTACAATGCCAACTTTGCCCGAGGGAGTTGAAACTTTAGTTTAAGCTGGGACTAAAACATGAATATTGTATATTGGACCCAGGTTGTAGCACTATAGTACAATCCGTGTAACGTAAAAGTTAACAATACGAACGATGCCCGAATCATGTACGGACGATGCCCGAACGATGTACGTACGCTTCCCGAACGGTGTACGAATGCAAACGAAACGCTGACCGAACGTTGTACGGACGCTGAACGAATGATGTACGAACGAAACCATGTACCATAAACCATACCATAAACGATAAAATAAGCACCCTTTTATCGTACATCGTATGTTTTTGCGTACATCGTATGTTTTTGCGTACATCGTTTCATTAAGCGTATACCGTTTCGTTTAGCGTACATCGTTTCGTTAAGCGTATATCGTATCGTATAGCGTACATCGTTTCTTGGCATGCATAGTTTCGTTTAGCGTATATGTTTGTTTGTTTTTTTAAATATAAATATGAATGGCGTTCTGTTAAATCTTTTTATATAGGTGATAATAGGCGTAAAATTTAGATTGGATGCATGTTTCAGTTTTTAATGAATATATTATAATAAATTATAATTTGATCAGACTCGATGTTGATCCAAACCTATTTACATAAAAATTTTGAAAAATAAACACTGAATTAAATTTAAACGAATTAAAAGATACGATTATGAATTTTGTTAGCCGTAGAAATACGTGCTTGGTGAATGTGTGAGTAAACTGCAGTCTGCAGGGTATTGTGTCAACATTTTTTGAAAATAGCCTAAGGTATTAACATTTTTATTAACCTAAATGAACATTTTTTTTTCAGATGGAATTCGGAATTAATCTAATGTTCTTACAAAAGTATATTCGGGGTCTTAAGGTTGACCTTTTGTCCAAAGGTTTGTTAAATATTTTTATGTATTCTCTTTTATCGCATGTATTTAAAAATCGACTGAAATAGCAGGGTCGAGTTCAATATCGTAGCGGCTACGTAGCGGCTACGTAGCTGCTATCAATATCTATGTAGCAGCTAGGCTAAAAAGCCTCTAAATACACGTTCAATAGTCATAAATCTACGTAGCACTACGTAGCCGCTACGATATTGAACGCTACCCAGTTTTATCTATATATCGTAATTAAACCATTTTTTTTAGATTATAGATTTTTTTTATTCATTTATCAAATCAGTCGAAAGAAACAAATATTCGAGAAATTTCAAATAAGAACAATTACTCGCTATGTGCCTCATCAACCCTAAACAAAAAATCCCTACCAATGTACATACGATTATGTATTATTTTGACTATAAATGCACTTGACTTTAAACAATCATCAACAATTGTCCGGCAAAAAAACTAGACCCTCTATTCTTTAATTTTCTTATACCATTTTCCTCTCTCCTTTATTTTTCCCGTTATACTCTAATTCTATTTTTTTTTCTTTATTCTCCTACAACTATCTATTATACCTACTTTATTCGGAGCAACCCCACCCTAAATATACATATAATACATGTACACACGGTCTATAGTTCGTCGCTTGTGCCGTGATACACATGTTTGCATAACAGAGGATGTCCTTGTTCATATTTATAACATTTTAAATGTCCTTCTAATAATACATCTAACAGTTGCCACTGGACATTAAACAGATAACTATAAATTCATCCGTCATATTCTCAGTTTTGTTATAATGTGTAAATCAAACAACATGATAAAACAATAATTATTGCAGATTTTCACTGCAGAAATAATGGGGAAAATTGTAAACAAAACCACCCAATCACATCCCTACGCCACAAAGTCTAGCCTTTTCACATGTAAATAAATTATTTTCATAAATCTATTTCAAAATAATTTTAAACAATATTAAATCAAACGGTCATTTTTCTTATTTTCATTTCTCATTTTAAACAGATCGATTGTTTTCAATGGTCGGTGCCTGACAACATCTATAAAATCTATCACCATGTTGGCCAGTAAGAAAGCTACATAGAACAGGAAAACAACAATGTCCTAGAAATATTTCCAGGCCATATTTTCCAATTTCTGTTGTAATGTGGTTTAATGCAAAAAGGTTAACTCCTGAATACTGATTTGTATCCATCAAGCATTTGGGGTTAATAACAAATCTATGGTAGTCACTTTTTCTTTATACTCGCAAAGTATTCGACTAAATCATGTTTTATTTATGAAAATTGATCATTGCTGACGAATGTTAAATATTGATCCCCAGATTTTCAATTGTTTAGTTGTTAGGTTACTGTCTGATCTCGCAAACCTGACATTTTATGGTCATTATTTTTTGCATCCAATTGCACCAATTTATTAAAAGGATATTAACGCGACACCGTACGTGAGTCGTGACTTTACATAAACTACTAGTATTTTTTTTTTTCTATAACGAAATACGAAACCACTTTTCGCAATTCGCTTTGGGGTAATTGTGCTTCTCTTTTGACAAAATATGGCCTTGTCTCAAAAACAAAAAGTATGATATAATATTGAGTAATATATAAAACTGGACCTGAGTGAAGAGTTGGGAATAAGGAATTCCGAATTTTAATTGAATGTTCTAAATCGTTGTGTATTTCTGATATATGATTGTACAGACTCAAACATTTCTTTGTTTTGATGAAATGAAAGGTCACCGTCACCGGCCAATAGAAGCAAAATGGATATAGTGGATCTTTCTAATTTTGAAAACAATATTTCTCTTGCTTTGTTGATAAAAGGGCTCTTAACAAATAGTGAATACTATCCTCAATAGGATGGCCAGAGCTGCATGCGGAATTGGGTTTAATATTAATAAGGTTTAAATCTGTTTTTGAAGAACTGCACAATATTTCTCAACTGTGTATCAATGATATTAAGATTTCTATCACCACAACTAAATTAGGAAGTGCGTACTGCGAATAAATTATTATACTCAGTTTACTATTGTCTACAGCAATTTATCACATATAATACCACGTTAACAATTAGGGTGACGGTGTTTGACAGTCTGAAGGAGACAGCATCAAGGATTTAATACGGCAAAGCTTTTGTTGTACTCAATCTTACTAAAGTTTTCTGTATTATATTTAATAGATATATATCAGAGATACGATAATGTGGTTTTCTTTTTTTATATCACACCTGATCATCTATGATGGGATAATGTCTAATGATATCATTTAACCAGAGACTGAATAACGTAGAAATGACAAATTAAAGGTCACTGTACGGCCTTCAACAGTGAGCAAAATCCATACAGCATACTAAGTTGTACGACTTTGCCCCCAGCAGAGCTATAGAAAAAATGTACATTAACGGGTGTTACACGGACACTTTATAGATGATACACGGACACTTTTTAGTTGTTACACGGACACTTTTTATGAATAGAATCACTCGTGCATGATCAGTGAGTTCATGGGCACTTTAAATTTCGATTAGATTTGAACTTTTTGTTTCACCGACATATTTCCTGTCTTTTTTATTAAAATATTTACGTTGGCATCAAATAACTGCATTTTTTTTCAAACAATTCCAGTATATTACTATTCATATCAGTACACTACGAAATTGACCATTTAACTTCAAAAGGGGGGGGGGGGGGGGGGTTATGGTTTTTTCCACAAAAAAAATATTCTGATCCCCAATTTTATGAGAAAAAATATAGTGTGGTCAAGCAGATGACAAAATAATGTTCTGATTCCTGATTTTCCGAGTACAGTATATTAGAGTGCTAATTTCGAAAAAAATATTTGGTGATAGCGTTGAAAAGGTAAATAATTTTCTTACTCAAAAAAAAAAAACATACCCCTTTTGAAGCTAAATGGTCGGTCCGTAAATGTATTTTTTCAATATATGGACATGAATAGTATTCTGGACAATACTGAAAGTAAAGAAATGCTGGTACCGACGTTTACATTTCAATATAAAAGACAGTAAATATATATAAAAAAATCAAATCTAATCAAAAGATAAAATCCCTATCAACTCACCAATGCACGATTGATCCTATGAATAATAAGTGTCCGTGTAATACACGTCCAAATAGGCAGGAAATCTTGAAGAAAATCTTTCAACTTATGTTACCAATTTTGGACGGTAAGCTGCGATTGGATCATAATTGTGACACGTGTTTAATCCTGATCAATACTATTAGAGACCTACAAGCATGAAAATTTAAAAAAAAAACCAAAATATATGCCTATATATATATCTAATAACAAGCCAAAATCTATTTTTTCATAACATTTCATTCACTAATGAAATAAGAACTTCGTTCTTTTTATTCATGTATACTGTTATTGAAATCATATATATTCAATTCATATATTTGGGAGCAAACGGACGATTTTTATTATTTTTTTAAGGGGGAATGGGGAATGGAATGGCACATCCTGCATTTTTTCAACAAAAAAGGATCAAGCCTGTTATTTTAAATGTTTAACCCCCCCTCCCCCCTTTCCGTTTTTCCCCAAATAAAAATCAAATGTTAGCTTGCTTACCTCTTAAATCTTTTTCCTACATTACTTACTTGCGAAGTTGCATTTAAAAAAGTCTCAAATGTGTACGACATTCATCTTTTACTTGATATGGTTCTTTTTATAAAATTATTAGATTTTTGAATTTCTTGAGAAAAAAAAACTCTCGGCTGAAGGAAAGTGAAAAAAAAAGTTTTTTTAAACTGTAACTTACATTAACTTGTATATGGTCATTTAAGTTTCTAATCTTTTTAATTTTGCTACCTCTTCTAAATGCAAAATGTACTACTTCTTTCTTGAAACGTCGTACAAGTCAGATACAAAACAAAGGTAACAAAAAACAGGCCGGAAACAAACTGCCGTATAGTTTTTTCTGCACTTGTAGTCAGGTCAAGGTCCTCGGCTATCGCCTCGGACCTTGACCTGACTACTCGTGCAGAAAAACTATCCGGCAACGCTTGTTACCGGCCTGTTTCTTTGTTACCTTTGTATTGTATCTAATACATATTAAAGGCTCCGAAATGACAAATTTAAAATAAACTCAACACTGTTCAAACATCACAGCACGTCAAATTTTGAACAACAGAAAAACCTGATTGGACATTCGTGACAATTTGTCACGCCTTCATGAATTGGCGTACGTCCTATTAAATTTTAGAGGTCAATACGACTTTTAATCAGTTGGATTTTCAATTTTGATAAAAAGATGTGTTTTCTTTTTTTCTTTAAATTTATATCATGATTCTTTCCATTATCTTCTGAATATTTTTTAAGATGAATAATCTAAAATTTGTATACCAAACATTTAAAATATTACTTTGCGTTTATAAATAGCATTGAAAGTACAACATCTTATAAACGATAAACATTGACAGAGGTAAATGAGCCACTCTTTCTCATGTTGAGATGGAATATGTTCGTTATTTGATTTAATGAGTTTAACTATCGAAAACCCTGAATTATCGTCTCATGACAAGCACGAAAAATGGCGAAACTGGACTTCCAACAGCGGACAATGATTTCTAATTATACAATATTCTTTCTATGGATTTTTTAAATGCAATGTAGAACTTATCAATTAAGACATTTCTTATCCCTTTTGAAATTACTTAATCGAATATAAAGTCACATGCACGAAGAAGTTTGAAATTTGAAAAAAAGGCATGACAGGAGTTTAGAGGGGAAAAAGGGCAGGATGGGCATCTTGCCAAAAAAGAAAAAGGCATGATGACTTATGTAAAACAAGTCAGGATAAATTAAAAACTAAGAAAGGCAGGAAAGAATAGAACGAATAGAGTGTAAAATAAAAAAGCAGGACTACATTTACATTGAGTTTACATTTAAAGAAAAATGCAGGACATCATGTTTCCATCCTATTACGCGTCATTGATGATCTGATCACTACAACAGTTTTACAAAATATTCGTTCCCGTGAAAACTAAAAATTTGTTTAACTTTCAAATCATTCATCGAGGTCTCTTCTCAGGATATAACGGCCATCTGTATGTTGGCTTTAAAGTCGACAAGATAACAGGTCAGTCTATTCAAGTGAATTTAAGATTTTTTGCAATTCTAAAGTGCAATGGATAAATCAATCTCATCTTTGATGTGCCACATGGGCATCCCTATAAATAAGACAGTCCACTCGTGACCCATGGCATTAGATATTTTATGCATTTCATTGGATATTTTCTATCACAAATCAGGTCAGCTAATAACCTATATTATTTACGTTTCTGAAGACGAATTTGTATTAAACGTTGTGTTTGATTTCAATTTCTGAAAATTAAACTAAACTTTTTCGAACGTCGGGTTGCGGCTTTATTATTTGTGTGAATTAGGGATTTACACGTATTAAACTAACTCTGGAATATATGACCAAAATTTTAGCCAGATTCGGTGGGGGGGGGGGAATGCTTCAGCAAACACTGTTGAGAAAAAAAAAATTAAAAAAAAATCATTCTGTATCATAATTTTAATTTGTTAAATATTTGCAACTCTTAAAAAATTTCAAAACCAACTGTTTTTTTTTTTGTATTTCTTCATGTTGCATAACTTTAAAAAATGGAGATGTACACGACTCCCCAAATTTAATCTAAAATTCAACTAAGTTTCTCAGCACTTTTAATATTCAATTTGAAACAATACGAAATATCACTATTTTTTTTAATCAAATTCGCCGGAATACTGGGAGCTATCTGAAGTCAGTTCATAGGACCTCAGTTTTAATAAAGGCGTGGCAATCCATCACTTTTATCCAATCAACTGTCCTTAATATTAAAGATTGGCGTGCAATTGTGTCTGTATCAAGTTAGATAAATATAAATCATATTTCTGGACGTACATATGTCGGGGTTTAGGCTACTTCATTCGATAGTAGTAGTTGGAAAAAAAAAGGATTTTCTGGTTATATCTATTTATAACTGAAATAAAAGTGGCATTAAATCGTAGAGGCAGTCCCTTTTTATGTGAAGAATAGAACATATTGAGCTTTCTGCATTTTCTTCTGTCCACTAGCAAATGTCGGCCTGTACCACTGAAAATATATAACTTCCGGACTAGCAAACACGGGCAACCCAGTTACTAAATTTTAATCTTCCTGCTTCCAACTAAACGTCATGTTCTAGATTGTCGGAATCTTGTTGAGTACAACCATCCCATAACTCACGTGCATATTCCATAATTGGTCTTATAAGTGTTAAGTTTATACGAATCAGATAATTTCGAGTCAATACACATTTCAATTCTTTTTTAGAAATTTAATATTGTGCTTGCACAATTTGAAATGTGTTCTACATGTGTATAGAATTTACCATTTGAAACAAAAGTAATCCCTAAGTCCTTATGACAGGAGACAATTCTACTACTTGATTTTGAAGTTCTATTTTAATATCATCTGGGGAAGAATTATAGGAGAATAGCGTGTATATATGTCTCTACATTGTCAGATCAAAATATCTTAAAAACCCCAGTTCAGAGATACCGTATATATTCGACTGAATATACCAAATCGATAATTTTACATTCGTACTTATTACGTAATAAGATCTGTGTCCAGGTAAAAAGAACCAACAGATGGTGTACATTCTAATGTGTTTATCACCTTCCATTATACATCTGACGATGACATTTAGCTTTAGGGCCATTTTATTTTCGCATCGAAAAACAAAAAGTTTAAAATTTTGGTTCATTCCTCCTATTCCCACTTTTAATAAATCTGGTAAGAAAAGTTAAAATTTCATGTGGGAATAGGAGGAAAACTTGTGCAAACAAAGGATTATACTGTATAAACATTGTTTAATTATAACTTTAAATTGACCAGTGTTATTTTGGCTTGATAATAGGTTATATGTGTGTGTGTATGAATTCTCTGTTTTTAATTTAGATAAATATGAAAAAAATAGAAACAAATATAGTAAATTATTTTATTTCTTTTATAGATAGATAAACAGATAAAAATTTTAATGATAGTTTATTGGCGTGTCACCATTTATATACTGTACAACATTTACAATATTTACATATATTATCATAAAAACATAATCTTAAAAGCATTATGATAAGAAAAGAATTGAAAACTTTACAGTCTAAAAATTATCGAAATAAAAAATGTCTCCTTCTGTATATATCGTAAATATGTTGAATATCTCATCTTCACTGATCATGTGTTCATAAAGTTCGTTCCTTAAATCACAATAAAGCGGACATTCAAGTAGTACATGTCCCTCAGTTTCCATCTTACTATCACATATAAAGCAAGTCCGTTCATGCATTGGCAAATGTATATTGAGCAGGAGATAACAGCGTTTTTAAATAGTTCACTATTAATTTCGGATTTGAATGCTCTATATATGTCCTTAATTTGTTACCACCACTACGTCTTGCAGAAACTGGATGGAGATCATCCGACCATTTATTTTTAAAATTGATTAAAGAGTTTATATTCATTTTTAGCTAACACTGTAGTTTTAAGAATGTTCGTGTCATTATACCAGTCACTAATATTACACGATTCAAACTAAATAAATATTTGAATTTGTACAATCATGCTTTATAACGTCTAAAACTATTATCCGCTCAATGTTCATATACCTTTAACAATTCCAATGATTTATAATGTGTAAGATTCTTTTGAGCACTGACAATTAGGTTGTTGTCGTCTGTTAGCAAAAATGTGCAACCTTTGGTAGCACGTGCCCAAATACCCACATTGTTGATTTCATCAACGTTTTTATCTAACTGGTACTAGGTTCGTTTTGCGTTTGTTGTACATGGAAATCTTGCAAGATGGACAAGTTTGTTTTAAAATTATCTATCATCTATTTATTTGTTTGGATGACATTTTTTTAGGTTTACAAATTCAATGATTTTTCAATCTTATATTACTTCTGGTTATCTGACTTATCCTTTGATGAAGAAAAAGCATCTTACAAATGATTTTTCTTTTAAATAATATACTGAAAGTGTAAGAAATATGTTTTCTTTCAAAAATACAGGTAAATCTTAGGTGAATTTTATCCTTTGATGAAGAAAAAACATCTAACAAATGATTTTTATGCCCCATTTATGGGCATTATGTTTTCTGGTCTGTGCGTCCGTCCGTCCGCTCGTCTGTCCCGCTTCAGGTTAAAGTTTTTTGTCCAGGTTAAAGTTTTTGGTCGAGGTAGTTTTTGATGAAGTTGAAGTCCAATCAACTTGAAACTTAGTACACATGTTCCCTATGATATGATTTTTCTAATTTTAATGCCAAATTAGAGATTTGTTCCCATTTTTACGGTCCACTGAACATAGAAAATGATAGTGCGGATGGGGCATCCGTGTACTTTGGACACATTCTTGTTCTTTTAAATAATATACTGAAAGTGTAAGAAATATGTTTTCTTTCAAAAATACAGGTAAATCTTAGGTGCATTTTTTATTAACCTTGATTGTTATAAAAACAAATTAGTTATCAGAACATCTATTGTTCTTTGCATGTGGGAATAGGAGGAATAGTGATTTTTAAAAAGTAGGAATAAGAGGAAGACACCAAAATTTTATATACTAAGATAACATTCTGTTGAAAAATCATTTTAAATGTAAACTGATAAGCATAACGTCCTCGCAATTTCTTGTTCAGATCCAGGGACACAGATGTCAGAATGAATAAGAAAACACTTAATTCTTAAACAATGTATTGTAAAATGGACATCAAGAACATTTTGATAGACTAATGTACTAAAAGATTTACTTGTGTATTTTCTATGTTCTGGAAACTTCAACATCCCATCAAAAATACTTGAATTTTAGTCCTAAGTTTTATAAATTAAATGTTTTTTTTTAAATATTATTTGCAAGGCTGCATGAACATTGCACCTATCGTTTTCGTATATTTCTTTTCCGCCATTCATAAGTTAAATGTTTACTGTGACTTCTATATAATGCTTATACAATAATGCAATCATATTATCAATCTAAAAATATTAATCATGGAACAAAAAAGATGAAATTATATATTAAATGACTGAAGCAATTTAAAATTCTAAAGGACATTGTTACAATATTGCCGAAAACTGAGACTAATATAACTGTTATAGTAGTCTCAGCCGACAACGAAACGAAATTGATAAGCAAGTATGACAAACCAATTAAAAAAATGTTATATGGGATTATTCATGGTTGACTAGTTCTATGTTAACCAGTTGCACGTGTCCTAATTATTAAGAAAAGGGACAGAAAAGTATTAAACAGAAACAGCCGTTTTTTTAAACCATATTTTCAAATTCACTAGTACTGCATGATTTAAACAGCTTAAAAGTGTTTCATTTATTTTATCTTTGTACGTATACGAAAATTTGATAGCAAGTTAAAATTCAATGTTCATGACTAACGAGTATTAGATTTTTTGTGAAATTGATCGATGCGCGGCTTTTTACAAATACCGAAAAAAAGAATATGGCGTAAACGTCAATTAATGGAAAAGCAACCCAACGAGAAAAATAAAATTTAAGAGGCAGCTATAAATAGTTTTGAGTTGGAGAAATCATTCATATACCATATGATTCTATTTAGGTTTGTGCGTTTTTCGATTTACGAATATGTCAATTAGAAAAAATTAAGTAATTGTACCTAGGTGCATTTAATAAAGCACCTTTTGAACTTATTATTATCATTTTTTTCTAATTGTAATTTTATGTTTATGTATATTTAATGTTACCCGATATGGAGTTCTTTTAAAAGATAAAATTCACTTGAATGGGTATTTCTGGTGTATACAATGTATACATGTACCACACGTACTATCTACATGTACAATATACGGAAATGACACGGCCGTGTATTGTAAAGTTACTGAAGGAAGATTTATGTCAAATGCATATCCCCGGGCGAAGAATTTACTGGTTTGTCAGAACGGTTAAGTGTAATTTGTACCAACTACCATCATATTGAAAAGGTTTGAATCTCACCCATCTCATCTTTTCTTATAATATGAATTGCGCCAATTAATGGAACTTAATTGTGCCATATTTACCTCTAAATGATTAATCTATTTACACGTTACATTAGAATACCCAATTCAAAGGATGTCTGATTTTTTTTAAAAAGGTGTGGTCTGATAGAGAGCCCGAAACCTTTCGTGGATGTGAAGATTATAAATTCCGCCAGGCTTTTATAGAAAAAGGAGAAATTAGATGGAAACATAATGCGCGCTGTTAAATCATACTTTGCAAGGCTGTTTACAAATGACTCGTGCACAGTCATTTTAAATTATGAATAAGATCACATACATGCATCAGAGACATATAATACTAGCCCGTAAATACACGTAGGAGGAGGGAATCCATCAAAACGGTGTGCAGAAATACCGCAAAGGACTTCTTAGTGCACTCAGACCAACGTGTATGGACTAAGGACACTAAAACGGTGTTTTAAGATCACAAAGAATATGGATATAAAGTTTGGTGCCAATAGATTTTATTATTTTGAAGTTAAATGACTTTGTAATCAGCACGTGCCACTGGTACAATTCAGGCCAGGATAGTTTAAGAAAAGTTTTTAAAAAATTTAAAACTTTTAACCACAGAGTGAAACTAATGTTAGCTGTCAGATAATCTAAGTCCATTTATAAATAAAATACGATTTATTCTACAAAATTTACTTCTGGATACTATCTTGTGATCATATTTACAAGCTTTTATCCAAGTTTGGTAGAAATTTGGGATATTTTAAGAAAGTTATGTAAATTTCAAAAACTTTAACCACAGAATGAATGCAATGTTAACTGAGAGAAAAGCTAGGTCCATTATACATGTAAGTAAAACACAGATAATCAGGATTTTTTTTTCTCCAAAATTTACTTCTGGATACTATCTTATGATCAAAAACATTCTTCTGTTGGTAGAAATCATGGATAGTTATAGAAAGTAATTAAAATTTCAAAAACTTTAACCACAGAATGAATATGTGGATTTTGCTAGCCGACGCCGATCGCTATGTTCCGCTTTTGCGACAAAAGTCGCAGACTCGACAAAAATGTAATAAACTGTTATACTTTGAACATGTTTATCTAATGTGCTGGTAAACAAGTTTATACATTCTAAAATATTTTTTTAATAAAGAAATACTAGAGAACTATAAAAAAAAAAGTGAAGTTTACAAATAAGCGAGAGAAATTAAAAGGAAAAAAAATTAAAAAAAAATAGTAGAACATACATTATTACATTGAACTAAAAAAAAATATAACAGACAGAAAAACAAAAGAAATACGACAGTAACAAACAGACGAAAAAAATCAGAGAAAACTGAAATATCATAAACATGTTAAATACAAGCGGATTCAAAACGGGTCAAGGTTGAACGAACATGAATTTTTATCGATTACACAGGTGACAATCAACGGAGGGTGGTGGCGCGTGTCGATAAAACATAAAATTACTTTTTTAATTACTAAAGATATGATTATAAAATTTGAAATTATGTACTTTTAGAAAGTCTCCTTCTATATGCCCTGTTTTTTGTGTCAATTCTATCATTCCATCAGGTCCTTAGTGCAATATTTTGTTCTTATTGCACTAAGGAGGCCCTTTGCGGTATTTCTACTTGTCCGTATAAATACCGCAAAGGACCTCCTCAATGCACTAAGAACAACAATTTGCAAATAAGTCTATAACATTTGCGCAATTAAATGCTTGTTTTATTGGCGCGAATGAATGCTGCATTTTTTTATATAAAGTGATGCAAAAAAAAAAAAGAATTGGCGTAATTAAGTTGCGGCGGAAATTAATTCTTTTTCAGCGAAATTGGATATCGGCCTTCAAAACACCGTGTGTTCACTAACAAATCAGTATTCATCTTTTACGCTGTCTAGCCTGAGAATAAAAGTTTTGGCAATTTGTGTAGGATTTTAATTTTAGAATGTAATGAACAAGTAAGAAGATCGTTAAAAACCTTAAGCAAATCGGAAAATGAGCTATGCACGATTAAAGGAAATAGTTTGGTGCGTCGATATGAAATTTCATAGAGGCATGTGATATTTGTAAAATTTTAAGTCTTTCAATAACAACCATTTGTAGAATTGATTATTTCGATCCTTCAAATATGCGTAAAAAAAGTCATATTATTTAGTCTCTTTCATATATACAATTGCAGTATGTTTATAAATACTGTAGATTTGTATTTGATCATCGATTGCATGCATAACGTCCAGTGACAAATATTTCATGTATTCGCACAAAGAACAAATCAACAACTTTTAGAATACAATTGATTGGTTATTTAAGGTAAATGATTTGCGTTAAAATTGGTGAAACTTGGCCAGAAGCTTACCTCTAAAACAAAGAAATATAAAAACGGTAGATTATTTTTTTAATTCTGTATTTTACGCATACATGGACTTAAGCACGTTTTACAGTCAAAATAAAAGTTTTAACACCGACAGCAGGAATCACAAGCGACGCTGGTACCATAGAAGTCTTCAACGAATTTATATATATCCCTGGCAATTTTCGGTTTATATCAGACTCTGACATTGAGGGGAACAAATACCATGGATGTCTCGTCTTTTTTTTAAATACATTTAGATATAAAACGTGTACTAGTATCTCATATAAAGCCTCATTTATAGAACATTATATATATAATTTACTGTTTCAAGGAAATATTTGGTGGAGGAGAGAGAGAGAAAGAGAGAGACTTATTTCGCGGTATTTGGTCTCATGTTACAGTGTATTCATGTCAAAATGTGATGGAAGGAAATATTTCCCCCTTCGTTTTATATAGCAGGGTATTCCATAATGATTTAAGTTGCAGATTTTTTTTTCTATCGGTAAGAAATGGTATACAGTTTGAAATCTACATTAAGTTATAGTACATTTAAAGTAAGTTTATTGCATTGCTAAACGTATGAAACAATTAGTATGCAACAAAATATATAATAAAATATATAATTATATAATTAACAAGTGAAATGTTTCCAATCCAATCTTTCAAATCTAATATAGTCCAAAGGATATAAATAAAAGGTGTTCTTACGGCTGGCGGTAAAAAAAAACTTGCCAAAGTGGGGGCATCCGTTTGGTTGTTTGGTATATATATATATACAGTACGCAACCAAATTTCAATAAATCAAAACTAATAAATGTTTTTTTTTAATCCCGCATCTTTTTTATATTAAATTATTTTAACTCAAAAAAATAATTGAAATATCTTTCTGAAATGAAACCCTAACATATATCAGACGCTTAACAAAACGATATACCATGCGATAGACGAAACGCTAAACGCTAAACCATACCATGTACCATACGACAAATAAAACGCTTAACGATACCATAAACCATACGATATACAAAACCCTAAACGATGACATTTACCATACGATGAACGAACGATGAACGAACGCTGAACGAACGTTGTACGGACGCTATACGAATGATGTACGAACGATGACCGAACTCTATACGAACGATTCCCGAACGTTGTACGTACGATTCCCGAATGAAAAAAGTGTTAACTTTTACGTTACAGGGACTGTAATACATGATTCTATAAACAGGAAATTTTTATACAAAACATGATTTTATGAACAGGAGATTTATATACAAAAAGTATCATTTAAACCTTAACAATACTGAAGTCTTCTGAACTGACAAGTTTCTATACTTTTGTAATTCGCGGCTTTTCAAAATCTAAAAGACTACGGGTAATTTTATTGTTCATACACCAAAATGAAAATAACGTTACATCATTGGTTGAATTTCCATTGTTTAATTTGTTTTAAACCAATCACAAAGTATTTGGTGTGCGCTTTTGAAAATATTACCGTACCCATAATGCATCAGATTCTGAAACAGTGAATTATAACCTTGTTATCTAATCAGCCACATCGACAATTCATAGACTTGTTTTGTGTATTTGAAAAACAGAACAGCGGTGGACAAACGATAAGAGGGTCCATAGAGCCTGAATCGCTCCGACTGGTAAATTATAACATTTTGATGTTTTCATTTTTATTGATCTTTTTTTGCAATCGGTTAAGTTTGTTTATTTGTAAATCTTACGAAGTTGATTTTTTGTCGATGTTGTATTGATGATGATTTTTATTATTACAGTTTCTGAGATAATTGGAAAAATTACAAAAATTAGCAAAAAAAATCGCCATTTGAGGGCAGTAAATCCTATAAGGAGTCGTTTTAAGTATAATCGTCCCATATTGAATATTACTGATTTTCCTTATAAACCTGACTTCCAACTATTAGTGGGACCATACAATTTTCACTTTAGCACTCAAAAATAGTACAAAAATAGACTGTACAAGGTTTTGAAGAAAAGAAAATGAAATTTTCCAAAAAGATCTTATTTTCTTTATTTAAGGAATGACTATAATATTTTTTCTGTCTATTCGAATTAACATAAAAAATGTGGTGTACACTCAATTTATTTGAAGATTTTGTAAATTGCAAACGGTAAAATTCAATAAAAGTTTGTGATTTTCAAGGTTTGTAAACAATGATTGTTTCAGTATTTTTTTGCAGGAATTAAACGATATTTTATTTTTCTGGCAAACAACCCTTTCAGGACTGAGGAGTCATTTGATAATTTTGGTAAACATAGAAAGTAGTACTATATAGATCTAGACCTTCTAGTATTTTCGTTCTGTCAGATTTTCTCTATCTATTACAGTTTTTAATATATAATTTCTGTGTCATTTGGTATCTTGTTGAGAGTTGTCTCATTGGCAATCATACCACATCTTTTTATTTTTATAACACATGCTTTTTTACCTTATGTTATATTTCAAACCATGGAGGCCATGTTTGCTGACTGACCGGAATAAAGAAACAAAAACTTTATACTAGGTACCGTAAGGACTATCTTCCAAAGTTTGGTATACATTGGTACAGTAGTGTTAGAGAAGAAGATCTATAATGAAAAAAAAAAATAATGCGACAACGGTGAGCTAAAAACGATAAACAAAATGAAAATAAGTAAATGACGAAAAAGGGCGTGCAAAATATATTCATCTTACCTTTCGGAAGGAGGTCATTTTCTATCTTTAATTATAAAATCATAATGAAAGAAATTCCCCGATTTGATATTTTAAAGTTTAAAGTAACTTTTTCGTAAATAAACTATTTTTATTCAACTTTGAATATTTTCGAGTTTCACCTTTAAAGTGTAGGAGCAAACATAAGCACGAGATGAACAATCATTATATTAGATTTCTATATACAAATATCCAGATACGAAAATAAATTGAATGGATTAATTAACGTAAAGTAGATAGCCAAACTAAAGCGCTATTGAACACCAACATGTACATTTAAATATAACAAAGGACTTTAAGAAATTAAAAGTCGGTTACTTGATAAGTTGTTTTATATAAATATGTTAAAGCGAAATTCAATTGACAAATTATGCTGGTTAGGATGAGTAAATAAATTCTAAATACTCCAGTACTTAATTGTATATGGCAAGAGAAAGAAGGTATGTATTTTTAAAATTGTTTATACATTTTTGTACGTGACTGTTTTACATACGGACACAAGTTAAAAGCAGAACATGCTATGTTTTGAAGAATATTTACATTTACTTGAATACATGTTTAATGATCATAGTTTAAATGCTAGTTAAAATGGGACCATACAATGAAATAAAACTTGCAACAAAACATTTTTGACATTTGTTAACCGTACTAAGTGTTGCAACTGTCTTCCTGAACATGCGTGCAATATTTGCCACTTGACTTAAAGCAAATAATTTCAATCAATCAATGTCATTTTCCTGTCTGCAGGTATGGTCGAGGTAATTACACGCATTCATTTGAAATGTTCCACAAATATAAAACAAATGGTTGACGCATACATGAATAATACGCTTTATCTGATCCCAAAGCAGAGTATGTGTCCATTTATTAAGATTTGTTTAACACAACACCCATTTATTCATGTTTTAAAATGTTACCATGCAGGTTTCGAGAATTTTTGTTTAGGTATAGTTGTTTATAGGTTGGTTCCCTCTGTAAAATGTTCAATATACCTTCGGAATATACAAGCTTATCAAATAACAGCCGGGTACCAGTCTATGTTGTTCATTGTTCACCATTTTTCTCTGCAGTCTCCTTTCATCTTGGAGTTTTTACAACACTTTCTTTATAAAACTTGAGAACAATGCTGAAAATTATATATAATCATGTATGTACAGTAATGAAAGCATTTAGTTGCCCTCTTGACATAAATGTGGCTGTTTTATACAAAAATTAATTCATATCTCGTATTTCAAAAACAATTAAAATTGTATGAACGGATTTAGTTCGGTTAGGTATCTTCTGCTCTTGATACACCGTCCATCTTGAGATTTATAAACAAAATATCTAGTAGTAAATGTCATAAACAGATATAGTCCTAATTCCTTTGGTCATTTTTCTTATTTTCGTTTTATCTTAAGTAAAACAAATGTATCGATTAACAAGTGAAAGATGATTTCGTTCAGCTTTAACACGATGCCACTTGTCGAAACGAGGAGTTGATTATCCTTCCGCAGCACATGAGTTCATGCCTGTTTTGTTGGAGGGATTCGTTTTGCTTTTGCTTTAGTGTTTATTTGTACTTGTTCTATTTTATTTGCCAATGCCTGTTCTGTTTCCATTAGTAACTATCAAAGTCTATCCTTTGACTAAAAACAGGCGTGGATCCAGCCATTTTGGAAAGTGGGGTTCCAACCCTCGGGACACCATGAAACGTTCACATTATAAAAACAAATCGAGAAAAAGGGGAGTTCCAACCCCCCAAACACCCCTCCCCCTAGAGCCGCCAATGAAAAATATGTTTTCATTTTAATATTTCATATTCATTGATGTATTAGAGTCATAGAATTTACATGCACCGATAGCTAACATACTTGGTAATGTCAGATAAGATACATTTACAAATCCTCTATTGTGTGATGCCTTATTACAGGGTATGTATGTGCCGGGTTAAATGGCGTTCCAACTACTGTAAATTAAGATTTTTTTTTATCATTGAGAAAATTACGACGGAATATGTATTGCAATAATTACTCTCGCATTTTTTGCCCATAGTTCAAGAATCGTAATAATAAATGTACGAAAAAACAATCTCAAAACTAAATGTAAAGTAACACAGGCAGTTAAAGGGACATTAGCTACGATTCAGACACAAAATTAAAACATGTCTTTTTTTGTTTCAAAAATTTATAAAAGCGGAATTTTGAAATAAAATTTTTCTGTTAGCAGTCAGTTTGGTTCAATTTTGTCAAAATAAGCAAAAAATTTCGCTGATGTATTATCGGCTTGCAAGTCAATAATTCAACCTCATTTGAATCCGTATTCGCGTGACCTTCAATTAGACCCTTCGATGGAGATTGGTTACGCGTTTGCTAGGAATTTTCAGTTATTAAACAGAAAAGAATGTCAACATTGAAAAGTGAAACAAAGGAGGCACCAGGACGAACAATTTCGTTGACTGATTCGACTCACAATAAAATCATTCTTACACAGGTAAAAAAATGATTTACATTTTTCCCAAATCTATGACATAAAATCAAACAGACCTAGTAAAATCGTCATTAGGGAGCTACCATTTGATTTTTATGGGGTGGGGGGGTGGGGGCTAGGATGAAAAATTTTGTCCTGCATTTTTTTTTTAGTTGTAATCTCTGTCCTGCCTTTTTATTTTTCACTCTATTCGGTCCTGCCTTTTTTTTTATTAGTCTATCCTGACTTTTTTTTTACATAAATTGTCATCTTGCCTTTTTTTTTTTGCCAAGTTACTCATCCTGCTTTTTTTTACTCAAAACTCCTGTCCTGCCTTTTTTCAAATTTCATCCTAGCCCCCGCCCCCCCCCCCCCCTAAAAAATCAAATGGTAGCTCCCTTATACGATTGCAAGTACTGGCCTTTGTATTCATATCTATGTTTATGTCACAGACCATCGGTATTCTTCGAAGGTCATCACGATGGTAAATAAGATAGGGTCGGGTCTAAAATACACACGAAGTGTTGATACATCATAACGAGTCCATGTATTGTTAATTGTTTTTTTGTTGTTGACTTTTTGTCATTTGGATATGCGTTTAATTATTTTATAAATCAAATATGAGAATATGAGTCAAATCGGCGAAAAGAATTTGACAGCTAACGGCCCTTTAAAGAATAAAGAAGATTAACAGATATAGAAGGATATATAGGTATAACAATGAATAAACAGATAAATCAGTGTCTACTGCAGGTTATGACAAGTATTTATAATTATTTTCCAAACTGAGGATAAATAATTAAATAAATAAAAAAAAAAATCCCGTCCGTTGTCCAAGATTATGACAATTAATCCATGTACACCATTTAGTTAACTTACAGTCTTAATTTACATTCTGGATACGAAAATAGAGTAAAAGAATTGAACTAATAAAATTTTGATAAAAATGGTAATTTCACACAGCAAAGTCCTTACAGCATGGTCATATATTTATATATAAGCGTTTTGCATTTGCGCTAATTTTTTTTTCATTTGCGCCAATTTTTTTCCCATTGCGCCAATATTTTTTTTTCATTTGCGGCAATTTAAAGGTAATTTAAACACAAGTCATGAGACATATAAATCTCATTATAACGGATTATGTAGGAGTAACACGACGAATGGAGGAGGAACTTTTGACCCTTCCGGAGTACGTGAGTTTACCACCATTTTTGTTGGGTTCGTGTTGCGCAATCTATAGTGTTTTTTTGTGTTTTGTGGATTGTTGTTAGCAAGTTCATCTCTTTTTTTCTTTTTCTCATAGTTTTGTGTGTTTTTTATATTGATATTTTCTCTCCCTTTTTAGCTTTTCTCATCACTTGGATTCCGTCGTCTGCTTACCTTATTTACAAAACTCATCTCGTCTGAAACTACTGGATTAGTTGGAACCAAACTTGGTCACATTCATCCTTAGTTATCTAGTTTAATAATTGTGTCCGATGATACCGCCTGCCAACCAACATGGCTTGAAACAGAACAAGGGGAAAGGGGGGGGGGGGGGGGCGGTGAAATGCAAGCTTTGTCAATAATCTTGAATACCGCAATAGATAGAGAAAATCCGTCTGCGCAAAAATGTTCAAAATATTGAGATTTACCTACTGTCGCGTTACATCAAAACTGTCATAAGAGTTATTGCCCTTAAATGACCAATTGATTACACTTTTGCCTATTTTCTTTAAAACTAATATAGATAGATACAAACTTTTAATAACAAAAATGATCTGATCAGTCAGCCAAGATCTACAAATAATTCAAAATGGCCCAAATCGTCAAACAACTCCTTCTAGGAGTTATTGCCCTTGAATGACGAATTGATCCATTTTTTCTTCTACATTTTTGTCTATTATCTTGAATACTATAATAGACAGATAGAAACTTTTAATAGCAAGAACGATCTGCAAGACAAGATCTACAAATAAGTTAACATATCAGAAATCGTTATCCAACACAATTTTGCAATTATTGCCCTTAAATGACATTTTTTACTACTTTTTTGCGTTTTTGCTTATTCTCATGAAAAATATAAAAGATTGAAACTTTAAAAAAATCAGCAATACAATACCCACAAATAGTTCATCATAGCCGAAATTGTCAGTGACTCCTTTCAGGGGTTATTGCTCTTAAATGACGATTTTTACGCTTTTTTTGCGTCTTGGGCAAACACGATAGAAGATAGAGAGAAAACAGAAAAAAAAAATATAAAAAAAAAGATTTTTGCTCATGTAGACAAACTGGAAAAAATAATCAGCGGCAACAGTATAGACATGAACAGCTGGGATCAAAGCCATCTGTTCCTTTTGAGTGCATGTGTCCATTGACTACAGTAATCAGTAAATAAGTCAAACTTGATGAAAATTAAGCGAACAAAGCAAACAACTGAATATAATTTGGAGCGTCGTTTCTAGAATAAGATACCGCGGTTAATGAATAGGCTGACGTCACTGCAATGTCTTTAATAAAAATAAGGAGATGTGGTATGATTGCCAATGAGAAAAAATATCTGACATGGATGTAAGAAACTATAAGTCCCCGCACGGCCTTCAACAATGAGCCAAACCCATATATATATATTCTGCTCTATGTAAAATGCCTCGAGATGACAAAAGGTAAAACAATTCAAACAATGTAACAATTCTGTGTCATGGATGGATACCCCATAATTATCTTTTGTTTTTCTATTAAGAAAACCAACGGACTGATTCATGACAAAACAATCAACGAAAAACAAATAAGATGCAGACACCAACATTTTCTGTCCCGTGTACCTGTTTCAGTGAAATTATTTGGCATAATATATACTCAGTTAAAATTTTTAGTCCGCGTTAACCCACTTAAAACCGTATATATCTGCCAAAAACATGGCTTATTTCTTTTAGGTTAATGCATGTCATAAACGAATTATTTTTTCCCATTCAACATAGTATAGGATAATTGTCAAATTAATTTAGCCTCGAAAAATTACCATCAACGTAAAAATTGCAAAATTTTCATTTACAGAATTTTATAAAGACTATATTTTGTCAAGGTGTTATTTATACGTCCTTGATTTTGTTAATGAGGAAGGAAATATATAGGTTGTTATTTTAAGATTTACCATAAAACTCAACAGACTAAACTGTTTTTGGAGTTTCTATGTAACTCAACAATTTATCTCCTTATTATTTTCATTTTCGCTTATCAAGTCAGTCATAATTTTGGAAATATAGATCATTTATGTTTTAGATGACGTGTTTTATCAGACTTTAATCCTTTTTAGTGTATTGTGTATTTATTTGGCTTCCCGAACTTTTAATGAAGTATGCCTTGGCGTATACCACAAACGGTCCCGTAAGGAACCGGGCTTTTTGTATCCCTTTCGCGCATCTTGTGCAGAAAATTGGTACCGTTAATTGTATTACTACCACTGGGTCGATACCTCTGCTGGTGGACTGTTAGTTCCCGAGGGTATCACCAGCCCAGTAGCCAATACTTCGGCACTGGCATGAAGATACGGATATTTTGTTATTAAAACTTTTTATTACCAAATTTTGGAAATTATTTATTAGTTAAGGAATATATCTCCCTCATGCAAAGCTATTCCTTGCACGATGTTAGCTATACTTTTTGTCCTTTTTGGTTTATAAGCTCATCATTATTTTATACGTTTTGGATTTTCAAATATTTTGGCATCGGGCATCACTGAAGAAACACTTATTGTCAAAATGCGCATCTGATGCGCACAGATTGGTACCATTAATGTTATTTCACGTACCAGCACCTACTTCTGAGTATATTGCTAAGCAGTTCAGCAACTATGTATAGTGCAATTTGCCTTTATTTCATAGGCCAAGTATATTGCTGAATAACTGTCTTTGTGCATAAATGTTTAATGCATATAATACGTGTATAGTGTTGCTCAGCAATAACTATAGGTTAATAGAACCCTATCTTTTCCGAAAATCGAAACTTTAGGTATGCAGACCTCATACCAACTGTCTGACCGGCCGAAGAATATTTTAGATTAGGGCTGATTTTTTCCACTAACGATCGTGACATCGAAAATGAATATCCGAAAAATAAATTGAGAGGATTTTAAAAAATATTTAGTCTGTAGTAAATACTTTTACCCCACCCCCTAAAATCAAGAGAATGGGAGATATTATTGTGCACTTTTGAAAAAAAAAATCAGAAAACGGAAAATGCTTTTTTTTTTACGTATTCAATAATTCAAATTTTCCTGTTATAAACTTAAATGTCAAGTTCGTCCTAAAAATTAATATGAAAATGTGCAGTAAAATCAATTATGTTTTTACTGTTAGTCGTGATTGGTAAACAATAGACCATAAGCTATTTGTTATGAAGGTCACTATTTAGGTTTTAATCTCACGTCATATTGTTCACACAAGATGAGACTCATATGCAACCTTTTAAGCCTCGAGTCGTGCATATAATGTATAATCCCGTATAGCCTTTGTTTGTTCTCAATTATAACACCGCAGACTTGTTTATATGATATAGCATTGCAATTACATACATACATTCTGTATTGACATTATATATACCAGGATTTACTGGGATATGATGTTGATTTAAACGATACAAAGGAGCAAGACTTTTAATGCTGTTCTTCGTACCGATAGTCGAAGGAAGATTTTCAAAGGTAAGTTATAAAAAAAATCTTTACCGCAAACTCAAACTAGTACTTGGCTATTTATTAGTTGATATCGGCAGTAACCAATATCCTCAGTTTGCTTTGGAAATGTACGTGGTACTTGTTGAGCTCGGTTTTTAGGTAACTCTTTGTTTTACACAAAAATAATAATACAGCAACTGAAAAAAGTATATTTTTTCTTCTTATAATTACATTACATGTATGTTTCATTTGAATCCGTATAATTTTGATTGGCAAACAACAATCGCGAGATATTCCACAATTACCCAATAAAATGCAATATTCATGACTGCACGTGCTTCCAGTCAAAAGGTTACAACAACGCATAGGAAGCGTTGAACGCTTCTGCACTTCATACAAAATGTGCGTCGGCCACCTATAAAATTATAAAAAGAAGCTTCTGAGGGAGCTACCATTTGATTTTTAGGGGGGGGGGGGATAGTAAGATGAAATTTGAAAGAAAAGGCAGGACATGAGTTTTGAGTAAAAAAAAAGCAGGATAAGCAACTTGGCAAAAAAAAAGGCAGGATGACAATTTATGCAAATAAAAGTCAGGATAAAATTTTAAAAAAAGGCAGGACCGAATAGAGTGAAAAATAAAAAGGCAGGACAGAGATTACAATTAAAAAAGTTTTTCATCCTAGCCCGCCCCCCCCCTAAAAATCAAATGGTAGCTCCCTTAAATAAAGTTTTCCTCAAATCTTCGATAAATTGAACCTCCAATAAAAATAGTTATGAGAGATAATATTAATGTGCCAAAATAAAAATAGTAATTCGTAGTTGGGATTTTAATGCGTTTCTTAGGCAGAAAAGATATAGAAATATATATTTCTATTCTTGAATGAGTATTATTGACTTATATTTCTGATGCGCTGTGAAGTATTCGACTCTAGCAAATGCAAGAAACTAGCTCGTTTTAAACTATAAAAGTAGTCATCGCGAGTGGATCTTTCTAAATATCTAAATATGCACCCATTCAGTTAGCATATTATTTTTTTTATTTTTTGTTATCATGTCCGAGACCAGTATTTAAAAGGATGTTTACTCTCAATTTGAGGGTCAACATGTAAAAATTTCTTTTTGGTTTTTAAAAAAGTAATTTATAAGCGGAGATAAGCTTTAATCCTACAAGTAAATAAATCTTAATTTTGAGTTGATTCTTTTAATCTGTTTGGACTATATGTACTTGTTTGATTATTCAGACGATGATGGGTATACAGAAAAAAATCTACTACTTGGAATATTCATGGACTGTTATCTCCGACCCTTGTCCTTAATCTAGTTTGAAATTGCACCATGTAGAACATGTTAATTACAGTTCATATACTTAATATTACATTTTGAGACATATTCTCTAATGACGAAACCGATCAAAATATTCCAAAGACCAGTTTACCCCTCCCCAAGAAGTTAACTAATTTAAAACAACCTTCACCTAAGTGACTTTGAAAGGTTAAAAAATGCTTCTCATGCACTTATTAAACTAGTATTGCAAACATTTAAAAAAAACAATCGATATACACGAGGTTAATATTTTAAAACTTTGAATGCAGCCAAAATAATATATCTGAATATTCGCTGACATTTATTATTTTAACTGAGTATACAATGTACATGTATATATGACTAGTTTTACCATTTTAACACATTTTCAACGGCTTTAGATATAACTTAATTAATTTGGTCATACAACCACAGCAACCAATATTAAAGTTTTTTGAATAATATTATATGCAAAAGACTTGCAACAAAGTAGTAGAACGATTTGCAACAATGTGCTTCATCAGAGGTTTCAAGCGAATATTTTCGAATCAATCTTTTGCTATACTTTGACCTATAATTGTTTACTTTTTTCACATTGTGACTTGGATGGAGAGTTGTCTCATTGGCACTCATACCACATCTTCTTATTTATTTTTGCTGCAAGGATAGCCAAAAATATTGAATAACGGCCATCAAAATTATTAAAGCCCGCCCACTAATGCTTTCCAAGAATATACCTGATAAATATTCGAAAAATGAAGAGATCGATATATACTGATTATCATAGATGATTATCAGGAAGTCACAAAAATAATATCGCTATAGAAATAAATTATGCGTTTGGTGAAGAAGAACCCTCGGGATCCTGTACTGGATATCAGCTCGACGTAACACTCAGTATAGTCCCTATCCAACATACCATCACTTCCTCATTAAAGTTCAAATTTCCCACTCTACTTTTCCGGTCCTTACATTTTAGTTTCTGTACTGTCATAAAACAGTTTATTTTTTAAAGATTATCAGTTTATTTTTTAAAGATTTTCAGTTTATCTTTTTTAAATTATTTTCATTTTTCTTAAGCATTCATATACTGTAAGCAATTATTTTGATTTAAATGTTATCAAATTAACTGATTATATTAATTTGAAAAATGATGTTAAGAATATCAGCCCCCGAGAATACACTCATCCTTTTTAGCAAGTGCTTCGTTGCTGACGTGTATCTTGTTTGTATATTCAATGCAAGATTATACAAGAATGCTGAAATGTCTCCCCTCGCTGTACTGGTCACGGATGGACATATATACCTTACAAATTCCATATACCAAAAACAGACCTTATATATATACCATGAAAGTTTAACATTGACCAATGGACCACGGAAATGAGGTCATGGTTATATGCTTCCTGCCAAACAGACATGCTTACCTTACAATTATTCCATACGCCAAATATGGTTGATCTATTGCTTACAGTAATAGAGAAACATACTGCGGTATTTTATAATATCTGAGTTAAGGACAAATCAACGAAAACATGACATTGACCAATGAACCATGAAAATGACGTCCAGGTCATATGATACCTGCCGGACAGACATGTACACCTTGTAATCATTCCGTACGCCAAATATAGTTAAAGTGTTGCTTATAGTATCTTAGAAACAGACCAAAACACAAAAACTTAACATTGGCCAATGAACCATGGAAATGAGGTCAAAATCATATGAAAACTGTCAGTCAGATAGTTGACCTATTGCTAATAGTATCTGAGAAATGGACCTTATCATGTAACTCTAACCTTGATTACTGACACATTTCAGACAACAACGCACCCTAACGTATCTTAATGAAATCAGATTGGTCCAAAAATTATCATAAGTCAAAACAACATCGCACCACAATAAACAAAAACAAACTTTTTGGTGAATTATGATAATCTGCTAGGAACATTTCACTTCTTTGCAATCTTTTTGAAAAATACATACATATATGTGCTATCTTTTTCGATTCTACAATAGGCAGAAAGATGGATGTACCCATTTTAGTATCCACTGTTTCTAAAAAATAATGCTTAAAAAATCAGAATAAAGCCTGATAAAAAGTGTTAATCAAGACAAACAGGCCACTCATGTCGGACTTCTCGCGATAGAAATCCGTTAGTAAATCTCCAAAAACGAGGAAAGGATGGGGCTATCAACTGCAACAAAAAGATATGTCACTTGGCGAAAAATGTTCACCAAATTTCTTTCAATATAGGCATTATTTACTTACAAATGTAAGTTTATGAATTAATAGTACGAATATAAAAAGAAAGACGCAAAAATTCTGCAAAAAAAATGTTTGCCCTGCATTTAAAAAAAAGATAGTGACAACAATTTTTAAAAGAAAGCAAGATATACTATGTTTTTTTTAAAACTGAGTTTTCGATATATAACATGCAGGAGATTGTAAAGCTATCCTTATTGCAAGATTTAAAAGTATTTTGTAATCAAATCTACTTTTGAAGGACAGATTTTAGCCCTTTCTGTTTGGATTAACCCTAATCAGAAATGCTAAAAGTCCCCTCTCCGAATAATAGGATAGTCAAACACATATGAAACCTTTCAGGAGAGAGGGCCTCTAATCCCAACAACCCCCCAAAAAACTATCCGAAAACAACACTTAGATAAAACAACTAACTGTGATAAGCTTTGTTGCACCTGAAGTATTATATTTGAATATAATACCAACTACTTAAGAACGCATTAACATAGTTGACCACATATGATTAAATAGGTTAATGGTCAAAATAATCACTCGATTAATTCAAATTTTACAACTTTAAATTGGCGAATGTTTATCAAACTATGTGTACTTCTTTTATATAACGGTTATACGTATACAGAAAATTACGTCTTGTTTACAGGGAAGACGATTGAATAATTTATTGGATTCATTGACTAATACCTGACCACTGACCACTGACCTAACACGGAATAATTGAATCAATTTCTTACTGATGACTTAGGATTTTGTTTCTGTTAATTTCATATGGTAAGATTAGTTATTTACAAACTGTTTTTCTTATCAATTTGATATAAAAATGTATAAAATGTTTACAAGTTACATAAGTCTTCTCATTTTTGGATTTCTGGACAAACCTACTTTCATATCAGGAATGACAATGCATATACAAGATTTACCTGTCCGTTAATGTCGTAATTCTTCCATACACCTCGCCAAAAGTTAAGCAACACCTGATAATTTTTCAGAATCGTTTTTTACTGATCTCCTAACTAATCGAAATATCGATACAATGAACTGAATTTGTGTTTTAATAAGATAACATAACTTGTTACTTGAAAAGTGCAAGTTTAGACTATTTTCATGATGGAATTTTTTCGACTATTACATTTTGGGCAAATGGTTGTAAAATTGCTAAAAAAAGACAAGATTAAGTTTCAACTTATACTGAAGTTTTTGACAAATTTGCTCTACATTATACACGAAATTCTTTTTAAAACTCGAGAGTGACAATTTGTAAATACATTAAAGTACAATTTAGGTCAGTAGCAAGTGTATCCTCCACGCTTCCGAAAAAGTTCATCCACACGTCGTCTCATGCTTTGAACTAAGCGTCGTAATGTTCTAACAGGAATTGTTTGCCATTCTTCAATCAAGGCTGCTCGTAATTCCTGTAAATTATGACAAGCTTGAACCCTGTTGTTGATTTTTCGACCAATATCACCCCAGACATGCTCAATGGGATTCAAATCCGGTGACATGGCTGACCAAGGAATAGTGTCAATTGTCTCCTGACGTAAACATTCTAAAACAATGCGTGCTCTGTGTGGCCTAGCATTATAGTCCATGAATATTGGTCTGGTTGCAAGATTGTGATTGTCAAAATGTGGCACAACGATATCCCGGATGATGTTATCGCGATATTTTTGACCCGTCATAGTCATATCCAGAACATACAGGTCCATTTTGCAGTAAAATGAAAAGCATCTCCAAACTGTCACACCCCACCACCAAACACTGTAGTTCCAAGGATGTGCTGTTCCCTATATGCTGTATTCTGAGGACGCCATACGCGCATGTGCCCATCAATATGATGTAGGAGGAATCAGCTCTCGTCAGATTAATGGACGCCACTGTCTCAAAGTCCAATTGCGGTGATCACGTCACGTGACCACTGATGTCGAGCTTGACGATGCCTAAGAGTCAGCAATGATCTTTTGACTGGCCTACGGGCACGTAAATTGGCACAATTTAGTCTGCGGCTAACAGTTCGTAGACTCACGCGACCATGTATTCCCCAGTTGTCTCGTACGCGGCGAACTGTAATCTCGAAATTACACTGTATGATACACCAAATTGAACAGCTATTCTGCGCAGACTTAAACCAGTAGTGCGCATACAAATGACTTGCCATTTCTGTGCAATTGTTAACTTACGTCTTTGCATCTTCCAAAAAACAGAATGTTTATCGTATACACTGACAAAACAGCACGTGAAACACCTTACATTTTATTGCACGAAACTTGCAAGGAAAAAAACTTGTATGTAGCTTTAGAAAACCTGTTTTTAAGATACCCAGGAATAAAATCTTTACCTGAATTTCTTACTTGCCAAATTACAACAGATTAACGAAATATGTGGAAACAAAGCAGTATCAAATTTAGTTTCAAAACAAAATATAGAAGCAAAAACATTTAGGTGTTGCTTAACTTTTGGCGAGGTGTATATATTGGGATAATTGAATTATCTTATGCTAAACTATTTATCATCATAACTTATATTTGCTTATCATTGCTTGGATTTTCATGATCGTATATAGCATTTCAGACCTCAACTTTTTATACGTGTAAGAAAATTTATAATAAAATTTTAAAGCTGCTGGATATTTGATATAGGAACTAAATGTATACTACCGGTTGAGGTGCGCATTACGCGTGTTTCTGGAAGAACTTTCATCTGTTGCGCTCGAGAAGTCTGTGAAACCAGATACCAGCGTTTGACAGCTTAAAATCAAATCGACCTATACAGAATAGTCAAAATCATCTAGACCTTAGTTTTAGTTTTATTAGAATTGTCTTCATTTAAATCACGACAGTTCGGGAGCAGTGCCTTATATGTGGATGGTACCCTCAGGTACTGATATTCCACTAGCAGCGATATTCACCCAGATATGTTAAAAAATTTGGAGAGCTAAAAAAAGACCCAAATAATACCCGAAAAAACACAATAACAATTATGTATATGGTCTAATTTTCTTGCAGGAATTTCAACCTTAGTTTTAGTTAATTTGTCTATTTTATCATTGATAGAATTATAATTATAAAAATTATATCTGCATCATCTAAGTCATGACAGTACCGATTCACTGCCTACTGACCGGAGGGCATCCTCATTGGCTGATAAATTCCCTATATATATATATATATATCATCAGCTCTGCATTATCAGAAACTGCTGTAGATAGTAAATTAGAAATTGATAGTATATGCCTTTTTGTTTGTCTTTGTTGACATATTTGCTTGTTTTTGTAGTGATTCATTTGACGTGGCTCGGTACTTGTATATCCCGTCATTGTGTTTTTGTGCTATGGTAAATTTTTGTATTCTTATCTTTCGTTTTTGCAAATGTGCTTTGTCTATCTGCCTTTTTGTTTGTCTTTGTTGACATATTTGCTTGTTTTTGTAGTGATTAAGATTATAACACAATGTTGACTGCTGTACCCCTATTTTTGACATTTTTACCTATTATGTATGTTTGTTTTGTTCACACATCGTTGTCAATTTAATGGAATTTTATGCGACTGTCATACAAGTGAGATGTTTAGCTAGCTATAAAACCAGGTTTAATCCACCATTTTCTACATAAGAAAATGCCTGTACCAAGTCAGGAATATGACAGTTGTTATCCATTCGTTTGATGTGTTTGAGCTTTTGGTTTTGCCATTTGCTTAGGGACTATCCGTTTAAAATTTTCTTCGGAGTTCGGTATTTTTGTTATTTTACTCTTTTTAATTACAGAAAAGTCTGGATGTTCCGGGATGGCTGTGATCAAGAATACGGAGCAACTGTGTTGATATCTTTCTAATATTTAATGATATAGATCTTATCCTGAACGCCAAGGAATTATACGGGTTTATTTTGTCTACCACCACAACGTGCAGTGAAAATTAACGAAAAGGTACGGCGAAGGTAAATAATTGTGAAAAGGTAAGACGAAAGTGAATAATTGTGAAAAGGTAAGGCGAAGGTAAATAATTGTGATGTGGAAAGGTAAGGCGAAGGTAAATAATTTCGAAAAGGTGAGGCGAAGGTAAATAATTGCAAGCAGCTTGTCTGGAATGTTCAGTAAACTTGTGAAGGTTTTGTGACCTACAAATCAATATTGCCCAATTTGGACTTACTACATAATTAATAACATTGTCGTCTATATTAAGATATTAAGTCTAAGCTAGCTTTCTGCAAAGTATATTTATACTTTAAATACTTCATTTTGATTTAGGTCAGTGAATTAATTGTTTTACAAATCTTACTTACAGTTTTTGATAACTTTTAATGTAAAGAAACGAAAGATGTTTCATGAAAATGTTTAAAATGTAGATTATTTTGAAAATTTCCATTGTTTTACAGTAAAAATGCAAACCCCTTCCCTTAAACATACCTGTAAACTTCATAACTACGGACCTGAATTTTTATAGTTACCTTTCTACCATTTCTCAGATCTTAATCACATGGAATATTAAATTTGGTGCATCTGGTTTGGTCCCGAATATTTTCAAAATTTCAAGTCATCAATTGTTTAAAGATAAATGATAAGTTTAGTATAAGTAAAGAAAGAAACAAACAAACAACAAAAAAATATTTTATTTGCCAATCACGGCGCCCAAAATTAGCAGAATAATTACAATATAATTTCAAACATAATATAAAAGTAAATTAAAAATAGGTTCAACAAAGTACATAACAATTTTGATTTAATTGATAAATATATAATATCAAAGTAACTGAAATAAGTAATTTGTTTTAATAAAAATATATAATATGACCCATTGTTTGTTATTCTGGATCCTTTATTGGACAGTACACCTCACAGCATACCAATTATTAATTTAATGTAAATAGTAACTATTGTAAATGCATATATGATCATATATATCTAGAACTCTATATAAAGTATTCTAATTTAGTATTGTATTGCTGTTTTTATTTAAAACCTCTAATAATTGACAAATTATTATCAAAATATTTTTATCTTCATTTCCCATTAACCAAATAAACAGAGATTTGTTATCAAGTTTTGAAATATTTTTATTTTTACTAAAAAAGTAAAGAATGTAATTAAACAAAATATTCCCAACATTTCACTATTTATCTTAATTTCACTCTATCGCCTGGCCTTTGTAAGATCTTAGGCTAGTTTAAAAACTACTGAATTTCTTTGAAACAACTGAGTCAGTTTGGACCAAATATCATCCATCCTATATTATAAGGATTTACTATCAAAGTTGTTTCTGATGTTTATGCCATAAACCAAGAACATTCAATGTAAAACTTCAAACAGTTGTATGTTATTCTTCAAGTGCTAAGCCTGCTAGATACAACTGTTTCTGAAATTGTCTTTGGTTCACTTCTGAATATTGTCATGACCCCTTTCTGTGAGCAAAGGTATGTTGGATTTAGTGTGGAGGAAATTCATTTGCCTGATCTTATGATCCTATATGCATGGCTAATACTGCTGCCACTTTGGATTAACGTAAAATCATGAAACATAATCGGAAAAAACCATTAAAATATTTTTTTCGTTAAAGTTCTGGGGTAATGAGGTCTTTCCACATTTCTGTGGAAAGACCTATTGGTTTTCTTCTGATTATTATTATTTTTTTCTTCTTCCGCCACTTTTTTTTGTCACGGTGCTTTTTTGTTTCGCAAGATGTCGCTTAGATTTTTTGCATATGATATCGAACAGTTATTGTGATTTTGAAACTGACCCTGTTAAGCCGTACACTTTTTATTGTAAGAATTATCCTGGTTTTATATTGGAGTTCAATTGTCTCCTGCCTTCCTCCTTGGATCCAAATTGAAAAAGGCTCGTTACGTCAGATTTAAAGGTTCAGTAACCGCCAATGAGATTATGGTATATATTTAAAATAAGTAAAATGTAATTGTAATTGGTAAACCATAAGTGATAGAGACCTAGGGTCTTTTGATTTGAGGTCCTTGGTCCAAAAAAAAAGAAAATAGGGTCAAGGTCAAAGGTCAAGGTCATTTCTAAATTTGGATTTTTGCTTATTTTCACCTCTTTTCAAACACGATATAAGATATCGACAACATATTTTTACTTAATTGTTAGTTGCAACATGTCGTAACATATACATATTGGTTTAAAGGGTACGCTTACATAAAATTAGAGTTTTCTTCCCTTTTTTTTTTTCAAAATATGCGTATGGTGATATAACTCATTAACCAAATATAATTAAGACCTAGGGTCTTTTGATTTGAGGTCCTTGGTTGATGACCTTGAAATTGAGCTCAAGGTCATAGGTTAATTTGACGTTCGTGAATTTGACCTTTGCTTTTACCGCATATGTATACATGATAAAGCCACATGGGACTTTTTGCATTAGGTTTCAAGCCATTTAACCTTGAAAAAACCAACCGGAAGTAACCTTGTGTTAACCGGAAGTAGCTATTTTTTGTACTTTATTATTATAAAGGTATATAGAACCAGATATTTTTGGAATCAGTGTCGAGTAAACAATTAAAATAATACCAAAAGTAACATTTTTTAAACCGGAAGTAACAAATTATCTCCCTTATTTAACAAATATTGTATAGAAACCATATATTTTTGGAATCAGCGTACAATAAGCTATCACTTGACGCTGGAAATGACATTTAAAACCGAATTTTACTACTTTCATATCAAAATACATGGTTTTTGGTGGAAAGACCTTCGTTAATTTTGACAATTCTTTTTGTAGCAAAATCTGCATTTGCTTTAGGAGGAATTTGTTCAAAGTTGGTCTATTTCATGGTACCATCCCATGTTAATTGACTTCAACAGGGCATACACTAGTCCCAACTTAAATACACTGTTTTCTATGAAGAAACTTAATGGGATACGTAAAGGATCTATTCTGATCCTATTGATCAGGGTAAATTTGAACGACACATACTATGAATCATTGTTTCGGATTTTTCCAGCAGTTAAGTCTGTTTTGAGTATATGAACTTTGTAGACTTAAAGAGTCGCTAATTATAAGTACTACCATTTCTTTGTAGATAACATCGAATGAATAGAGAAAAGGAAAAATAAGTACAGAATCCCAACCAATGACCGATGGAAAACAAATTCACTTCGCTAAAGGTGTTGTTGTTTACAGACACTAATGATGTTGTTAACAACTCCAATGGTCAAGGATTTATATATGTCATACACGATTTAAAATTTCCGTGATGATGGAAAATAACAGTAAGTAAATTAAAGGGGAATACGACAAATCAAAATTCACATATATAGTTATTTGTTTTATTTAGCAATGAATCTAAATCATATATTGCTTTATATACACGAGTCAACTTTGAAATTGTAAACTCTACAAAAGGTGAAAAATTACTCAATTGCTCTAACCTTGATTTATGATAGAAAGGGAAATCCGATTTCTTTGATATGTTTCAGACCAAAATGAATATAACGTAAACATGACAACGATCAATTTTATTTTATCAGCCTTTTCCTATTGCACTTTGTTTAAGGAAATATAAAGAAAACCAGGCCTAATATGTTATAGGTCAATTAACTACTACTAGAGGTGTTTAATGACCTTGACATAGGTCGATTAAGAAATGTGTACAACCCTAGCTTGACTTGAGCAACTCTTTTTCACTCTATTGATTGATTGATTGACGCCACTTTCAAAACTATTGCGCTATTTCCTGGCGGTCAATTTTTATTGGTGGAGGAAGCCGGAGTGCCCAGAGAGAACCACCGATCTAAGGAAGGAAAACTGACAATCCTAGTCAATTACGATTGGAGTCGAGTGCATCTGCAACGGGCGGGTTTAGAACTCACAACCTTATTGTTACTAGGCTAGTGATACAGTAGTTAAACTACTTAGACCACTTGGCATACATATATATCGTATTAATATTTCAGTGTTTGTGTTTTAGCAACTATGGAAAGGGTAAGACGATCTGGAATTTATATAGTACTATATAAATTATGTCTCTTTTTTAACAAGTCTTTCGTGAATCCTGAATTCACTTTATTACTATTCAATCATTCAGCACTGGTTCGTCGTTGTGAAGAGCATCACTTGGTAGTGTTTATAATGCGGGTTTCTTACCATTGAAATGCATCAAATAATTGGTTTGCATAGACAATGATCTTTTCCAATTGGACACATATGAATGAGTGCACATGAAATTGATTATAAATAAAGTATTATTTACTTCCAGGATTTAAAAGGGGGCACCAATACTAAGTTGTGAATGGAAATTTTTAAAAGTCTATGCATTAACCATATAGGTAACTCCACAAGGAGGAACCGGCCCGCCTCTAAATCCGCCACTGACTATTGCTCAGTATCTTGAGAGAAATGAAAAATCTCAGTCAAAACGTTAAAAATTTGGAAACGTCGATTATTTTTCCTTAAAATGCCTGAAATAAATATGCAAGACAAAGTCCAGAAGAGAATCATATTTGAAAGGTTAAGCGTTATTTGTGTTTTTCCCTGTCAAAGGACCAGAAAAGTAGTCTCATCGTACACTCTACATTCAAGTGAGCCAGGAATACAGGTTATCTTACCAGCACACCTTTTGAACTCTACAGCCAGACATATTCTCCATCGATTCATGCGGTGAAAAACATATAAAAAAAGGTACACTGGACGAAAAAAAATATTGCTATTTTGTCTTGAGGCTGGTTGTTTTCTTGTCCACTGAAATTTGAAGAGACAAATTCAATAAATCTAGACTATCTTTCTTAGAAGTGATTTTATTTACTTTATTACACTCCCTAAAGAATTGATTTTTTTCGGAGAACATTTCCATTTCTTATTTTGCAAATAAGAAAAAAAAAGTTCTAATAACATGACACATATAGATACTATTCGAAATTAAATTGTGGTTTACGTTTTTTTTCTTCATATAACACAAAATCAAAGTAAGCTTTTTGCCATGCCGATTCTTGACAGTTTGGGACCTATTTTATCAAAAATATACTGGTAGAGGACACTACATGCTTTAATTTTCTAGGATTTAAAGGGGTCCTCGGTGGCTATATTACTAGCCTGTTGTGAGGTTGTGATTTGAACCCCGCATGTGGTAGGTACTTTCAACTCTTTGTTGACTATAGGATTTACTTCCTAAGGTCGGTGCATTGTTCTCTCTAGCTTCATCCACTAATAAAAACTGACTGCTACGATGTAGCCAAAAGTGGCGCTAAACACCATCAATCAATCAATCAATCTAAAATTGTAAGCTCTGGTAGTACATCTCTTAAATTTCCAATTTTCCTAAAATTTAATAAGGGTAGTAGTATTTTTAATGAAATGTCATTTATTGAAAAAAATAAATGCAATATTAATAGTGGGTATTCGGTATGGTTTTATGCTCATTGTTGAAGGCTTTATGGTGACCTATATCTATATAGGTTTGAACGTTGGTGGATAGTTGTCTTATTGTCAGTCATACCATGTCCGTTTTAGAACTTTGTCCTCGTTAATAACGTTGCGCAGTCTCAACGTACCGGGTAATGACGCCCGTATAAATAAAAAAGTTATAAAAAAAAACAAATTGTCGATCCCTTAATGCAACATCATTTCTTAACTGATCTGTTATATGTAACAACAATATCTTAAAATACAAAATTTTTTTTTTAAAAATAACGAAATCGAAATATTGGACACTGAATCAAAACTGCACCTAGCTGTAAACTATCAATACGCCACTGATGTATGACTAATTCACACCGACTGAAGACAGAATACATTACGCAACACTAATACTCTGATGACGTATGAAACATCTTTTTAATCAATGATGTCATAATGAGCTAGCTCTCATGACGTCCTAATTTCTAAAAAGGGCATGTAATACGTATTCACATGTCGTATCAAAACATATGATTTGACCAATAATTTTATTGTATCGTAAAACATACTTACTTATTAATGTTCTAGGATCAAGAATTGTTGCAAGAAGTTTTATTACTGTATCAACCTTGCGTTCCTATGAATATTATCATCGTTATTATTGTTGAAATATATAACTGATAATGTTTGCAGAAAACATACGCTTCTAAAAAAGTCCAACCATAGATAACATTTTAAACTCATTTAATTATATATTTATGCATATGGACATTGCTATGAAGCTGTAATAGGTGGTGGCCGATATCTTACGAATGAGAAAAAAATGATGGCCAGGCTTTTAGGGATAAAAAAAACAATTTAGCAAGCAACAATTAACTTTGCTCCCTTTTTTGGCCTCTGATAATACTTATTTTGACTGAAAGGATTATGATATCCATCCAAGTTACTTGAAAATTGCGGAAGTAAACATAAGGGTGGAAATTTGTCTCATTTGCAATCATACCACATCCTCTTATTTTTATATTAGTGAACGACCATATGACAGTCTCCTGACTTTGGACAAAACGATTTAGGCTGTGCGTTTTTTTATTAGTTTTTTTATTTATTTCGTTTGGTCTATAATTTTCTAAATGTTAGATTGATGACTTGCAGAATCCAGCCTCCTTCGATTTACTTTTCATCTTTAATTTTATTGCGGGGAATTGTTTACGGTTGGTTGTTTTGTCTCATTGTTGGAACAGGATAGACCACTGTTATATGTTTTTTTTTTAAACTTTTAAAAATTATTTCCGTTAATTTGTTTTTTCTTATCGTAGTCTACATGATTTAGCTGTGAACCATTTAAGGAATGACTGTAAAAAAAATTCTGTCTATGAAGAAATAACATCAAAAATGTGGTGCACACTGAATAACCCGTGTAGCGGGTTATTTAAAAATGTGGACCACATTATTGAGGTTATTTCGAATAAAATATTACAGTCATTCCTTACAATTTAATTCTAAATTCCATTTTTAAGGAATAAATCATGAAAAAACGTTGATGACGTCACGGTCAAATGACAAAATTATGTCAATGAGCTAAAATACAAAAATACTTTCAGCCAATTAGAAGACATCCAAAATTAAATTGTTTATTCATAAGCAATAAAAAAAACTTTTATTTTTTTATTTTCGTATATTGTATTCATTTAATAATTTTATTTGATATGCATGTTTAGTGTATTGTGTGTGTGTGTGTTTACTTTAATAAATCTTTTTGAATATCACAGGCTTTGTTCAGTTGACAAATTTTGCAGTTTGATTATATAATTAATGATTGTCACCCCAAACGAATGCAAATCATTCTATTTGAAGTATGATTGTTAGTTTGCTGTTGTCCATTTTTAATTGATTGTGTACACTCAGGACAAATTCTGTATAAATCCTTATTTGACAAATTATTTGGATTTTGGCATCACTAGTAGCAAAAAATGTTAATATTCTGTGAAATTAGGAAATAAACTTTTTTTTATAAAAATAAAGCTTAAAAAGTGTTCTTTTTTTGAATTAAGAACCTTTTCTTCATTTTCAAATCTCCAAATCAAAGGAACCAAATTAGTTATTAACTATTGCTAATTGTATATTGTGTTGTTTAAACATGTCAAGGTTGATATATTGTATAGAGATAGACCAATTGGTAAATTTATCAAATTAAATTTAAATTATACTCTATATGGTGCACTTTTTTGCCAACCTTAGGAGAGCGTCACCACGGGAAAGTCATCCGCCTGACCTCTGGTCATTATATACATTTCTAAATATAACGTGCTTGTATCGTATAGTTATTAGGGGCCATCACTGTCTGACTTTCATTCACACTTCAATTTGATTCTCGACTTGAATAGTCTTTAGTAGTAATTTTTAAAAAGTTCATATTCTTTTCATTCTAGGTAACGGGAAAAAGAAAAAGTGGTCATTTCAAATCATGTGATTCTTTGAAATGCAAGCAACACTTAAGAATAAAACGCTCTGAAAACAGTTCTTTCAAATCAATGGATTCACTGAGAACCAAACAAGACTCGTCTAGTTCTTTCAAATCACGTGATTCACAGAAAAGTAAACACGATTCCATTAAAAGACGCGTTGAAAAATTCAACGATGAAAAAAAGAAATATGCAGGTGAAAAAGATGAAGAATATGCTGGACGACGAAAACGAAAAAAAGAGAGAAAAGAACAAATTGCGCGAGACAGAAGATTAAGACAATATAAATGTTTATACTGGCCGTCAGGGTTAATAATGCTTTGTGGTTGTGTGTTCATTCTAGGTGCTACTATTCAGAGTATAAGTGAGGGTTCTCTATTATGGAAACAAAGACAAGTATTCCGCATAATTGGACCAGTTTTTATTGTTTTTGGTCTTGTACTATTTTTAATTACTGTTGCTTTTGTCAATAATCATACGATAAAAGTTAAAAAACTTAAAGCAGAGGAAGAAATTAAACGAAAGAAAGAGAGAAGAGAGCGGGTCTTACTTAAATACAAAATGAAACAAAAGGAAATAAACTTCAGCAGAAAACCTTTAGCAAGATCTTTATCGGGAACCTCGTCTGCAACATGTCATACGCTTGACGAATTCGAATCGTCTGCTCAATTCATAACTGGATCACTGTCAAACGGATGCTTACATCCTAATTGGAAACCATTTAAAAGTAAAGACTCGGTTGAAGGTGATACTTCAAAAACTCTTCAAAGCTTTCACCTCGAGTCGTCGGCTATGAACAAAAAACCTTTAACAAGATCAATTTCAGGACCACCATCTACGACATGCGAATCGACTGCTTATTTTCCAAATGGTACAAAGTTGAAAATGTCGAATGGATGTTTACGGTCGTATAGGAAACTGTTAAATAAGAAAGACTCTTACGAATTCAGTGAATCATTTGAGTGTCTTGAAAATAATAGTTCATCGTCATCATCATTAGTATACATGACGTCACTTCCTTCATCACATATTACATCATCTGCATCTGCATGTCTACTTTCTAAAATACCTTATATCGATGAAACAGAAGAATTATTGATGTAAATTCCGTTTTTTTTTCTTTCCTCTACATTGAGAATAAATGTAGACAATCGCGAGAAATAGACAATTTAGTATATGGTAAATGCTATTATAAGTCACTGCGTTACGTATTTAATAGTGTACTGTGTACATGGAGCATATGTATGGGATATACTGTCACCAAAATATTATCCAACTACATTTGATCGGATTAAAAGATTTATTAAAGCCAATTTCATCTGTTTTTGCTTCACTCAGGAAAGTTGAAATTAAAGATATGAATTTTAGTGAGTCTAAGGGAGCAACCATTTAACTTCAAGGAGGGGGTTATGGTTTTTTGTCTGAGTCAGAAATTTGTTTAGTTTTTCGACGCTATCAATCAAATTATTTTTTTCAAAATTTAACACTATAAGGTATGGGGAAAATCTGGATTCAGAATATTTTTTTTTTTGTCATCTGCTTGACCACAATATTTTTTTTCATCAAATTGGGGATCAGAATATTTTTTTTAGGAAAAACCCATACCCCCCCCCCCTTTTGAAGTTAAATGGTCATTCCCTAAGTACACACTAAGTATCCCGATCCGAATACGCGGAGGGATCCGATTCCCAGGAAGGAGCATTATCCTTCGTGGGAATTCGATCTAGATTTTATTTTCCCACCATTACACATTGTTCATTAATTGCTCCTCGGGATTAGGATCCCTCCGCGGATTTCGGGTCTGTACACCCGGTGTGAAGAAGTCAGATATTTAAAACTCATATACAGAAAATAAAGATATTAAGTGCCATACATTGCTGTTGAAGAATGTGGGGGGGGGGGTATGTTTTTAGGGGATACATTATAGTTTATATCCTATGTCTTCTTCATTCAACTTCATTTCAGATAGAATTTTAATATGGGTTAGAAAGGATAAATGGACGGCTGTTTAACGTCCAGTGACAAATTAAATTCTTATTCAGGACGAGAACATGTTCATGAGATATAAAATTGAACTGGGCTGTGTACTAGACCGACACTCTGCGCTGGATTTTTTTACTTGTAAGTTCATAAGTAACTGTCACCCTACACGGGCACATTATTCTGATTTTGAGCCGACCAGTCTTTATATTTGCTCTTAATCTTTAATTCTTCATGCTAAGCATGCTTATTAGCATGTACATAACTCGGATAACATGATTACCAAAAGCATTTATATTTTGATAACATGTTCAGAAGTAGGGCATTGCGCATTTGATACATTCTCATTGTACACTAGTGAAGCTATACATACACAGACCACGTTAATCTGTTTTAAACGCAAGTAAAAATTGAAGGCCTTTTAAAAATAGTCCTAGTATGAAATAAAATCAGGGAAAATTAGCCATACGTCTTTGCTTGATTATTCGAAGTAAATAGGATAATATCATGTTTTTTTTATGTTTTGTCAATTTTGGTTTTACACGCGATCCGTTTGGACGTGTACACACTGATAGCTTTGACAAGGAAAATTGATCTATTCTATAGTAATTAATCAATTCAATATTTGATTTGTTTACTAGTTTTCAGTAAATGAAAGATGATATTCATGTTCTAGGTACAGATCTCCTTAGTTGAGTTTAAGTTTAATTGCTTTTAACGATTTTTTTGCGTTTCTTCCCTGTAACACCATTGCCCAAGCTGCAACGAGGGAAGGTTGAGTGCTTACAAACCTGTTTATGCCTCTTCATACTGTAGGTGCCTGTTCAAAGAAAATAGTTGGAAGTCTAGTTGTTTTGATAGTCTTTAATTTATCACATTTAGTTTATTGAGGCCATTGCAATTGCGTAGCTTGTTCATACTTTCCAGTGGGGGAAACAATCTGAAGCATGTGAATAGATGGTTCAAGTGCGAAACTGGCATAACAAAAGACACCATGGTCGTCCCTAATCCAATTCATAGGTTCTGCAAAGTGGATAGAACAGGAAGAAAATCAGGAACTTCCGACTTTTACTGGAAATGTAAGTCATGTTAGACAGAGGCAGACATGGGTTTGGCCTTGCAACAAGTCACCTACGAATTCCTGAGAGTTTTTTCAATAATTCTTAACCGTGCAAAGAGCATGACAATCTTCCTACACGATGCATCGGATTTTACTTATTCATTCCAACCGGAAGTGGCTGAAAAGGTTATCATCATGTGATTTATCATAGATATATTAAATGTATTTCAAAATTAATAATACTAAATCTGGTGTTGAATAACATTATTGTATATTTAAAACAACATACGTCAGTCGAAAAAGACAATACGGTGTCTACTCATGAATGATTCTTTTTAAAACAAAAGGTTTAAAGGAGCACGTTTATATTATAAACACAGTTAAAACTACAAAATTCGAATTTACCTATATACAATATGGCAGCGTTTAATGTCAATATCGGAAATAAAATGGTGATGCAGAGTGCCCTTCAAAATAGTACTCCAGGAAGGTAGGCAATACATTCAGGCAACATGTGATCTTCTTGTACTAAAATGTAATTCCTTATGTAGTAAAGCAATGTGAACGAGAAACTGTTGTTATTGTGTCAGAACATTCTGACAGTATTACTAATTTGATGCATTGTCAGTATTTTGATTTTAAGGCGGCGGAAAAACTTAAGATGCAGCAAGATTCTTTTTTTTTTACAAGATAAAACACAAAAAAGGCTTTTGTTAGCTGAAAAAAATATAAGTATAAGGGAATAGTTAACAATAATCTAGTGCTTATACAATATCATAAGATTGTAAACCGCCTTCTACAAATTTTAGCTTGAAAAGTTTGGAGAGAGGGCAAATCAGTTTTAATTTGCTCCCTGCCTTTGAGGAAGATTGCTTGTCTAAATATTCCACCTGACGAACTGTGTTTAAATCCCCCGCTCTCACTCTCTATATATCCAGAATATCCATCTAGTACTGTTATTGGAGGTGTTGGTAAGGTGTTTGTATCCATTGCATTCGTTTTTACAGAGGAATAAAAAAAATGGTGATATCTTTTTATATACATTTTTGTACTTGCAATGCTTTTATTAATCAAACGTTTGATACTAGGATTGATCAGGATTGGAAACCACACGGTGGGTAAGGTTGTCCTGCGAGAGAACGTTCTGTGCTGGTGATTCGGTCCTGACTGGTGATGGTGGGTCCCAGGCGCGTAGCTACGTTTACGTCAAAACGCCCGGGCGTACACATGAATTTTGGAGAAAAAATATTTTAATCTAAATAAATTAAAAGATCTGGCTAAAAGCATATGAGCCATGTAGTTATTTCTCCACTGACTTGTAATTGAAGATAACAGTCGGAAGAAATTTACTTTTTAATCAAATGGTATCATATTATTTTTTTGTTCGTTTTCTGTCAAAATCTGAATCTACTGTGAATTATCCTCCCTTTCCTATAGTTTAAAGCAATTCATTATCTGCTGAGATACGATATGCAGTTTTGTCGAGCCTGCGAGACATTCCGTAATCGGCGTTGGCGTCGTCAATATTTATGTTCAGCCTGTGGTTAATTCTTTTTTAAAACATCAATAAATTTGTAAAACCTTTATGAAATTTTACAGAATATAAGCAGAAATTTTTTTATGATCAAAAGAGTATCCAGAGCATAATTATGAAAATTTACTTTTAATTTTTCCGCATTTTACTGAAAAGAACATTGTTTTTATTAGTTAACAAGTAGATATTGTTTGTTACGCATCAATTACTTTGTCAAAACTTCATCGAATTTTATGTAAAAATGTTATCACCAACTGTACGATGTTTTTTTGCACCAGATGCGCTTTTCGACAATTAATGTCTCATTAGTGATGCTCGAGGCCGAAATATTTGAAAATCCAAAACCTAATAAAAACATTGGAAGAGCTGATCAAAATAAAACGTACCTAAAGTATAGCCAATTCCGGAAAAAGAATCAGAGCTTTGCATGGGCGAGATATATTTCTTTATTTTTAAATGATTTCAAAACTTTTACAACAGTCAGCAAATTTCAGTCTAAAATTTATTTTTTTTCATTTTTCAGTATTTTACCATTTTTTGGGGGGCAATTAGCAGACGGTCTTGAATTAAATATTTTTCATCTGCTGCATTTGTAAACTTTCATAGATTGTTATGAAACTTAGACAGAAGCTTATCTTCCAAGATCAAGAAAAACATTTAAAGAAAAGTTTGATTTCTTTTAAATCCTGTATTTGACTGATAAATGCATTCACTTTTTATAGTTTAACCGACAGCAGCAATCCCAGGCGAAACACAGGATTCCACGGAACCCTTTGAGTATGTTTATGTCACACCTGACCATCTATGGAGATTTATCATTGCATGTACTTGTCCATTAACGAAATTGGCGCATAAAAGGGGAAAAAACTAGAATAAGTCATAATAATCAAAAGAACGACACCATTGAAAATATAGACTTGCTTTTTTTATATTTCGAAAGGTTTGGATCTTTGGTCGATTGATTGTTTTACCCCACATCTCCTTTTAAACATATTTCATAGTACTAGTAACAACTATTGGCCATTAGATTCCAAATCAACACACTGAATACATTATACATGAAAACATCAAGAAATTAGACTTTAAAGTATGTTGCTATTGATGAGTTTTAATGACAGAAATAGTATCTCTCTTTCAATAAATCGTTAGCTTCCGTCGGACCCCTGCTGGAAGGTCCCTTGCCCTGTACCCGCTGGGAACCCTCAAACCTCTTGCCGATGTTCGGGCGTACACTTAAAAATGGCTTAGCTACGCCACTGGGACGGTCCTGATTCTGTGCTGGTGGGTTTGTTTACATTGTACCAGAACGGCAATAAAACAACCGTCCTATTGCTTAATTTTTCTCTGATACGTTCTAAGTATCATGCGAGGAATATTACACCAATTTTTTATTGCCAAAGTCGTGCAAATTCGCCAAACGAAATGGTCCTGACGAGGTGCTGGTGATTAGGTAAAACGGTCCTGGTTCTGTGCACATATGTCCTGGTTCTGTGCCTTTATATTTTAGTTAAAAGTGGCAAATATTCAAGATCATTGATGTAGAAAATTTGTGTAATTGATAAAAAATATACCGAGCACATGTTTGGTGGATATTTCATATGACCAAAGATGAGTCTATTTTGTTTTAATTTGATTTTTGAGAGGGGTGCAAGATCTTTTTTGTTGAGGTGTTTTGGGCATTTTCAAACTTTTATTAACTGTTATTTTGAAGATATATATGTGCTGTTTACTGTTATTGACTATTTAGCTGTTATCTGTTTTCTTGAAATTGACATTGTAAGTTGTGAACTGTTATTATGAAGAAAACAATTTACCACTGTTTACTGTTTTTTTTTTTTTAATTTTGAATTCACTGTTAATGGAACCCCTCTTGTCCCCTTTTGAGACAATATGCATATGATTTAAGGGATAACGATCCTTTTGCATGACCATCAAAATACGGTGTAAAATATCCAATACCTATAAAAAAAAGATTATGTGGTATGTTTGCCAATGGATACATTTCTATCAAAAACCAAATGAAGTGGGTGTTAACAACTATACGTCACCGTACAACCTTCAACAATGACCCGAAAAATCAAAATGTAAAAGGTTTTGCATAAAAATTGAGAGCATAGATATAGAATAGGGGACTTTTTTTCTAATAAAAATTAAGAATGAAAATGGGGAATGTGTCAAAGAGACAACAACTCGACCAAAGAGCAGAAAACAGCCGACGGCCACCAATGGGTCTTCAACACCACGAGAAAATCCGCACCCGGAGGTGGGCTTCAGCTGGCCCTTAAACAAAATGTATACTAGTTCAATGGACGTCACACTAAACTCTCAAACATACAAACTAAAATTTAAAAAAAACATAAGAGACTAACAAAGGCCAGAGGCTCCTAACTTTGGACAGGCGCAAAAATGCGTCGGGTTTAAACATGTTTTGTGAGATCTCAACCCTCCCTATACCTCTACCCAGTGTAGATTAAACAAACACACAGCAAAACGCACAGTAGAACTCAGCTTAAAAGAGGTCCGAGTCCGTGTCAGAATATGTAACTAAAGAAACTAAGCAAAATGAAAATGATACATAAACTAACAAGGGACTACTAGCAGTTACTCCCATGCCAGCTCCAGACCTCAATTAAACTGATTGAAAGATTATGTCTTCATCATATGAAAATCAAGCACAACCTAAGTTCATCAAGGCAAACTATCATGTGAGTTCAGATAATAAAGTCAGTGTAAGCCTAAGCATCCTGGATATTGTTTCTCTGACAGATTTCTTTGTTATAATTTAGTATTTACTAAAAGGATGACAATAATATTGCGGGTTTTTTTTAATAAGGGAGAGGTTGGTCACGGTGAAAGTTGTTAAGCTTGGAATAGTTTTTAAATTCTAAAATTGTTGATAAAATAAAATTGATGCAGATTTAAGAGTTGTACTTTTAATAAAAGAAAAATGTATCTATTAGCTATTAAGCATCATTTGCCTTTTGTCAACATGAAACATGAAATCATTGTTTGATAGGTTGTCAGGGGGGGGGGACTTTCGAAAGTTCAATAAAAACACTAAAAAAAATATTTAAATATTTTATGGAAGGGCAGAGAATGAAGACTAGATAACCTAGATAACACACACAAAAATCAGATTTTTTAAGTTATGCTGCATTTTTAAAATCCAAAAGCAGAGTGTTGTTAAGAATTTTTGATCAAGAATTAAGGGGAAGTAAGTGAATGATGTGTTCTACTTTTCTATTTTTAAATATATTTCATGAATGAAAATAGAATATGTCAACGTTTTTAAGAAAATGAGTGAACGAAAAAAAAAAAAAACAATACAAGTAAAAAATACTCTTTTAGTTAAATATTTGTACTATTAGCACGAAGCTTTTAATTTTGGTGTTTCAAACATACCTTCTCTATAGTAATGACTCGTAACAAAGGTATTTCAATGCACCCATTTGTGAATTTTCAGTATTATTATATTAACATGCAGCCTTGATATATATTTAAATAAATGGAGAATGTGTCCCCATGGACACAGATGATGCCCCCGCTTGCATACAACATTATAAAGGGACATGACTTAAGAACGATAAAAGCGACGCGAACCAAAATGTGTAACTGATCTGAGTTTTGTGGTAATAAGTATTGTGTATAGGTCTCATAATGTTTGGTTGGGACAAACTAAAGTTACAGAACGGAAATTAAAAATTTTACAATTTTTCGATTTATAAAGGGGCATAACTCGATAATGATTAAAGTGACGCCGCCAAAATTCAACTTGATCTGTTTTGTAGTACAAAGCATTGAGTATAAGTTTCATAACATTTGGTCGAGGCAAACTTATTAAAAAGTTAGAGAACGGAAACTAAAAAAATTTGCAATTTTTCCGTTTATAAAGTGCATAACTCTAGAACGGTTAAAGTGACGCCACCAAAATTCAAGTTTGATCTGTGTTTTGTGATAATAAGCATTGTGTATAAGTTTCATAACATTTGGTTGAGGCAAACTAAAGTTTGAGAACGGAAACCAATTTTGGGACGTACGGACGTACGTACGGACGAGCAAGGGTAAAACTTAATGCCCCCTCCGCTATGGCAGGGCCATAAAAATCGAATCTAAAGCCAGATAAATCAAACATTTTATTTTTATTTTATACGTTTTCAGGACAACACAATCAACTCAAACACGCCTTGAACGGAAAATGTGTTCTCGACTGTCTCTTTACGATAAGATAATTGCCGATTTTTAGACCCCCCCCCCCCCCCCCCATAAAAAAATGTCATCAGATAATAATTTCATTTAAAAAAAAATACTCTCTTGTATTTTGCAATTTTTTGACAAATTGACACACAAAATGAATATGGTATTGTGGATTTTTTAAAACAAATATGTTCGGTTAATTGGTAACAATAAAATTAAAAATACTTAGTATCTTCCACATACCCTTTATAATATCTGATGTATACATATTTATGACAATAACTGTTGTAAGCACAAGATTCACTGCACCGTTTTAAAGTTCTGCATAACCAAAAATTAAAAGTGTGAACTTAAGTTTTGCGAAATTTGCTTGATGAGTATCGATTGAGAGTTTAATCTAATAGAATTTGGTTTACCTATTAGTTGAAAATGCGGCTTTGAACTAGCTTTCAGTAGCCGCGAGTACTCGTGGTTCAATAATTTGTGTCTTTATGTTATTATTTTGTGTGCTATGTTGTCTGCTCTTTGGTCGGGATTTTGTCTCTTTGACATGTTTCCCATTTCCATTCTCAATTTTAAGTGTCACATGTGTTGTTACACAACTGTACCAATAAGGAGAAAAGGGAGAGGGGTTGGTTAGGCAACGCATTCAAACATGTTAAGCGCTGTCACGAGTACCCAAAACCAGTGGTTGTCGATGGTTGTAATTATGTCATATTTGTTTTTTTTTCAAGTTGTTTTTTTAAATCAGGCCGAACGTCTTCAATTTTTAATCGTTTACATTTTAATAGCTAGCATTCCTTATAGTTTCTGCTCGTTGTTAAAGGTCATATTTGACTTGCAATTTTTCACATCTAGTCCCATTTTAGTCAGTTTTTATCAGTCATGTATGATAAGCAAGTCTGTGTTGTTTTTTTTATCCAGTCGAAATGTATTGGAGACAGTGTATATGTTCTGGACCATATGAGTATTTGGAAGAAATTAGAGACACCAGTAGTTGGATCATCTAACCTCGTATATTTAATTGAAAGAAACCAGTCAAACGTTTATGGTCGTTATATATGTCGCTTTACCTCAAGCACCTTTTAACTGTTAGTAAGCATATTTTGTAGAGAATCATCAAATTAAGGGCATTTAATATCTTAAATAAAACTATTCTAATTAGATATATTTTCATCTGATATTGGACGGAAGATGTTGCCCTTTTATGTAATATAAGCTACGATTATTTGAAAATGCTTATAAACAGCCAAATGGATGCACAAAAGTAAAAATATGAGTCACAAATCCGATTGAATACAATTATCTGCCCTATTTTATTGGTTCTGTAACGTTTGTTTCAAATAGGACCAACTTTTTACCAAAAATCACCAGCACCGTATCAGGACCCACCAGCATAATGACAGGACCCACCAGCACAGAATCAGGACATGTCTAAACTGAGAAAATGCACAATTTCAATAAATTGCGCAGGTTTTTCACAAAATAATTTTGTCGTGTGGATTTGGGTATAGAAAGCGGACTCCAGAGGCATTTTTGTTTTATTTTTTCAGTTCTAGATTTCCTAAAAATTAGCACTTTTGTGTTACGCTCACTGAAACAGTTTAGAGGGTCACATTTTACATTGTCTGCCCGTGAACCCATAAGAAACAAAATTCAAACATCTCAACTGTTTCCTTCGATTTTTTATGCGAGAAAACGTCAAAAATCATCTTTTTCGTCTTTGTTTACATATTTTCAATGATCACCAGCACCAGTCAGGACCAAATCACCAGCACAGAACGTTTTCTCGCAGGACAACCTTACCCACCGTGAACCACCCTTTTATTGCATTTTCTGTTATTGTAACTTGATTGATATCATACAAAACAGCAAAGATTGAGGCAAAGTAAAAAAAAAGCGAAAAAGGAGTCAGAAGCCGGGCGCCTGTAATTCTGTGGTTCTTAATTGCTGCGTATCACATACATAATGCCGTTGATTTTCTAACAGTTCGTGATGCCGGTGCCTTTTATAGCTTACAATACCGTATATATTGACGAAGGCCGTACCGTGGCCTATAATAATTTATTGCTTACATCTGCGTCATTTGGTCTCTGTTGGATAGTTGTCTCATTAGTAATCATGCCATTTTCTTATTTTTTGAGGACACAGAGTTCGTAATTCATTTTACCTCTGGCCCTTAGAATTATGTGATAATAAACTCAAAGGGATTTAAAGTTTGAAATCGACAAAGAGATATAGGGCAAATTTCTACTGTTATTGCTTCACTCACAATCAGAAGGTCAAAATCAGAAAACTTTTAAAACCAACTGGAATTTGAATATGCAAGCGCCTTTACATACTAACATTTTCAACAATTTATCACATTTTCATTAAATCATAAAGTTATAAATTCAACGATATAGATTATTGTTGAAAGCAATTTTGATATAATATTGTAAAATTTTAAATTACATGTTTTTGTAAAATTTAGCGCAGAACGATATCTTTAACCACCCAAAATAAATTAATTTGTATCTGGAAGACAGTGTATATAGAATTACTTCCAATCAAATTTTAGTTTTGGTTAAGAAAGTCCTTATTCATTTCATTTGCTAAATATTTAAAATTTGTCATAATAAATTATAATGAAGTTATGGTTTTCGGCTATCTTTAGGCAATTAAAATTTGCTCAAATGCACACAAAAGTTGTTAGGTGTATTATAAAATTCTGAAAATTGAGATCTTTTTACTTCACATATTCCATAGCAGCATGTACACTTTATATAACTGTTAAAAGAAATAATTTATTTGACAAAGCCATACTTGCCTAAGACTACTAGATTGTAATATCGTCATTTAAAAAAAAAACTTGGATCAGTGATCTAAATTATTTCACTCAGTCGCAATTTCGCTCATAAAAAAAATCTTTAAATGTTACACTTTTACTGGCACGGCAATACACAAAAAAGATCAAGTTATACGATGGGTGCCACATGTGGAACAGGATCTGCTTACCCTTCCGGAGCACCTGAAATCACCCACAGTTTTTGGTGGGGTTCTTGTTGCTCAGTCTTTAGTTTTCTATGTTGTGTGTTTATATACTTGGTCTTTTTCTTTTCTTGCCATGGCGTTGTCAGTTTATTTTCGACCTTTGGTATCTTCCGCGTCTCCTTTACTGTTGCAGTATTTTTTGCTTCTCTATTTGATCAGTTTACTTCAATTCTGCCTTGCATACCTTTATGTATTTGCTAGTAGGCAATAGATTTTAACCCCAAAATACGCAAATGATCTTATGCCCGAGAACACAGTTATTTCGTAGTGCATGCATTTCTTTTAGACAATAAATTCAAATTAAAAAAATCGCACCTGCTCTATCTCAAAATGATTTTTACAGTGTAGTGTACTACTATTGGGACAAATAATATCAAAATTATAGAAAAGTCTACCAGCTCTAACTCAAAATATTGATAATTTTATGTTAAGGGGTCTAAAATTCAGTTTGACAGCTTCAGACATACTAGTTTTTGACCTTTTTGAACTGGACCAAATCACAACTTAACATAAAGATTCAGCACCCAAACTTTTTAACATGTAATTTCATCCCTTTACTTATTATTTCATGCGCAAAATATGAAGAAATAAGTTTGGAAAGTGTATGAAAACAATTTTCAAGTTATACTGTCCACACTAGGGACTATATTTGTAAATTTGCAAGTTATACACTGTCCACACTAGGGACTCATGATATTTGTAAATTTGCAAGTTATACACTGTCCACACTAGGCACTCTATTTGTAGACAACGAACATCTAAGGACGATAACTGTGTCCTCGGACCTGTTGATATGTCGGTCGGAGGTCGGGGGGGGGGGGGGGTATGGCGTTGTTAAACAAAGTTGACTTTAAACCATTTGTATGTAATCTTAGTGAAAGGTATGGTTCTTGTTGTCTTCTATAAATTCACCAAGAACCCAAAAGTTTTGATAGCCAAAGATAGATAAATACATTAGACGTTATACTAGTACAACTTAATGGGGATTGGGCTTCAGAAATAGTCAAAATCATAAAAGGTCAAACTTTCCTGAATTAGAAATATCTCTATAACATCAACATTACATAGTTCAGATACTAGTATATCCCTATGAGGGCAGCATTTATTTCCTGGGTCAGAAATATCTCTTTGAGGTTAACATTGCCTGGGACAGAGATATTTCATTAAGGTCCACATTGACTGGATCAGAAATATCTCTATAAGGTCAACATTCCCTGGATCAGAAATATCTCTTTCAAGTAGTTCTGTAGTATGTTAAAGCGTTTTCTTAACACTGAACCTTTACTTTTGATTATACATTTTAGCATTTTTATTTTAAAAAATAAAACTGTTATGTTCCACTCATATTTTTTAAATAATTCATAATTTCGTGTTAGGATGTTACAATGTACAAAGTATCATGAACATCTGATGAATCATTTAGGTGGACCTGCGTCCTTAAGATGCGTATTGAATAGTATGAAGTTTCTTTTTACAAAGGGTTATAACTCTGAGAATGGTCAACGGACCAGGATGCCCTACTAATCTACATGTTAAAATCTAACAATGTACAATGTTCAGTGAACTTAAGATAAAGGATGTAGGAGGAGATGCGTCCACATACTGAATTTTATTAAATTTTCTAAGGCAGGGGTCATAATCCCGAAAATACTAAATGGAGACAAAATCCTAACTGCTGCAAAGTTGAAGCATCATAATCTGTAATGTACTAAGTTTGGTTTTAAATTTGACAAATGACTCAAAAGTTAGTTCGGACAGACAGCCAGACTGATTGTTATATACCCAAACTTTGTTTGCGGGTGTATAATAAAACTAATAAGATTGTCACATGTAAACGGAATACCATTCTGCACGCCTTATAATGTGTATGGTTGTTTGAAAATATGTCGAGTAACTTGTACATCAAATTTTTTTAGGGTTCTGTAATATGAGGATGTGACAAGATTACAGAAAAAAAACCACACTAACCTAAGGGGCGGAAAGACCCTTTTCGGGACATCGGGATCATGCCTTTTATTTTCGCGGGAAATTGGGATTTACACTTATCGGGACTCGATAACTTGAGAGTAATTTTTCGGGAACCTGAAAAGGATGCTTTATTCTTTATGGAATTCGGGATTCAGAGTTTATTTTTTGGGGAATTCGGCATGCCATCCCCTTCTAATTTCGTTTTTTTGTGGTGGTGCATTGTGTTTATAATTTAAGAATGACATGTCGACTGGTGCAAGTATCGTGATAAAGATTGTTTACATAAGGCCGATCACAACCATGTCGAACTCGACTGTGACGACACGCGTCCATATCCATGTGACGATCCCATGTCTTAAGGATGTACTTAGGTGAAATTAAAAAAATCTAGAATTTAAAATTGATACTTTAAGTCAAAAGAGCATAAATTGAGGAACAAAATAAGCTAAAAATATTGATAGGTTATGGAACTCCTTTTCGAGATATTTAATTTTTAAAAAATGGCGGGAAAAGGTTGACTCGGACTTTTACCTTATATTTGCATTGGTATTAGTAGGGTCTCAAATCGAAAGAAAAAAATCTAGAACCTGTTTAAATTTTGGTAAATGACCTTTTATGAGCTATTAGAGTCTAATATGAAAAAAAACGGGTGTTATGGGGCAAAATAGTTTACCTTGTATCGTAGGAAAAAACCAAGGAGTCCGAACATATGACAACAATTCCTAAATAAACCGATCACCTAAGTACTTCCTTAATACGACTGAAAATTATTTAAGTCGTACTCACGCGATTGGTTTTGTTAAAGTATAAACAATCTGTAGATTGTTAAATGCTAATGAATAAAATATTGATTGAACATTCCTTAATAAAAAGAAATTTAAACCTCTGCGACCAAATAACTCAACGGTTCATTTTTAGTATATCTTTATATTATTTATATGACAATGATACTGATCAAAATCTAAATATATATGACATATATTGTATTTTCAACACAAGCATTTCGAAACATACTAGAAATAAAATAACCTTTCATCCTTTCAAGATTATAAAGGGTGCATTTCTTTCTAACCAAAATTGTGTAAACGTTGTGTGCCGTTTGTTATCGTTTGCTAAACGCTTCAAAAGTAGAAACAAATACAGCGTTTAATTAGTGTTTACTGACCCTGTTTGAACTTTCAATAATGCATGCACATGTTATTGGTAAACAGACTTATTACAAAAGTTGAAACAAATACATCGTTGAATCAGGCTGACGTTAGAAACAAATGTAGCGTTTGTTCTTACAAACGATGAACGACAAACTGTAGACGCATTTTTATAGCGAGTGCATAGTTTGTCAAAGTTTAGGTAACCTTTGCAAACGTATGTTAGAAACAAATGATCAAAACATGTGCGCGCTTAGCCGTTTGTATCGTTTGTGTTAGAAAGAAATGCACTCAAAGTAAAGTTAAAACACTACTTGGAACCTGCATGAGTGCACCTCTATTCTTGTTTTAAAGATGTACAGGGTAAAATATTTTGCCCCATAACACCCATTTTTCATTTTAGATAAGACTTCAATGGCTCATAAAAGGTCATTTACCAAAATTTAAGCAGATTCTAGATTCCAATACTATCAGTGGCGTAGCTAAGCCATTTTTAAGTGTACGCCCGAACATCGGCAAGAGGTTTGAGGGTTCCCAGCGGGTACAGGGCAAGGGACCTTCCAGCAGGGGTCCGACGGAAGCTAACGATTTATTGAAAGAGAGATACTATTTCTGTCATTAAAACTCATCAATAGCAACATACTTTAAAGTCTAATTTCTTGATGTTTTCATGTATAATGTATTCAGTGTGTTGATTTGGAATCTAATGGCCAATAGTTGTTACTAGTACTATGAAATATGTTTAAAAGGAGATGTGGGGTAAAACAATCAATCGACCAAAGATCCAAACCTTTCGAAATATAAAAAAAGCAAGTCTATATTTTCAATGGTGTCGTTCTTTTGATTATTATGACTTATTCTAGTTTTTTCCCCTTTTATGCGCCAATTTCGTTAATGGACAAGTACATGCAATGATAAATCTCCATAGATGGTCAGGTGTGACATAAACATACTCAAAGGGTTCCGTGGAATCCTGTGTTTCGCCTGGGATTGCTGCTGTCGGTTAAACTATAAAAAGTGAATGCATTTATCAGTCAAATACAGGATTTAAAAGAAATCAAACTTTTCTTTAAATGTTTTTCTTGATCTTGGAAGATAAGCTTCTGTCTAAGTTTCATAACAATCTATGAAAGTTTACAAATGCAGCAGATGAAAAATATTTAATTCAAGACCGTCTGCTAATTGCCCCCCAAAAAATGGTAAAATACTGAAAAATGAAAAAAAATAAATTTTAGACTGAAATTTGCTGACTGTTGTAAAAGTTTTGAAATCATTTAAAAATAAAGAAATATATCTCGCCCATGCAAAGCTCTGATTCTTTTTCCGGAATTGGCTATACTTTAGGTACGTTTTATTTTGATCAGCTCTTCCAATGTTTTTATTAGGTTTTGGATTTTCAAATATTTCGGCCTCGAGCATCACTAATGAGACATTAATTGTCGAAAAGCGCATCTGGTGCAAAAAAACATCGTACAGTTGGTGATAACATTTTTACATAAAATTCGATGAAGTTTTGACAAAGTAATTGATGCGTAACAAACAATATCTACTTGTTAACTAATAAAAACAATGTTCTTTTCAGTAAAATGCGGAAAAATTAAAAGTAAATTTTCATAATTATGCTCTGGATACTCTTTTGATCATAAAAAAATTTCTGCTTATATTCTGTAAAATTTCATAAAGGTTTTACAAATTTATTGATGTTTTAAAAAAGAATTAACCACAGGCTGAACATAAATATTGACGACGCCAACGCCGATTACGGAATGTCTCGCAGGCTCGACAAAACTGCATATCGTATCTCAGCAGATAATGAATTGCTTTAAACTATAGGAAAGGGAGGATAATTCACAGTAGATTCAGATTTTGACAGAAAACGAACAAAAAAATAATATGATACCATTTGATTAAAAAGTAAATTTCTTCCGACTGTTATCTTCAATTACAAGTCAGTGGAGAAATAACTACATGGCTCATATGCTTTTAGCCAGATCTTTTAATTTATTTAGATTAAAATATTTTTTCTCCAAAATTCATGTGTACGCCCGGGCGTTTTGACGTAAACGTAGCTACGCGCCTGACTATTTGAGACCCAAATAATACCAATGCAAATATAAGGTAAAAGTCCGAGTCAGCCTTTTCCCCGCCATTTAAAAAAATCAAATATCTCGAAAAAGAGCTCCATAACCTATCAATATTGTTAGCTTATTTTGTTCCTTAACTAACATGACTAATGCTCTTCTGATCACTTATAGTATCAATTTTAAATTCTAGATTTTTTTAATTTCGCCCAAGTTCATCCTTAAAAGGGGTTGTGTTGTTTTTGCTTTAGTTTTCAGTGTTGCAGGTTGTGTTTTTTTAATGTCTGTGTTGTCCCCTACGTTTGAAGTCTTGTTAATCCGATGCCTGTGAAATCCCTGCGTTCACAATCGGTCAAGGTTTAGGGTAAGATAATTGATTTGTTCCGGTAATGCTGTCTTATGATCGACAAGAATCCTTTATCAATCCACTATATTTTGTATGCCTAATCACTGAATATTAATATTTTACAAGAGTAATGGTGTTGTCTGTTTTTATTCAACTTTTAATGTCATACTCTAATAAAGATATATCGTTAATTACAGAGGACACTTCCACGAATATGTTGATGAAACTTGTGGCTGTCTTGGGAAATCCAAGAGCTCTAAGAAAAAATCAGAAAGGCAGAGAATCAAGCAATTTAGCATTTGGTTCGAAGAGAAAGATGCTGCAAGACAAAAGACTTATGCACAGCGAAGATTTGACAGAGAAGCTATAAGAGAGAAAAGAAAAAAACGAGTCCGGTGTTTTCGAAAATTGTTAATTCCTACAGCTATTTGTTGGTTGGTTGGTTTTGTTCTAATAATGGGGAGCACCGTTCGCAGTCTCGGCGAAGGAACGATATTTTGGACTATGCGAGATAAATTACACATTATCGGTCCTGTTGTTTTGGGTACAGGATTGGTCCTTTTAATGTTAACAGAAGGCTGCATAAGTAATCACCAGACGAAAATAAGAAAGCTTGAATCGATTATTCTAACACCGGAAGTGAATATTGTGGTCAACGGCAAAGGAACCATGCCCGTGAAAAATATTAAAAATCCTGGGCAAAAAACTTTGAAAACTATTTCAGGTAAACTGCCTCAACTACAGAAAGCGAAAAAGGCCGACAAATCAACAGAGACTACACCATTCTTATCAGAAGATGAAGAACAAGCAGTTAGACCTAAAACATACTCATTCTCACAAAACATGGAATCAACTAAGACAACGGTGCACGTATCAACAATGAAACATCCCAGTGAAATATACAACGAAGATTATAAGTTGCCATCACTAACAACAGCAAACTTAATTGAAAGTGAGAAAACTGCTTTAGATACTGAGGAAAATATCGTTACTGAATATGAACAATTACTTAATGCAACCAAAGAAGACAACGACCATAATTTACTTGGAGCAATTGCATTAGATATTGACAATGGAAATTAGTAACATTTACTAATTCTGATAATTTTTCAACAGTTTGCTCAGTAAGATTAAGGTCGTTCATCATTGCATTTATAAGATTTAAGAATCCTTTTTACTGACATAGGAAGATTACCTCTCACCTCATCAAAATCACATGTGTATATAGTGCTGCTTTTATCATGGTAAATGCCGATAAAATTCGGAAATCCGTTTAAATTGTAGTATTTTTTCTTCTTGAAGAAACGAATGGCTTGTGTTCTTTAAATCATAAACCATCCTTAAATTTTAGCATCAATGTTATGCAGATATGATGATAAAATCATAAGAATAATAAAGTCGTCGTGTGGGTTTTATAATGTTATAAATCCACTTTTTTTCAGAATTGAGATATTCAGTGTCAAAGTCAAGCATATCTGTATTTGTTCGTAATCCTGTGAAGTGGCATATCAATGGATATTGTAAATTATGAGTGGATACTTGATTAATTTCTTTCTTCCTAATTGTCAATATTTGTTTAATAAAAGTACTAGAAGGATTAGTATCATTTTTGTCGAGCCTGCGACTTTTGTCGCAAAAGCGAGACATAGCGATCCTACATTCCGTCGTCGGCGTCGGCGGCGTCCACAAATATTCACTCTGTGGTTAAAGTTTTTGAAATTTTAATAACTTTCTTAAACTATCCTGGATTTCTACCGAACTTGGACAGAAGCCTGTTTATAATCATAAGATAGTATCCAGAGGTACATTTTGTAAAAAAAAATCCTGTTTATCCGTATTTTACTTATAAATGGACTTAGTTTTCTGCCAGTTAAAATTACATTCACTCTGTGGTTAAAGTTTTTAAAATTTTAATTACTTTCTTAAACTATCCTGGATTTGTACCAAACTTGAACAGAAGCTTGTTTATGATCAAAAGCTAGTATCTAGAAGGAAATTTTGTAAAAATTTATTTCCTGTTTTTCCGTATATTACTTATAAATGGACTTTTTCTTCCGGTAAACATTACATACAGTCAGCAGTTAAAGTTTTTAAAGTATTTATTAGATTCATAAGCCATCCTGGATTTTTACCAAACTTGGATAGAAGCTTCTTACAATCAAAAGATAGTATATAGAGGAACATTGTAAATAATTTTTCCCCCATTTTTGTTGAGCCTGCGACTAACAGCAAAAGTAGGCGAGACACTGGGTTCCGTGGAACCCTTACGAATTTTTGTATAAATAAGAAACTTTTGTAGAAAGTAATAATGATGCTTGGAGAAGTAACAGTTTAACGTATCATTATTACCAAATAATATATAAGAAATTAGTTTAATAGGACAGGAAATTAAACATAAACGATCTCGGGAAAACTGTCGTCTTAAAGGTGACTATAACCAAAAAATGTAACAGGAGGTATCTATACTTTAAACAAACACATATGAGCAAAACTACCAATTATATTGAAAAAAATTTGACATTTCTACCTATTATGTCTATTTGTATTGCTCACACATTTTTGTCAATATAATGGAATTATATATGACTGCCATACAAGTGAGAGGTTTAGCTAGCTATTAAACCAGGTTAAATCCACCATTTTCTACATATGAAAATGCTTGTACCAAGTCAGGTATATGACAGTTGTTTTCCATTCGTTTGGTGTGTTTGAACTTTTTATTTTGTCATTGGAAAGACTTTCCGTTTCGAATTTTCCTTGGATTTCGGTATTTTTGTTATTCTCCTTTTTTTTTGAAAATTGCTATCTTCTGCACATGAGACTATACCAAACATGAATCAAGATCTTTATTACTGTTCCTCATCTTGTAAGTTTGTAAACAATTCATATTGGTATGTTCACAGTAGATAATATCTTGTAGACACGTTGACTGTTATTATATAATCTCAAAGTGAATGGGGGCATATAGAAATATTAAAAGTCATATTCACTGTTTTATAGTCTTTTAATGCCTTTAAACAAGATTAATGTGTTACAGTATTTAAACATCTTTTGTTTTCCCAACGTACAACTCTGAGTGTATTTGATGAAGGTTCGTCCAGAAAAGTGCTTCAAATTAAGTAAATTAGATCCATCTAATATACTGGGATTTAACAATGAAACCATAAAAATATGTCAGCTACATGTAATGGTATTCATCTTTGACTGTCAGCTGATAGACCCCTGATGGCGCAGCGTTTTTTCAAAATGGTTGTATGGAAATGATATCAGGGGCGGATTCAGCCATTTTTAAAAGGGGGTTCCAACCCAGGATAAAGGGAGGGGGGTTCCAACCATATGTCCCCATTCCAAAGCATTGATAGTAAAAATAAAAGGGGGTTTCCCCCCTCCCCCCGGGTCCGCCACTTGATATATCAATAAATCAAATACTCTTTTAAATTTATATTCAATTTCAAATAACTTCTTGTTACAACATAACAAAATGATAATTCTAAAAACAGGTACATGTATGCTTACTTTTCCCTAAACAAACAAACTGAACATTCTGACAATAACATATGAAATGTGTATAATCCCCTATCATCAAAGACATTGTCATCTTCTAATACAGTCCAGTGGCGGATCCAAAAATGGGAGGGGGGTTGGACAATATCAAAACATAGTAAAGGAGTAAGTTCACGAAGGGTCAATATTGGACCTAAAATTTAGTGAAATTATCTGCAGAAATATGATCAAAGATGTGATTACAAAAAAAAGAAAAAAAAAAAAGTAAAAAAAAAAACAACAAAAAAACAAAAATCAACAAGCTCTAACACATTCAGTAGAACACCTATGATGTCATTATGACACCATAATTGTGCACTCTTACGATTAAAGTCGTAATTTGGACTAACATTTTGGTTATATAAAATATTTTTGTTGACTTCAAACGGCATTAGTTTGTGTTATGATGTGTATTAAACCCATATAATAGAAAAAAAAACCAAACAAATGCATCTTTGAATAACCAATTCATTTTGGACGAAGGGTGTGACCAATGTTTTTCAGAGGAAATATACCTTTATGTATTAAACATGTTAACTGGATAAAAACTTGTAAAAACAAGTAAAACGCTGGCATTGCAAACTGAGCTCCCCAAACTGCTGATTTATTGAAAAAAATCATATTTAATTCAAGGGTTCAAAATATTAATATGCTTGGAGAGATAAATACACACGCATCATTATTATTTTAATAACAATGTTCTTGACCTTTGATCCCAAAGTCAATACGGTTTCTTCCTCTTCACTATATCTTTCATCTTATAAGTTTGATATCTATCTTTCGGGGGATACTCAAGTTATCAACCGGAAACCATTTGTTTCGGACACACGGACGGAAGGATAAAGCATAAACATCACACTTTTGAAGTTGTCCACATTGTTGAAACAAATAATGGTCAGATATAACATTTTGTTTATCAAAATTTGCATATCTAAGATCGTGAATATAGGTTTTTTCTACTTTCTTTTGTTAAGTGTTTTTTGTTAGTTGTTTGTTTTGCTTTGTATCAATATAATGAGTCGAGCCCCTTTCAACATATTTTTATATTTTCAGTGTTCATATGTTGCGCTGTTAAAATCACTGCTCCAGGTTAGATGAGGGTTGGGTGCGCGCAAACATATTTAACCCCGCCACATTCCGTATGTGCCTGTTCCAAGTCAGGAGTCTGTAATTCAGTGGTTGTCGCTTGTTACTGTACATCATATTTGTTTTTCGTTCGTTGTTTCGTAAATACATTAAGCTGTTGGCTTTTTTCATTTGAATTGTTTTACATTTCGTTATGACTGGGACTTTTATAGATAGGTATGCGGTATATGTTTTGCTCTTTATTGAAAGCCGTATGGCGACCTATAGTTGCTTACATCTACGCCATTTGATATGACAATCATACCACATCTCCTTATTTTATATTTTAGATATGATATTACAAAGTTCTATGTTTTTGGCATGATTAAGACTTTCGTAACCATACTCTTCTTATGTTAACGAACAACAAAATATTTAATTACGGGCATTTATTATAGAATGCAATTAAACAATAGCTTAATTCGCATTTCTACAAGATTCCATAATGAGCATTTAAACTGGGTTTATATATGCCACTTGGCCTATTAACACACGACCCCATGCATGAACTGAACTTCGTATAGAAATATTGTTTTCACAAGATTCGCATTTCGAATTGATGTTTTATAACTTTCTTATGGATTTTCTGTTCAATTGGTGTAAATCAATTTCCTAAATATAACCATAGGAGAAAAACTTTACTATCTCAGGTTGATAACCAATTCCTCAATGTAAAATATTTAAGTACAAATAACCTGTTTACATGAATAATGATAAATGAAGACAACACATTTTTATCTTTATTGTGTGGCTTTTTAAAGCTTAACTTTGCAGAAAGAAAACAGCATAATTGTACTCAATTATAATGATCATCTACCTAGTAAAAAGAAAATGTTTATTTTAACAATCAGAGTTATCTCTCTTTGTTCACAAACTGGACTTTTATGATTTATGCTTTAATATATAATGGCTATTATGTATGTTCTAATGTACTGTATCTAATTAACATAATCAGAGCGAGCGGAGTGAGAAAGATTGGTATGAAAGTGTGAATGATCGTGTTAAATTTTGTAATGACCGAAAGGGCCCTATGATTAGGAAATAAAGAATTTGAATTTAAATCTAAGATATTGATCGCCTTAAAGGAGCATTCGACATTATCATAATGAATAAAGTCGAAACTGTAATTGATTCACCAAACAAATTAAATATAATATTTGAAAATAGAATCGAATGCTGTTTTTATTTGAAAATTTATACGAAATGAAAGAAATTGACCATCATAATTTGCATGAAGAGCTTATTGCTAAAATGTGATGGTTTCTTGCTAATTTGCAGTGTCATAAATTTACGTCTGAATCCGGTTTTGCTTTTTTCTGTTCGATTTTTTAGGTGAAATAGTTTAATTTTTATATTTCATAAGTATTTATTAGTTTTAATAATTAATTTTCGGATACCTATTTTGGTCTCAGTTCTATCAGTAAAATGACAAAAAAATATGCGACCTACAAGGGAATAGGCTCGGGGAGAAAAATGAGCGCCATCGTGTGAAAGGAAAAAAAATAACATAAGAAATATGGATAAGAACAAAAAATAAAAACCAATTAACACACAACGTTCTATTCCGGGATCTTCTTGATTCGACTAACATTTATGTTTGCTCTCTCTAATATATATGTCTCTGCTCTAATGAGTTAGATTGTTTCATGTAGAAGTCCATTGATACACACATACATATCAAAAGTCGATGATGCAAGTCATAAAGGGTATGACAGGCCCGGTATAGTCCGATCTCTCTTTTAGCATCATATTTATTTGATATTCACCATATGGTATCTTGGGTGGGTTTACTTCAAAATTTGATAGTTTCGGATTTTTTCCAAGTTTTCGTAATCGTCATTCTACATCTGTATCTGCTAAAAACCAGATTCTCTGATAAATTAAGAAATTATTACTCTACCATATTTTCATTCTTGAGTCCATGGCCTTTAAAACACAATTTTTTTATGATTGACAAATAAACCGTTAAGTTCCGATTCGTGTTTGCTGCATTTATAAACTTAATATCTGGCAATTTTTTTTAATAGATTAAATAGATTTTAATATATTTCTTTAATTAATGAACTGCATTTTATAAACACCTGTGAAACAAGTACCGGTTTTCAGAAAAAAAAATCAACTATCAATAGACTAATTATAAGATTAATCAAGTTGTGAATATGTGCTAAATTAGATAGGTTTATACTTTGAAATTAAGCGAGCGCTCAGGAAAATGCTAGGTTACTAGGTTTCGACTTGTCCCACCTAATCAACGCACTTCACTATTTTAGAGTCAATAATATCTTTTAATCATGTAGTGGAAAAGCATTCAGTCCGAAGACTGTGTATCGTTCATCTTCTTACAATAATTTTATCGAAAAAAGACGCCAAAAGGGGCATGTGACACCTACGCATTGTATTAACACAGTGGAATTGTCTTCAATAATGACCATCGCAGCACCGTCACAAAATAATATCCAGTTCGGATCTGCAGTTGCAAACACATCGAGGTTGATGAGTATATATATTTTTTTAACTTGACGTGCCTATAAGGGTTTCTTAATTAGTTTATATCGACAGCTATCGGGCAAAAAGAGAATTATTGCTTATGTAAAAGATGTGCAAAGCGGCAGCCCTCTTGGATTTTGGATTTCATAATAATTCACTTTAAAATACACATAACTATTACTGTTAACACTATTTCAAATAGACTAAAACTAATTAATTTATTAAACTCTTTGTTCTTTTTTAACATATTTTAACAGAACTGAGCAGCCATTTTGATTCATTTCCCGAAAGTAAAACTATTTCTTCGGACATATTTGCTAGAACCAATTATTTAAACGAATTTAAAAAAAATAATTAAAGATGAATTTTTTTCTCAATAATGAGTAGATTATGGGACCTCTTAACTCATCCTTAAAAGTAAATCATTTAACGATAAAACTACGAACATTTCATTTGCTCTGTAATTGAAAAGAAAATATTTTGATTTTCTCCATGTAATTTTTGTTAGCTAGTCTGCGAAAACTGTAGTTAAAATTTAAAACTCAAAATACGAAGATAGTGGTTGCAAAAGTTGATTCAATTTTCAAAGTAAATTCAGGAAAAAAGATAAAAAAGTGGGAAGTTTACGGGCAGACGATGACTTTGCAAATAAACTGTTATCACAGAGATATGTCTCGCTTTTTTGTAATTTTGATTATGCAAATGTTGAAATTAAGATGGCAATACTTAACAAGTTAGGCTAATATTCAAAGTCAATGAACCATGACTGAGGTACATGGCTAAACCATCTCCATGTAAATGAGATGCGCCAATGCTAATACAACTGCATACCAAATATCATTGACTTATTATAAGTTGTTCCCTTTAAACAAACCTTATTACAAACATTAACTTGTAAACTATGTAAAAGTTTCAAAGTCAATGAACCACGAAGAGGGGGTGGAGCTATATAATCTCCATGGAAACGATACTTACAAATGCCAATAGATTTGCATACCCAATATCATTGACTTAACATAATAGCAGTTCATCTTAAACTGATCTTATCACAAACTAATACATGTAAACTAAGCAAAAGTTTCAAAGTTAATAGGCCATGACTGAGGAGATGGGGCCAAATATTCTCCATTGAAATGAGATGTGCTAATGCTTGTACAACTGAATACCAATTAACATTGGCCTACCACTAATGGTTCCCCTTGAACTGACCTAATCACAAACTAATACATGTTAACTAAGCAAAATTTTCAAAGTCAATAGACCATGACTAAGGGGCTGAGCCAAATAATCTCCATGGAAATGAGATATGCCAATGCTTATACAACTGCATACCAAATATCATTGACCTACTACTAATGGTTCCTCATAAACTGATCTAATCACAAACCATGTAAAATACATGTAAAATAAGCAAAAGTTTCAAAGTCAATAGACCATGACTGAGGGGGCAGGGCCAAATAATCTCCATGGAAATGAGATGTGCCAATGCTAATACAACTGTATACCAAATATGATTGACCTACAACTTGTGGTTCACCACAAACTAGACCTAATCACAAACTTATACATTGTTGACGCCACCGCCGCCGCCGCCGTTGTCGCCGACGCTGGAAACAGCATACCTATGTCTCGTTTTTTGACTCCGTCAAGCGAGACAAAAACCACAGACACAAAGTGATAACAATAAGATATAAGTGCTAGACAACATTAATAACGTCACAAAAATGAAAGACCAAATAATAGGAAAATAAAAAGCCTGAGATCTGGCTCGCAGCTCAACATGCAGTACTGACGCAAAGCAAAAAAAAAAATAAATAAAAACACAAAAAAAAAATCCCAAACTAAACCAAACAAACTAAACAACATATAAACTAAAATATTGGAGATTCTGCTATAGGCTATCCAAAGCATTTGGTTTATATCAAATTCATTAGGTTGTGCTCAACAACGGACGGCCCGAGACACTCGCTCAAATGAGGGTCTGCATGGGTTGGGGTAATTCATTTCTTTATTATTTAATTTTTAGACCGTTTTTATCTATTATTAATCTTTTTTGGCCATTATTCATTTTTTTTATATTTTAGAACCTCATTGTTCTGTAATCTTTATTTTTGGTCTATTTCTGTCTATTCTTTATGTTTTTGTCCTTTATTCTGCACATTTGCCCATTGTTCTCTATTCTGTAAACCCCATTTTTTCTTGCTTGCAGAACAGAAGCAAAAAGATATTCAATCAACTCACGTCTTTGGAAATCAAAAAGATCGAAAAGAAGAAATACAGTGGAGAGGCTTAATCAATTCCGTCTTTGGACCAAAGAGAAAGATAACGCCCAGCAACAGAAATTTTCAAAACTAAGAGTTGAACGAGAAAGGACGAGAAAACAAAAGAGAAAACAAACCGGATGGTACCGATGGTTGTATCTTCCAACGGCTATTTGCTGGCTGCTGGGTTTTTACATAACAGTAACAAGCACTGTTCAAAGTCTCGGTGAAGGCACGTTGTTTTGGACCTTGCGAGAAACATTTCGTATTATTGGTCCTGTTATTTTGGGTATTGGACTAGTTCTCCTCATGGTTACGGAAGGTCTGATAGGCATTCACGAATTAGAAGAAACAAATAGGATGAAATCTGACTTTATGAAAACAGTAGTAAATATCGACGAAAACAAACTATTACAGAAGACAAGCTCTTCGTAAAATACGCCTAGACGCGATTCGAACAATGCCAGTTGTTACGGAAAATAAGCTAATTGTTACGGACATGACGGAGAAAGGACAGTTATAACAACAACAAAATAGAACCTATAATGACAACGACTCTGAGGAATTCGATATATTTAAAGGGAATGAACCGAAAATAACGATGATGATTTGTCAACACCTTGCTTGGAGATTTGTTTTCGTTTATGCAGAAACATATACTACAATAAACCTAGATCCGCCTCTGATTGTGAAAGCACCCAACAGTTTCTATATGCAATTGGTTAAAGGGTAGAAATGTTTGGCAAATCATTTGATAAGCAAAAATTCTGTTATATAGCTGTAATGTGCAACACCTCTAGTTGTGAACATATACATATTTATGGTTGTAAAAAATATCTCATAATGTGATAGTATACGCATTGAAATCATACTAGTTGTAAAACAATTGACATCAAATATACATATATTTTTAATTTTCAATAAAATAATCATCATCATATGTAGGGATACACTGTATCAACGAGTACTCGAGTATTCGAGTATCGCTCGGTAGTACCGAGTATCGAATATCAAAACGATACTCGACTAATCAGTTTCCTGTTATAATATTGCTGTCTTCTTTATTTAAATTTTATCTTCTTGAGAACCTCTTTTGGAAAATTAAATAGGCATCACTGATTAATCATACTATTAAATAAAATGCATTTTGTTTGGAATGCTTGTGTTAAAGGTTGCACTTTGTAAATACAGCTGTTTCACAAACCGCGCCTCTTTTGGGGAGACATATTATACTCATAGATATGTTAATTTGTTAACGTACTGGTTCCCAGATATGATCTCTGTGTGTTTCATCTCATAGAGACATCACTTGGGAATGTTACCAGTGTAGCGCCTAGAATTAATTCTTAGGAGGTCCAAAAGTGGAGGTAAGGGTAGTATAGAACTTTAGTATACGTTTAAACTCTTAGAAGTTCAGGGCATATAAATGTTGAAAATATGCCGCACAGCCCTATAGTTTGACCTTTGAATAAAATAGTAGTGCATATCAACTTTCCGTTCTGGGATATAATTTTTCACGAAACTTCATAGTAAAAGTGGCACAGTTTTAGCCGCAAAGGGAGTTTCTATGGGAAATTGCATGGTCTATATTAACAGAATTGCAACCTATAGGCTAGCACTTAACTAAACATTTCGTTACCATAAATTACGTAAAACTTTTACTAAATTCTTTCATAGATAAAAAGATTTGATTAGTAAATTTGGCTGTATCTGTAGAAAACTGATTAAAAACGGAATTTCACATCCTAAATTTTACAGTAATATGGTACTTAAAGCGCGGAAATCACTATGTGATCCGTGTAAACTCATCGAACTTTTAAACAAACTTATTAGTAAAGGTTATCTTACCAATGTTGTAATTAGATCTTTGAATATAGTTTACATTAGCACTAATATCGATTTTGTCATCAGCAAATTAAAACATAACTAAATTTGTATTCTTTTCAAACGGGATGTATAAAGACACACCCACGTTCATTTTGATCTATAAAGAGGTTAACTCCTAATTATCCTACTGCCTGCCGATACATTTATTTTTGGCATTGCACAAGTCATGTCTTCTTTGACTGTCCATGACGTTAAAATATTAAATCCCTGGGATGTTTTTTAGTTGATTTTAGTGTCTGATGCATGATTTTTTTATTATTAATTGTTTTTGGCTTTTAACTAGCTGTCAGTAACTGCGACGGTACTCTCAAATAGTATTTTCTTGTTTATTTGACCTGTTGATACTAATTCTAATGATTTTTTGTTATTTAATGTTATTCAGGGTTATATCTGGTCTATATACCAGCTTTGATAAGTGATTGGTATTACTATTAATTTTCACTTCTTCGTACTATGAACATCAAAATTATTTATTTTGTAAAAATATTTCCTTTCTCCGTTTGAACTGTACACGTATGCCTAACAACACAATTATTTTCATTTACCTGTGTTTAAAGTTATTGCAAATGGCTGATATTTTGTTCAAGCATATTGTTTTTCTTAAATGTTTAACATTTCACAGCGGTATAACATGTTACTTTAATTAGTCTTCCCTTAGTTTATTTATTTTGTATTTACATTGTATCATAGATCAAATTTATTTGTTCAGTGTAAGAGTACTGGTGTTAATATGTCTTTTGATTGAGTTAAGCCATTTCAATTGATATTTTATAGTGTGTCTTTCTATGTTGTGATGGTACACTAATGTTTCAGATAAGGGTGAAGGTTTGGTTCCATTTAAACGTTTAAACCCGTTGCAATTGTTTGCACCTGTCCTAAGTCAGGAATCTGATGTTCAGTAGTTGTCGTTTGTTGACGTGGTTCATAAGTGTTTCTCGTTTCTCGTTTTTTATATAGATTAGACCGTTGGTTTTCCCGTTTGAATTGGTTTTATACTAGTAATTTTTGGGGCCCTTTATAGCTTGTTGTTCGGTGTGAGCCACGGCTCCGTGTTGAAGATCGTACATTGACCTATAATGGTTTACTTTTATAAATTTTGACTTGGATGGAGAGTTGTCTCATTGGCACTCATACCACATCTTCTTATATCTACTTAGCAATTGCGTCACATCGGTATTGTCAGAGCAAATATTTTTGTATGCAAGACTGTAATTTACAAAGTGGCAAAACCGACTGTCCCCAATAATAGTTGACAAGAAAATGTTTCCAAATAAAATAAATTCGTTGCATCCTCTGTTGACCCTCCTTGAAAAGTTAAACTTCTAATCCTTACGCCTTTGTAAATATTAAATGTGTTTTCATAACGATTACCAAATACTATAGATTGTTTGATATGGTTTTTCCTTGTTATAACTTTTAAATAGGTATTCATTAAATCATATTGATTAGATTATTGTTTTTTACGTAATTAGTAGTTGTAGGTAATGAGCTATTAATTATGGTGTGTAATATCTTGTCCCAGATACTTATGTAGATGGTTTTACGTCCGTTGAACAACAAACCACAGAATGTAAAATATACGTATTTTGTGTTTCCATGTTGTAGATATATATTCCCGATCGAGTACTCGAGTATCGCTCGATAAAACCAACGAGTACTCGATTAGCAATTGTTCACCGGGTTGACATCCCTTAAATTATGTATAACAGATTCCAAATAAGCACCCATTACAATATTTAAAGTGGTGATATTACACTGAAAGAACTTCCTTTACTTTAAAATATATAAAGAATACCTGGCTGACTTGGAATACTTCTTGATGATAATTTCTATAATTCCATAGATTTGATGCAGGTATCTTTTTGCAGATTATCATGAATATATCTCGGAATAGTCTGAACCCGCTACATTTTTATGCACCTGTCCTAAGTCAGGAGCCTCTTGTTCAGTGGTTGTCGTTTTTTATATAGATTAGACCGTTGGTTTTCCTGTTTGAATTGTTTAACACTAGTCATTTTGGGGCCCTTTATAGCTTGCTGACCTGTTCGGTGTGAGCCAAGGCTCCGTGTTGAAGGCCGTTCTTAGACATATAATTGCTAACTTTTAATACATTGTGACTTGGATGGAGAGTTGTCTCATTGGCACTCATACCAAATCTTCTTATTTATATTGATAATTGTATATACATAGATCAAAATGTTAATTTACAAAATGCAAGCTCACTGGTATAACAAAAGTTTAGAACAACAAACTTCAGATATGGACACAGTTTTATAGCTAAGATTCTATCTCTCATAGACAACGTGCTCAGCATGAAATAAGCAACTTTTGTATAAGCTGGTATGACCAACTTGTAATTTCACCATTTCTGACTGGCATGAATGTTGTTACATGTACACAATGTACCAGTTGTGCTAATCAGTATCTGATGATCGGTCTTATAATGGAACATTCTTGAATGCATTTGTAGGCAGCGTCTCATATAATTTCATTAAAAGCTCTATTAACTTATTTCTATTTAATTTGTATGCAAATATGACTTTGTTAAAAGAATATATCAAAACAATTTAATAATTTCACAAAACCTTTTATTTCTTCTCAATTTTCTTTAACTATGACAATAATGATCGATTGTTAATTGCTTTACGTCCAGCGGCAAATATTTCATGCATATCAAGATATTGATATATGGTAGTACACTACAAAACATTGATAAAATGTCATTCTTACCAAAAATCTTATGACAAAAAAATAAACCTTTCAATCATTACTTAAATTCATAATATCACAGTCTGAAATGTGTACTATATGATTCTAACAATAAAATAGCTTACTTCTAAACAGATCAACAAATTATAGCATCTGAGAAACAGACATAAATCAAAGAACCTTTGTGAACATATTACATACCCCACACCCCACATTGTCACTGGGCAAACAAAATATCACCAGATTCCTAAGAAAAAGTCAACTGATAATAATTTCTTGTAGATATGCACATCTACATATTATGTCCTCATTAACTACAAAGTATCACGAAAGTCTGCAGTGTGGTTTCAGAGGAGTTGCTATGACAAAATGTTGCAGTAGTCTATTTAGGCCAAAATTCTAAGTTCAAAGGGCTTAACTCCTAGAAAAAAAATTGAATCATAATTTCCTGTCAATATTCCCATCTACAAAGATCTACAAAGATTCATGAAATTCTGTTGTGTGGTTTCAGAGGAGTTGCGATGACAAGAACAGGACTGACGGATGGACGGTTCAAAACATTATACCCTACCAAACTTTGTTACATGTACGTGGGGTATAATTACAAAAATTGAACTTCGACCAATGAACCATGAAAATGAGGTCAAGGTCAGATCATTACTGTCAGACAACATGTACACCATGGACCTATTCCATATACCAAATACAGTTGACCTATTGCTTACTGCATTTGATTGACTGGTTGGTTGTTTTTTACGCCACTTACATCCAGTGGCAGGTATTTCATACATATCAAGATTTTGATAAATGATGGTACAGTACAAAACATGGATAAAATGTCATTTTTACCAAAAATCTTATGAGAAAAATTTACCTTTCAGTCATTACTTAAATTTATAATATCACAATCTGAAATGTGAACTTTAAGATTCCAACAATATAGTTGCTTTTATATATTATTTCTAAACAGATCAACAAATTATAGCATCTGAGAAATAGACCTAATTACAAAATTTGAACTTCGACCAATGAACCATAAAAATGAGGTCAAGGTCAGATCAACACTTCCAGACAACATGTACACCATGAACCTATTCCATATACCAAATAAGATAATCTATTGATTACTGCATTTGATTGATCGATTGATTGGTTTTAAATGTCACTTTCAACACTATTGTGCTATTTCGTGGAGGGGTGTCTTCAACCTATGCCAACATTTGAAAAATATATATTCAACCTATGCCTACAAACAAAATACAATGGATGTTGTTATAACAATTAATAAATAATTACAGCTAACATACAGTAAGTATTTTAAAGCATTCAAAATTACTTCTTTAGAATAAAAAACAACTGTTACAGTTAAATACTTGCAAAATTATGTTGTAGTAAAAATATGATATTTGAAAAAAATAGATAAAAATATTACAATAGAACACTCTTGTATGCATGGTAAAATACTTCCAACATTATGTTGTTCTAAATCTAAAAAAAACGCCATGGCAAAAAAAGAAAAAGACCAAAAGACAAACAACAGTATACAAAACACACCCGAGTGCTCCTGTCGCGTGTGGGATTCAAATTCACAATCTCAGTGTTGACAGGCTAGTGTTACAGGAGTTCGACTACTTAGACCACTAGGCCCCACTACTGCATTTTCGAAAAAGGCATAAACCATGAAATCTTAACATTGACCAATGAAAAAACAGGACAAGGTCAAACATGTTCACCTAACAATCATACCATACACCAAATACATCTGATCTATTGCTATTAGTATCTGAGAAAAAACAAAACCACAGACTTAATTGCCCAATGAACCATGAAAATGGGGTCAAGGTTAGATGAAACCTGCAAATCAGGCATGTACACCTTACAATGATTCCATACACAAAATATAGTTGACCACAAAATCTTAACCTTGATCACTGAACTATGAAATGAGGTCGAGGTCTGGTGAACCCTAGGATCCCGTATACCAAACTATAGTTATGCTATTACTCATAACAAGGAAGCTTTTCAAATGATAAAAAATACAAAATATTTCTTTCAAGACTTTCAGACTCTGAAGCATGTAAACGACACCAAGCACAATTAGCATATGACAGATGGAAACTTCATTACATAAGACATCTGCATACAAGGTATGGCGAAACAAGGTCTTCTAAGTTCTGAAATATAATGTTTTATACAAATAGTATAACAATTTCTTCGCAGATGAGACAAAACCCCAAAGCCTGATTCATGATACCACAACAAATAAAAATCAAACATGGCAAGACAGCAATTAACAACCACTGAATTACAGGCTTCTGGCTTGAGACTAGCACATACACAATGTGGGGAGTATCTGTTTTGAGTTCACACCTGGCTGACATGTTAGATACTTGTAAAATTACCCTGCACATCCTGCTTCACCATGCAAAAGCAAACAAAACCAACAAAGAAAACAGTATGTCAATTGTTTATTACTTGTTAATGTTTCATTTTCTTATTTTCATGCGCGAGTCTTGTATTAAATATAGTTACTTGGACTCTCCAGCAGTTAATATGATAAAATTGGACTTTCTGAACATGTTCCTAAATTTTATAATATAAATGTTTAAAGATGGCTTCAAACTGCAATCTTAAAATATGTTTTTAATTTGTCACTCAATGTTTAATTGTCACTTAACATGTATCAATCTGAAATCTGACTTCAGAAAGTAAACTTAACATGGATCTTTCAAACTAGAAAATGTGGTCAAGGTCAAATTACTAGTCTGTTGGAAATTACCACCTAACATGATTCCATAAAACAAATATCATAGCTGACCAATTACTTTAACTTACAGTAACTTTCCTAAGCAAGCTACATGTAAGTTGAATGTTGTAGATTGATGGCTTCTTTTGACCAGCAGGAAATATTACAAGTATGCATAGGACAATAATATGTTTAACTTATGAGGTATATAAAAAGCAATGTTTTGAACTAGCCTGTTATCTTTGACAAGTTTTTCCATGACCAACATGCTGAGTGGAATTTTAAAATGCTAGCTCACAAGGTGTTCTCAGATACATTATTTGGACTGAGCAGACAAATCTTTGCTCTTCTTTTAAATTGACTAAGCTGGAGATTCAACTTATGGCTTCCTGGAAACAAGTCGAGCACACTACCATGAGACCACCAAAGCCGTAAGTAACTGTTCACAAGTGAAGACCAATGAACATATTTTCTACAAAATGGAAAACCTTCCTGCTGAAAAATATTGTAAGTGTAGAGCAGACAATCAGTGTACAAACAACATATTTTGCTCATTGTTGAAGGCCGTACAGTGACCTATAGTTGTAAACTTCTAAGTTATTTGGTCTCTAGAGGAGGTTTCCATTTTGCAGAAATATGTTCATTGATCTTCATTTGTCAACAATTACTAACCCCTTTGGTGGTCTCATGGTATTGTGCTCGACTTATTTACAGGAAGCCATAGGTTGTCTCTTTGGCAATTGAACCATATCTTCTTATTTTATATTCATACAATTTTAACAAAAAATTGACTCTTTTAAATGCATGGACAGGTGAAAAACAAAACCTTCTCCTGATATTTCAAAATGGAAGCAACAAATTGGGGGAGGGTTGAGTGCTCACAAACATGTTTAACCACACCACATTCTTTATGTGCCCATCCCAAGTCAGGAGCCTGTAGTACAGTGGTTATGGCTGGTTCATGTCTGTCATATTTGTTTTTCGTAAATTGATTTTTAAATAATTTAGTCCGTGAGTTTTCTCGTTTGAATTTTTTTTACATTTTTAATGTCGGGGCCTTTTATAGCTGACTATATGGTATGAAATTTTTTCATTGTCGAAGGCCGTACGGTAGCCTTTAATTGCTTAGTACCACTTCATTTTAAATCTGGTTGATAGTTCTTTCATTGGCAATCATACCAAATCTCCTCATTTTTATAAATATAAATATAAATAAATATACAAACACAGATTTTCAATATCATTAAATACCATTTTACCATAAAAACAGTATAACTTTATTGCTTAATGCTTGTACAAAAGCATTAAAAATCAAATGTACACATATATTTATATGTATATTTATAGATGTTCCTGTCTTTTATTCTATAATCAGAATCTATCAGCAAGAATTTTCTGTAAATCACAATGCTCTTCTTATTTTATCTGGAAATATAAAAGAAAAGAATGTACCAATCATTCTTGTGATTATATAATTGCACTAGAAATGTTGTTGTTGATTTCATTGCTCTTGTTTAATATACATTCTCATTCCATTATTTTCTAAATTTGTAATTAATATTTTTTTGGTCAAATAAAGACTTAAAATTTGAAGTGGCTGTAGATTGATTGATTGATTGGTTTTTCTCGCCACTTTCAGTACTACTGTTCTATTTTGTGGTGGTCAGTTTTTATTGCCTGGAGAGAACCACAGAAAACTGACAATCCTAGTCAAATAAGATTGGAGTTGAGCCCACCTGCCAAGTGCAGGATTCGAGGTTATAACCTCAGTTTTGACAGGCTAGTGATAAAGTAGATTGACTACTTAGACCACTGGCCCATCGAGGCCCCGCAGTGGCTGTATAATCTAATGCACTATTCTGAAAGTGCAAGAAGCGATGTCTGCATTTCAATTTTATAAATAGAGTAATACTGTTTTCTTAGATGCACAAATTGATTGATTGTAGTTTGACTTACATATAGTAGAAAAAGAACTTTTAATGAGCAAGCTCAACCCCACACCCTCAATATAAGGGACAAGAACTGAAAGTGAACTGCTGGCATACTTTTTTAGTTTACCGGTACTTTTAGGTGTGATTCTTTTCTGTGAACCAAGACCTAGTGACTTCAAAATCAAAAGGAATCTGCCTCTCATTATATGTTAGGGCGATTCCATTAAAATGTATGTGGGAGGGTAGGAAGGGATTTTCAAAATATCCCTACAACCAAGAATCATTTTTTAGATAATTTTGCATAATGGTAATAGATGCATACTGAAAAAAGACCCATGACCCACATTCAATAATTCGAATTCCCTTCCTACCCTCCCACCTACATTTTAATGGAATAGCCCTTACCACATATCCAAGTAATTTGACATGAAGATAGCATCCTGAAATCCACTCTCCAGAAAAACATGGGTCTATTTTAGTAACTTTTACCTTGACTGTAGTTGTTATGACCTCAAAATCAAAAAAAGAGTCTTCATTTCAGTATAAGTGACCATATATAAAATTCAGGTAACAATCCAATTAAAAATATTTGATTTAGCATCAAGAAACTACTCTTCTGAACAAATTTAAGTATATTTTTAGTAATCATGACCTTGACCTTACACATAGTAAACCTCATATAAATCAAATTGGAATCTTTATCTCATTATATGTGATCATATATCAAAGTAAGGTTGTAGGTATAAAAAGTATTTGATTTAGAATCTGGAACTAAAATGATTAATGGATCAAAAACAAAAGATTTGTAGTGTGGGCTACAACAAATATAAGGGCTATACCAAAAAAATACCATGTTCCCCCAGGAAGGCAATTTAATTTTTTTATGTGGGTGGTCGTATTTGAAAATAAATTAATGATGGAGGTGGTGCCCAAGAGCAGAAAATTAAATATGTTGGGTGTCAGTTTGTTAAAAAAAGTGTAATATGACATGTATGATGGGTTTTTTGTTTCTTGATTACCTAGTATATGGGTTGTGGTCATTTAGTAAAATTCAATGGTATAGGTGGGGGTTATAATTTATGTTAATTTCTGTGGGTGGTGGGGGTTAAAATAAGTGCCTTTCTGGGGGGAGGGGGGCATAGTTTTTTTCTGGAACAGCCCTAAAATAGAAGTGATAATCTTTTACATAAGGAGTTTTTAAAGATGATCATATCTGTTGAGGGCTATTAATTTAGTAAGTACAGCACATGTAAACAGTTAACAATAACATGATTTATTATTCACAAGACAAGAAATACCTGGACAAGAAAGTCTAGTACAAATGAAATAATTTTTCATAAGTATGTGGCAAAAAATTGACTTAATTGAAGATCCTGTCTTGCTTATCATCTTTGCTATCTAAACTGTCTATCGTTCATATTTTTCAAGATAATAGGCAAAAACGCAAATCATTGGTAAATATCGCCATTTAAGACCAATTATACATTTATGGGTTTTTTGCTTGTGAGAGAGCTGTCTACTATTATGTTTTTATCATTACATTTTTCTATTTCTTTAAATATTTGAACTGGAGGATAGTTGTCTCATTGGCAATCATACCACATCTTATTTTTATATTGATTGCAGGGTTTGTTGCTCGTGCTGTGTGGATGCTGTAGAATGTGTCCCCGTGCTTGTAGTGTATGCCCTTATATTTTACAGTAATGGGTTTTTTGTTTGTGAGAGAGCTGCCTACTATTAGTTTTTTATCATTACATATTTGAACTTTGGTGGATAGTTGTCTCATTGGCAATCATACCTCATCTCCTTTTTTTTTATAAGAACTCTAAAAAAGGAGTGGACTGACGATTTCTGCCTTGTTGACTTATTTGAAGAACTTGTCTTGCTGATCATTTTTGCTTTTAAAAGTGTCTATCTATCTATTAAAGTTTTCAAGATAATAGACAAAAACACTAAAAATATGTAAAAATTATTTTTAAAGAGCAATAACTCCAATAAGGAGTCAAACTGATGAGTTCTGCTATTTGACTTTTGTGTAGATCTTGTCTTGCTGATCATTTTTGCTTATTTAACTTTTTCTACTCTATATTATAATTTTTGTTGAGCCTGCGAAAGCGAGACATAGTGATCCTAGATTCAGATGGTGCCAGCGTCATCACCATTTAGGTTACAATCTGCGGTTAAAGTTTTCTTGGACATGAATAATTTTGTCACACCAACATGGAATTTTATGAAATTGGGACAGAAGCTTGTTTATGACCAAAATACAGTATCCAGGGCAAAATTTTGAAAATATTTATTTCCATTTTTCTGTATTTAACTAATAAAAGGACTTAGTTTTTTTACAGTTAACTTCAGATTTTGTCTGAGGTTAAAGTTTTTCAGTCATCAATAACTTTGTCAAAGCTTCATGGAAATATATGAAATTTGGACAGAAGATTGTTTATGACCAAAATATAGTATCAAGAGCAAAATTTTGAAAATATTTATTTTCATTTTTACGTATTTTACTGATAAATTGACTTAGTTTTTTTTACATTTAACAAGTAGATACAGTTTGGGGTTAATTTTTGTTACACATCAAATACTTTGTCAAACCGTCATGGAATTTTATGAAACTTTTTTATAATTTAAGAGATAATATCTGAAACAAACTTTTGAAAATATATTTTCATTTTCAGTAATTTTCTGATAGATGGACTTAGTTTTTTTACAGTTAACATTTACAGACAGTCTGGGATTAAATTTTTTTGATATGATAAGTTTGTTAACCTTGTTAGTTGGTTCTATAATTTTCTTTTGAATTTATATTTTCAAGGAACATAACTGCTGAAAATATAATTGATCAGTGATAATTTTTGAACTTGACCAGACATTACTGATAAAATCTGGCAAGAATTGTACACTTGACAGTGCTTACAATGCAGTTTTCCAAAAATTGATATTTCCCAGGGGCAGAACTCTTTTTAAAAATAATTGATTGGCACTGAATTTTAAACTTTGTCAGAGACATTGCTGATATTAACCTTCAATATAAATTTCATAAAGTTCTGGCAATAATTGTATAAGTGAGAGCACTTTCAATGCAGTTTTCAATAAAATCAATATTTCCAAGGGGCATAACTCTTTTAAAAATAGCTGGTCGCCACTAATTTTAGAACCGGTTTGATACATTGCTGATTTAAACCTTTGATATAATTTCAATAAATTCTGGCAATAAATGTACACATGAGCGCGCTTACAATGCAATTTTCTATAAAATTATTATTTCCAAGGGGCATATCTCTTTGAAAAATTGTTGGTCTCCACATATTTTTGAACATGTCCGAGATATTACTGATATAAACCTTCGGATATAAATTTTATAAAATTCTGGCAATAATTGTACACTTGAGAGCGCTTACAATGCAATTTTTCCGTAAAATTGATATTTTAAATGGCATAAATCTTTGAAAAATAATTGATCTGCACTGATTTTCAAACTTGTCCAAGACATTGCTAATATACATGCTGTTTTCGGCTCTTTGGTTGGGTTGTTGTCTCTTTGACACATTCCCCATTTCCATTCTCAATTTTATTTGATATAATTGTTTTTCAAAAATAAGGCAAAAATCATAAATGTGAGAGCGCATACAAGACTAGACAGACAGATGCCTGGTATTTCTACATTAGTTGGCTCAGAAGTTATATATTATTTACCTTAGTTAACTGTCTCCATTAGATATTAAACGGGAAGTTACCAAAAGTTGTGTATACCTAAAAAATATAATACAACAATAATAAACTTAACTTAACTAGATATGCCTTACAATAAGACAAATAATAAACTAATCAAGAGTTGTTCTTATAATTAATAAATGTTTCAGTTAAAATTCAATCATATTGAAATGCAGCAATTTATATTTTTCACTTTATACTGCATAAAATTATAATTTTTCTTAATGCCCAGTAGATCTTACAAAATTGAATATTGCAATGTTGACCTACAAAATCATAAAATATAGTTCAAAATAAAACTTCACCACGAACAGCCTTTGTCACAGCTCAAAATCACATGACACAGAGTACATACTTTATCATTTGATACTGTCAGCATTAAATCACATAACACAGAGTACACACTTAATCATGTGATACTGTCAGTCTCAAATCACATGACAAGAGTACATACTTTATCATTTGATACTGTCAGCATTTTAAAACTACAGTATAACACACACTATTCTGCACACCTACCACTTTCCTGGGAGACTTAGTATTAGGTGTTACTTTCATCAGACGTGTCATACTTGTCAACCATTGGCTTATATCATTTAGTTTAGGCTTTATGGTTTGTTTTTTTGCCTTGATTTTTTTCATTAAACTACAATAAAAAAAACATTAAATATATTTCTGGAGACAACCATGCAAACAAGTAATATAACTCAATGAAGGTTCATAGCCTTGATCTTTGTCAGTAAACAGGGATGTGGGGTAAAGGTCAATGAGACAGCATCCAATAGGAATCTGGTACAGTGCTAAAAAATAAAAATGCTGAAGGCAATATAGAAATTATTACTTGATCTGGTTAAATCTGAAAGACAAGAGTATAAAACACCAGTCAGTTAAATAACTTTAATAATTTAAACTAAATTCAGTGGTTGTTGTTTGTTGCTGTATATCATATTTGTTTTTTGTTCATTATTTTGTACATAAATCAGGCAGATAGTTTTTTCATTTGAATTGTTTTACAATTTTGTCATTTTGGGGCCTTTTATAGCTGACTATGCAGTATGGGTTTTACTCATTGTTGAAGGCTGTATGCTGACCTATAGTTGTTAATTTCTGTGTCATTTGGTCTCTTGTGGAGAGTTGTCCCATTGGCAATCACACCACAGCTTCTTATTTTTATAATAACTCAAGGTTCTTAGCATTGATCTTTTATATCAAGTAGGAATAAACAGGGATGTGGGGTATAGGTCAATAAGAAGCAACCAATAGGAATCTGGTACAGTGCTAAAAAATAAAAAATAAAAATGCTGAAGGCAATCTAGAAATAATTACTTGATCTGGTTAAATCTGAAAGACAAGAGTATAAAACACAAGTCAGTTAAATAACTTTAATAATCTAAACTAATATAACAAAATAAATTATAAATCTGCTCTTAATAGATATAAGAAGATGTGGTATGAGTGCCAATGAGACAACTCTCCATCCAAGTCATAATTTATAAAAGTAAACCATTATAGGTCAAAGTACGGTCTTCAACACGGAGACTTGGCTCACACCGAACAGCAAGCTATAAAGGGCCCCAAAAATTACTAGTGTAAAACCATTCAAACGGGAAAACCAACGGTCTAATCTATATAAAAAACGAGAAACGAGAAACACTTATGAACCACATCAACAAACGACAACTACTGAACATCAGATTCCTGACTTAGGACAGGTGCAAACAATTGCAGCAGGTTTAAATGTTTTAATGTTACCAAACCTTCACCCTTATCTGAAACAATAGCGTAACATCACAACATAGAAAGACACACTATAAAATATCAATTGAAATGGCTTAACTCAATCAAAAGACATATTAACACCAGTGAACATACACTGAACAAATAAATTTGATCTATGATACAATGTAAATACAAAACAAGAAATGATTGTAACAGGATGCTGTTACGAAGTCTCCCAAACGAAGCTCCCATAATTCGTAATTCCCAGGGTCGCCTGACATTGGACAAAGTCCAGTGAAAATTGGTTTGGTCCAGTAAAGTTATATGCATTAGTGATGCCTGGGGACTAACCCTGTATATCATTCAAATCATCTTGGCATGACAAACCAGAATATATATGGTTTAGGGGTGGGGATCTCGACCATTAACAAGATACTAGAACATTGGGAGTGGGGGGAACCCCTGGGGACTGACCCTATACGTCATTCAAATGTTCGAGACATGACGAACAGGAATATATATGGTTTAGGGGTAGGGGGAACCCCTGGGGACTGGCCGTATACGTCATTCAAATGTTCGAGACATGATGAACAGGAATATATATGACTAACCCTGTATTTCATTCAAACCATCTTCGCATGACAAACCATAATATATATGGTTTAGGGGTGGGGATCTCGACCATTTACAAGATATAAGAACTTTCTCAAATGGCAGGGGGGCGGGATGAACCCTGGGGACTAACCCTGTATATCATTCAAACCATCTTAGCATGACAAACCAGAATATATATGGTTTAGGGGTGGGGATCTTGACCATTTACAAGATATTAGAACTTTCTTAAATGGCAGGGTGTGGGGGTGACCCCTGGGGACTAACCCTGTATTTCATTTAATGTGCATTATCATTTAGAACATTTTCAAATAAAAAGATTGTGTCTATCACAAACGGTTTTCAATTTATAATCATTTGAAAACTTAAAAAAATAAAATCCCATAGGGTTCTATAGTAAAACCCTCCTTTCTTTTTGCCCCTCAAAGTACCCCTTTATAAACCCCATTGCACAAACAAAACCCTGATTGCACCACTAGACATGTTAGTCTAACATATTGTGAAACCCTAAGTTAATCTGACAAGCGGTTTTGGAGAACGGGTGCGGACAAGTTCAAATTTAAAAGCAGCGGAAGAAGAAGAAGAAGAAGAAGAATTAATAAATAAACTAAGGAAAGAATAATTAAAGTAACATGTTATACCGCTGTGAAATGTTATTCAATTTAAGAAAAACAATATGCTTGAACAAAAATATCAGCCATTTGCAATTACTTTAAACACAGGTAAATGAAAATAATTTTGTTGTTAGGTATACTTGTACGTTTACAGTTCAAATGGAGAAAGGAAATATTTTTACAAAATAAATAATTTTGATGTTCATAGTACGAAGAAGTGAAAATTTATAGTAATACCAAACACTTATCAAAGCTGGTATATAGACCAGATATAACCCTGAATAAGTAAACATTAAATAATAAAAAAGCATTACAATTAGTATCAACAGGTCAAATAAACAAGAAAGTACGATTTGAGAGTACTCGCAGTTACTGACAGCTAGTTAAAAGCCAAAAACAATTAATAATAAAAAATCATGCATCAGAGACTAAAATCAACTAAAACACATCCCAGGGATTTAGTATTTTAATGTCATGGACAGTCAAAGAAGACATGACTTGTGCAATACCAAAAATGAATGTATCGAAAGGCAGTAGGATAGTTAGGAGTTAAACCTCTTTATAGATCAAAATGAACGTGGGTGTGTCTTTATACATCCCGTTTGAAAAGAATACAAATTTAGTTATGTTTTAATTTGCTGATGACAAAATCGATATTAGTGCCAATGTAAACTATATTCAAAGATCTAATTACAACATTGGTAAGATAACCTTTACTAACAAGTTTGTTTAAAGGTTCGATGAGTTTACACGGATCACATAGTGATTTCCGCGCTTTAAGTACAATATTACCGTAAAATTTAGGATGTGAAATACTGTTTTTTATCAGTTTTCTACAAGGACAGCCAAATTTAGTAATCAAATCTTTGTATCTATGAAAGAATTTAGTAAAAGTTACGTAATTTATGGTAACGAAATCCCTGACTTAATAATTTACCAGTGATGCATTGATTACGTTCGTTAAAATCTATGACATCACTACACACACAGGCATAACGAACGAGTTGGGATATATAAACACCATATGATGGAGCCAAAGGAACATCGCCGTCTAAAAAAGGAAAATTAACAATAGGGAATGAAAAGTCGTCTCTTTTGTCGTAAATTTTAGTATGGAGTTTTCCTTTAGAGATTGAAATGTCCAAATCTAGAAAAGGACAACTACTGCTGTTTATGTTAGATTTAGTTAAAGTAAGTTCTTTTGGATAAATTTCGGTAGTATATTTATAGAACTCTGGATTATTTAACGAAAAAATATCATCTGATAACGGAAGGTATTGTTGAATGTATCAACCAAATGTAACAATGACGTGTCTTTACTGAGTTTGGTCATAAACTGAGATTCATAGCAATACAGGAATAAATCTGCTATTATAGGGGCGCAGTTAGTGCCCATAGGAATACCTACTACTTGTTGATACACTTTTATCGCTGAAACGTACATATATGTTGTCCAGGAGAAAATTTGAAGCTTCAATCAAATCTTCACATTTCCAGTAAGTGTATCTAGCATACTTTCCTTTTTCGTTACAAAAAAAGGCTTTAAACGAGTTACAGCAAATAAATTTGTAATGAGATTTTTCAAAAGACCATTTAATTAAATATGAAAACTTTTTCTTGATAAGATTGTGTGGAAGTGTAGTATAGAGATAACAGTCAACAGAATTAAAAGGACCATCAAAAGCATGTATTTTATCTAAAACCTCTAAAGAATTTTTAACACTCCAAAAATAGTTAATACCATTATTTTCATAAGCTTTATTACAAAAGTTTATAACAAGTTCTTTGATAGTAGTAAGGAAGGTAGTTAGATTTGTAGTAGAACACTTACTAGATGCGGAGATGAAACGGAATTTAAATGGTTTTTTGTGCAATTTAGGTAACCAGTACATAGTAGGGACTTTCAAATGTTCGGAAGAGGCTTTAAGCTGGGTAGTGGCAGTGATATGCTTGTTTACAATTTGACTCTCTGTGGAGCGTACGGACTGAATGTAGAAGAATTTGTAATTTCGTTTTGGAGAACTTCCGTGTAGTATATGCGTCACACCACCACTACATTATCTGCTGCTTTGTCTGCCGGTACGAACACAAACCGCTTTGCGAGTACTTGGAGTTTATTTTTTATTTTAGAAATAAGAACATCATGGACCCTTTTACTAATTTCAGAATTGTTTTCAAAATGAGATATACGTTATTAACAGTATTCATAATTTTATTCAAATAACTGTCTAGAGTTTTTTATCAGATTTTTCACGTTTACACCAATTTTTACAGTAGACGGACAGAGCGTCTTTAATGACCTGACGACACTGTTTCCAATCTATTTTAGATGGAGGACGATATTTTGGTCCTTTCTTAAGAAAAGTTATGACCTCACAGTCTTCGACGATGTTGAGGTCTCCTGTAAGGACATGACCACAGGGAACATATCTAAAACTAGATGTTTCACAGTCTCAAGTGGAAGGAAATTATTTTCTATATTGACGTCTGATGTAACTGACGTATAATTAAAAATCAAACTTCTGCTGTTTTTTTTTATAAGAATACGAAATAATAGGTGGTTCTATATTATCAAAATATGGAGGTATTTGGCTTTGGATGGTAGAGTCATTGAATATACTAGATAAATTAATAAAATCAATACCTCTATTTATATATTTTAATTTAAGAAAATGCCGTTTATGATTTTCAGGTTTATCGATACTAGGAAATAGCCTATGATGACAAAAAGCTGTAATAATACGGGTGTATTCATACATTGGGCTAAAAAAAGAAATTTTATCACACTCCAGAAAAATAGCATATAATTTACTTATTGGTATCTGACCCAGTTTGCATAATACTTGATGTCTGCCATTATTTTTTATTATAGATAACAGATCAGCAAGTGTATAATTTAAACGATGTTTAATACGTTGATTATGTTTTTTGCATTTGCCATGAGACCTTTTATTTCTAAGTCGTTTATTGACAATATTAATGACATCGATTGAAGTTTTAGTTATGTTCCCCTGTCCTAATATTTTGTCATTAAGACCGAGAGGATAAGCTGTTTGAAGTCTTTTTATCCAAAATAATTCGCGAACTTCACATGATTTTTCAAATTGCTTGTGTGATTCTCCTGGTTGTTTCTGAACGGTTTCAAGTGGTTGGAATTTTATAAATTTTAGATTGTGACTATGTTTATCTAAATGTTGATATATCAAACTTTTGAATTTTTTAGGTCTACAAAAGCGGTAAAGTTGTTCTTGATTTCTTCTGTAATACCACACTTAGGTTGGGTTCAAGTTACCACATATATAAGGTTTTGAGTTTTTCAGGTAATGTCACAGGAAAAGGAGAGCGAAAAAGCTCTCCCGTTCACTGTTGACCTAACAGTATTTTGTGAAGTTAATCTAAAACAGGTTAGTCTTGTTAATTTAGCACACTTTTCATTGATATTAAATATCTTAAAAAAAGGTAAATTTCAGAAATCAATTCTGGATGTACTAGTAGTATTTCTATTACAGTGAAAAACCTCAACACTTCAATTTTATTTATTCTCATCATTTGTCATGCTGACATCTGCCACCTATACACAATACTGAAATTACTGATTAATCTTTTTAAAAATATATTGTACCTTGTTCTATCCATCTGAAGTTGTAACAATTTCTCTCTTAACATTTTCACATCTTTCCTTGACTGAAATAAAAGTAATAAAACTTTGTTTTTAAGACATTCTCATTCACCAGGATTTAAATGTGATGTCAACAATTTCCAGTTTCTAAACAAACATATCCAAACTGAAGATATTTGGTCTACTTTAAACTCCTGCAATTAGCCCTTACCATGGGTCTTTTAAAATTATCCAAAGAGAATAAAGAATTTTGTTTGGTTACAACTTTAATGATGTGAGCTCGAGTCCAAAAGGCTTTAATGGAAACCGATGTGCTGTATCCTAGCTGGAAGTGATTTTTTTTTTTTGCACACGATTTCTGTCATTTTTTTAAGGAATATATATAATGCTTCCATATGTGAAAATGTAACTCTTTTCTCTATATCATGATAAATGTCAGATACCATATAAACATACAATTGATAGTCTATGGCGATGATAGCAAATCTTTGGCAGTCTATTTAATTTATTCAAAATCTGTATAGAATATAGACTTTTAAGCGATACAGAACTTGACACAATTCTTTAATGATGAAGAATTTATGTTGATCTTGAGATACTTTTGTTTTGTTGTGTAGGATTGCTGTCTTATTGGTGCATACCTTATATGTTTTATTTATAAAGATGCTTCAAAACAAACATATTCATGTTGAATCCTGGTAAACATACCCTTGACAAATCTTTTTTGTCTTGTTTCAAATCTTCAATCTTGTTAATCTGAAAAAAAAAAACCCAAATACAATCAATCTTTTAATTAAATATCAGGCATAATGATGAAAGTAACACTATTTGAAATACATATGCATGATTTCAAAACATCAGTTTGTGCATTTTAGCCGTTTTCAGTAACTGCCAACAATCTACAGCTTGATGTTCAACTATTTTTGAAGACCATATATATTAACCTCTAGATGTCTTTTGTAAAGCTTTATTTTTCATGTCACTGGTCAAAATAAAAAGTTTTGGTGTTTTCGAGTTTCCCTATCTTACCCAATTTTTCATACCTCAAAATGCCATAAGTTTTAATTGCCACTTTTGGCAGTGAATCATAACCATTTTGCATGCCATATGAGTATAAATAAAATTAAAATATCAAAAATAATTGTGAGCACTGAAGGGGTAAAGATTGCATTCATTTTGCAGTTGGAGCTAAAAATTGAACATTACACTGTATTAAGCACTGGAAGGTTCAACTACAATTATGGACAAAGGTAGATAACTCCCATTATAAATATTACTTTAACAATGACATCATTGATATTTTTAGAATAAATACTAGATTTATGCACAATTTATGTTCTTCTCTTGGCAAGTATGGTTTTCACATTCTCATTATTTTGTAATTTGAATATCTAAGTATATATTTCAATGATAAATTTCTTTAAATGGTCATGGATAAGACATAGAGAATGTTGTGCTGAATGCACTATATTTTTTTTCTTCTCAAAAGTAGTGATAAAGTTTGGAAAATTACTGGCTATCAAGACAGTACCATAAGGGTTTTGATTGCATGAATGCAATGTATACCCCAAAAACCTACCTTCACTATTTTTCAAAAGGAGGAACCCAAAAAAAACATATTATTTTTTGTTTGTCCTCATTGATATATTCATTTTTCTTCCAGAACAAGCCATTCTGTATATATTTTCCACATTTTTTTTCTTCATATGACAGAAATATGAATGAACTTACATGAATTGACATATAATGTGATTTTGATTAACATACATTAAATAAGAACCAATCATCATACAATTTGTACTTCAGGTAAAATAGAAAATTATTTCTATCATACCGTGTCAGTGATCTCTTTCCTGGTGTACACAAGCATACTGTTTAATGCTTTCTTTCCTAAACTTTCTGAACATCCAGACCTGAAACAAGTTTAAAATAGTAGCTTATATTTTTTATTGATTAAAAAAACCCAGCTTTTCCTGGGAGTGTGATGAAGTCGGCAAGATGCACTTTTTCAAAATAGATATTTGGCTTTCATGATTGACTCATTTTATACACAAATGTACCATTTAAATTGCTTACATTTGATATAATTAATAGTCACACTTTTTTAAAATATTAATGATATATGTATCTTAAAAGAGATTTCCCAATTAACAATCCATCTAGTTTCAAAAGTTTGACCACTCGGCCAACAAGGCCCCCTTTCGCTTAGTGTGAAATGAGTACTAAACTATTATACAATATACTGTCAACACATCCTAGTAACCTACCGGTAATCACAAACTTAAACAATTGTTGAGGCCACCGACAGCATATCTGGCTGTTGCAACATATTAGGCAATTTATCAAATTATTGAACTGTGCATGTTTGGTTTTACTTCTTTGCGATTTTCAGAGCAAAAAAATATAGTTCACAGAATGAATTAATTTCAAGTTCCTGGTTTCCCCTACCACCTAAAGACTGGTATCTAACAAATATATATGAATCCAAAGTATTTGGCAAAATTGCCACCATGTCCAATTAGAATGGAATATAGGAAACGCTAAGCCTTGTAGACAATTCCCAAAATTTGTATTGTTTAAAAATATCTTACTTTGTAATATCAGAGGAAAAGAAATGACTGGATGCACTATGACCTTGAATGGCCCAAAAATAAAGAATAAGTAGCAGAACTTTCAATCTTTATGACATTGTCTTTGTGTCATTATTTGCTTTAAATAAAAAAATAAAAAATTTCAAGAAATACCTGTTTATCAACATTTTTCTGCAAATTTAGTACTATAAATTAGAATTTACCTGCATTAGCTTTATGTAAATTATAATTTTTCAACCAAAGGACTTTTAAATGTACCAAATACTATATAAACTGAAATCTCCAGAACACATTCCATAATTTTGGGGGATTTTGCAAGATTTTCTCATAGACTACCATTTAAGTTGATGACTTTCAGGGAAATGAAATTGATATTGATATTTTCAGAATTTCTCGGTAAATTCAATGTGTGAACTAAAATGAAACTAGACAAAGTGATGCCCTGCACTCCACTCTGAAGTAAATGTATGACTTTCTTTGAGATATTATTGTGTCTGGGAGACACAAATGATGCCCCCGCAGATGCAAAGTGTTATTTTAAAATACACAAAGTTGAGCATGGGAGCACATAGGTCTATGGTTCACTGTAGGGGGAGTTATCCGGAAACGCTATGCACCTCTTATGCAAGTATATACTCCATAATGACAAAGTTCAACATTCTCCCAAAAGAGCAAATATTAATAAAAATCAAAACCCTGACCACATGCACATCTTCAATATATGTACAAACAGCCAGCAAAGTGAAAACTTCCTAGCATTCAAACTGTAGGAGGAGTTATCTGGAATAGCTATATACCTATAATGGGATGAACACACGGAAGGACGGCTTGACGGCCAGACAGGGGTAAAACAATATGCCCCCCAACTTTCAGTTGCGGGGGTATAAAAAACTAAATTTAGTATTCCCCAATGATGCAGCAAACCAATGACCCAAATTAACAAAAGATATCTAGGTCAATTGAGTTAGCAAGGGAAAACCTACCGTCGTTCATCAATTGTATTAGTGATTGTTTCTAGTACAATATCTAGATCTATCAGGTCTCCTTTTGTCCTATTTCTATCATTGCCTTTCCACATTCGTACAGTTCTTTCTGAAATAAAATAAAAACAACCCTCTAATAATACAATTGTTCTAAACCCATTCACAGTAACCCCTGCCTTATCATTTTTGTAAATAAACAACAATGTTTATACTGCAACCATGTTATTTTGTGGGGTACCAATTCAAAACAAGATTTAAGATTTCTTCACATGTCAAACAGAATTCTAAATTGTAATGTTACGAACATTAATTGAGATTTTAAGAAAATAAATCAAAATCATTATTTTCTAGTTACCAGTAGAAAGACATACCTTCATTGAAAGATTCTGGTTCGTCAGCAACAATCCTCACTTTCTTTTTCACAGCATTTATTGACTTTTTCCTTGCAGGTGTATCAGATGATACATGTACTAGTATCTTTAATAAATATAAGTAAAACATCGATAAAAACAATTCAGTTAAAAATTAAAGAACCTTTGTGAGCATGCTCACATACCCAAGGCCCCCACATTGACAGTGGGCAAACAAAATCTTACTAGATTCCTAAGTTCAAAGACTCATAACTCCTCCAAAAGTCAGCTGATAATAATTTCTTGAGGATATGGACATCTACATATTATGTTATTATTATCTACAAAGTTTTATGAAATTCTGTTGTGTGGTTTCTGAGGAGTTGCAATGACAAACTGTTGCAGTTTTATATTAAGCATACCTGACAACCCTCCCGTTTTGAGAGGGAGTCTCCCGCGCAAACGACTAAATTCCAGAAATCTCCCGCTTGCCGGTCCGCTTCCGCACAGGAGTATAAAATCTCCTGCTTTCTGATATTTTGATCTGGAATAACACGCATTTGTAATTCTCTGGCTTTTTCATTACTTTCAATAGAAGTAAATAAACAATCGGTGATCATTTGAAAACTTTGCTCAGAACTTTTTATGTTCGATATATAAGTAATCGAAATTCAGTTCTGCTATATCAACTCCAACAAGATAGAGGTCTTTGTCTGGACCAAGCGGCAGTGTAAAAAAGAAGAAATAGATAACTGCAAATCAAAATGTCAAGCAGATTTGAATGAAAGATTTTCAATTTTTACTACCAAAAGTTCACTTGGAAATGAATTTTTTTGCACTTCTTGTTCAATCAACTTTTCGATTTCTGGTGGTCTGTACAAGGTTTGAATGCATGCTTAGTGTGAGACTCACAACAAAATCAAAATATGGAATGTTATGAGTTATGAGACTCTGAGGTATTAAAAAAGGCTAAAAAAAACCCACCTTGTATAGATTATAACCATGAATTGAAGAAATAGAGTATATTTATTAACTCTTATTGGTGTTTTGTAAATGAATACGTAAACATGTCATATATCTAACTTGAAAATGTTGTTCGCGCAAAATCTCCCCCTCAGCTGTCATAGCTGGAGATCTCCCTCTTTAAAGGTTTCAGAGGTTGGCAGGTATGATTAAGGCCAAAATTCTGAGTCAAAGGGAAATAACTCCTAGAAAAAAAATAGAATCATAATTTCCTGTTGATATGTACATCTACATAGTATGTCCTTATTATCTACAAAGTTTCAGGAAATTCTGTTGTGTGGTTTCAGAGGAGTTCCGATGACAAGAACAGGACTGACAGACTGTAGTATATTGAGGCCAATAAGATCAAAGGGGCATAACTCCTAGAAAAAATAAATTGGATCATAATTTCCTGTCGATATGCACATCTACATAGTAAGTCCTTATTATCTACAAAGTTTCATGAAATTCTGTTGTGTAGTTTCAGAGGAGTTGCGATGACAAACTGTTGCAGTAGTATATTGAGGCCAATAAGTTCAAAGGGGCATAATTCCTAGAAAAAAAAATTGAATCATAATTTCCTGTATATATGCACGTCTACATAGTATGTCCTTATTATCTACAAAGTTTCAGGAAATTCTGTTGTGTGGTTTCAGAGGAGTGCCGATGACAAGAACAGGACTGACAGACTGTAGTATATTGAGGCCAATAAGTTCAAAGGGGCATAACTCCTAGAAAAAAAATTGAATCATAATTTCCTGTCGATATGCACATGTACATAGTATGTCCTTATTATACACAAAGTTTCATGAAATTCTGTTGTGTGGTTTCAGAGGAGTTGCGATGACAAAATGTTGCAGTAGTACTTAGTATATTGAGGCCAATAAGTGCATAGGGGCATAACTCCGAGAAAAAAAATTGAATCATAATTTCCTATCGATATGCACATCTACATAGTATGTCCTTATTATCTATAAAGTTTCATGAATTTTGTTGTGTGGTTTCAGAGAAGTTGCAATGACAAGAATAGGGCTGTTGGACTGACGGACAGACAGACAGACGGACAGGTCAAAAACATTATACCCGACGCAAAAATTGCGTGGGGTATAATAATAATAAACATTTGTGGGTCAAATGCCTACATATCATTGGCAATTAACCATATTATTACACAATATATATTTCCATTTTTTTGCTGAACTAGTACACATTTTTGTTTAGGGGCCAGCTGAAGCCTGCCTCCGGGTGCCTGATTTTCTCTCTGTGTTGAAGACCCATTGGTGGCCTTGGGCTGTTTTCTGATCTTTGGTCAGGTTGTTGTCTCTGTGACACATTCCCCATTTCTATTCTCCATTTTATTGCTTATTCATATTAGGTTAAACGGTTTTACCTTTTTGGTTAATGAATTATGTATGAAAACACACATTTTTGCACCTAAAAACTCCTAAATCCTATGCACACACTTACACGAAACACAAAATTAAATTTTCATTATTTTATAAAGTTTAAAGAATCTATACATTCTGAAATGTCCTCCCTGTTTTACTGAAAATAAATTTGTTTTGCTTTTTGTCATCATTCTGAAATGTATAGTGTTTTCACCTCAAGAAACAGCATCAGAAAGGGCTTTTCCTGGTATTCAAAATTGTTGAAACAGTCAATCAAAAATGTTTAAAAATAAAATCTTTTAGATTGAAACATAACACAGAAAACTAAACACTCAACATCAAGAACCCCACAAAATACCTGGATGATCTAAGGTAATTAAAAAACCCTACCGATTCTATTTCTCTTGGATGGTCACAATGGTTATGCAAACTCTGTTTTTTGTTACCCAGCACTTCTCTTTCATTAGCTGTATCAACAAGGTCATCTTCAGTAAGATGGGATGATTCTATTTCTCTTGGATGGTCACCATGGTTATGTGACCTCTGTTTTTTGTTACCCAGCACTTCTCTTTCATTAGCTGTATCAACAAGGTCATCTTCAGTAAGATATGATGATTCTATTTCTCTTGGATGGTCACCATGGTTATGTGACCTCTGTTTTTTATTACCTGATACTTCTCCCTCATTATCTGTATCAACAAGGTCATCTTCAGTACGATGGGCCGATTCTATTTCTCTTGGATGGTCACTATGGTTATGTGAACTCTGTTCTTTATTACCTGACGCTTCACCCTCATTATCTGTATCAACAAGGTCACCTTCAGTATGATGGGAAAATTCTTTTTCTTCCTGTCCAATTTCTTCTTCATTGATTTCATGAACATCTAACAATTTTGGTTCCATCTGATGCTCAGTGCTGTTGATATCTGTTTCCATGGAAACAACATCCTCTTGACATGAGGAATTTTTATTTTCAGATAAGGACAATTCATGTTTTTCATTTGACCTTGAACTTTTAGACAATGTTGAATTTTTTTCATTTCCCTTTTGCTGATTTTGGAAACTAGTTTCATTTATTTTATTTTCTTTGTGTCCAGTGTTCGTATGTAATTCGCTCAGGGGGGATAACCTTGAAGTATTTTGTTTTTCTGTTCGTTGATCTTGATCTGTATTCTTTCTTACTTCACTATCTATAGACTTTTCATCACTACTTGCAGTTCTAAAAATATCTTCTCTTGATTTGTATCCATCACTTTCTTCAAAGGATTCAGAAAATACATGTTGGTCTTCTGTTATGTCTTCACTTTCTTCTGTACTTACCTGTCGTCTGCTGATATCGCTATTTATAGATTTTGAGTTATTTTTAGATATTTTGTCTGATTCACTGTCATTATCAAGTTCGTTTAATTTTCTTTCATTCCAATTTTCTACATAACTAATATTTACTGGGTTTACTGCAGTGCTCATATGGTTTTGACCAGAAATGTCCTTTTGTTGGAACCTTGATGATCTTTGATGATCTTTGATCACATTTTCTCTAGAAATTTCTTCATTTTCTTCTGTTACATTTTCTGGATTATCTCCTGAAATTTCTTCACTGTCTTCTATTACGTTATCACTTGAAGTTTCTATTTTTTTCAGACCTTCTTTTTGCCTACTAATTGTAACTTTTGTTTGTCTATTGACCATTTCTTCGGAAGAAGTACTGTACAAGGTGTCATTATCAGTATTTTTATGATCCAATTTTGTTAATCTTGAACTTCTTTTTTCATTTATGTCAGTGGTTTGATCTTGGGAATCTAACGATTCTAATCTTGATCTTCTCAATGATTTCTGAGGACTATCTCCATCAGACTTCCTGGGTGAAACTTTTTGCAATCTTGATCTTCTCACTGATTTCTGAGGACTGTCTTCATCAGTCTTCATAGGTGAAACTTTCTGCAATCTTGACCTCCTCCTAGATTTATGAGGACTTTCTTCATCAGAGTTCATGGGAGAAACTTTCTGCAATCTTGATCTTCTAACTGATTTTTGAGGACTATCTTCAGCAGACTTCATAGGTGAATCTGCCTGCAATCTTGAATTTCTTACTGATTTCTGAGGACTATCTTGATCAGAGTTCATCTGTGAAACTTTATGCAATCTTGAACTTCGTCTCCCATCATCAATATTTGTATTTCTAGATAATGCTTGTTCATTGATAGAAGTCTTTAACTTTTTGCAAGAGGCTAGTTCCCTTTCAACTTTCTTATCATTCTGAACCACAATTCCTCCTTCTGATTCATCAGCACCATCTATGCGTTCTAATTCTATTCTTAAACTCTTTTCTGAAATATCAACATCAGCCATTTTTGCTGATGAAATTTTTGTTGACATTACAGAATTATTATTGACACTGCTATTATGAACTGATTGAAACGGCCTTTTCCTTGGAGATTGCCTGAGTGTCTCCTCCTTGCTTTGCCTATACAAAGGTGATGTGGAATCACTGGAAACTTCATCTATCACAATAGAATGTCTGACAGCTTGCAAATTCTTTGAAGCTTTATCCTCATTCTGTCTTGGTTTTTTTCTTGGAGATCTGCTAATAGTTTCAGTATCAATCTGTTTTAGTTTTTTTCTTGGAGATGTTCTAAAAGTTTCAGTATAACTTTCTTTGTTTGAGTCGAGAGTCGAGGTGATTGTTCCTTGATCTGACCCTGTAGTCTTGAACTCTGAACTTGATGATACATTATCATCTGACTCCACTTGTACTTTCTGTTTTGTTCTTGACCGTAGTGATGCATGTGTCAATATATCACTTCCATTCGCAGATTTATTTTTTCTTGTCTGAGAATAGGGACTTAGGTCCGAGTTCAAATCACTTCCATTTTCACTACCTATAATTATAAACAAATAAAGATTACTATTTTCTGCCATTAGTGTTCAATCATATCTTAAAGGGGCACTAGCTGTCAAATTCATGTTCACCGATTTGACTCAAATTCTCATATCTAATGTATAACAATGTAAAACATTTATCCAAATTATAAAAAGTCTAAAATAAACAATTTACAGGGCATAGGGTGGATAATATGTAGCTTCGTTTTGTGTGTATTTTAGTCTAGACACCATCTAATTAACTGTTGAGTTGACCTCCCGAAAACCACCGATCCCTTATAAGGTATATAAACATAAATAAAGATATAAATAGATAGCGCAACTCATGCAAATGGATTCTTCTAGGTCTACTAAATTTCATTTATAGATTAAAAATATATGTTAATCATCATTTTTACCTGTATAAGAATGATTTTTTTGAGGATTGAATCAGTCAATTAAATGATAAACCTTTGTTTCACTTTCAATGTTGACATTCTTTTCCTTTAAATAATCAAACATGCACACAATTCATGCTTTTTCCATCTCTAGCTTAGGGGTTAAATTGAAGTTCACATGAATACCGATTCAATGAGGTGGAATTATTCACTTGCAAGTGAATAATTCATCATCAATATTTCTTTGCTTATTTTGACAAAATTATACAATACTAGCTGCTAAAAGCGAATTATTATTTCACTATTTCACTTTCATTAATGATTGAACAAAAAAAATCATGTTTTATAATTTTTTTATATCTCGTAGCTAGTGCCCCTTTAAAACTTTTACTATTTTTTAACATTAGACATGTTGTTAGAACTGAAATAACTTACAAATAAAAATACTTCTTGAGAAAGATAATTTTCCCTACAAATTCTTTGTTTTTTGGCATCAGTTATGACGAGATACATGTAATAGATAAGTTTCGATATGATGTAATTTGAGTTTGAGCTATATCTGCTGGCTTTCATTTGGAGGTGTAAGTTACTGATTTTCTTATTTAACTGTCAAAATTGAAATATGTGGTACTAACACATTTGATTGTAGTGATGAATGAAGCAATGCTGAAAAAAAAATTAATATTGTTCCGAAAACAACTTTTTCTAGTGGTGAATATAACAAGTTTGGATTTGGGTGATGCATGAAGGAATTGTGCATGTAGAATTCAATCCTGACAAGAAAAGGGAAGTAACTCTTGCTATAAGATTTTCTATAAGAATGTATGCAGGCTTTGGCAAAACCACGAAATCAAATATCCAAGAAAATGCAAGTTTTCCTCAATCCACGAAAGTTGGTACCCACGAAATTAATGAACCCACAGTATTGAAACTCTTTGTGTAAAGCTTTTCTTTTATCAGTCTATGACTGAATAAAACATTTCATCTTGTTATTTTGCCAACTGACAATCAATAGACCATTTTCATATTACCAACTTTTGACTCCAGAGTTTATATTTTTTCGACAGGTTACCTACTTTCGGGTAGGACATCCTGGTACTCAGTCAAATAAGAGCAACTTAAAGAAGTAAAATCAAGCTTACAATCGGTACAATTTGGAGGGAAAAATAGTTCTGTGTTTTCTGTACATAGCAAAATCATCAAAAAACACTAAACTCCCCCCCACCCCCCCCCCGAATTGTACCGATTATGTGTTTGATTTTACTTTTTTTGGTTGCTTTTACTTTTTTGGTTGCTCTTACTTGACCGAGTACCAGGATGTCCTACCACAGAGTAGGTAACCTGCCGAAAAATTGTATAATCCGGAGTCAACAAGCACAAAGACCCTTCATTTTTTTCAGTCTTTTAAAAAGCTTGTTTTTTTGAAACAGGGTAGCGAACATCCTTAACAACTTAACATTATACCTTCTGGTGTGTCTGATGGTAGATTGACTCCTTCTAGGATGGCTGGTATGGAACTTTTTCTTTTAAGATTACTAAGTGATGCACTCAATCTGGTTGACGCATTTGATCTAAGACTATCTCTTCTTTTATTGGTCTAAAAATAAATATATAATTGAGGCCACACTTATATTTTGGTTTGCCCAAACCCTACCCAAAGGTAGAGACAGTGGGTAGGTAGGTAGGCACTTTCTTTTTTTTTCAGCAAAGAGAAATTGAAGTTTCAGATGTTTTTTTAATCTTCATGCCTATCTGATTAAAAAAAAAAACTTTTTCACATCAGGACAATAAAAGATTTTGAGTAGGCAGCTATTTTCTAGGCAGGTAGGGTTAGGGCAAACAAACATATTATTTTTTATGGCCTGAGTCTTTAGTTTTCTATGTTGTGTTTTGTATACTGTTGTTTTTCTTTTGGACTCTTTGCCATGGCTTTCCCAGTTTATTTTTGACTTATGAGTTTGAATGTCCCTTAGGTATTTTTCGGCTCTTTTTTAATATTACAGTAAATTAAGTTAAATTGTATTGTATGTAAAAGCAATTTTTTCAGTTAACACCAGGAAATTATGAATGATAAAACATGACATTCTATTGACTATTTTCATATTACCGACTTTTGACTCCGGAGTTAATATTTTTTCGACAGGTTACCTATTCTGTGGTAGGACATCCTGGTATTCGGTCAAGGAAGAGCAACTTAGAGAAGAAAAATCAAGCTTACAATCGGTACAATTTGGGGGGAAAATTAACTGTTTCATGTTTTTTATATATGACAAAATAATCGGAAAACAGTAAACTTTCCCCCCAAATTGCACCGTTTATGTGTTTGATTTTATTTCTTTTGGTTGCTCTTACTTGACCGAGTACCAGGATGTCCTACAGTACTAGTGGAGTAGGTAACCTGTCGAAAAATAATATAATCCGGAGTCAAAAGTCGGTAATATGAAAATAGTCTATTGAGTCTGAGTTGAGTTTATCTTCAATAATTCTCTGTGTATTTAATACTTAATAGCAAGGTTCAATGATAACATAATCAAGATGATTTAATGTCAATTTTAATGTTCAAAAGGCCTTAAACATCTAATAGATATAAGAAGATGTGGTATGAGTGCCAATGAGACAACTCTCCATCCAAGTCACAATTTATAAAAGTAAACCATTATAGGTCAAAGTACGGTCTTCAACACGGAGCCTTGGCTCACACCGCACAGTAAGCTATAAAGGGCCCCAAAAATTACTAGTGTAAAACCATTCAAACGGGAAAACCAACTCTCTAATCTATATAAAAAATGAGAAACGAGAAATACTTATGAACCACATCAACAAACGACAACAACTGAACATCAGATTCCTGACTTAGGACAGGTGCAAACAATGTTGATATGTAAATGGAAACTTGGATTTAAAATACAAGAATGAAACAAATCATTAGGATAGCACTTTTAACAAGGAATAGTTTTATCACATGCATTTTTGCAATGGTGATTACTTGTTAGTGGTTAAAAGCAGTTTTAGCATTTATGAACTAAAAAATGTATATTGGTCATTTGCAAAAAATGTGGAATTTTCAGTAAATCTATGCTAAAGTTTTTATATTTAAAGGAAAATTCAGTTTTAAGTGTTTAAATGAAAGATTGTAGGATTCATGAGTTGGAACATCAATCATAAATAACATTAAGATCTATTTTGATAAAATTAAAATATAATGAAGTCAGATTTTTGCGTAATTTATGTGTGTACAGTGTCAGGGAAACAAATTTCAAATGATGTTTTTCCTATTTTCTGATTGCCTTGATATCTGCAAAAGGAACTATTTGAGAATGTTAATAATAACTAACGAAAAATCACAGCTTCTTTATTATTCTATGTAACATTTTGTCTACAAACTAAATTCAATCAGCGTAGATGAAATGTATGTCTATCCTGTTACCGCTACTAAATCAACCGTTGAATTGTTTCTCCCTATGGATATGGAACTATTTAGTGATGATTTCAAAAGCACAAAGCATCCTGCAAATTTAACACAGCACGTTTCTTGCATAACAGTGTAGAGAAAAGAAAACTCAAGACATTTAGTGAAAAAAATTAGTGGGTACCCTTTTATCATGTCTATGCTGTTACCAACATATTTATTAATTACACCAATGTTATACTTGTAAAAAGTGTAATTATGTGTTGGAAATTAAAATCACAACAGAAAAACATTATCACTTCATCAAAGGGAGTAGTAATTTCACAACTGCAATTTCCAATTAACATAAACTGCTAACACAGAGATATGTCTCGCCTATTTGCTATTTTGGTAATGCAAATGTTGAAATTAAAATAGCAATACTTTAACATGTAACTTATGCAAATATTCAAAGTCAATGAACCATGACTGAAGGTACAGGGCTAAACAATTTCCATGGAAATGAGATGTGCCAATGCTAATACAACTGCATACCAAATACCATTGACTTTTCATAAGTCGTTCCCTTTAAACAAACCTAAACACAAACATTAACTTGTAAACTACGTAAAAGTTTCAAAGTCAATGAACCATAATGAGGGGATGGGGTTATATAATATCCATGGAAATAAAACTTGCAAATGCCAATACATTTGCATACCAAATATCATTGACTTAACATTAGTGGTTCATCTTAAACTGACCTAATCACAAACTAATACATGAAAACTAAGGAAAAGTTTCAAAGTCAATAGACCACGACTGAGGGGGCGGGGCCAAATAATCTCCATGGAAATGAGATATGACTATGCTTATACAACTGCATACCAAAAAATATTGACTAACCACTAGTGGTTCCCCATAAACTGACCTAATCACAAACTAATACATGTAAACTAAGCAAAGTTACAAAGTCAATAGACCATGACTGAGGGGGCAAGGCCAAATAATCTCCATATTAATGAAATGTGCCAATGCTAATACAACTGCATACCAAATAGCATTGACCTACCACTAGTGGTTCACCATGAACTAGACCTAATCACAAACTAATACATTGTTGACGCCGATGCTGCCAGCTGAAACAGCATACCTACATGTATGTCTCGCTTTTTGACTCTTGTTAAGGCGAGACAAAAAAACCCTGAAAAAATAAGTTTTTTTTTATTAGCCAGTATTTTACGAAGAATATTGATGAAACAGTTCAATGCGTTTCTAAAGGATTTTAATATATATGTATACAACTTTGTAATATATTTTTACAGTGTCTCATAAGTCAATTTGTTTGGCTGGGTATTGATTATTTTAAATATTGCATATCATATAATGTTCAACTGTTAATCAATACCTGAAACTTTAATAAAATAATTTATTATCTAATAATGAAAATTGATTAAGTAGTTTTATTGTCTGTGGGGATATAATTGACACCTACATGTGTTTTTACAGTTATATTTCACTATTTTTGACAAACAACAAGTGAGCTTGGGTATTAAAAATTTATTGTTTTAATTTCAATATCAATAAATATGATAAAGTTATAAGTAATTTATTTTCATAATGTATATAATTGTTTGAAATAACTATAGTTAGAAAGCACATGTTAAATTATTTATGGAAAACTAAAATTATACAAATTGTTAAAAAGATAAAATTTCCATTAATAATTAAGCTGGCTCATTTATGTTGATCATCAAAGTCAAAATTGAATTTTCCTGTAGTTATAACAAGATATTGTGTAAACTAAAATTGGAGTTAATATCAGAAGTATTCCATCGGGGAAGCTAAAATGCTTTCAAAGCATATTCTTTTATCACAAGGACTCAATCTCACAATGAAACATTTGGAAAGGTGAATTCCTTTAGTGAACTGTTTACAAAACAAATCACATATTTCCACTCTACATGCCCAACTTGGTTATACTGATCTTGTTATATAGAAGATATGATCAATCATAGATAAAAAAAATTTCATTTATACAAGTATAACATCTTCTTATTTTTATATTGTATATCAACAAGAGTGCACACGCTGAAATGTCTCGCTTGCTTTACTGGCCATTGATTTTATGTTGAAAGTCTTAAAGATAAAGGTTTTACTAAAAGCATTACAGAAACATAACATTTTTAACAAGAGGCTCATGAGAGCCTGATATCGCTCACCTGTAATTTCAATTTCAGGCATTTGACTTATTTGTAGATCTTACTTTGCTGAACAATTTTGTCATTTACACTTTCTCTCTTTCTATAATAATATTAAAAAAGATAATACATAACCCAAAACTGTAAAATTTCCTAAAAATTAACTATTTCTGGACAGTAACCCAACAATAAGTTGTCCTATTGGTCTGAAGATTACTTGACAGGTAGATCTAAACCTGGTTAACACGTTCACCTATGTCAGTTTGCTCTTACTGCTTTAGTTTTTGAGATGAAAGCCCAAAACTTCATTTGACCCCTATGTTCTATTTTTAAAAACTGCCGCCATGTTTTTGAATGAATCAAATCCCCGAATATAATCTATAAACTAGATACCCTAAGGAACATTCAATTAAAGTTTTTAAGTATTTGGCCAAGTAGTTTCAGAGAAGAAGATTTTTGAAAAAGTAATTAGACTTTCACAAAAAATGTAAAAAACAAGAATGTGTCCATAGTACACGGATGCCCCACTCACACTATCATTTTCTATGTTCAGTGGACCGTGAAATTGGGGTCAAAACTCTAATTTGGCATTAAAATTAGAATGATCATACCATAGGGAACATGTGTACTAAGTTTAAAAAAAAAACAAAAACTTTAACCTGAAGTGGGACAGACGGACGAAAGGATGAACAAACGGACGCAGACCGAAAAACATAATGCCCCTAGGTGGGGCATTAAAAAACGTTTTAAAGGCAATAACTCCTTAAGGGATCAATTGACTATTTAGATCATGTTGACTTATTTGTAGATCTTACTTAGCTGAACATTTATTGCCATTTATACTTTCTCTCTATCTAATATAATATTAAAGGAAATAACCAAAAACAGTAAAATTTAATAAAAATAAACTATTTCCAACAGTCATGACAGTAACCCAACAATGGGTTGTTGAACTTGTCTGAAAATTTCATAACAGATAGATCATGACCCATTTATCACTTTAACTCCCATTCACATTTGCTGTAGTTTTTGAGATATAAGCCAAAAACTGCTTTTGTCCCCTATGTTCTATTTTTAGCCATGGCGGCCATGTTTGTTAATGGATCAAAACTTCAGACACAATTTATAAATCAGTTACCCTAAGGAACATTCAGTTAAAGTTTGGAAGTATTTGGCCCAGTAGTTTCAGAGAAGAAGATTTTTGAAAAAGTAAGACGCACGAAAAATGTCAAAAATAAACATTTCAAGGGCAATAACTCCTTAAGGAGTCAATTGACTATTTTGATCATTTGACTTATTTGTAGATCCTACTTAGCTGAACATTTTTGCCATTTACACTTTCTCTCTATCTATTATTATATTAAAGATAATAACCAAAAAACAGTAAAATTTCATAAAAATAAACTATTTCGGACAGTAACCCTACAATGGGTGGTCCAATTAGTCTGAAAATTTCACAGCAGATAGATCTTGACTTATTCATCACTTTAACTCCCCATGTCACTTTTGCTCTAACTGCTATAGTTTTTGAGATAAAGGCCAAAAACTGCATTTGACCCCTATGTTCTATTTTTAGCCATGGCGGTCATGTTTGTTAATGTATCAAAACTTCGGACACAATTTATAAACCAGTTACCCTAAGGAACATTCAGTTTAAGTTTAGAAGTATTAGGCCCAGTAGTTTCAGAGGAGAAGATGTTTTAATGCTAGCAAACATGATGAACAAATTGTGTAAAATTGTCTTTAAAGGGCAATAACTCCTTAAGGGGTCAATTGACAATTTTGGTCATATAAACTTTTTTGTAGATCTTACTTCGCTGAACATTTTTGCTGTTGACAGCTTATCTTTATCTTCAATAATATTCAAGATAATAACCTTTCCTTAAAATTACCAATTTAGTAGCAGCAACTCAACAATGGGTTGTTCGGTTCGTCTGAAAATTTCAGGGCTGATAGAATTGACCTATTGAACATTATTACCCCATACCAGATTTGCTCTAAATGCTTTAGTTTTTGAGATATAAGCCAAAAACTGCATTTGACCCCTATGTTCTATTTTTAGCCATGGCGGCCATGTTTGTTGATGGATCAAAACTTCAGATACAATTTATAAACTAGATACCCTAAGGAACATTCAGTTAAAGTAGAAGGTATTTGGCCCAGTAGTTTCAGAGGAGAAGATTCTTGAAATAGTTCATGACAACGATGACAGACGACAGACGACAACGAACGCCAAGTGATGGCATAAGCTCACATGGCCCTTTGGGCCAGGAGCTAAAAATCTATGACAATGAGGTCAAGGTCAGATAAATTGTGTCAGACAGACATATACACCTTACAATTTTTTTATACACCAAATATAGTTGACCTATTGCATATGCTAATGAAAAACAGACCAAAACACAAAAACTTAACATTGACCTATGAACCATGAAAATGAGGTCAAGGTCAGACTTTACCTGCCAGACAGACATGTGCACCTTACAATTATTCCATACACCAAATATAGCTGACCTATTGCTATTAGTATTTGAAAAACAGACCAAAACACAAAAACTTAACATTGACCATTGAACCATAAAAATGAGGTCAAGGTCAGATGATACCTTCCAGACAAATATGTACACCTTACAATCTTTCCATACACCAAATATAGTTGACCTATTGCTTATAGTACTTCAAAAACAGACAAAAACACAAAAACTTAACATTGACCAATGAACCATGAAAATGAGGTCAAGGTCAGATTATACCTGCCAGACAGACATGTACACCTTACAATCTTTCCATACACCAAATATAGTTGACCTATATTGCTTATAGTACTTGAAAAACAGACAAAAACACAAAAACGTAACATTGACCTATGAACCATGAAAATGAGGTCAAGGTCAGACTTTACCTGCCAGACAGACATGTGCACCTTACAATTATTCCATACACCAAATATAGCTGACCTATTGCTATTAGTATTTGAAAAACAGACCAAAACACAAAAACTTAACATTGACCATTGAACCATAAAAATGAGGTCAAGGTCAGATGATACCTTCCAGACAAATATGTACACCTTACAATCTTTCCATACACCAAATATAGTTGACCTATTGCTTATAGTACTTCAAAAACAGACAAAAACACAAAAACTTAACATTGACCAATGAACCATGAAAATGAGGTCAAGGTCAGATTATACCTGCCAGACAGACATGTACACCTTACAATCTTTCCATACACCAAATATAGTTGACCTATATTGCTTATAGTACTTGAAAAACAGACAAAAACACAAAAACGTAACATTGACAAATGAACCATGAAAATGAGGTCAAGGTCAGATGATACCTACCAGACAGACTTGTACACCTTACAATCATTCCATACACCAAATATAGTTGACCTATTGATTACAGTACTTGAAAAACAGACCAAAACACAAAAACTTAACATTGACCAATGAACCATGAAAATGAGGTCAAGGTTGGATGAAACCTGCCAGACTGACATGTACACATTACAATCATTCCATACACCAAATATAGTTGACCTACTGCTTTTAGTATTTGAGAAACGGACCTAATCACGTAACTTTAACCTTGATCACTGGTCCATGAAATGAGGTTGAGGTCAGGTGAACTCTGTCTGACGGACATGTAGACGTTGCAAGGAACCCATACACCAAATATATTTATCCTATTACTCATAATAAGTGAGAAATTCACATGACAAAAAAACTCAAATTGTTTTCCAGGCAGTCGCTGAACCATGAAAATGAGGTCAACAACAATGGACATATATTTGACAGAAACTTTGTAACATAAGGTATCTGTATACAAGATATGAAGCATCTAGGTCTTCTACCTTCTGAAATATAAAGCTTTATACAAATAGTTTACGCCGCCACCCCCAACGGATAGTAATACCTATGTCTCCCATACTGCGACTTTGGTTGCGGCGAAACAAAAACTATTATATATACAAAATTTGTAATCAGCAAGTAATCATATGGATGTTGTCTTAAAGTAATCTTAAAGTAATCATGATTACACCTGATTTTTACATTGTAATCGATTAAATTACGATTACTTGTAATTAAAAATTGCATGATTAATGATTACATGTGATTACATTGCAAAATGTAATTGATTACAGCTGATTACGATTACCCCATGCCTGAACAGGACAGACAATATTTGACAGAAATGTCTTTAAAAAGTTTATAATTACATATAGTTTTACACATAATGAAATGTTTGGTTGTTTGAATTCATTTAAAGGTTACGTCGTCTTAATCCTTGCAATTTAGCATATACTGATGCAATACTGCTATTGGCAACAGGATAGACAAAAAGGGTAACAGCAAAGAACTTGATATGGTGGTATATCGTTAACATACATTCCTGTTATCAGCTGGATACGACCACAGAGGTCGAACTCTGAACAGTTGGGGCAAGTATGGACACAATATTCAAGCTTGATACAGCTCTGAATTTGGATAGTGATTAAATATTTGACACATTATAGATTTCTGACACAGAATAAATGTGGTCAGATAACTTAAAAATTTGAAATGGGACATTTAATCTACTTAATGGTCCAATATCCAAAATCTAATTCCATGGTTAGATTCAGCATATAAAAAAAAACAAACCATGAATTCAAACAAAGTTTAATTTTGGACCCTTTGGACCTTAATATGGACTAATTTGAAAACAGGGCCCAAAATTAAAAATCTTAATGCACACTTAGATTCAGCAATCATAGAACCACAAGAATTCAGTTTTTGATGAAATCAAACAAAGTCTAATTTTGGACCCTTTGGACCTCAATGTAGACCTATTTAAAAATGTCCAAATATCCAATATAGTGTGGTATGGAACCTTGTGTTCCAATTTCATAGAGATCCATAGACTTATACTTAAGTAATTATCCATTAACCAGAAAAACCTTGTTTTGCCCCTAATTCCTGAACGGTTTGGGCCATAATCCCCAAAGTCAATCCCAACCTTCCCTTAGTGGTATGGAACCTTGTGGTACAATTTCATAGAGATCCATACACTTATACACAAGTTATTGTTCGGAAACTAGAAAAATGCCTTTTTTGACCCCTAATTCCTAAACAGTTGGGACCATAAACCCAAAAATCTATCCCAATCTTCCTTTTGTGCTATTGAACCTTGTGGTTAAATTTCATAGAGATCCATTCACTTATACTAAAGTTATTGTCCGGAAACCTAATGTCTTCAGATGTCGACATGATAGCAATATACGAACGCAAATTTCGGGACGTACAGACAAGGTTAAAACTTAATGCACCCTACGCCATGGCGGGGGCATAAAAAAGTGCTAAACATTATGAATTGCTTTCTCAGACTTGCATTGCTGGTGGTTATTTTTATGACCTTTGAAAACAAATTTTTAGAGGTATTTTTCTGTACAACATGGAAAATTGACAAATAATCAATCATTACACAGAATGATAATATATAGCAGTTTTTACTCTTGAAAACCATCTTATTGGCTATGAAAAACAAGCTTAAAATTTTATCAAAAACTTTTCTAAATAACCTGAAATTTCTTTTAAATATGGTAACAGGAGAGACAAAATATTGCACCACCTACCAAAAAATGTTTCAATATATTCCTGTATGGCATTATCAAGATTGCATCTTTTTATATGTTGTTCCATAAGTACTGTTTGTTGTGATTTGCTTATGAAGAGGACTGTTAACAAATTTCCAGCATTATTTATTCGTGAAAAAAGGTCGCAGATGTTTATAATGTTATTCTATGCAATTTTCTTTTAATATAGATTATAGGAATAAATCATTTGTAATTGAATAAAAAAATTCACATTTATAATTATCCCTTAAAAAAAATTCACAAAAATTACATCCTATAGACATGATAGATATAGGAAGATGTGGTATGAGTGCCAATGAGACAACTCTCCATCCAAGTGACAATTTATAAAAGTAAACCATTATAGGTCAAGGTACAGCCTTCAGCACGGAGCATTGGCTCACATCCAACAGCAAGCTATAAAGGGCCCCAAAAATTACTAGTGTAAAACCATTCAAACGGGAAAACCAACGGTCTTATCTATATAAAAACGAGAAACGAGAAACACGTATGAACTACATAAACAGACAACAACTACTGTACATCAGATTCCTGACTTAGGACAGGTGCAAACATTTGCAGCGGGATTAAACGTTTTAATGGTACACATATATAGATTCTACCACTGCATCAAGCATGATACGATATTTCTCCACTCAAGAAAGTTTTTTAAATGTGTGAGGTATATATATAATAACAAAATAAATGAAATAAACACTGCTGAAGACCATACAGTGCCCTATAGTTGTGTACATCCTGGTTCTTGTGGAAAGTTGTTCTCATTCATTGTCATTGGCAATCCTACCACATGAACACCTCCTTATTTTTATATGTTACCACTACATGTATGCCCCAAGTCACTTTATGCACTTTACTTGATATTACCTCGGCAACTGATTCTGAATCCCGTACAAATGTCCACTTTCTGACAGTAGTTTCTCGTTTCCTAAAAAAATAAGTATACAAATGTTTAATAAAAGAGTGCACACTGAAATTCATGCTTGACTTACCGATCATGATTGAATTCATGTTGAAAGCCTAAGAAAAAAGGGTTATACAACAAGTATTCTATAATCAAAGCACTAGAGCGCTACAAAGCAGTTGCCGCTAAGTCGATGTTTTTGTGATTTATACTAGGTTTTTATCTGTATATAAAAATATTATACCAGTACAGCAGTCAGGAGATTATATTGATCAAATACAGAAAAGACTATTGACAATTGATTTTAACTAACTCAGTATCATTAGGAGACAATTGAAGAAGTGAATTCTCTTTTTGAAATTGATAAGCAGAAGTGGTGAGACTTAAAAGAGAAGTGCTTGGTCAGTCATTGCGCTATAATGTTAAGTCTATATCTTAACATTTGAATTTTTTTTGTATTGTTCAAATCCAATTTCATTTTATGTCTGAGAATACCATTACAGTAACAGTTGTCTCAGTTTATGTCCTAAATTGACATTTATAGTTACATGCATTAAATGTTAAAAATGCAATAAATGGATCAAACCTAATTACTGAGGGCCATTATTATCATGTTTTAATGAAGTAAAGCATCATTTTGCCAAAAATTAGAATCTTTTGATGTACGCTGGAGTTGCGAGTGCCTAAAGAAAACAAAATACTTCTGTTCTTTGGCATAAACAGTTGTTTCTTTGAAATATCATATGACCCGTCTACAAGTTCAATGAGCTTTAGTTCTTAATTTTATTTCACACAATTAGCACTACGAGTAACAAGAATGGGAATGACACTGATAAAAAGCACTCAAATTTTGACTTAATTCATCTAAGTCAATCGAAAAACATGAAAAATTCGAAATCCATCTATAAATGATTGTTTTGAAACTTTACTAGTCCACCATTGTCTTTGACTTTAACTTGTTCTAAATTGATTAATTATAAAAACACAGGAAATTTATCATAGCAGAAGAAGAATATAAATTTTGTACTTCGACCAGTTTGGTATCCCCATGCAGGATTCTACGTCACAAATATGAAAGATTCATTATAGCATAAAAGCAATTGCTTTAAAAATTAAAGAACCTTAGTGAGCGCGCTCACATACCCCACGTCCCCACATTGTGATTGGAGAAATAAAATATGTGTAAGAAAAAAAAATTGTATAAGAAAAAAAAATTGAATCATAATTTCCTGTCAATAATCACATCTACATAGTATGTCCTTATTATCTACAAAGTTTCATGAAATTATGTTGTGTGGTTTCAGAGGAGTTGCTATGACAAACTGTTGCAGAAGTACTTTGAAGCAAATAAATTCAAAGGGGCATAACTCCTAGAAAAAAAATTGAATCATAATTTCCTGTCAATATGCACATCTACATAGTATGTCCTTATTATCTACAAAGGTTTCATGAAATTCTGTTGTGTGGTATCAGAGGAGTTGCGATGACAAACTGTTGCAGTAGTACATTAAAGTAAATAAGTTCAAAGGGGCGTAACTCCTAGAAAAAAAATTGAATTGCAATTTCCTGTTGATATGCACAACTACATAATATGTCCTTATTATCTAAAAAGGTTTCGTGAAATTCTGTTGTGTGGTTTGAGAGGAGTTGCGATGACAAGAAACAGGACTGACGGACTGACGGACGGACAGACGGGTCAAAAACATTATACCCTCCGCAACTCGTTGCGTGGGGTATAACAACAATATCACTGATCCATGTAAATGAGATAAAAGTCAGATAAATCATATCAGAGAGGAACATCTACACCTTACAATCATTCCATTCACCAAATATAGTATCTATGATATGGAAAAGAACTATCCAAGGAAACTAAACTTTGACTAATTAACCATGAAACAGTTCAATACATTACATTACAATATTGAACATGTAATGCTAAAATTTGGGCATTACACATGACATGCATTACTTGGTAAAATGTAAAGCATTACAGGGCATTACAATTACAAATTAACATTACCCCATGCCCGATATACACAGTGTCAAATATGACTGTCAAGTCCAATGACAAACCAGAAAAATTTCAATATCAAAAGTTAATCCACATTCAGTGTTACCATACCTGTCAACTGACCAGTATCCTGCGGGTCACACCCGAGAATTTCACTTCATACCCGGGATTTTTTAAATACCCGCTGGGTCGTTAAATAACCCGTGAATTCAGAAAATGACCCGTTTTCATCCAGGATTCTTGAGCCGTTAGACTGATTTCATAAGTGATTTTCCTTTGAAATACCAGCAAATTCGTAATACTTCCTGGACAGGCAGACCTGCCAACTTTCCCGCTTTATGGGGGATTTTTCCCATGAAAGGTGTGGACCTGACCCTTATAAAACTGAATTATTTAGACTAAATACCTTAAACTAGAGGCTCTCAAGAGCCTATGTCGCTCACCTGTATTTACTGATGCTTTGGAAATCATGTAAAATAAGGTTAAAATCATAATTAATAGTATTAGATATTAGATATTATAATGATATCTAAGATACTAACAAAAAACTGCAAAATTTCTGTGAAATTACTAACTCAGGGGCAGCAACCCAACAACTGGTTGTCCGATTCGTCTGAAAATTTCAGGGCAGATAAATCTTAATCTGATGAACATTTTTGCCATCTGTCAGATTTGCTCTAAATGCTTTAGTTTCAGAGATATAAACCAAAAACTGCATTTTACCCCTATGTTCTATTTTTAACCATGTCGGCCATGATGGTTGGAAGGCAGGGTCATCAGACAAATTTTTTAAACAAGATACCCTAATTATGATTAAGGCCAAGTATGATTTAATTTGTCTCAGTAGTTTGAGAGAAGAAGATTTTTGTAAAAGATTACAAAAATTTACGAAAAATTGTTAAAAATTGACTATAAAGGGCAATAACTCCTAAAGGGGTCGACTGACAATTTTGGTCATAACGACTTATTTGTAGATCTTACTTTGCTGAACATTATTGCTGTTTACAGTTTATCTCTATCTATAATAATATTCAAGATAATAACCAAAAACTGCAAAATTTCCTTAAAATCACCAATTCAGGGGCAGCAACCCAACAACGGGTTGTCAGATTTGTCTGAAAATTTCAGGGCGGATAGATCTTGACCTGATAATCTGTCAAATTTACTCTTAATGCTTTGGTTTCAGAGATATAAGCCAAAATCTACATTTTACCCCAATGTTCTATTTTAAGCCATGGCGGCCATCATGGTTGGTTGGGTCATCGGACATATTTTTTAAACTAGATACCCTAATGATGATTGTGGCAAAGTTTGGTTAAATTTGGCCCAGTGGTTTCAGAGGAGAAGATTTTTGTAAAAGCTAATGACGACGGAAGACGGACGCTAAGTGATGAGAAAATCTCACTTGGCCCTTCAGGCCAGGTGAGCTAAAAAGGCATTCACAGGTGTAAAAAAATACATTTAAACACATGTATACTCATTCAAAACCATAGATGTTCTAATTAAGTACACTAATGACTTGTTTAGGTATGCATTAGTTCCTCTTGTGCTCAAAATCCCCCATAGAGATTTTGAAAAGTTGGCAGGTATGGACAGGAGGTTCAAATACATGTAGCTGTGTTAACTGTCAAATTATGTGACCCATTAAGTGCATGGCTTCACTTGACAGCTTTGGTGTCAAACACACTGTTAAATTAACACCAATTACCTTAGCTAAAGGTCATAAATAATTTGTCTATTTCAAAGTTGTTTGACAATAAATTTGAGTCACTTCCCCTTTTTTGTCACCTTTCACAATATACTCCTTAATTTTATGTTTTTGTCGAGCCTTCGACTTTTGTTGAAAAAGCGAAACATAGCGATCCTACATTCCGTTGGTGTCGTCATCGGCGGCGTCCACAAATATTCACTCTGTGGTTAATGTTTTTTAAATTTTAATAACTTTCTTAAACTATCCAGGATTTCTACCAAACTAGGACAGAAGCTTGTTTATGATCATAAAATAGTATCCAGAAGTAAATTTTGTAAAAAAAAAATTCCATTTTTTCCGTAATTTACCTCTTAATGGACTTAGTTTTTCTGCCAGGAAACATTACATTCACTCTGTGGTTAAAGTTTTTATACGACCTCAAAAAAATTTTGGGGTCGTATATTGGTATGACGTTGGCGTCGTCCAAAGAAACATTGGTTTTCGCACTCTAACTTTAGTTTAAGTGAATGGATCTCTATGAAATTTTACCATAAGGGTTATAGTACCAACAGTTAAGGAATTAGGGGCCAAAAATAAGCATTTTCTAGTTTCCAGACAATAACTTGTGGAACGGTGTATGGATCTCTCTGAAATTATACCACAAGTTTCCATACCACAAAGGAGTGGTTAGGATTTGCTTTTGGGGGGTTATGGCTCAAACCGTTTAGGAATTAGGGGCAAAAAAGGGGGAAAAAAAAGGTTGTCCTGGTTAATGGACAAATACTTTAGTACAAAACATAATTTAAAGCAGTGTAAGGGAGATAAATCACATACAATATTTGAATTACCTCCCTTACACTGCTTTTAAATTATGTATAAAGTAATGGTTAATGAACAATTATTGGGGTTCTTTGATATGCTAAATCTAACCGTGTATTTAGATTTTTATTTTGGGTCCCGTTTTTTAAATTGGTCTACATTAAGGTCCAAAGGGTCCAAAATTAAACTTAGTTTGATTTTAACAAAAATTGAATTCTTGGGGTTCTTTGATATGCTTAATCTAAACATGTGTTTAGATTTTTGATTATGGGCCCAGTTTTCAAGTTGGTCCAAGTTGGGGTCCAAAATTAAACTTTGTTTAATTCAACAAAAATTGAATATATGGGGTTCTTTGATATGCTGAATCTAATCATGTATTTTGATTTTGGGCCCCGTTATCAAATTGGTCCACATTAAGGTCAAAAGGGTCCAAAATTAAACTTTGTTTGATTTCATCAAAAATTGAATTCTTTGGATTCTTTAATTTTGATGTGCTGAATCTAACCATGTATTTAGATTTTGGATATTGGACCATAATAGGTAAATTAAAAAAAATTAAGTTCTTAGACCACATTCATTCTGTGTCAGAAACCTATGCTGTGTCAAATATTTAATCACAATCCAAATTCAGAGCTGTATCAAGCTTGAATGTTGTGTCCATACTTGCCCCAACTGTTCAGGGTTCGACCTCTGCGGTCGTATCAAGATGCGCCCAGCCGAGCATTTTATTAAAATTTTAATAGCTTTCTTAAACTATCCTGGATTTCTACCAAACTAGGACAGAAGCTTGTTTATGATCATAAGATAGTATCCAGAAAGTAAATTTTGTAAAAAAAAATTCTATTTCTGTATTTTACTTATAAATGGACTTAGTTTTTCTGCCAGGAAACATTACATTCACTCTGTGGTTAAAGTTTTAAAAATTTTAATAACTTTCTTAAACTATCCTGGATTTGTACCAAACTTGGACAGAAGCTTGCATATGATCAAAAGCTAGTATCTAGAAGGAAATTTTGTTCCTGTTTTTCCGTATTTTACTTATAAATGGACTTAGTTTTTCTTCCAGTTAACATTACATACAGTCTGCAGTTAAAGTTTATTAGATTCATAAACTATCCTGGATTTTTACTAAACTTGGATACAAGCTTCTTACAATCAAAAAATAGTATCGAGAGGAATATTTTAATTTTTTTTCCCCTCATTTTTGTTGAGCCTGCGATTAACAGCAAAAATAGGCGAGACACTGGGTTCCGCGGAATCCGTACGAATTTTTTTTTTGTAAAAAGATTAAATCTAAAACAAATTGAATGAAAATACATTTCTTTTATTTTTATACCTTAGAACAATTAAAAAAATATTTTGAAAATTAATTTTTTATCTCTACTTCCTTTAAGGTACATGAGGTATAAAACCACTAATTCATAGCCCCATTGCTTTCTATGTTAAATTCTGCAATTTCAAGCATTAAAGGCTACTTTGTCTTAAGTTCAAATAAAGTGGCAGTCATTTCATGTCAAAACTATACCTTATACTGACTTGTGCTGAAAAATTCAACATACCTTTAATTGCATATTAGAGTGTACTGGTTCCCGGAAGTTTGATAGTACAAAAACAGGTACCGATCTGAGCAACAGGGCAAATGTGCCCTCTATTATAAATTTATATACTTCTTTATTATTCAAAGAAACTTTCAACAAGGGTTCTACAATAATCCTAAGTCCCCAAGCTTTCATTTGATACCAAAACTACCCAAATATTTCAGCTATTGACAAAGATCCAGCTATGCATAGGAACTATTTTGTTTAAAATATGTACTACTTTCTTGTATGTTCTTTCCGACCAGGCCTGAATTAGTGGTTCTATACCTATAACAGCACTAAACTTGTTATATTGACTTCTGCTTTACTTAATGTCCTTCTATGATCTATTTCTAGCATAGAAAAACACATAAAGCTTTTGTCAAAACACTATATCACTGAATTCAAGCTCAAATTGGACTGGTAATAACATATGCATTATACAAAGAAAACTCCATATGGATACTAATAGTGACAGATATGAGACTTTTTCAATTTTTACCAGTTTTTATTTGTTAATATCTACTCAAAGAACAATGTTCTCACCTTTATGTCTTATTTTTATCAGAGATTCTTCCTTAAATATAAATATAGTGGTCCAAACATGAAATATAATTGATAATTTTGTCCCCCCTTTTTTCTACATGTTGAAAAAGGAGATTTGATTTGGTAAAAACCATACTTTTATGTTTACACATGGATCAACAAGAGCAGTTTATGTATCTCCCGAATATACATGATATACAACTTGCTAAACTGGTTATAAATTGCATTTCAAGTGAGATTTTGGAATTCCTATATAAGTATACACCAATTTCCTTCGAAATAAATGATACACTAAGAAACCCAATAAAACATGAACACTCACTAGATAATTTGACTAAAAGCTAGATTTATACTATAAACCAGTCATAATATACATGTTTCATTGGTTTCAGTCTTAGATAATGCATAAATTTAAACTTCAGGTAAAGTCTTAACTGTGTGCAGGCTAAATGACCAAAAAAGGCTGAAATACCCTATTGTAGCAATTTCAGGGCTGTAATTTGACACCAACATAATTGTTACATAAAAAAAATAATGTAACATGATTACTAACAACAAATGTGACCAATTTTCATTGTAATGGGTATGATTTCTAAATTTGAATTTCATACGCTTTTCAGGTAATAGGTATAAAACCACTAATTCATAGCCCCATTGCTTTCTATTATAAATTCTGCAATTTCAAGCATTAATAGCTACTTTGTCTTAAGTTCAAATAAAGTGGCAGTCGTTTCATGTCAAAACTATACCTTATACTGACTTGTGCTGAATATTAGAGCGTACTGGTTCCCGGAAGTTTGATAGTACAAAAACAGGTACTTCTGATCTGAACAACAGGGCAAATGTGCCCTCTATTATAATTTTATATACTTCTTTATTATTCAAAAGAAACTTGAAACTTGAAAGAGTTGTCCAAAGATTTCGACCATGTAGACTTATTTGAAGATCTTGTCTTGTTGACCACTTTTGCTTTTTAATATTCACTCTATCTATTATAGTTTTCAAGATAAAAGGCAAAAATAAAAAAAAATGTAAAATTAATCATTTAAGGGCAATAACTCCTATAAAAAGTCATCTGACACTTTAACTTGTAAATGGTTGCTTTTGGGAGTATTTCTATGTTCAAACATAGGTATACTATTTCTTTTTAACTCCTCTTAGGATCTTTGATTGATTTTTGGATAAAAATTATATACACTGAAGATGACTGGTTTTAGGATTATTTTCATTTCCATAATCTTACTAAAAAGTTTTTATTCTATTTCCATGATTTCCCAAAAATATTCTTTTAAATGTGGGCTGAATCGACTTAACCCTTAGAGTGCCACAGATTTTTTTGTTAAATTACCTTTAAATGCTAGGCCCTAGATTTGAAATTTGAACGGAAAACGTCATAAAAGAAGCGTAACAATGCACAACATCATGCAATTGTTTCTGTCTGGAAACAGTTCTATTTCGACGTTATGCGTATGTCAGTTAGATTTCTTTAGGTAATAGATACGTAAATAGGCAATCTAACGGATTTTTATGTAATTTTGCAGGCAAATTAATCCATTATATCCTCAAATAAATATTCAAAAAATATGCAAGTAAGTTTTAGACTTTCAGAGATAAAGGAATCAGAATATTCTATAAAAGGAAGTACAAACATATATATATTAGATGCACGTAATTACGGTAAACACTAAAAATATTGAATAATTTGATTTTAGATTGACTTTTCTTAAACCTCTACTGCGAATTTTCTTTTTAAAATTATATTTCATTGTCCAAAATTTTCCGTTTTATTGATACGTGTATAGAATTTGCTGGGGGCTACCGAATTCCAGCCAGAATTTGCCACACAATGTTTTTTTTTGAGAATATGTAGTTTTACATTTTATGGGAAATATATGACAAAAAACTGTAGGTGACAAATATTCATTGCAGAACACTATAAACGTAATTGGAGCATGATTTTGCTTCAATTTATCTTTGTGCTTAACTTTGTCTATAAATATGTTTGTTTTGTTTATTTTATGAGAGTTTTTATATAACTTCATATTCATTCAGTAAAGTTGCAGTGAAAACAGAAACTCGAAGAAATATATCGAATTCAAGTTAAGTCATTGAACACACCTTTTCAATAGTTGATACTGGTAATATAAAAAATAAGATGTCGTATGATTGCCAATGAGACAACTATCTACCAAAGTTCAAATAAAGTAGATGTAAGCAATTTTAGACAGTTCCCACCTGCCCTAAATAGAAGGGCCGTCCGCCCTTGGTGCCTTTACCCCGCCCTTCTACCCTCCAAAGTAAAAGAATGCACCCCTCTGCCTTTTCCAAAAAATCAAATCTCCAAATTTCATGCCTACCGGCGTTTCCAGTAAAATTGTTACCTGATTGATTGTGTAACACTAATTATCTGACAATGGGATTAAGTTAAATACCTAATGCTTTGGCAGTTTTATCACCTTTGTTAATGATTGTTTACTGCTAATTAGTGGATATAAGATAATTGAACAAATACTAGGTATATTTAATACAGAATGAAATGTCCACATGTTATTCATTTGTAATGTTTATGTACAACATGTACACCTGAAAAAATTTATTTCAGTAGGCATAACATAAAAAATGAAATCTTAAACAATTTTACAGGCATACATAGTTTTGACTTAATTGGTAAAATATGTTTTGTTTCATAACCATGAGTATGAAATTTAAAGAAGAATCAAAGAAATTTGTACTTTGAACATAACAAGATTCACTTCCTGTTTTACTTCTTGTATTTTATAATCCTCCTGACATAGGAGCACTCAACAAATTTATTTTTAACAATGATGGAGAAAAAAGTAACTGTTTATACCTTCTGCAATATATTATTGCATCAATATAATGTGATCATCTACAGTCTCACCTGTTATATTTATAAAACTTACTGAGGAGCACTTTGGTGTGCACTTAAAAATACTTTTTTGTAGCAATTTAAATGATAATAAATAACTCTCAATAACATGTACTATATGTTTGAACAAGTAATTTAAATGTAGATAATTTAATTACATTAAACATTTAATTTTGCATGTATAACTCCATCTTTCAAAACTACTTGTTTATTTTTATAGACTGGTATAAGTTATAAAACATTGAAATTTCTGATGATTATTTTCCTTACCAAATGTACATGTACAAGTTTGTTTAGATTAACATCAACATATGCTTTGCTTCATGGTATGATAATTTGATAAAAAAAAAAATTCTTACTGGAACCAACATCAAGAACACATTAATTTCTGAATATGGTTTAAATACAACTAATGTTCTCCAGCTGAGCCTTGCAATATTCAAGGTAATTTATACACTGTCCAACAGTGCCCTTAAAATCTTGGCTATAACGCTAAAGTGCCCTTTCAGACAACTAGCACCCTTCTGCCCTAAGATTCAAGTTGGAACACTGATAGACAACCCTACGGCCTTCAACATTGAGAAAAACCCATACCGTAAAGTCGCTATAAAAGATATTTATTCTAGTATTCCACACCAAAATATAAACACAACAACATGTTTTTTTTTTTATTATCTGAACATAAAGAATTTCATGTACATGTACCAAGCTAATACATGTAATAGGTGTTCATAAAAAATGGGAAATTCTTCCATAGTTCCAACATGTTTGTTTGTCACACAAATACTTTTGTCAACTCTAAAGAGTACAGGAAATAAAAATAACCTATTCTTGTGAAGTTTATTTCTAGAATTCTTATTTGTCCCTTCTGGTTGATATTAAATTGTGGTTCTTCTTCATCTTCTGGTCATTTTGCTGAACCCAAAATCATGAAGTTGGAATAGAGTTGACGCCAGCCATCTTCCAGATCCTGCACTCTAGATTTATGAGGTATTGTTTATTATAATCCTCGTCTCATACATGTCATAGGTTTTCCTGCTATTACAGTCAGGGATATAACTCTATAGGGTTATTACAGAAAATAACTTGCATGTGTTATTACAGATACTTTCATGAGTTGTCTACTCTTTATTCCTTAAATTTTCTAAATCTGTAATAACATATGTTTGTTATTTGTAAAATAAATCAAAAATATTTTAATCTATAGTGGGCTGTAGGGAACTCTTGACACTTTGCGCAGAAACTAAATACATAGCCTTGATAACTAATGTTTTAATTAAATTAATACATTTTTGATTAACCATGGTAAATCAATGAGATTAGGCTTTTAAGGGATCAACTTAGCTGTAATAACAAGGCTTAGTTATTAAAGGAATGCAACTTATTATATGAGACACTTGGGAATTACTGAGAAGCTTGCGCAGAACCTCATTACATGCTCTGGTCATTATTTCTTACAATAAATTAAAATACATTGTCATTAAGCATGATGTATGTCTGGTCAAATGCTTTGGAGTGATGTAGAGAAGCTGTGATAACACCCTTTAGTTATTACAGGCATATTTTTTCTGTAATAACATAGGTGTAGTATGCATAATTGGCAAAATGTGAACTGTTATATCTTTCTATAGTTACTGAGTATACATAAAGACAATAGTAATATCAATAGAACTTATATACATTTTAACTAAACTAATGATGTACATGTATGTTGTCCCTATGAAACATGTAACATACATATGTTATCACAGTTCTTTGACTTTTTAGTCCACAATAACAAATGTATGTTATTTTTCTGTAATAACCCTATAGAGTTATATCCCTGACTGTATTAAAAATGCATTGTGACGTCACAATTTCCATTGAAAAAGAATGCCTAGTACCAAAACATATGATCTGACCATTCCGTTGGCCTATGTGCCTCACCGGTGGCACTCAAACGTAGTGTTTTTGAATAGGCTGAATAGGCGGTATGGCAGAAAATTCAAGAAAGGATTAAGGTTCATATCGACCCTTTGGCTAAAATGGTTGCTTATGAAAAATATAAAAATCCCGATAAAATTTTGCATGCCAATTCGCCCAACTGATGAAAAATGATGCAATCCCGTTGAATATAGGTCTGCCAACTTGCCCCACTTATGAATAAAAGAATTAAACTGTACTGAATTGTGGCCTACCTTTTCGTCCCACTTATGAATAAAAGAATTAAACTGTACTGATTTATGGCCTACCAACTCGCCCCTAAACAAATATATATACTAGTTCAGTGATAATGAACGCCATACTAAACTCCAAATTGTACACAAGAAACTAAAATTAAAAATAATACAAGACTAACAAAGGCTAGAGGCTCCTGACTTGGGACAGGCGCAAAAATGCGGCAGGGTTAAACATGTTTATGAGATCTCAACCCTCCCCCTATACCTCTAGCCAATGTAGAAAAGTAAACGCATAACAATACGCACATTAAAATTCAGTTCAAGAGAAGTCCGAGTCTGATGTCAAAAGATGTAACCAAAGAAAATAAACAAAATGACAATAATACATAAATAACAACAGACTACTAGCAGTTAACTGACATGCCAGCTCCAGACTTCAATTAAACTGATTGAAAGATTATGTCTTCATCATATGAATATCAGGCACAATCCTTCCTGTTAGGGGTTTAGTATCATACCATCATAACATATATAAAAAGAACATAACCCGTGTCATGCCAACAATTAAGCTATTTCAGTTGATATTTTATAGTGTGTCTTTCTATGTTGTGATGTTACACTATTGTTTTAGAAAAAGGGTGAAGGTTTGGTACCATTAAAACGTTTAAACCCGCTGCATTTGTTTGCACCTGTCCTAAGTCAGGAATCTGATGTTCAGTAGTTGTCGTTTGTTGATGTGGTTCATAAGTGTTTCTTGTTTTTTATATAGATTAGACCATTGGTTTTCCCGTTTGAATGGTTTTACCCTAGTAATTTTTGGGGCCCTTTATAGCTTACTGTTTGGTGTGAGCCAAGGCTCCGTGTTGAAGACCGTACTTTGACCTATAATTATATAATGGTTTACTTTTTTAAATGTTGACTTGGATGGAGAGTTGATTCATTGGCACTCATACCTCATCTTCTTATATCTATCTTGTTTTTTTTCAATTCTTTTTTTTTATAATTTTGACAAAAGAACCCTATCCATTAATTGCTATAAAAACAAATTGATGTTAGATTGGAATCCTTAAATTGTTATGAAAATATATCGGATTATGATACAATTAACAGGTTTCTTTGCAATTATTTTGCAAATAACTAAACTTGCAAGAATAAAGTTAGTCTCCAATAAATATGTAAATTACATAATAATAAATAATGTATCTACAATTATATTTTAAGAAGTGAAACATCATTTAAATTCAATAATAATCATAAATTAAATTTCTATTTTTTGGTATTCTGGGTAGATAAGTTTTCATTTACATGGGACGAGTTGGCAGACCTTAATTATATATTCATCTGGATTTTACCCATTTTCATAAGTGGGGCGAGTTGGCAGGAGTATATGTAACGGTATTTAACCCTTTTTCATAAGTGGGGCGAGTTGGTGAAAAAGTAGGGCGATTTGGTGTGGGGCAATTTGCCAGTGGGGAGAGTTGTCTTGCTTCCACTCTGAGTACAGACAAACCTGTGCATCTGGCAAAGTTTTAAGACATATGTAGCATGCCCTAGTTAAATCAAATAATATTTATAATGCATTGTATGTTTTAGAAAATTTAAAACTTAACTGGTTTTTGCAGTGCACTATTTAAAAATAACCAATTTGACGCTTACGGTAGCCGAAAATGACTGTTTGACGACTGACGGTAAAGGGCATTCCTACCCTCTCATATGGGTTAACGTACAGTTTCGAAAATAAACAACATTTTTTTTCTTTTTTTTCTTCTTCTTTAAGTTTCTAGCGATCCTTCAATTATTGAAGATTATTCGCCGGGCGTCGACTATAAAATTTTATAATTTACATTGTAGCAAGAAAAATAAAAAGAAACAAAATCAAAAAATCAAAATAATGTATGTACATTTGAAAAATTTCATTTAGATAAAACTATATACATTTGATAACAAAATAGTTAGGGATAGAAAATGGGGATGCAGATTCTGAGATCATACTCTTGAATCCCTGTACCGTACTGCATGATACTATTTGTTGTGGCAGATGATTCCAATTTATAACTGTTCGTGGATAAAATGAATATTTATAACTGTCTTTAGATGTTTGTATTTGCCTAAATGAGTGTGGATTGCTATGTCTAGTTCTATTGTCTAGTGGGATCAAAAGGTTATATGTAGGGACTGCAACAATTTCGTGTATAATTTTGTAGAAGAAGACAAGTCTGTATCAGAAACGCCTAATTTCAAGTGGGTACCAATTTAAGTCTGTCATCATTTCAGTAACTGAGCTGGTGTTATGGAAGCGGTTGCATGAGAATTGGCTGCTCTTCTCTGAACTTTTTCGATTTGTGAAATTTGCTGTTTTTGATGTGGATCCCAAATAGTTGAGCAGTACTCTAGTTTTGGTCGGACAAGAGCTTTAAATGCATGTGATTTAACTTTAGGTGAGGCTATTTTTAGGTTTCTACGAATAAATCCAAGAGACTGATTTGCTTTTGATGTCATGTTATCGATATGTTTGTCCCATTTTAAATTTGATTGAAGAGTTAGGCCTAAATATTTTGTAGAGTCAACTTTTTCTATAGAGTGATTGTGTAATTTATAAGTGAAGTCTAAAGGTTTGCGTTTTTGAGTTACACTGAGAATGTTGCACTTATCAGGGTGAAAATGCATGAGCCAGTCCTGCTCCCATCTGTGGGCCGCTTCCAAGTCAGACTGTAATTTATATGTGACATCTGGTTTTTTAATTTCCCTATAAATAATACTGTCATCTGCGAACAATCTTAAGGTACTATGTTCAATGTATTCTTCAAAATCATTTATAAATATTAAGTATAAAATTGGACCAAGCACTAGTACTGTGCCTTGAGGTACCCCAGATGTTACAGGAATTTTATATGATGTTTCACCTTCAAGGACTACTGTTTGTGTTCTGTTTGTTAAAAAATCTTGAATCCAATGTAATGCATTGCAATTAATACCGTAGAAACCGATTTTATACATGAGATGGTGGTCTGAAACTCTATCAAATGCTTTTGCAAAATCCATTATTATGATGTCTGTTTGAATGTTTTTATTATTTGAATTTGCAAGATCTTGAATAAATGATATTAACTGAGTTTCACAGGAGCGAGATGATCGAAAACCATGTTGTAAGTCATATAGTATTTTATTTTTTTCCAGATGTTTCATTATATTACTAGCTACAACATGTTCTAATAGTTTGCAGCAGATGCAAGTCAATGATATGGGGCGATAGTTTATAGGGTCGTGTTTGTCGCCTTTTTTGAATGCTGGACATACACTTGCGCGACGCCAGTCATCTGGGATCTTTCCAGAGTTTAGTGATGTTTGGAATATGATTGACAAGATGGGAGTGATAGATGTCTTACACTCTTTTAAAATTTTTCCATGGATGAGATCAGGCCCAGCTGCTTTGTTGATATTGATGTTATTTAGAAGTTTTTCTATGCCCTGTTTTTGTATTTTAATATCAGGCATCTGTGGATGTTTACTGACGCCCTTATCTGGTATTGGATCATCTGTTACAGGTGTGAATGCTTTTTTGAACTGTTCATTTAAAATATTAGCTTTTGAATCAGCTGTAAGTGAGCCCTCTTTTTGAAGTGGTGGTATGTTAGAGCTTTCAGACTTTTGTGTTTTTATATAACTGAACAGATTTTTGGGGAAGCTCTTTGATATAGTAGTAGGGTTGTCATCTACTGGTATACCACATATCATATTTTCAATATAATTCCAATAAGATGTTCTTTGTTGTTTTTGTATTTCATGTTTTAATTTTTTGAGTTGGTCTTGTTTCCCTTTGCCTTTCAATTTGTACTTTTGATATTTTTTCTTGTACTTTTTCATTTGTCTTCTAAGGCTGTCTGTTATCCAAGGTAGATTTTTGCTGTTTCTCATCATTTTCTGTGGTATGTTCTCATAGTGTTTTGTAATGAGTTTTTAAATATTAACCAAAGTGTATTTGTATCTTCACTATCCTTTTTATGCATGATCTTTTGATATGTTTGATCTTTATCCTCTTTAATTTTTTGCCAGTTTGCATTTTTATATTTATAGATTTTACGTGGCTTGGTTTGGCATCTTATTAATGATAATAAACATTCTATATATACAATATCATGGTCTGCCTCTCCTAATGGTGGCATGGTTTCAGTTTTTTCAATAATGGCTGGATAATTTGTTAACAAAAGATCTAATATTTTATCATTTCAAGTTGGTATGTTTACAACTTGTGCTAATGAATAGTCATCTATTGTCTCTAAAAATTGCTGATGTTGTTTTTGATTTGTTTTTCCAGGTATGACGCTTGTTGTTTCCCAATTGATGTTCCCTTAATTAAAGTCCCCACCAATAATTATGGCTGACTTCGAGCTGGCGTTTATTCTACTTATTGATTCATTCAGCAAATCTAAAGATGTATCATCATCTGGCTGAGGTCGATAATAAGCACATATATAACATTTACGTGCATTTGATATTAATAGTTCTACCCATATCATTTCACATCCTGTGTCTAGTTCTTTGATTTCTGTACATAAAAAATTATTTGATATAGCTATGAGTAGGCCTCCATGACATTGGCCTTTTTTATTTGGTGGTCTATCTTTTCTAAATACCGTGTATTGATCTTTTGAAAAATATTCATAAGATGATATGTTTTAGCCTTTAGGATCTAACCACAGGAGTTTGAAATCCTAGCAATAAAGGTGTATAAATATGCCAAACTCGACTATCACAGTAGAGCTTCGAGAGAAGAAGCTCTACTGTGAGAGAAGAAGCTGTACTGTGATAGTCGAGTTTGGCATATTTATACACCTTTATTGCTAGGATTTCAAACTCCTGTGATCTAACCAAATTTTATGTTTACAAAATTGTTCAAATTAATGAAAAAAAGGTATACTAAGTGAGTAATTTGTAGTTAAAATATGCGGTTAAACTAGTTTTGGTAAATATTCTTACGAAAAACGTTTCTCGAACGGCTGTAATTTATCTTTTGTGGGTCTGAACGTGAACAGTGGATTTGACATTTTCTAATTCCCGCTTTTTGATCTGTTTCTTTTTACGTCAGTTGGCTCAGATGGCAAATCAATACGGAACCAGTCGTACGTTTGTTTAAAGTCTTTAAGATAAAAGAGCGCCGTATTGTCGTGTAACTAATCACCACAAAATGTATAACTTGAATAATTACAGCGCCGCCTTACGGTCATAGTCCTCCAGAGGTTAATGTAGCGATCGAAGTGAGTGAAATATAACGACTGGATTATTCGGGTTACAAAATGTAAAGAAAAGCTGCTTTCTTTAAAAAAAAGAAATGCAATACGTGAACCCGAGATCGCTGACTGGTCACCAAAAAAATGTTGCTGAATAATGTGAATTTTTGTTTGCTTTTGATTTGAAATAATTAATAACAAAGCTGGATAGTTGTGAATAGAAAAGTGTATATATACTGCTACAATTTGAATTTACATTTTTAGGCTTGACTATTTTATTATTACTTGGGAGTGAGACTATTATGTGTTATAGTAATCTCAGATTGGGAGTGTACATCATTTTTTCTTAAAGGCCTTTTGCAAATCCCAGTTTCAGCAAACCGAACGTCTAAAGCAAATTGCTCAAACCAATCGCAATATAAATTTAAGCACTCAGTTTGCTTTATAATCTGGATGCATTTATTTTTTCTATCATATCTTCATTTTTTGTTTCGGGTAGCTTTCAATTTTTCTTATACTCGTTATTGAAGCTGTCTGTACTCATGGTTGATGTTGTATAGATGAATTTTAGGTCCAATTTCCATGTGAAGTGAAACCCTGTGGCATGCAACTTGTAAGAAGGTTTCGTATATTTCAGTCAAGTTCTATCTTGAGACTAGTATTAAACACACCAGCTTCATTGGGACCTCTTATATACTGACGGTCACTGACAATTACTTAGTATTTTGGTCTCACAAAACATCTCAAATTTTAAGGATTTTCTGAAGTTACTTAAATCAATCCAAATATTCTACAGGAAAACTAGTTTTTGAAAAATATCTTATTTTCAGAAGTTTTATGAAACCTGAACATACTCTCCAAAGAACCAATTAATATAAAAAGATATGTAGATATAAAAAGATATCATGATTAACATGTTGTACGCCAGACGCGAGTTCAGTTTACAAAAGACTCATCAATGACGCTCGAATAAAAAAAGTTAAAAAGGCCAAATTAAGTACGGAGTTGAAAGGAATTGAGGACACAAAATTTCGAAACAAAAGCTTTGCCGCATACATCTAAGGTAATCTATTCCTGGGGTAGGAAATCCTGAGCATTTCGAAAATGTCAAAGTTTATAATAGGTCAGTCACTCAAAAAAGAAAAGAAAAAGAAAAGAGAAACAGCTAGAGGTCACAATACCTTAAGTAATGATGACCATGCTTGAAAGTCACATGTCAAACTTTTACTGCCGTGTCCTGAATTTAGATAAGAAAAGCGAAAATTCACATTCGCGAGTGAAATTAATATTTATGCATGCACATGTTTTTTTTGCGCAAGAAATTGTATTACTAAACAGAAAGCATACGCACTGATACACTTGATAAGAATACGCATTTGCATCATCACATATGTTAATCCTGGCATAATAGTTGAATTCGGATGTCAAACTACCTACCTCTTGTGTTTTGACTCCGGATTCATTGCCATTTTATCCGGAATTTGTGTGAACGCGTACCATATTGCAAAGATTTAAAATCTATAAGGTTGAACTATTGAAAAAAAAAAGAATTGAAATTTAATTATTAATATACATTCCTGTTAATGAATCTTTCCGAAAATTTAGAATATAATATCAATAAACACAAACGTCAAGTATTTACTGATGAACATTTTATTTATCAAATCAATATCTTCTTAAACTCTTACTTTCCACTATATGAATATATTGCTATACAAAATATGAGCAGAACCTTACTACTTACTTACTAAAACAGTATAAAATAATCAACGTAATAATTATTTTTTTTTATGATTATTGTAAAATATTAATTGTTTTTTGTGAGATGCATGGATTTAAAATCCTTGTGAATTGAAACCATGCAAGGAGGAGTCAGGAGCCTGTTGTTCAGTGGTTGTCGTTTGTTGGTGTGGTTCATAAGTGGTTCTCGTTTCTCGTTTTATATATACATGTAGATTAGACCGTTGGTTTTCCCTATTTGAATTGTTTTACACTATAGTCATTTTGGGGCCCTTTATAGCTTGCTGTTCGGTGTGAGCCAACTTGAAGGCTCCGTGTTGAAGGCCGTACTATGACCTATATAACTGTTTACTTTTTATATATACATTGTGACTTGGATGGAGAGTTGTCTCATTGGCAATCATACAAAATCTTCTTACTTATAAAAAATTAAGTATTTTTTCATTCACTACCGTTTGAAATGTACGCATCCCTGCTCATTGGTGGTCATATGTTGCATCTAATGTTCATAAATGTATTCACTGTTCAAACCAGTGGGACATAATACACGTATACATAACATTTCTAATTATATTCTTCTAAGGATAAATTTAGTCTCAATTTAAACTTAATAATTTTAATGAAAATTCTCTTTGTCTGGAAGTATCTATTAATAAAATAATTTTTTTTTTACACAGAAAAATCCTTTTGTTTAATTATCTTTCTGCTTTCCGACCACTGAGTTTCCGACCTAAGATAAATATTTATAACCAGAAATATCGTTTCATGCTTCCGGCATTTTCCCAGGCTATGATTGAAATACAAAATATCACGTAATAACCGTTCAGAAATAATCAGTTTATTTTGGGATTTATTGTCACAATGCACAACAAACTACACACACAACACGTACAGGGACCGTCTCAAAGCATGAATTATATAATTGCGTTATCAGAAGACCTTTACTCTGCTGATATTTAATAAACATTCGCTTAATTAAAAACACATATGTTATGCCAAAAGGCAAATAGTTTCTAACATATAAATGATTTTTTGACTGCAACCTAGTCTTTATTTCTTAACTGTACGATCTACAAAAAAACTTTGATTGTTGAAAAATAAAAATGTCACGTGGTAGCCTATCCATAGAGTGACCGTATCAAAGACATAGATAACTACCTATATAAATGATCGAACATTTTCGGGAAGTTCCGAGAATCTTATTGTTTCCGGAAATATCAAATATCCGAATGGCCCATAGAAGTAGCCTGGGGTCCTGGCTTACTGATTGCTAACGCTGACAGTATATCCTATCGACGACGTATACAGATTAGGTCAGGACACTAAGCAACCATAGAAGCTAAAAAAATTACCAATATATAGGCGTGAACCCCAAAAGACAACAATCATCAAATCAAATAATATCAAAAGCTTTATTTTAAGTAGGTACATAAGGCGTAGCATAAGGTTAAAAGTAATTTTATCATGTAAAAGCACAACATTATTGCAAACTATATTTCAAATTGCAAATGCGATATTCAAATATTGCAAATGGTCTTTTCAATGTTGCAAATGCCATTAAATCAGAAGGTTTTGCGCTTTTTGTTATATTTAGTAGCTAATCAGATAGGCTGACATACCATTAGCCTAAAAATTTCCTTTTGTGTAAATTTCGGAAATCAATATGGAATTTGCCGTAATTGATATGCATTTGCGGTAATAAATATAGCATTAAATTTTGTTGGTAATTGTTACATCATTTGCTTCATCTTAACACAAACAAAAAGCAAAGGAGAGCAATTGTACCTTTCTTTCTTTGAAACCGATGGATTGAAACCGAGATGTTCAAAAGTATAAACAGCAATGCAATACTTAATGCTTTTTGTGTGTTTTTTTGTTGTGCATCTACTGATATTATGTCATGGATGGATACCCTATATCCTTTGTTTTACTTTCTATGCAGAAGTATAAACAGTAAATGCTTCTCATTAAAATTAAATCAGCAGAAGAACATTGAAAACATTTTTTCACTTATTTTCACTCCACCTAGCTACTTCTAATTTATTCTCTGCACACTTCAATAATTGAATTTACAGTTTACATATAATACAATAACTCAGATTATGTAAAAACGTATTTTTTTAGGTGAATAATCATTGATGTTAATATTTATATATTTTATGAAGAAAGTACATTTTCTTTATGCCAATGGGGCATTGGATTAACTAATTTATACTTTTGACTCTGAATCGTACACCATAGGTACAGAACAAAACAAGACAACATAAGCTCAACAGAGCTTTAAGGTGGTACCAAACACCTTGACTAAAATTAATTTGGCTCGTTTAATTTTCATAAAATTTTGACAAAATATTTACTTTGACCCTTTGTTTGTCAAAAATATAACAAATTCCAAAAACTTGAACCACACACTTTATCGGAAAAATTTCATTGGATATATAGCAGTTTTGACAAACACTAATTTTGATCACTGAGAAGCTTAATATTTCCTTAACAATAGAACGTGATTAAAACGTTCAGCTGGTTTTTACAATGTAATCTCCCTAGAAACTAGAAACTACAGGAAACACAATTTCATACATAAGACATGAATTACCATTGATATGGTCATAATTATAAATTAACTGTTAACAAAACTTGAAATTTTTGGAAAAACTTAGGATTTTAGACCACAGGAATAGATTACTTTAGCTGTAACAATGGCAAAAATCCTCCAAACAGCACGTATTATCTAGTTTGTATGTATGGTGTTGCTTTATCTTTAGTTTTCTATGTTTTCTATTTTGTGTCTTGTGTAAGGTTATTTGTCTTTTCGTCGTTTTTCGTGTTTTGCCATGGCATTATCAGTTTGTTTTCGAGTTATGAGTTTGAACATCCCTTTGGTATTTTTCACCTCTATTGAATTCTAAAAAAAAACGAATGTTGTATGTCGCAAAACGAATATTGAATATTGAAATCGAATGTTGAATGTTGAAAATTGAATGGTCAATGATATAAATCGAATGTTAAACATTTGAATGTTGAATGTTGAAATCGAATCTTGAAATCAAAATTCAATGTTGAAAAAATTGGAATAGATTCTCTATTAAGCACAAATTATACCTATACAAAGGTCAAAGGCAGGGAACATATACATTACAATTAATAACACCATCATCATGACATTTGGATAAAAATAAAATCTAAATATTGAACACACAACACCAACAACAACAACAAAAAATAATTTCAAAAAAAAATTGAAAAAAAAAAAAAAAAATGAAAAAAAATGTATTTACAATTATTTTTATTAAGAAATTTTGAATATTGAACCAACTTGACATTCGTCTTGCTGATTCTAAATATCTTAGTTATATATCAATTAAGAAGTCTTTCTATATAATCAAATAATATTGACAATTCGTGGTATTTAAGGCAGTAATGAACCTTACTTCTGGGATAATAATTGTTATAACTAAATTAAGTCCAAGAGTTAATTGCCTGGTCAGTATTTGAATTAGCAATTTACAAAGAATTATTCATACAGAACATAAAAGGGTAAAATCTAAAAACATTTAGTAAACATATCTGTTTATCATCCCAATTTCTTAAAACAATAATTAGAATAAACTGTTTCAACAAATCTTTAATGGTGATATACCAAGTATTTTAAAGTGTCCTATGCTTGAAAACAAAATAAATGTTTCTGTCTTCTTATCGAGAGACATGGTAAAGTCAGAAGAAACATCCAAAACATGCTTTATTCTCATCGTAACATTTGGCGTAGTATTGCCAACCGGTCGCAGGTGACTTTGGAACATCTGTCAAAGGGTCCGTCCCAAAAGACAGGAGTTCACATCTGTTAATATAATAAAAATTAGTTATATTGATTTAATTATGCATAAAACATTACTCTAGAACTCTTTTCGTTCTTGTTTTAATGTTTGTATTTTGCTTTTTTATTTGCACATAGTTCAAATGTCTTAACTTATCTTAACACATAGATAATATTGTTCTTTGTTGAAGTGCGAATGGTTTATTAATTAAATTGGGTTGACACATCAACAAAATATAATAAGCATATAAAAAGCCTTAAGAATAACAACAACGCTCTATAATTTCATGCATCCGAAGCGCTTTTCTGGATTTACCTGCACCAGGAACGCTCCGGCAAAGCCGAAAAATGCAAAGCCAAAGATGTCAAAGAACTGAAACAGTTGAAGAATCATATAACAATATTCTATTTAGAATATGTATAACAGATCTGAATGCATTTTGTATTGCAACACAAAAATTAATGCGAACGACGATGGGGTTTAATAGGGTTCTGTCTGCACACCATGCAGATATCATGCTGACCAGAACCATGTTGTTATTCAGCCCATGATTTGTTTCAGTTCTTATAAAGGAAACTCTACTGAAAATATGCATGGGACTCTCAGATCAATCATGAATTATCTACCTATATATTCCAATTATGTTACCTTTAATATACATATGTGCAAATGTAATAAAATCTTTAAAAAAATAATCCCCCAATGCTCACGAATGTAATGCATCTGTTTGTATTGTGTGAAGATGCGTAGATTAATAATCTTTAAAAAAAATATGTTTACTTTAAAAGTTACATTTGCAGGTTTTTACCTTTTATCTTGGTTCTGGTAATTATAAACTGCACAAGTGTTAAGTCGTGAGCACATCGTAGAACATTGCAATTCACTTGAGGAGACAACACCAAAACTAAGAAGTACAGCTCTTTTACCAGGTGTTTCGCAACTGGTATAATATCCGGTGAAGTTGTCTTTGACTATAAAATTTCAAATCAATGAATTATAATTTTAGCTATCGTTAAAATTTTGATGTAGTTATTAATCATAAGTGAATAATTAATATTTGTTAGGATGTAAGTTGAAATATTATTGAATATTAGAATAAAAGGATGTTAAAATCCTAGTGAGCAAATACTACTAAAACAAGATCAAAACAAGAATGCACGCGCTGTCGTGCTAAGCACTCCACCATTCGTAATTTTAAGTATAGGAAAATAGGAAGTCGTTTTCCGACAGACCCAATATGTTTACAACTCGTCATTGTCAATCTAATTACCAAATATGAAGTCATTCTGTTAAGTATAATTGAAGAAATAAGTGATGGAAATTTTAAGTTCATTCAACATATTGTAATATTCAAAGTTTTGGTAAATATGACAGTAGAAATCTGACAGATCCGAAAAGTGCGCGCACGCTATATCGCATTCATGCCAATCTGCTGATTTAAAAGAAAGTCGTTCTGGTCGGAGGTTCCGTAGAAAAATGTGACGAACATATGTGTTGAGCGAACTGACGAACGAACGAACGGATAAGGTGATTACATTACAGCCACCACTTTTAGAGTGGGGATATACGAACGTGATATGAGTATGACCTTGCTATTGTACTTGACCAAAGCACTGAATCAGACTTTTAACATGTTAGCTTTAGAACAGTACGTTGGAAAACTTTTGACCCAGGGGATTTTATTCTGATTCTAAACTCTTATTCATTTGTGCCTTCGTCCCTTAATTATATAGTTATTGAAATCATTTTCCCTCTTAACAAAGGAAACGATTTGTCTGATAACAGCACAATCGCCTTTCCAATTCTTACAGATTGCAAATTGTTAATAGACTAGGTGTAGAAAATCTTTTATTTTGAAAGAAGAAATACATGCATTAGGTACTACAGATGGCCAGAAATGTTATAACCAAAATACCGGAATCCAAAGAAAGAGAGAAATCAAATACGAGAAACAACCTTATAGCGAAATGAAAAAGACGAAAAGACAAACAAGTCAACAATAACTTCACAGAAAACGAATATTTAACAACACGATTGAATGCCTCTTAAAAGGGAAGAACTACCAATAATGGTGCCTTGAATGCGTAAACACGTTTTAACCTGTTATTTTCGTTATAAAATATGACGTTTGCTAAAAAAGTTGTTTCACTAAGTCCCCCCCCCCTTTTTCATGTGATAGTATTCCATCTTATTCGTACATAATTATGTTTCATCAGTATTGTTACACACATCTTTATACTTGTATAATGTTTATTTCAGAGTCAGACTCTTATACAAAAACAAACTTGATTTTTTGATTGACAACATATTTGTAACGTTTGAAGGACAAGTTTTCAACAACCAATCGGCATTTCCATGGGAACTAAATATTCTCCTCTTTTGTCGACTGGTTCTTCTATTCATATGCGGTTGATGTCATCCAAGAGCTTCTTATGAACAATAAAAAGCAGCTAGCATTATCATTTAATTTCACATCTCGGTATATAAATGATGTCCTCTTACTTGACTTACACCTAGAAATTGGCATTAGGGTCGGTTTAGAACATAACTTTATGAAAAAGAGAGGATTTCAGCTTCCGATTGTGAACTCTCCGTTTCTTTGTAGCAAAATTCCAGCAGCGCATGTATATGTTATATAAATCTCACGGTTGATACGCTATCCATGGCTTGCGTTTCATCTATGATGAGTTTATTTCCTTACATAAATTTCGTAAGCCTATGGTTCTAAGTGGTCAAGTTGAAGTCACCAAGAGTTGGTTGGCTGCATGGAATATCTATCTCACAGATGACGACGGATACTTTCAAATTGTTTCAATTGTCGTAACCACAATCCCTTTCTCTTTTCCTCGAATGTGACATCACCGAATCAGACTCATCACCGAATTTGTACTTACATGAGCAAGACAACGGATGCCACACGTGGAACATGATCTGGTTATCCTCCAAGAGTACCTGAGATCATTCTTTATTTTGTTTAAAAGAGCTTCCTGTTGATCTTGCTTAAGTTTTGAATGGTGCTCTGTTTGCGTTTCATTTTTTCCATCACTGTGTTGTTAATGCCGGTAACAGTCTTGCCTGTCCTTTGTCATGAAAAACGTTTCAATTTCAAAATTTCACATTCGATCAAATCTCAGGGTAACACGAACGATGTTTCACGAAATTGGCGAAGTCTTAGTGCTAGATGACAGTCAATTACGAATTTGCTATGCATGATGCATTATCACATAATATAACTTATCAACGTAACTTATAAGAATAACAAAGTCAAATAAGAAGCAGGATCTGCCAACCTTTGGAACACTTGAGATCACTCCGGTTTTTGATGTGGTTCGGGTTGCCCAGTCTTAAGTTTTCTATGTTGTGTTTTGTAGACTGTTACATTTTGTACTTGTCTTTTGGTCGTGTTTCTATTTTTTGCCATGACATTGTCTGTTTGTCTTCTACTTATGAGTTTGTATATCCCCGTTGATAGCTCCCTTATCTTTAATGTATAATGAGTCTCTAGAAAAAGTATAACAAAAATACCAAACTCCAAGGTAAATTCAAAAAAGGAAGTGCATAAAAACTGCCAAAATACACATTATCAACGTACTTATACATCCCAAACGGTCAAAAATATATTGTTATATGCAAACTCTTATACATGTTTGTATACGGCAACAGCAATCCCCCTCCCCCCCAAAAAAAACCAATAAACCAAATAAAAATTGTACGTGTATAATTGAAATTGAAGTTTGTCTGTATTGTGCCGATATAATTTCATTAAAAAAGAAAACTTTTGTTTGTAAATGACGGTTTAGCAATTGTTTTCAAACATTCCCATAATATTTTTAGTTACCTCGATTTGTCTTTTGATTTGAACATCAGTTAACTACTGATGCATAGTTTATACATCTAGAAATTTCTTTTTATCTCTCTTGTTTTTTTTATCCAAAATATTAATGCTTTTGGCTTATCAACCTTTGCGCGTATCTGATGAAAGTTCATTCAGAAACACATATTGTTCCGATGAAAATAAAATCTTGTCATACGGTCTTAAATAGCTTTCATACCTGGAATAAAAACCTTCCACTCTCCAACTTCCTTATCTAATGTAAGGATACCCAAACTTTTAACAATGAAAGGATCTGGATCAATCCAGCTTACTATAACATTGTCACCGACTACATTTCCTAACCCAACCATTATTCTTCCTGCCTCCCAACTGATCCAAAATGGTCTATATTCACCACAGTTCAGAACGTTATCTGTATAGCTCTGTTCGGTAATCCATGAGCTCTTTTGCAATGATGCATCGTTCCTGCGTCTGATAAATGTTCTTGCATTATGATGTGAACCTAAAGCTATTTCATAAAGAGGTTTTGTTGAATCCGTGTTGTCAGAACTCGATGCGTACAATGCCACATGCTTGCATGCTTTAACCTCAAAGGTTAAAAATCTTGCTGGTAAGACGTCCATTCTATAGGAACGAAGGTCAACCATGTAATCTAGTATGTTTGCTTCATAGGATGAGCTAATGATATCTATTTCATCTGTCATGATGTCATACTTAACAGATAATGCTGAAAAATAATAGTAACGAAAAAGCATTATTTTTTTTAATTAAGAGCAATAGAAAATCCTGTACGGCGCTTCGGTACTAACATTTTTTATATTATATACCAATTTAAAAGTCTCCTTTCATAAATTAAGAAATTATTAAGAAACTGAAGTTCAAACTAAGGCTAACTTGACCGTAGACTTATTTGGCTATTTTGTTTAGTTCCTTTTTTATCACATAGGTCCTTATGCTGCAGCGTATTTACTGTATACAGTGAACTTATTACTTAAGATATGAAATGACACTGGTCGATGCAACTGCTGGTTGCGCTTTTCTCCTCGAGGGTATCACCAGCCAAGCAGTCAGCACTTCTGTGTTGACATGAACTATCATAATTATGAATATAATTATAAATTAACTGTTTACAAAACTTTGAATGAATTTTTGAAATACCAACTGAAGGCTTTTCTACCTCAAGAATGGAGTACCTTAGATGTATTTGGCAAAACTTTAAGGAATTTTGGGTCCTCAATGCTCTTCAACTTCGTCCTTTATATGGCCATTTTAACTTTTTGTAATTCGACCGTGACTGATGAGTCTTTTCTAAACGAAACGTTCGTCTGGCGTACAAAATTTCGATCTTGGTATCTATGATGAGTTTATTTACAATACAGTTTGAAAAATCCAATTCAACTAGCTTGTATTTACATAGTTCAGAATGCTTTATTTCTAATATATACGGATTATATAAAAATTACTAGACATTCCCTGATTATCACAAAGTGAAAAATGCCTAACATGTACCTTGAATTCTCAAATTTTTATGATTGTTTTCTTTAAAAGATACATACTTTAATCTTAAAATCGACGCTATGATTTGCATTACATCACTTTACATTGTTTTTCTTTTGTGATAAGTGGATTAAGCAATCCATCTCCCATTTTCAATCGACCTTTAAAAATAATGAAAATAACATTTTATAATTTTTATGCATCGACGCGCTTTTCTGAATTATCTTCAACAGGAACGCTCAAACAAAATAATTGAAAACCAAGGAAGTACCGAAACACGCGAAGAGCTATGACCAAAAGGAATAAAAAAAAGAATAGCCAAATCTATCTAAGATCAACTAGAATAAGAAAAGGTATGTTATGAATCATGTCTGTACCGAAGCACCTACTACTTATCTGACGATACCCCCCCCCCCCCCCCAAACCCCCCACCCCCTGGTGCACCAGCAGCGGAAACGACCCATCACTATACAATTGAAAATAAAACTTTATATATTCAATGCGTTCGAAGCGCTCTTTGCCTTCATCAGCAACGCCCAAAGTAACATTTTGATTGTTCACAGATAACACAAAGAGACTATCTATAGTTTTTGCACATATTATTATGCAAAATACATACTCTGCGTTTGTTAGAACCCAAACACAAACTGTTTTACTAATTATGTTAACTAATTTAAAAAATCATTGCTACTATTTTGTTCAATGTCTTTTATTAAATTTTAACAAACCGATTTAAATTAAATATTGAATATCGCCGCACTTTGTCTTTGACATTAATAAACAGTACAGAGTGCGATTTAAATGAAATAAATGTGTTCCAAATTTATTAGGTATTTATATAAATATTTTTTTTAGTTTGATGATAATAATTCATTCCATTTATTTGCATTTTCAAATACAGAAATAGTTTTTAAAATATATCTTTATGTACGTTTTGTTATTTTACTGCTCGAGATTGAAAAGAGTGAGGGTAGAAAAATCTAAAAAAAAATAAAATATTTTAAACCCGTCACATTTTCATGATCCTTATCAAATCCAGAAACCTCGTCAGTAGTTTTCGTATATCATATCTCAATGTCATTTTGGTATTTGGAGATGTTAGTCTTTCAAATTTATGTTTTCTATTTAATCTATTCTCAGTTTGTATGTGTACATCATAGTAAAAAAGGTAGAAAAATTAAAAGCAAGGGGCAGTTGAAAACCACAAGTCGAAGAAAACAGGAAAAAAGGAAAGCAAAGATCATTTTACAATTATGATAGAGTTGCAAACATATGATGCATTTTATCGTTATTTCATTTGTGATATTTTGTGATCTTAAAAACATCAACATTTCTTGATATCATAAATGTAAGTATTAATATTATTAAAATCATTCTCTATTTTTTATATTTGTTCTTACCTTTTGTAATGCTGAACAATATATTTAAACGAAGAATTATCAAATTCATCACAAATTAGATGAAATACCTTCACTGATCTATGGGAGAATTATGAAGTTTAAAACCAATGTACTAACAATCGATACAATTAAGCATGCGCGTTACCGGTATTTCTTGGTCTATCAAAGAAGTTGTTTACGAACTTTCAAGTTTATTAATTGTGTTCGGTAGCAAAAATATTAGATTATATGTAAAATTGGTGATTAAAACGGCGAGTTCACGTTTCTTCAATTTGTGTGTGTTGTTTTCTGTATAAATTAAAATAAATGTTTGTAGTGTTCAATAATTAAGGCGACAGTAGTTTACTGATGTTCAAATGTCGTAAATCGACGAAGAAGAGACAAATCAATCGCATGGCCTCCAACAGGACCGAGACCGTGGCGTCTTTCTGCTATGCACGTATGAACGGACAATTTCATTTCAATTAGCTTGACTATTATCTTTCGGACTTTTATAATCACACTTTTTAATTAGAATCTCTAGCTAAAATTTTCCTATGTAATTACCCTTTGGTTTTAATGCAGATGTTTACTAATCCGATAATGATTTTGATATCTTCATGCCACAAACAGTATCAAAAGATTTATCTTAACAATTGACAACAAAATATATCCCTAGTTATATGTATTTCTTTATTATAATGTTTTATATACTTTGTAAAATAATGTATTGCAGGTGTTGAAAAAGAACGATTACCTTAAACACCGAACTTCATATTGTAACATCCCTTGTATTCTTTTTCTACCGTATATTAGATTGATATCCTGTATCCCTACTTGAATATATCTTTGATTACAAACAAATATTTTGGTTATATGTACAACACAACAATTCTCATATTTATACATAAGCAGAATATCGGCTTGTCTGAAGCATTGCTTTAACTTTTTTCCATAGCCTTCTTTTTATTTAGACTAAAATTTTCATTTTATTATGGTGTAAATAATAATGGTTTGACTTTATTTTTTACAGAAGTTCGTGTAGCTAGTTCCATGTTATTCGTAGTATTAGTTGAACTAAAATATATATGTAAATCATGAAGATTTCAGGGTCCCCAATTGTGAACTTACCATTTCTATGTAGCAACATTCCAGCAGCACCTGTATATGGAGTATATGTCTCCCAGTTGATACGATATTCCAGAGTTTGCATTTCCTATCATGATTTTATTGATAGAGGGTTGATGCTTACAAGCAAGCTATTAAACCAAATGGTGAAGTTGAAATCATCCCTTCAAAAAATGACGACTTGGTTGATCATCATGCAATATCTGTTTCACAAACGACGATGAATATGTTCCAATTTTCGTAAACATAATCCCGTCTTCTTTTCCCGAAAGTGACCTACCAAATGAGACGTATCACCGGGTTTGTACTTTCAGGAACAACACGACGGGTGACACATGTGGAGCAGAAGGGGTTCGTGCTACTCTTGCTTTAGTTTTAGTGAAGTTCTTTGTTCTTTTTATCTTTTGAATGTCTGTGATGTTTATACCGGTAACAGTCTTGTCCTTGTCATGAGAAACTTGTTTTAATTTCAAAATTTCAAGGTTATAATATTTTCGTGACCAATGGTTTATGAATTTGGTGATATTTTAGGGTTAGATAAGAGTCTTATACCAATCTCCTATTGCAACAATGTATTTCGTGATGCTTAATTACTTGATATAACTTATCAACATATGTTATAGGAAAAACACGACTAGTGTCACATGTGGTGCAGGATCTGTTTACCCTTCCGGATCATTTGAGATCACCTCGGGTTTTTGGTCGGTTTCGTATTGCTCAGTCTTTAGTTTTCTATGGTGTGTTTTGTATATTGTTTGTCTTTTGATCGTTTTTCATTTTTGGCCATGGCATTGTCAGTATGTTTTCGACTTATGAGTTTGAAAATCCCTTTAATATCTTTCACCTCTTTTTCTCAGATGGCAGTTATGAAAAGCAGTCTTGCAGTAATTCGATAAGAGACTTCCCGTTGAGCATGTTGAATTTGCCTTGGAGTCGGTGTTTTTGTTATTTTACTTTTGAGTAGTTATCCCTCTGAGTCAGAGATTTGTAAGTCGAGTTTTTGGTGGAACCCTGTCGTATGCAAGTAGTCAGCGTTTGGTAAAGATGGTCCTTTGTACCTGTTATTGCGCTCTACATAGATATTGCATAAATTTTGGAGACCTGTTTTCACTACAGTTTAATAGTCGTATTTCTAGGTTAAGCTCATCTAGTTGATGTTCAAGTTGGATATCTTGGTATTTATAATCCTGGTATTCAGTATGTACTTGTTTATAGCTGGAATGTTGTATGGATATTGATGGTATCTCCAGAAAAACTATATCAGATCTTATAATTCTTAAAGTAATAGCCTCTTTCAACTTTTCAAATTTGCGAACAATGTAGCGGATGTTTCTGTTGTTGTTGTGGTTTAGGGACATACATGGTGTGCTCTTGTTTAGATGTGTATCATCACAGGTTCCAAAAAAGATGTAGAAAGTGTATGTTTCAAAAACATCACGAGCTGAGGGAGGGGTTTTCTATTACCAGTTTATTCACTTCTAGTCAGTACACCCCTTTTTACAGATAGATTTGATAATCAGGCATTGCTCACTGGTGATTTCTTTGTCTTTATATTTTTTCTGTTGCTGTCAGCTAGTATCACAACTTTCCTATTGGCTCTTTCTACTCTCTTCTCGAAGATTTATATAGAATTTCCTACAAGATCTATATACTTTATTCTCCGACATGTAAAATTCTTGCAGTATAACTGTAAAGGGGAAAAAAGGGGGTGGTGGAATCAAATATGGTGCTCTTTTTATGGATGGCAGGGATTGGGTGCCAGGGTAAGAACGGAGTTTTACAGCCCCTGTGTCCTTGGCTAAATAGTGTTTAAATGTGTTTAGTGGGATGTGTTAGACACAAATACAAATATGGTTTCGTAGTGGGTGTCTGACAAGTCCTAGAAAACAATATTTGTCTATGCTCTATGCCATCAACTTCATAAAAATGCTTTTATTTTCGACCCTTACTTATTTATGTTCACAATCCTATTTGTTAACAGTTATTTTCAAATATAACATTTGTTAGTATTTCAAATGTTTCTGTTGATATACAAATTACACATCACACTTATACTGTATTCGCCTGTGAAGGTGAACCTATTGTAAAGTCAAGATGGCCAAGCCACCAAGCTCATGTTTTCAAGGAAAATAAGACAAAATCAGCATAGACGAACTCTTAAATGGACTAGATGATATAGATCCTCAAAACACAATTAATGAAATTAATCATAAGGCGGTAAAAGAGAGGCGAAAGATACCAAACGTACATTCAAACTCATAATCATAAAGGCGGTTACTGATTTTAATAATATTATTGCAGAATGCTGATGGCTAAGTATGCAGATAAGTTTGTTAAAATTAATAATAGCAATGCACGACGAAAGGTTTAAAAAAGTAAAATAACAAAAATACCGAACTCCAAGGGAAATTAAAAACGGAAAGTCCTTTATAAAATGGCAAAATCAAAAGCTCAAACACATCTAACGAATGGAAGACAAATGTCATATTCCCGACTCGGTACAGACATTTCCTTACGTAGACAATGGTGGATTAAACCTGGTTTTATAGCTAGCTAAACAACCTCTCACTTGTATGGCAGTCGCATAGAATTCCATTATATTGACAACAATATGTGAGCAAAACAAACAGACATAATAGGTAAAAACGTCAAAAATTGGGGTTCAGCAGTCAACATTGTAATATAATCTTAATCACTCTAAAACCAAATAACTGTTTCAACAAAGAAACACAAAATGGCATATAGACAAAGTACAAAAATGAAAAACAGGAACTCAGAATTGACCATAGCACAATAACACAATGGCGGGATGTATAAGTACCGATCCACGTCATAAGTATATAATCAAAAATGGATAAACAGCAAAGGTTAAAAATATACAAGGACAAAAAAGGGGAACATTAACACGTAATTAAGATGATAAACGTCAGTACCTAGAATTTATACTTCAAGACCATCATGTATTATTTGTGAAGATGATATGGAATATTTATCAACAAGGTCTTGGTATCTTCCAATGAAACTTTTTTTAGAAACAGGACGAGACGTTCTTTGACATAACCTTGGCTAATCAACTTTCTACTCAGACACTGGTGACGTTTTATAAAGTCTGAGTAGCAGCTGCAAGCTATTGAATACCGAATGAGTTGGGAAATGTACATCCCATATGCAGGTGAAGTTGTGTAACATTTTTTTATGTTAGGTCAAGTGTGTTATCTGATTGTATCAGGTTTACGTACATCTGTATTTTCACACATAGCCATTTGATACAGTTAGAGATCATCAGAGATTATATTAATTAGGAGTTATATTTAGATTTCTTTGTTTGACTAGTGAGCCCTAATGATTTGCATATGGTGCCCTAGTAAATTTATGTAAGGAGCACGGAGCACTAGGAGCCCGGATCACCGGAGCACCCGGAGCACCCGGACTTCCGGAGCACGGACTACACGGAGCCCGGTTGCCCTAGTAGTCTATATTTGTATACGGGCTTGTAGGAGTCATATAAAAGAGAGAAAGAGCGTGAGATAAGAGGAGATAGAATTTATAGTGAGGAGAGGACAGTTACGTTTGTAGAGTAGAGAGGAGAACCGTATTGTTGAGCCTGAAGTTAGATGTACATTTTGTTACACTTGTATAATGTGATTTTGATAATACAGTATTGAACTTTTATTCGACTTCGTGTTTATGTTCACTTACAAGACTTCGTTCAGACTGCACAAGGATCCTTTTATTTATTTATGTGACTAGGATTCCCTTAATCACGCTACCAGTAGATTTCAAGGGTAACCCTATTAAAGAGTATACTTGGCATTTGTCGTCCGTGTACGAGTGAAACTTAGACACCCGACAACACAACACAACCACAAGAATACACACTTTAGTTCAAGTACCATACTACACTTTTACGTCACATTGGTGGCAGCGGTGGGATTTACTGTGTGTGACTTCAACGAACTTGTAATAATATAATGGAAACACCAAGAAGAACAATAAGGACATCAACTCAGGCTCCAACGCTCTCTCAGGTAAGGCAGAATTGCTTCAAAAATCAACTATTTTCCCCAGCAGATTCTGGGTTAGGTAATTCGCCTGCCACTGGTACTCTTAATGATATTCGCACGGAGACTATGCCAGAATTCCGGTATCGCCGGAGAATCGGGCACTGTTCCCCAAGAAACCATCATTATAGAGTTGTCCAGGAAAAGAGTAATACGCAAGCTGAAAATGATAGTGGAAATGGTTGGAGGAAATTTTGGCTAATATGGATAAGTTTGCTTTCTCTCAGTAGTGGCCTCGTTGCACTCGCATGGATCTATTTTCCAAATAATAGAGTAGTACAGAAGTCTCAAGAATATGTTATGATTGGATTATTAGCGATAATATGCTTGATAATTTCAACGATAGGTTTGAAATTTGTATGGAATTCCGTCATTTCTGGTTACAAGGCAGAGAACAATGTATATACATGGTCCAGGAACAGGCGAAGCCCTAATCATATGTATAATGGGCTAAGCCGTACTCCGGATGATGTTATTACTGAAACTGGTACGCCCTATGACTCAGATGAAATGTCCTCGTACTCGAGTCCTAGGTCTAATCGCCCTGTTAAAAACGGGCAAAGGCAAATGGAGCTTGAGTCACCCGGGCAAACATCGGAAAACATGGGCTTATCATCAGGACATGTTCAATTGCCAGAGTCCGATAGTCAGGAAAACGAATGAACTGATATATATGGAACGACTACGAAATACCCGAACTCTCGGAGTATCCGTGGGAGAAATGTTCCTCCATCGAATGAATATCCCGTCCGTAGGACCTTTTCCGGAGCTAGCAACGATATTTGGGATGCCATTAATTATACAGAGGGATTATAATCGCCTTAAACAAAAGATGGAGGAAAGGTTTGGACACACGGCCATGAAAGAAAGGTATGTGACTGAGGCAAAACTGAGAAAAAGACAACCTGAAGAGTCCTTGAGAGATTTCGGCCAAGCCATAGAAGATTTGTACCGTAGAGCGTATCCGGGCAATCCTGAAATTGTAGAGGAGAACTCTATCAAAGCGTTCCTTGACAAGTGTGGTCAATCAGAAGAATTTCGCCTGGCTGTCAAGAGAACCAGACCTAATACCCTGCAGGAGGCGGTAATAAATTCAATGCAGGAAGAATGCCTGAGGGCGGGAGAAAAGGATCTTGTTAAGGAGGTCAAACCAGTCCAGCGGCCGATATTTGAAGTTGAACACGGGGACAGCAGAGAAATTGTAGCTACAGAAACAGAAGGAACACAAAGAGAAAATGTTGATAAGAGTAACGTTCCTAATTATTATCCACAGAATAACGGGATAGGGTCCCAAGGGCGGTCCTATAACCGTGGTAGAGGGCGTGGAAGAGGCAGATCCCCGATGTTTAGAAATCGTCCACAGAATTTCCGGAACCAAGGAGGGAACCGTAGAGATTTTGGAGAGAATGATTTAAACTAAAAGAGATCGACACCGGAGGCCAGGTGTCGGTCAGCTATGGGCGGCCTAATCAAAAGGAAAATTTTATGATAAGTCAGAAAATAAGAAGAAAACGTAAAAGGAAAAGACTTAAAGAGGGTAAAAATATCCTAGACAGCTCTAGTAGCGAGGGCAGTAACGTGTCAAGAACCCTCGGCCCTAATTTTGGCGCCATGGAGAATCTGGAACGCGTTACTGCACAAGCTCGAGTGAAAAGTATGGGTTGTATGATGGTACAGAAGGCGTATTAGCTAACTGGAAAGTAGATACAGGAGCTAAAAGCACGTTTTTAACTAAAGAAACATTTGAAATGGTTGTTGATAAACCTGTACTCCAACCCGTAGATATTAATTATGTTACGGCCAACGGACAATGACTTGAATGTTTGGGAAAAGCATGTATGACTTTGGTATTTGGCGAACAAATTTTTTAACATGAAATAATTGTAGGAGGTGTTAACAGTAACCTTATAGGTGAAGATTTCATTACAATGTACCGTTGTGTATGGGACCATGACGAGTCCTGTTTAGTAATCCAAGGCAGTCGTATACCTTTGGAAGCGTCAGATAAAAACATGGGATCTAGGCGAGTTATTGCTCTAGAGACAATCTTAGTGCCAGTCGGGCATGAAGCTATAATCAAGTCAGGTTTGACTAACAGGATTGGTATTACGGACAAGGACAGCTTTGTGGGTGTCCTTACTCCGGAAAGGTGTTTTCTGGAAAAACACTGTTTAGAAATTGCTAAAACCTTAGTAGATGCGACTAATGAAATTGTATATACCCGGTTGTACAACCCTGGGCCAGTAGAATTAAGAGTTTACAAGCATACTCATATGGCTTTATTTACGCCAGTTAGTAGAATTGGACCAACTATTGACCTATGTCAGCTGAATCCGGCACAGCGTGTAAATCAAGTGACAGAAGATACTGATACCAGCAGAGTACCAGAACACTTACAATTAGTTTTTGAAAGAGGTTGTAAACATTTGAAAGGTGAAGAAGTTGAAAAATTAAAAAAAATTCTTATAAAAAACCAAAATTGTTTCGCGAGACCAGGCGAAGTTGGGCGAACGCACCTAGGGATTCACAAAATTAAGCTGAATGATGAAAAACCAGTTAGAGAACCACCTAGACGGATTCCGATGTTTAAACGACAAGCGGTAGAAGAAGAAGTAAAAAAATTAGAAGAACGGGGTCTTATAGATAAGTCAGTTAGCCCTTGGTCATCGCAAGTGGTAATGGTCCAGAAGAAAGATGGCAGTTGGCGCATGTGCGTTGATTACCGGAAGTTAAATGAGAAGACGATCAAAGATGCCTATCCTTTGACGAGAATTGATGAAAATCTTGATGCTTTAGACGGAGCGGATTGGTACACTTCACTCTATCTCGATATGGCATATCATCAGGTCCCTATGGTTGAGGAAGACAAGGAGAAAACAGCGTTTGCTACACCAAGAGGCGGCCTTTATCAGTTCACAACTATGCCGTTTGGTTTATGTAATGCGGCTAGCACATTTGAAAGAATAATCGAAAAGGCCCTACGTGGATTGCAGTGGAAAATAGCAGTATTGTACCTAGATAATATCGTAGTTTTTGGGAAAACCTTAGAACAGCATTTTGATAATATTGAACAGGTTCTTAGTAGACTCAGCGAAGCTGGACTAAAGCTTAAACCAAAGAAATGCAATTTCCTACAGAAAGAAATACAATTTTTGGGCCATGTTGTTTCAAAAGATGGAGTGAAAACAGATCCAGATAAGGTGAGAGCTGTAGAAAATATGAAGAGACCTACAACGGTAACTCAAGTGAGGAGCTTTCTAGGACTATCGTCTTATTACAGGAAGTTTATTAAAGACTACTCTAAAATAGCTAAACCACTTTTTGATTTGACTAAAAAGGACATCAAATTTAATTGGGAGGAGGCGTGTGAAAAATCTTTTCAAGAGCTGAAATCAAGATTAATTACAGCACCTATATTGGCATATCCCCGGGCAGATGGGTCCGAGTTTATACTGGACACTGATGCCAGCGCTTATGCTATTGGAGCTGTAATTTCTCAAGTGCAGGACGGAAAAGAGCGTGTTATAGCTTATGGAAGCCGATGTCTTGACAAGCCAGAAAGGAATTATTGTGTAACTAGACGAGAAATGTTAGCAGTAGTCTACTTCACAAAATATTTTAAACATGATCTATTAGGTCGTGGTTTCAAATTAAGAACTGACCACGGTTCGTTAACATGGCTGCAAAATTTTAAAGATCCCGACGGACAAATACATAGATGGATCCAGCAATTAAGTCATTTTCATATGAAAATTGAACACCGGCCTGGCAACCGGCATGGTAATGCGGATGCAATGTCAAGATTAAAAACAGAAACCGGTATTGTTTGTAAACAGTGTGAAATGCCCTGGGATTACTTTTACGATGGCCCATGTCAAATAGAAATCAAAGAAATGAAAGAAGGGGAAAGAAGAAATTGTCCAGTGGACGCTATTACAAATTCTTATGAACTTGAAAATATCGATGAGGAGGTAAATAATCATTGTCGCTCTAGCCCACAACAAAATTCCACTTCTTTTAGCGGGTTTTTGATCGGGCAAGAGGACAGTGTTTCAGGAGAAACTCCAAGAATAAGGAGGAAGAAACCCAACAGACCAAAACCGGCACAACAAAAACCGCAACCTGATATTGAACTTACGGCTGACGTCATCAGGGATAAACAAGAGACCGATCCTATTTTAAAACAAATTCTTAAATTTTAAAATGAAGGAAGAAAACCTGAATGGGGAGATGTTAGTTATGAGAGCGTCCAGTTGAAATTTTGGCTTGCAAGATGGGAATCAATTGAAATAAAGGATGGGATTTTATGTATGCATTGGGAAGATAACACCAATAGCCGAAGATGGAAAATATGTGCCCCAAACTCAATTGTACATGCGATCCTCTGGTACCTACATGATACGAGAACGGCAGGACACTTGGGAATAAAGAAGACACATGAAAAGGCTAAATTGTCACCATTTTATTGGATACATATGCAAGAGTCCGTTAAACAATATGTAAACCAATGCGAGATATGCGGGGAACGTAAAAATCCACCTAACAAAAAACGCCATTTACTGAAATCCTATGTTGTTGGAGTACCGTTTGAAAGGATTGCCACAGATATTGCAGGTCCATTTCCTATTACGGACGACAAAAATCGGTATATATTCGTGGTAGGAGATTATTTTTCAAAGTTCACTGAGGCTTATCCAATGCCTGATATTCAAGCTAAGACTGTTGCAAATATTATATTTCGAGCCTGGATAAAAAGGTACGGTTGTCCTATGGAAATCCATTCAGATCAAGGTAAACAATATGAAAGCACCCTGTTCAAAGAAATTTGTACCATGTTAGAAATAAATAAGACTAGAACAACACCTTTTCATCCACGATCAGATGGTATGATCGAACGTATGAACAGAAGTATAAATGACATGCTTTTAAAATATATGAAATCACACCAAAAGGATTGGGATCAATGTCTAGATTTTATTATGATGGCCTATAATTCGACCCCACATGAGAGCACAGGGATAAGTCCGTATAAATTGGTTTTCGGTCAGGAAATGAGTTTTCCTATTAATATAATAACGGAACAAATAGACGAAATGCTACCAGTACCAAAATACGCATCTACATATGTCCAGGAACTTGAAGAGAGACTTAAGGGAGCCCATGACCTAGCAAGAAAACATGTCAAAGTATCAGCAGAAAGACAAAAGATTTTGTATAACACCAATGTAAAACGTCACAATTATGAGATAGGAGATTTAGTGTGGAGAAATCAGATAAAAAAATATACCAGGGCTAAAATTAAAAATTGCACGACATTGGTCTGGACCGTGGGTAGTCGTAGATAAGAAAAGCGACATTATTTTTAAAATTCAACACTCCAAAAACTCGACAGCAGTTATAATCCACGGCGATAATTTAAAACCATATAGGGGAAACAAGACTGCCAAATGGTTTCGAAAAAATAATGAAGAAAGAATACCTGTAGAAATACCAGACCTAACGGAATTTTTATCAACTCCTGACCTTAACGAAAATTCACACACACAAAATCCATTAATAACGGCTGAAAGAGATGATGATGTTGAATCGACTCAAGAGGAAGGAAAAGGTAATGAAATGGAAGATGTCATAACTAATAGCAACGATCCTGACAATATACCTGGTGAGCCTGTCGATAATTACCTGGATAAGAGTCCGATTGCTACCGATAAAACCCGCAGGCCGGACGTGATCCCGTTACAAACCTGGATGTTACATAAACCAGCGAAGCGTGGAAATATTGTGCCAAACATTAGTATTCAAAGACAAGGTGGTCGGACAAGAACGGGAAGACAAGTTAAGGTGCCATCAAAATATCAAGATTTTGTTACTCTAATTATGGAAGAAAACAACAACAATGAGAAACATAAGTGTAATGATTGTGGACAAGGATATTCGAATAAAAGAAATTTAAAACGACATAGGAACCAGGTTCACGAAGAAGAAGTGAAATTTTACAGGTGCCCTATCAACCTTTGTGATAAACATTTTTATCGGCGTGAATATTTGATCTTACATTTGGATTTTACTCACAAATACAGCGACGATGAAGCAAAAAGGCGAGCGAAAGAAGTTTCAACACTGACAGGTTTAAGAAGTGAGTTGGAGGCCCCTAGAAAGAAAGTGACAAGAATGGAGACAGAGAGTACGTCTACCGCAACCGCAAGTACATCTACCGCTAGTACATCTGCCGCAAGTACGTCTACCGCAAGCACGTCTGGTTTTGGTATGACACAGTGTAAAACAGAAGGCTCTGTATCTGGAGACAACGCATTTGTGGATGTTATTGAAGTGCACGAAGACAGTTCAGAGTTTGGTGTTGATGACCAAGAAGAAACCATGGACGAACTGTTGGAAAGTTTAAATCAAATTTCTGGAGAATATGACAATCAAACTATGGTGAAACAAGAACCTGAAGAAGATGATAGACCAGATGTCAAGCTACATGTATTTCCGTCAAATGTAAAACAGGAATTCGAACCAAATTAAAGTCCATCAAGCATAAATTCTACGTGTACGGTTACAAAAGAGGTACAAGTTGATGAATCAAATGATGAGGATGTTACAGAAACTGTGGAAACAGTCTCCATCACCTTGGTAACAACAAGGAGGTATGTGGGAGAGGATCTATTTTCTGAAAGAAGGGAACAAATTTTCTCATCCTCTTCGCATCATGACCCTAGGGACGTAGACTGGGAAAGTTTTTTTGAAGGAGTCCAAGGTGAAATTGCAGCTCATGCTCAAGACCAACATAGGAGACAGGCAGAGGCGGAAAATTCAGAATAAACATTTAAGTGACTTTAACAATATTTTTGTTTGTTAGTTTGTTTGTTAATATATTTTTAATAGTAATCAATAAAAAAAACCCTTTCGTTTGGAGCTCGAAACCCTTAGTTTATGGTGTCTCGAAGCCTTTTTTGTTTAAATTCACGTTTATACATGCATTTTATTTAACTGTTACATTTTTTTTTTTATTGAGTTGTTATACATACATGTATTATACTTAATCTAGTCAAGAATTTTAAATAAGTATTATTTTTCTATAAAACAGGTATATTTTTCAAGTTGATATGAATTTTGTTTATATGGAGCCCTGTGACCCTTGTTATTTACTTGGTGTAACTTGGCCCAATTTTGAGTGTACGTTAAAACATTTTAAAGAATCAAGTCTTGGATTCCGAAATATTTTTTTTTTATGTTCCATGATAAAAAAAAAATATATGATATCTCTTTAAGTTGTGTTAAGTTTTGTTATTACGAATTGCACAATACTCAAAACAAGTCAGGGGTGCTATTTTTATATTCTAAAAAGTTATGATAAGTTTTTTTTTTATTATCATCTATCTCAGGGTACATGTACATTTTTGTTTATATATATATATTTTTTTTATCTTAGAAGTTCTTTTGATGCAAACCATGATATGTTTTTGATATATATACATTTTTTTTATATATACATGTACTTGTTGGCTACGTGTGTATTTGTTATAAGGTGCTCAAGAACAGTATCTAATTAGATTTTTTTTTATATATAATGCTGTATACTGAACAGTGGAAGTTCATAGTTAAGAGGGGGGCTGTGTAACATTTTTATATGTTAGGTCAAGTGTGTTATCTGATTGTATCAGGTTTACGTACATCTGTATTTTCACACATAGCCATTTAATACAGTTAGAGATCATCAGAGATTATATTAATTATGAGTTATATTTAGATTTCTTTGTTTGACTAGTGAGCCCTAATGATTTGCATATGGTGCCCTAGTAAATTTATGTAAGGAGCACGGAGCACTAGGAGCTCGGATCACCGGAGCACCCGGAGCACCCGGACTTCCGGAGCACGGACTACACGGAGCCCGGTTGCCCTAGTAGTCTATATTTGTATACGGGCTTGTAGGAGTCATATAAAAGAGAGAAAGAGCGTGAGATAAGATGGAGAGAATTTATAGTGAGGAGAGGACAGTTACGTTTGTAGAGTAGAGAGGAGAACCGTATTGTTGAGCCTGAAGTTAGATGTACATTTTGTTACACTTGTATAATGTGATTTTGATAATACAGTATTGAACTTTTATTCGACTTCGTGTTTATGTTCACTTACAAGACTTCGTTCAGACTGCACCAGGATCCTTTTATTTATTTATGTGACCAGGATTCCCTTAATCACGCTACCAGTAGATTTCAAGGGTAGCCCTATTAAAGAGTATACTTGGCATTTGTCGTCCGTGTACGAGTGAAACTTAGACACCCGACAACACAACACAACCACAAGAATACACACTTTAGTTCAAGTACCATACTACACTTTTTCGTCACAGTTGGTATATTGCTGATAAGGTGGGAGAAAATTTATAATTTCAAAATTAAAATCCTCTCGCTCGTCATAGATTCTGGTATTGAGATGACCACTGATGTCAAATTAGAGATATAAGTCTAAAAATGAGGCAGAGGAAGCCGTGTCTGTTGTTTCTTTAATTTCTAGTTCAAGAGGATATATTAATGGAACCCAATAAGAAAAGTTTGGATTGTTAATGGAAAGAACATCATCAATATAACTGAATGTGAAATTAAATGATCGGGTTTCTTTGCTTTTCTTGTTTTTGACAAATGTCTAAAGGAACTCTGACTCATATGAAAAAAAAGAAGAGATCGACAAGGAGAGGTGCACAGTTCGTTCCCATAGGAATGCCGACAACTTGCTGAAAAAGTCTACCTCCAAATTCAACAAATATGTTGTCAATGAGAAACTCCAGCATACTGATCACTTGTTCCTTTGTGTAGCATGTTTTACCTTTTTTTTCATTATTAACAAAATATGCCGTATGGTATCCCAAATGATAAATTTATAGCGTTTGTTGCCATTTTTATATTGAAAAGCATTGTTGATTATTTCTTTTAGACGATTTTTCAATTTTACATGGGGAATGGTGGTATACAGGGTTGAAAAATTAAAAGTTTTGATAGAATTAATTTCAGAGATCGAGATTTAAAATTATCAAGAAGTTCTTTAGAGTTTTTTAGAATCCACATATGGTAAATACCACTACGCGAGTAAACAGTTTCACATTTCTGAAGACCTCTTTTATTGCGGCAAGAATTTTTGTCAATCTAATGCACAATTCCTTTTTAGAACATGCAGATGAGCCGGCAATGTACCGTTGTTTGTACAGAATTTAGTGAAGCTTAGGTAACCAATAGAAACAAGGTAAGTCCTCAGATTTGCTGTTCAATGTAATGTTCATTGAAGCCATGAAGGACTTATGATTCGCCAAAATCTCATCCTTGTCAAATGATATGTTTTTGCATGTGGGATTACGTGAGTGTTCATTTATTCATTTACAAGACACTCATTGTAGTATGATTTACATACAAAACAATATTATTTGAAGCTTTGTCCGCAAGAACAACAACATATTTTCGCGAAGAGATGATAGACATTTCACAGCTTCTTTGTCTCTGAAAACGGACTTTGGTCTATAAACGTCAGAATGTATTTTGATAGTAATTGTTATGTAAAGCGTAGGAATATCGTAAGTCATAAAAGTATTATTATAGAGCACGTTCAACAGTTAATTATAGCGATATGGTATCGAAACACAAAGAATATAAAAATGAACTTTGAAAAAGAAATTTAATGAGTATCAAAAGGATCCTACGTATTATTGGTCATTGGTGAAGGATATTGTAATACAGGTTAAAATACTACACAGAAGGTCACCTTTGATGTATTTTTTAAACCATTTTAAGGAATTGAACAAAGTTAAAAAGTATGTTGATTGGTGTTAGTTTGCCTACAAATGAAGTAATCAGTCAATTGTGAACAGAAAAGGATACTTGATAAATGTTTTAAGCGTGCAGCTGGTAAACTTTTGCCTGTCTTTTTAAAAAATACATATAATTGTATTTAATCGTGGTATTATTCCAGATTCTCGGTCAAAGAGTTTGATATGTTCTTTTATAAAAATAAAGGTGATCCTGCAAATGTAGATAATTATCGAGTGATAACAATATTGAGTTGTTATGGTAAACTGTTTGACTGAATACTGAATAAAAGATTGCTTGATTTTTATGGAAAGTTTAGAATTGTTCTGTAAAGAACAAACCGGTTTTTCGAAAAGGATATGATACTGGTGACCATATTTTCAATTTGAAAAGTCTTATTGATCACTATTAATTTAGAAGAATAAAATAACCGTGCATTTGTCGATTATCGAAAATCTTTAGATTCAGTGAACAGAGTTTTGTTATGCCAGGAGCTATTACGTTCAAGATTGTTTTTGGGAACATCAGAAGAGATTCATAAGATTCATTTTAAGATAAAGACAAGATAAAGACGTTTATTGCAATAAGCACAATTATGCTATGATAGTATATTTAGATTATAACATCACCATGTGTAAGCAACATGATTGTTTAATGATATATAGTATTATAAAACAGCAGAGAACACAATAAACACTATGAACTCTTTTTTTTATGAAAAAAGAAAATATAATATAACTACGTTAATATGAAAGTTCTCAGTTTCCAAATTTCACGCAGAAAACACACCAAATAATAGATAACTGTTTTTGTTTGAACTTGTAGTAATAAATACAGTTTGTTAATATTAGACCATGTATAATAATATCTTGTAAAGTATTTAAGCCTATACTGTCTATATGCTGGAAAACAATAATAAAAGGATATTCATTCTCTATACATTGCATAGTATAACATTTACAAATTTGATCCTCCCTCCGTTGATTTATATAACGACCAGTCTACATATTCAATTTTAATACACTAAATCTTAATAAATCAACATTTTAACATTGATATACATTGTTCCATCTTAAAATCTTTTTTTTATTATTTTATACAATATTAGTTTTCTAGAGCTCTCTACAGATGCACGCCAGCTCTGATAAAATTGATCTAAGAGACGATCATTCAAAATATCAAAGTTTATATCAACATTTTCTGGTTCATGCCATAAATAATTAAATCCCAGTTGAACAAGTAAGTTGCGAATATGTGTGGCACAATTTTTTTACCAGCCATTATTACAATCAGCAACTAGAACTTGATATATTTCATATAAAATATCAGGTTTCTTAGTTATAACATTAACCCAGTATTTCAATTTTTTTGTTTCCTAGTAAAATTAATAGGTAAATGATCGCCAATAGTACAACAGACAGGCGTATTTTTGGGTACTTTTAAAACAAATCTACAAAATTTATTATGTACAGATTCTATGTCTTGCATGATGAAAACCCCATACTTCTGAGGCGTAGTTTAAAACAGTCATAACTAAACTGTCAAACATAGCACATTGTTGTTCTGATGAGATATAAGTAGATCTTAATGTGTTTAACAATGCGGCTAGCGCATCTAGTACTTTGTTGTGCTAGGCGATTTTGGGTTTGTTGAAATTTGCTGTTATAATGTAGTAGCACTCAAAGGTGTGCATAGGAATTGGCAACTTTTAATTCCGTGTTTTCATAATTCCAATCAAAATTTACTCTTTGCGATCCTTTACGAAAAATCACAATCTGTTTTATCCTAATTAACTCCAATTTTTCAGTTGGTACAGTAAACGAGTAATTTATCTAGAAGAAACTGAAGAGCTTCAGGAGTTTTCCAAATGGAACGGTATCATCTGCGAATAATAGTAAATATATCAAATATCCATTTAACGTAATCACTAGTTCTATTATCATTCATACGTAGATCATCAGCAATGTCATTTATAAAAAATATAAAAAGTAGAGGACATAAGGGTTCGCTCTGTTTTACATCAATATTGTTGGAAAAACATCTGAAAGTAATCCATCACATTCAACACGGATATTAACAGTTGCATATACTGATTGCACTATAGAAACAAATTTTCTACTAATCCCACTATTGAAAAGCTTATACCAGCGTATGAGTCGTAAAGCTTTACAAAAGTCCAGGAATGCTGAATATAGTTTTTCCTTTTCCGACAGCGTCGACAGTTGATTTTTGGCGGCGAATTCCAAACTTGTTTCCTAAGAAAAGAATCTCGTTAACTTCGGCTCAATTAAGTAGCCGGTTACTCAAACATCTTCGAAAATACACTTATTAGTATAATTGGTCTATAGTTATTAGGGTTTGAAAGATCCCCTTTCTTTGGTACAGGTATGAAATTCTTTCCATCCAGTTATCGGAGAATATACCGAATTCGAAAAGTTTATTAAACAAAACTTTTAAAAATGTTTTAAAAAAGCTGATAATCTGATAAAAAACATATTTCCACTGAATCCGTCTGTTCCCGTACTGTTACCACCCTTTGGGTTTTTAATACCAGATTCAATTTCCGACTCAGTAAATTCGTTTTCTAATTCGTCTATGTGAAGATCTTCAGATCGAATATTGTCTATTAAAGAATTAATTTTCATCAATAAATCACCAGGCTCCGCACCAAAACTTTCATAAATGTTATTTACATCACCAGCGCATCTGGATCGACGTTTTGGTCTAACCTTTGACCAAAACTCCAGGGTTCACTTTAGCCAACCGACAATCAAAATGGCTGCCTTTTGGCCGTATATTATAGGCGTGCTTCAAAGTACAAAAGTTCTAAATTTTCCTATTAGAAACAAAATAATACTATCATACCATGCTCTATGCTAATTTTAACATAGGCATGCATTATATTTGTCAACATTTTATACCTCGCGAACGCTCGGTATATTGTTCACTAGTTCTAGCAATTTAGTTTGTTTCTCCCGTAATGCTTGAGTGTACTCGCCAACTATTTCATTGTCCCACTTTATATATGTCTGCTGGTTGGAAGAATGATCTTATTAAACGTTAACTTAGTGTGTATTTCATTTTACATCAACCTGATGAAGGTAATCTTTTATCCAAAATATCATTGTTTCTTTTTTTAATTTTGGTGTTGTTTTGTACATTTTTGGGGCGTTTATATATGTATGTGTATATAATTATCATTGCATATTACAAATAACTCATTCACAAGTGGAAAGATGTCAATCAGTCAATATTCTTGTCAAAATAATTTATTTTCGCAGATATGATTTAACACCTTTTTTAAAACTCAAATTGTTTACCTCCGGATGATTGTTTTTACGGTTTTGTCGTATTGTTTTCAGATTCATATCTACCTATCAAAATATCTACAGAAAATAATTTTGTTTTAATGATTTCTTGCAAAAAACTGGAAAATCCGAATCTGTATGTATCCATGTTAAATATGCAAAACTGTCAGCGATCACTATGTATGGTAAATTAATGAACATAATTCAGAAAGCTCCACTTTCCGCTATAAAGTAAGCATACATTGTAAATTATCCTAAATTTAACACACATATACTTGTCGACACAATGACGTAAAACAGCTAAGTATTAGAAACGTACCGTTTGATGTCAGTACATATACAAAACTGAGCAACAGAAATTAAGCTGAGCTTTTAAAATCGACAAATATACTGCAGTATACACAATTGCATACATTAGACAAATAATGCATAATAAAGATAAATAAATAATACACTTTAAAACATGTCCCTATATACATTGTACCAAAGACATATTAAACTGATTGTACACGTTAGACACACTCCATTTCATGCATTTCAACGAGATACAATGAAGCAATATATTATATGACAAAAGCAAAAGCACAAAAAACAGTAGATTCTTGCACTAAGCTAAAGCACTTAAACTAATAGTCATGCATTAATCTAAAGCCGTAAAACCACAGGTGCTTGAATACAGAATTAGGATTATTTTTTTCTTGTTCATTCTTAGCACTGAATATTCAATTATTTAATTTTGAGAAGTTGAAATATTTAAGTGAAGCAAGGTATATCATTTGAAAGGTATATGCGAATCTATAAAATTTCACTACGGAATATGCTTTACCTGTATTTATTAGTATAACTAAAAAGTATATGGAAAAATGTCCTGTTAAAAGACACGTTTTAGAAATTTAACTCTGATCATGTTCATAATAAACCATACATAGATTGTTATCAATACACAAAAAAGTACAAAATACAATTTAAAAGAAAGGCGAAAAACCTCCTGTTATGAGGAAGTTTGGTATAACTTTTCAAAGACATATTTCTTCTTTTGTTTATATTAAAACGGAAAGATGGAATGTAATTGGAACAAATTATAATATATATATAAAAGTCTAAATTGAAAACAAAGTTCAAACCTATGATTGCGTTGGATAAAAACCGCAATTTTTATACGTGTGCATGTAAAACAAATTTATATATATATATATATATATATATATATAAATCTCATGTTACATGGAAGTTTACCACTTTCTAAAATATACAAATATCTGTGTTTCTGGTTAAATAAAAACAGAGAAATAAAAAGTAACTTATAAAAAGTGCAAAATATATCTTAAAGATAAAGAGAATATCCTCCTGTTCATGAGGAAATTTAAAACTTTAGTTCAAAAGATATCTAACTTCTTTGTACATGCATTAAAAGATATTGGAGTTTATTGATAAAACATTCAGATTAATTTTTTTAAAAGGCACACAAAGAAAATTGAACCACAGCAGTCTTGAATATTTACTTTGAAACTACCTTTAATTGTAACATAATGCGAACGTTAAATCTTTGTGTTTTTCATATTTATCCATACTAGTTTTTTATCCGTTCGTTTCTGTTTATTTTATATACTGTTGCAGTAAGGCCACGCCAATTTAATTCTTTTTTCGACGGACCCGCCCGCACATATTTTTTTTCTAATCAGAAAAAAAATATTTTTAGATATTCCGGCATCCGGAAAAGTAATCGTGTCTATTTCCCGCGCCGGATTTTTGGTAAACATTAAAAAAAATAAGCGATAGCCAGAGCGTTTTAGTCAACGTCAAATCGCGACCCTTTAAACTGTTTCGAGCATTAACACAGATTTCTTATCAAAGACAAGGACGATTCTTCACAAAATCATGCCGATTTTCGTTGTTAGAATAAAGTTGTATGTGCTAATACAAACACCTTTAAGCAAAACTATCCATACCCGCTGCATTTTTATGCACCTGTCCTAAGTCAGGAGCCTGTTGTTCAGTAGTTGTCGTTTGTTGGTGTTGTTCAGTAGTTGTCGTTTGTTGGTGTTGTTCATAGGTGTTCCTTGTTTTGTATATAGATTAGACCGTTTGTTTTCCTGTTTGAATTGTTTTACACTAGTCATTTTGGGGCCCTTTATAGCTTGCTGTTCGGTGTGAGCCAGGGCTCCATGTTGAAGGCCGTACTTTGACCTTTAATTGTTAACTTAAAATACGTTGTGACTTGGATGGAGAGTTGTCTCATTGGCACTCATACCGCATCTTATTTATATATACAAAGTGCCAAAAAGACAAAGAACAAAAATGAGAACACCAAAACGACGGAGACACAGACAACCAACATATAACACAAAAAACTAAAAAGTACACACATCAACGAACAGCACGAACCCCTAAAAACTGGGGGTGAGCTTAGGTGTTCCGGAAGGATGAGTAGTTCCTGCTTCTTGCAAGACACCCGCCATGTTGCTAGTTATAAGTCATGTCCAATGAAGGAGGAAAGACATCTATGACAATTCAATGGAGATCATTTAAGGCAGTTGAAATAATTATTCGATTATTCAGTTCAAGATCTGATGTCCTCAGAAAGTAACAGTAATAAAAGAAGTCATAAATATGCTGCAATTAAAAGTGGGCATTACATGTCTTGATGAACAGGAAAAACAAAAACACTTCAGCAGTTGATAAATTAAAGAAATGTCAAAGTGCAAGTGGTAAATCAAGTTTCATTACCATCTTGTTTTGATCATTATTGTCAGAATCTATGATTCTATGTTTACAAAAAAAAAAAAAAAAATGGCTACCCTTTACTTTTTAAGCCTCGCCTCAAAAATAATTTTTTTTTATTAAAATTTTCAAATCGCTCGCTCTCCCCAATTTCTGAAGTGGAAAAATCCGTAGAACAAGAAATTAAATTGGTGTGGCCTAATGACAATTCTTTGCTCCATAATTCCAACAGGTAAGGCTTTATAATTAGAAAAGCAAGTATTTGAATGGCGAATTTACAAAAGCAATGATAAGTTTTAGAAAGGATTACTGGTTCAATCTATTCTTTGGAAAGGATTACAATTTGAGTTTTATTACAATCAAGATATGTTTTATTTTGAAAGTCCTATAATTGCTTAGAACTATCGCAAAATGCTTTAATGTTCAACAAATATGATAAAATTATCAATCAATATTTAGAAAAAAGGGAAAAAAAAAAAAATGCGGTCGTAAATCACATTGACTCCACAGATTTATTCCTCTTTTTTCCGTTTTCAAACATGTGTTTGTCCAGTTTTACAACTTGATTGAATACAAGTTGTTTTAATAAAAAACAGCTGATAGACTATCTTTTTGTAAATGTATTAAATATACATGTGTTCCACGTTTTCACTTCTAAGCAATGATACATTCATAGAAGTCTATAGGAGGTAAGATAAACTGTGAATAGACATTTTCGAAAACTATCGACACTGACGCTTACATCCAGGTAACCTTTTTGAGAAGGGGTCATCTGAAAGTGTACAATGACCACACGTATTTATGTATTAAAGAAATCTAAATTACATTTTAAATATTGTATAGCACATTTATTTTTATGATGAAAAAAAAACATGTCATAAAAATTCAAATGGATCTGGAGAAGATTGTGCCAAGGCTGGCAAAGCGGCTTAGCTTAACAATCTTCGATTTGCATCGATCAACTGCATAAAAAACACTTTTAAAATAAGATTATTTGTTTTTTTTTCTCTTATCTTTAAGTTTCTAAATGTTACCTTGAAAAGAAACGAATTCGAAAATACAAAGCTATTTTTTTTGTCTATTAAAAAGTTTTCTGACGGTAGAGCATACATACTAGAAATTTTGTCTCATCAAATATAAAGATATATTCAACTGTTCCTATGGACGAATGGGTGGGACTAGAGTTTCTAACTTTTAAGACAAGGCATGTACGTACTATGATTAAAGATAAAGGAAGGTGGTTATAGAAATCAAAAGAAGAAATCATAATAGTGTAAAAAAATATGGCAATATGATTTTTACGTCTTTAGTCAATGTAACAGAGAGCCCTACCCCCCTAACCCCTCATACACACAAGAATGTTAAAACAGCATTTTTGTTTGTATATATATTAACATGCGAGGATTTGAAATAATATGCAGGAGTTAGAAAGAAATTGAACGATAAATAAAATATACTCACTTGGCTTGACCTTTTCTAATGTTGTCTTCTTGGGATTCGATTGGAAGATTACAAACGGAAGTACAATCTGTGCGCACTCAAATTTTTTTTACCCCAGTGCCTTTTTTTTTTTAGTGAAAAGTTATTTTTCAGTACATATACACGTATATTTACAAATAAATATGTAAGTTTAAATAAACATGTGTATGAACACCCCCCCCCCCCACCCCCCCCCCCCCCAAAAAAAAAAGAAAGATTAGATACTGTTATAAAAAGAAGACCGAACATTGTGGCCATTTGCGACCAAGAAAACATATCAGCAGTATCCTTGTGCATGGGCCAAACTATTGGAGCAAATGAACGGCAAAATCAATCTATTACCAAAGGATGCAACACACCTGAATGAAAAGTCGTCCAACAAGCAATTAAAGATCACTATCGTCGAAGGTTGGAAAACTATTGGCAACACCAAGTGACAATTATCTACAATATTATTGTAAGGTAAGACATTTTGTAGATAATTGAATGGAATTGTTGTGTAAATTTGTGTTGCTGGACTTCAGGAAATAATAAAATGAAATTATGGTATAATTGAAGAAATGAAAATAAGGAAACCAATGTGCCAGTTAAGCCGACTAAATTCAGACCCCATCGTAATTATGTTTTATGCAACCACTTATATAACAACAACAAAATTCTTTAAGTGTTGCTGTATTCGCTGATTCTCTTCTTTCAGGGAAGAGTTGAAAAAAGTCAAGTCGATGGAGACCAAACTGTGTAGAGGAACAGAGAAAGCAGTCAGAAATGAGCTGCCAGACAGAGATGAAAAACGAGATGAGCTCGTCGAGAATCTTTCTGCTGACGAGAGGGAAGATGACGACGAAGCAGAAAACAACGACTTAGCCGATCCACCTCCGCCACCAGAGGTTAATGCTAACCCCCAACTCCGCCAGCAGTAGAGGAAGCTACAAACGTGGATATCACTGCAGTTGCACAACCGTTGCCTAAACAGAGAAAAAGAAAGGCAGATTCATTGATGGAGACATAAATGTATAACTAAAAAAATTCCAAAGCTAATGAGAGCACTCGGTGTTTCAAGCTCAGATTCTGATTAAAAAATTATTTTAAACCAATAACAGAGTTTATACTGTTTACCTCTCCAGAATACACCCGAAGTTTTACGAGGTCATTCATTCAGTATCGTTCGATATTTTGATACGGTCCCTCTATTTCATTAGTCAGTGTAGGTATCGGTGTCGTTATAAGTGTCAGTGTAGACGACTTTTCGAAAAAGTCGAATAGCCAGATACTACACGGTCATAGCAATGAACACAAAATCTTAAACATGTGATTAAGACTTAAATCCGCTATCACCTTGAATAATACAATCAGACTATGCCATAAAGCCTTTGTATTCAGCTTTTATTTTAAACACTTTTCCTTACAGTCATATTATCAAAAGATAATTGCGTATTTAGATATTTGACGGAAATTTCCTTAATAATTTGACGTTTTTGAAAACTTCTTGTTTAAAACTTTTTTTAATTCAAAAATTAATCTGGATTTGTCAATTTCACATATGAAGATTATTTTGACTCTTTCACGAGTTTTTCCTGTCACCAAGTAACTGAAATTCTACCTGTATCATTTCGACGTATTTTAACAAGTTTTCATTTAAACATCTGGCCATGTCCTTAAAATAAGAATCAATAAAATATTTGTGTAATATAAAACTTTTACCTCACATTATGGAACATTGAAAAAAGAGTAAAACGCATTTTATCGATGGTGTTTATTTTTCTGCACAAATGGCGATTGTGAACGCAACACTGTGTAAATTATCAATTTATAAATGATACGTGACATATGATTGTTCGTCACTTGGTTTGACAAAAATTCCGTTAGTTTGTCTGCCAAATATATCATATATAAACTTGTCTGACAATTACTTGACAGAATTAAAACGCTGTTCATTTTGTCGATATCCAGACTTAAAGAAATAAATTTGGATATTTGTCAAATATTTCGCATAACCAAAGCATCTTTCGCTCATCTGGATAGTCTGAGAGTTCTGTTTACATCAAATAATTTTGAACATCTCTCAAATTTTCTAGTTGTAAAGATTAGTCATGATCTTTTTTTCTAGAAGAATCCTGGTCAGATCCGTCAGATGTGTCTCATCTTTAACATAGTATGACCCGAGGGGAGAACGATTTGGAAAATTCTTATCCACAATGAAATGTCTAAACTATTTGAACCAAATAGAAGAAGGGTGTTATATGCGAAGATTGAATAATAATACTTTTGAAACTTTGAAAAACATAAATTTGAAAGCACTTGAGTTTGAATAAAAAAGATATATATCAAACCTCAATTTTGCAAATCAGCTGTACATGAAGATGTCCAAAGCTTTCCTCAGGTCTTCATATATTTAAGATAAAAAGTATGGATACAACTGACTTGTCTTCGACATTTAGGTATTTCATCCTACTTGCTAATGCATTATCGTACATTTGGAATACATGTATGCATTGTTAATGTGTGGAAGAAATTTTTATGAAAATCGAAGGTGCTGTAATTGAAAATGTGGAAATAAAAGCTACTTACGGGAAATTGATTTAAGTCTTAACCGTTTTAATTTCATTTTTTGATAGTCGTCACTAGTTAATATGGCATTTGACAAGCAAAACAAAGAGTGTATATAGCCTATCTCAGTATATGCTCTCCTTTTCAAACCCTAACCATAACATTTAAGTCTTACAATAGCTTTCCGCCATCAATACAGTTCATTAACGTGTCTTATATTAAAATGTTAGATTCCCGAACCCCACACATATTTCATTTACTGTAAATAGACAACTTAGAAGTTATTGGTTTCGAGATTACAACATTTGATGAATGCAATTTTATAATATATGGTCTACATAATTAAAAGGTTTTGAACATGGCTGGACAGAGATATGCAATTCTGAACTATGATCTTTTTGATTCCTGTTTTCGTCTTGAAATTGAAGTTATGAAAATTCTGATCATGGAATATATTAAAGACAAACAGTTGTAGTATATTGCATTATTTATGCTTTTAGTAAATCTTAAACCTTCATCTACGACCACTTCCAGGTGAATTTAGAATGTCCAGAATGTCAAGGAATAAACTTGTACAGATAAAAGATGTAGGAAAGGGAAAGATGCTAATTGTTTTTCGTGTCAATAGGTCAATGTCACTCTTACAAAAAAATCAAAAATTTAGGAAAAATTTTTTCCGGATGGAAGCTTTAGTTTTCCTTGCCCGATTAGAATGAAACTTATACATAGGGAAGATTAGATAGAAACGGGAGATTGGCTCATTGATTTTGGAGTCAACAAGTCAAAGTTAAGGTCATTGTTAAAAAAAAGAAGGAAAATGGTTTCCTGATGGTGACTTGAGTTTGCCTTGATTGACCGGAATGAAACTTATACAGCTTGAAGATATAGAAAAGGAAGAACAACTTTTTGATTTTTTTTTTATCCATGGTTCGAAGATCAGGGTCATTGTTACAAAAATATAATTTTTGAAACTTGGTTTCGATATGGTAACTTTAGCATCCTTATTTTTATATTTATTTCATTATCGAACAAAATATAGAGCACGCTGAAATATTTGTTTCTTCCATAGAATAATCTAAACGGACTCGCGTACGTATACGTTGCAACTTAATTTTAATTAGCCCAACGGACACGGTATGCGGTAAACATTCAAAAGCCGAGTGTAAACATGATCACTATGCAGAAGAAAATTGATGTCCTCTCAATAAAAACACATTTATTTAATTTGTTTTTGAATTTGAGTGTCGTGTTTATATAAGAAGACTTTCAACACAAAAAAATTGCAATAAATTGTTGAAAAGATAAGTTAAGTAAATTAAAATTGTGTTGATAACCATAATGCGGAAGAAAATCTTTGTTCCCCAAATAATTACATATTTAAATTCGAGTGCTTTGTAAATATGATAAGACGGTATTTTACCAAAATAATCGATACAAGTTCGAAAACTTCCAATGTTTTGTGCACTATACCTTCCTCAACATTCAACCGTTAAACAGAAGTTAAACCAAATATGTCTTGCAATGTTCCGAAGGTAAGTTATTAAAACATTTTGAAAACGATCTACATAATTTTGAAAACATGTAGTTCAGAAAGCCAAGATATATAATTGCAAAAGACTTGTTCCTGTGACAAATCAGTAGACATGTTAATATTTTTATATGTTATCTGTTTGTTCTATAAGGGATTTGATGTTATTGCAGAACTTGCACGGTCCGAGTTAAATTTGATAACTTCTGCTAGATTCGATGCGATTTAGAGCCTCATAATTATTTACAATGTAGCTGCGTTATTAGATGAAAGCGATTCTTCAAAACGTTTTCAGAAAAATCTTCGTTTCTGTTGAAATACGTTTGACTTTGAAAATTGGATTGATTGATTATTGATTACTAATCGTCAATTAACAGACTGCATGGATTTAAAATAATTGGAGTTTTATAATTTTGTGTATAAAGGCTAACGATATATATGTATATGTTGATTACTTAGATAGAAGCGATTCCTCAACGATAAGGGTAAGGATTTTTATTGTGGATTTTATATTATTGCCTTTTGTCAAAAATTTGAGTGAAAATAACTTGATTTCAATTATTTGTGTAAGGCAATTGTAAAATATTGTTAGGAAACTATAAATTTTGCTGGTAACAGTTCGATTTTGAGATTCAAGTTTAAATTGCTATCTTAAACAATCTATACATTAATTGCATACAGGATAAAAATCATGAACTTAAGAACATTAAGTGTAAGTTGTTATTCTCAATGTGTATGCGCTATATGATTGAGCAAAAAACGTTTTCAATACATAAGGTTAATATTTATGTATAATTTATAAAAGATTTCTTTTGATTAAGTAAACAGTTTTCATAATAAACTTATTTTACTTTGATTCCGAGTTCATCATTCTACTATAGTTCTGTTTTTTTTAAACGAAAACAACGGGGTGGTTTGCCTATTTTAAAATTACTTTCTCTTTACAGTAGTTATTGATTTCATCATGGAATATGTGATAGTCTTTATAATTTTAATATCTACATTGAATAACTGTCAGTCAAGGCTTCAGAACGGTACCAAATGTGATTTCAACAATCAGTGCATTTGTGTGATGGAACAGTTTTTGTTTTATGTGGATTGTACTAATGGAAACATTACAAATACATCAATTTTCCCATCGAATACAAACGTTCTGATTTTACAATCAAACAATATCATTCATTTGTTAGACAGATCGTTCGAGAATTTATCTAATCTTTTAGAGTTAGATTTGTCGAATAATAAACTACTGAAAGTAGACTCAGAAGCATTCATCGGACTTTCTAACTTAAAGGAACTCTCACTTGGAGGAAAAGAACTAAATTTTACCTTCAATTCGTTTCATATTAATGCTTTAGCTCCATTGAAATCACTGACTATTTTTTGAATATTACGTATCAAACTATATCGGACATTCTTCCTGAAAATATGATTCTGAACCTGCATGCTTTACAGAGTTTGGAGACAGATATTATATCCAACACAGATGGCCAAGCATTTGGAAAGGGATATTCGTCCTTAAAACAACTAAGGCAATTAAAGGCGGGTAAATGTCAAATGGGATTAGTCAACAATAATACCTTTTCTAATTTGCCTTATTTGGAATTTGTTGAATTGTCTAAATGCAGAATTGTTCAATTCGGAAATGGATGTATCTTTTGTCACTTGAAGAATTTTAGATATCTTGATTTATCAGAAACAGGGTGTGAAAACAATAATTTCAGATCTTTAGTATTTGATTTCAAGAGAACAAAAATACGAAAGATAAAAATGACAAGAACGATTTTTACGTCAGCATTTCCTCCGTTTCATTTGTTTGGTGATTTAGCAAATAGTGGGATAACAGAACTGTATATGAATCAAAATAGTTTTGTTAAGGCACATGACTCTGTAACTGATACGATTCCACATACTCTTCAAGTTTTAGATTTATCCGATAATATGTTGGTCCAGGTTAGCTACAGTATGCTTACTTTACGTACACTGAATTTAAGAAACAACGATCTTGGGAAGGTTTTAGCAAAGGGAGGTTACAAAAGATACGGTACAATAAAATTGCAAAACGTGGATCTGTCAAAAAACGGCATCCATTCATTATTGTTTATAGTGTTTGAAGGTCATTCCTACCTTGAAACACTGAACCTTAGTGATAATGCATTGTCTGATTTCTCTCCTGATGTTTCAGTAATGATTCGGCTGAAAGTTTTAGATCTGTCAAAAAATAAAATAAAAAAAATTTTCACAACTCAGTACCATGCAAAATATTTCAAGAATTGCTAAGCAAACGCATCTGAAAATAGATTTATCTCATAATATTTTAGAATGTAGCTGCTCGTCATTGGTATTTCTCCGATGGATGTTTGAAAATCAGGAACTCTTTCATAATAAAGATTCATATAAATGCAAATCAGATAACGGAACCATTATTGTACTGAGTCGTTTGAAAAATATTGTATCCGTTCTGCAAAAGTCGTCCGCATCTTACACCGTATTGACGATTGGCATTTCCATAGCAGTTGTCGCTGTAATTTTAATTTAAGTAGGAGGGCTATTGTACCGCTATCGTTGGAGGTTGCGTTACGCTTATTACATGACAAGAAGCAAATACAAACGTGACAGACAGGTTAATACAGAAATGACTTATGCATATAATGCTTTCATTTCATATTCGGACGAGGAGAAAGATTTCGTCGTAAATGAGTGTATTCCAAACTTAGAAGAATTTGAAAATTTACGACTTTGCATTCATCAGCGAGATTTTATCCAGGGAGAAGAGATTACTCACAATATTACTAACGGAATACACAACAGTAATAAAACTATTTGCATAATCACTCGAGCATTTTTAGATTCCTATTACTGCATGTTTGAATTCAATATGGCAAGAATGGAGAGTATTTATTCACGAGAAGGACATAATATACTATTCCTTGTATTTTATGAGCAGATTCTTCCGCGAGAACTTCCATTGATTATGCTGGAGCTAGTGCAACAGCAGTCGTATATTGAATACCCTGATGATCTTCAAGGAAATGTTGTTTTTTGGAAAAAAATAAAAGAAGCAATCGAATAACTATAACAACGATATGATATAATTAATTGTTCGCTACTCTTGTTTTCGATATTTTGTCAGATATTCGGAATCCTTTAGTTTTATTCATGTAGTGCCGATGAGGATTTTGCCCGCTAACCCCTACTTTTCTTTTCATAATTTTATTGCGTATAGTTTTAAAAAGCCATTTTTACAAATATTCTAAAATCGTTTGTTATTTTTTCATCGTTTTTTTATTAAAAAAGGGGTCAATGTTATATGTATGAAAAAATCTAGAGAGAATCATTTCCCGCCAAATTTTCAACTGATTATTCCTCAAAAACAAGGACACAGACCTATCATTTTTTTACTCTTTCACGAGTTTTTCCTGTCACCAAGTAACTGAAATTCTACTTGTTTTCATTTAAACATCTTGCCATGTCCTTAAAATAAGAATCAATAAAATATTTGTGTAATATAAAAATTTTACCTCACATTATGGAACATTGAAAAAAGAGTACAAAGCATTTTATCGATGGCGTTTATTTTTCTGCAAAAATGGCGATTGCGAATGCAACACTGTGTAAATTATCAATTCATAAATAATACGTGACATATGATTGTTCGTCACTTGGTTTGACAAAAATTTCGTCAGTTTTTCTGCCAAATGCATCATATATAAACTTGTCTGACAATTACTTGACAGAATTAAAACGCTGTTCATTTGGTCGATATCCAGACTTAAAGAAATAAATTTGAACATTTGTCAAATATTTCGTATAACCAAAGCATCTTTCGCTAATCTGAATAGTCTGAGAGTTCTGTTTACATCAAATATTTTTGAACATCTCTCAAATTTTCCATTTTTAAAGATTAGTCATGATCTTTTAGCATCTTACCTAGAAGAATCCTGGTCAGATCTGTCAGATGTGTCTCATCTTTAACATAGTATGACCCGAGGGGAGAACGATTTGGGAAATTCTTATCCACAATAAAATGTCTTAAACTATTTGAAACAAATAAAAGAAGGGTGTTATATGCAAAGATTGAATAATTATACTTTTGAAACTTTGTGAAACATATATTTGAAAGCACTTGAGTTTGAATAAAAAAGATATATATCAAACCTCAGTTTGGCAAATCAGCTGTACATGAAGATGTCCAAAGTTTTCCTCAGGTCTTCATATATTTAAGATAAAAAGTATGGATACAACTGACTTGTCTGCGACATTAAGGTATTTCATCCTGCTTGCTAATACATTATCGTACATTGGGAATATATGTATACACTGTTAATGTGAGGAAGAAATTTTTATGACAATCGAAGGTGCTGTAATTTAAAACGTGAAAATAAAAGCTACTTACGGGAAATTGATTTAAGTCTTAACCGTTTTAATTTCATTTTTTGATAGTCGTCACTAGATAATATGGCATTTGACAACCAAAACAAGGAGTGTATATGGCCTATCTCAGTGTATGCTCTCCTTTGCAAACCCTAACCATAACATATAAAAGTCTGACAATACCTTTTCCGCTATCAATACAGTTAATCAACGTGTCTTATATTAAAATGTTAGATTCCCGAACCCCACAAATATTACATTTACTGCACATAGACAACTTTTGATGAATGCAATCTTATGATATATGGTCTACATAATTAAAAGGTTTTGAACATGGCTGGACAGATATATGCAATTCTGAACTATAATCGTTTTGATTCCCGTTTTGAAGTTATGAAAATTCTAATCCTGGAATATATTAAAGACAAATAGTTGTAGTATATTGCATTATTTATGCTTTTATTAAATCTTAATTCACCTCCATCTACGACCACTTCCAGGTGAATTTAGAATGTCCTCAATGTCAAGGAATAAAAACTTGTACAGATAAAAGATATAGGAAAGAAAAAGATGCCAATCGTTTTTTGTGTCAATAGGTCAATGTCACTGTTACAAAAAAATCAAAAATTTAAGAAAAATGTTTTCCGGATGGAAGCTTTAGTTTTTCTTGCCCGATTGAAATGAAACTTATACATAGGGAAGATATAGAAAAGGGAGATTTGCTAATTGATTTTGGAGTCAACAAGTCAAAGGTTAAGGTCATTGTTAAAAAAAAAGGAAAATGGTTTCCTGATGGTGACTGAGTTTGCCTTGATTGACCGGAATGAAACTCATACAAATTGAAGATTTAGAGAAGGAAGAACAACCTTTTGATTTTTGTGGTCCATGGTTCGAAGATCAGGGTCACTGTTACAAAAATATATTTTTTGAAACTTGGTTTCGATATGGTAACTCTAGCATCCTTATTTTTATATTTATTTCATTATCGAACAAAATATAGAACACGCTGGAATAATTTTTTTCTTCCATAGAATAATCTAAACGGACTCGCGTACGTATACGTTGCAACTTATTATGTTAATATGTATTAACCCAACGGACACGGTATGCGGTAAACATTCAAAAGCCGATTGTATTCATGATCACTATCCAGAAGAACATTGATGTCCTCTCAATAAAAACACATTTATTTGATTTGTATTTGAATTTGAGTGCCGTGTTTATATAAGAAGACTTTTAACACAAAAAAAATTGCTATAAATTGTTGAAAAAGATAAGTTAAGTAAATTAAAATTGTGTTGATAACCATAATGTGGAAGAAAATCTTTGTACCCCAAATAATTACACTTTTTATTATATTTGTATTTACATTCGAGTGCTTTGTAAATATGATAAGACGGGTTTTTACCATAATAATTGATACAAGTTCGACAACTTCCAATGTTTTGTGCGCTATACCTTCCTCGACAACCGTTAAACAGAAGTTAAACCAAATATGTCTTGCAATGTTCCGAAGGTAAGTTATTAAAAAAATTTGAAAACGATCTAAGTAATTTTGAAAACATGTAGTTTTGAAAGCCAAGATATATAATTACAAAAGACTGGTTCCTGTGACAAATCAGTAGACATGTTAACATTTTTTTGTTCTATAAGGGATTTGATTTTTTTGCAGAACTTGCACGGTCCGAGTTAAATTTGATAACTTCTGCTAGATTCGATGCGATTTAGAGCCCCATAATTATTTACAATGTAGCTGAGTTATTAGATGAAAGCGATTCTTCAAAACGTTTTCAGAAAAATCTTCGTTTCTGTTGAAATACGTTTGACTTTGAAAATTGGATTGATTGATTGATTATTGATTACTTATCGTCAATTAACAGACTGCATGGATTTAAAATAATTGGAGTTTTATAATTTTTTGTATAAAGGCAAACGATATGTTTGTATATGTTGATTACTTAGATAGAAGCGATTCATCAACGATAAGGGTAAGGGTTTTTATTGTGGATTTTATATTATTGCCTTCTGTCAATAATTTGAGTGAAAATAACTTGATTTCAATTATTTGTGTAAGGTAATTGTAAAATTATAAGAAACTATAAAGTTTTGCTGGTAACAGTTCGATTTTGAGATTCAAGTTTGAGTTGCTAGCTTAAACAATCTATACATTAATTGCATACAGGATAAAAATCATGAACTTATTATTAAGAACATTTTGTGTAAGTTGTTATTCTCAATGTGTATAGAAAATGAAAGGATATGGAGTAAATGAGTATGAGATTGAGAGGATCCTCAACTCCAACTATTTTCCTTTATTCGAATATTATCAATTTTTTCAAGCAATAATTCTTAGCGTGTGTTCTTAATCTAATTTTCAATATTGGATTAATACCCCTGATTACCTATATGTATGGTGTATGTATGGTACAAACGGTCCCAAATTTAAAATTTGTTGATAATAATATATTTTAATACTACACCACCAACAATTCAATGACTTTTATTGATGAGTAAAATCACATAAGCCTATTTTCAAACCAGTTTTATACAATAATAAAAGTCCTGTATTTTCACTTGTACGACTTTGCCCCCAGCAGAGCTATAGAAAAACAGTACATTAACGGGTGTTACACGGACACTTTTTAGATGATACACGGACACTTTTTAGTTGTTACACGGACACTTTTTTATGAATAGAATCACTCGTGCATGATCAGTGAGTTCATGGGCACTTTAAATTTTAATTAGATTTGAACTTTTTGTTTCACCGACATATTTCCTGTCTTTTTAATTAAAATATTTACGTTAGCATCAATAACTATATTTTTTTTCAAACAATTCCAGTAACTATTCATATTAGTACACTAAGGGATTGACCATTTAACTTCAAAAGGTGGGTTATGGTTTTTTCCTAAAAAACATTTTGATCCCCAATTTTATGAGAAAAAATATATAATATATTATATAGTTGAAAAACTAAAGAATTTTCTTACTCAGAAAAGAACACATCCCCTTTTGAAGCTAAATGGTCGGACCGAAAATGTTTTTTCTTCAATATATGGACATGAATAGTATTCTGGACAATGCTGAAAGAAATGCTGGTACCAACGTTTATATTTCAATAAAAAAGACAGGAAATATATATAAAAAAATCAAATCTAATCAAAAGATAAAATCCCTATCAACTCACCAATGCACGATTGATCCTATAAATAAAAAGTGTCCGTGTAATACATGTTCAAGTAGGCAGCAAATCTTGAAGAAAATCATTCAACTTATGTCATCAATTTGGACGGTAAGCTCTGATTGGATCATATAATGACACGTGTTTAATCCTGATCAACACTATTAGAGATATAAAAACCTATAAGCATGAACCTTTTTTTTAATCCAAAATATATGCCTATATATATCTAATAACAAGACAAAATCCATTTTTTCATAACATTTCATTCACTAATGAGATAGGAAATTCATTCTTTTGATACACTTATATTGTTATTGAATTCATATATATATTGAATTCATATTTGGCGGCAAACGTACGATTTTTACGAATTTTTAAGGGGGAATAGAGGGGGGGGGGGGGCTGGAATGGCACAGCCTGCATTCTTTCAACAAAAAAAGGACGAAGCCTGTTTATTTTAAAGTTATTTTAAGTCCCCCTTTTCCCCCAATAAAAATCAAATGGTAGCTTGCTTACCTCTGAAGTCTTTTTTTATACATAATTTACTTGCTAAGTTGCATTTCAAAAAATCTCAAATGTGTATAAAATTTACCTTTAACTTGAAATGGTTCTTTTTATAAAGTTATTAGATTCTTGAATTTTTTGAGAAAAAAACTCTCGGCTGAAGGGAAGTGAGAAAAAAAATTGAGTTTAAACTGTAACCTACATTAACTGGTATATGGTCATTTAAGTTTCTAATATCTTTAGTTTTGCTACCTCTTCTAAATGCAAAATGTACTTCTTCCTTCTTGAAACGTCGTACAAGTCAGATACAAAACAAAGGTAACAAAAAACAGGCCGGAAACAACCTGCCGTATAGTTTGTCTGCACTTGTACTCGTGCAGAAAAACTATCCGGCAACGGTTGTTACCGGCCTGTTTCTTTGTTACCTTTGTATTGTATCTAATACAAACTTATTTGACAAATTTGGTCAATACCTCATTATTGATTTTCAGATATTTTTGATAAAAGATAAAACAGTAATGCATGATGACACAATCAAGAAATCTTGCAATTTGTAAGGATGCACATTGAATTAAGGATGTTCACTCCTCTTGTTTTTGAATTTTTGCCAGATATTCGGAATCCTCTGGTTTTATCCATGTAATGCCAATATAAATTTTGCCCACTAACCTTTACTTTTCTTTTCATAATTTTATTTCATATAGTTTGAAAAGCCATTTATCAAAATCTTATAAAATCCTTGTTATTTTTTCATAGCTTTTGAAATAAAAAAGGTGCCAATGTTAAATGTCTGAAAAATCTAGAGAGAATTATTTCCCGCGATATTTTCAATGGCTTATATCTCGAAAACAAGAACACGGACCCTTCGTTTTTTTCTGCTGTTTTAGTTTTGTTTAATTATATACTATCAATTTATAAGAGTCTTTTAAAAAGCTTGTAATTTTGAAACAGAGTAGCGAACACCCTTAAGGAGATGCGGTATAATGATCAATGGGACAAATATGTGGAGTCCATTTCGCTGAACTAATATACATTTTTTTAGGGGCCAGCTGTAGCTTACCTCCGAGTGCGGAATTTTCTTACTGTGTTGAAAATCCATTTGGTGGCCTAGTGCTGTTTTTTGCTCTTTGGTCGGGTTGATGTCTCTTTAACACATTCACCGTTTCCATTCTCTATTCTATCCGAAAAACTAACATTCAAAGTTGTGAACAATTACATTACAGGTCACTGTACTGCCTTCAACAATGAGAACAAAGCACACAAACTATAATACTAGGTTATACAAAGCTTAAAAATCACGTAACGAAAGAAGATTTTAAAGTGTGAACCAAAGGACTTAATATTAGAAACATGCATACGCTTAAACCATTGTCGTGACGTCAGCCTATTCATTTGACGTGGATTTTTTTTCTAGAATCAACGCTTCCTAAATCTGTCGCTGAAATGAGCTCACAATGTTTTTTTTGTGTGCTTAATTTCATTTAGTTTGAATTGGCTAATTTACTTATTTCTGTTCACTAATGGAATTCATTTCAAAACTTACCTTCAATTTTTGCAATTTTTATATGCCTTCACTGGGAATCGAAACCCTCTTTGAAATCTGTTATGTGTGACTGACATCAACTCATCGACGAAACCTCTGGGCTACCAATCGGTTGCAATTTAGATGTCTATCTTATATATTTATATATAAATGAACACATGATACACATCGATACAACGGACACACAGGGCTTGTACCTTGTACCTTTATATATGTACATAACAGGCAATCGTATAGAAGAAGTTGGTAGCCGCGAGGTTATCATGGTTAAGATCAATGAGTTAAAGTGTCAAGTTTAAGAAAGAGACTTGTCGGTTTAAGTTCGAATTCCTGTATTCTCTTTGTTGTCTCTATTCTTTATTTTTTCCGTTTTTTATTTTGTATGTTATTGTGAATATTTTTGTAATAAGAGCCGGTTTTGCCGTTTATTTTTGGATTATTATTGGCTATTTCATATATTTGAATAGAAAATGATTACATACAATTTGTCCATTTTTGTTTTATAAATATAGTAAGATTGCATTTTTTACTACATATCTTTACAAATCCCTATGAGAGTAAATCCTGATGTGCCTAGAATTAGGCTTCTTGCTAGAAATTTCGGTAACATACTTATTATAAATACTCAGAAATAAGTTCGAATATGTCTTATTTTGTAAATTACGAATAATATTCAGATGCCAGACGTGTTATGTTGTATTTGTATTTCCCTAACTTAGATTTATTAATGCATCTTTGAACATAATAAAACAAACTCGTAATTGAGTTATATTTCTGTTTCAAATGATCACTGAACCCAAATATAAGAATTATAGGGAATAAAAAGATAAGCCAAAAATTAAATTTTATGGGTAAATACACTGAAGACTGCTGAAAATAATATGTAAATGGGATTAATTCATTTTCTTTGAGATCAATGCAAGTGTAGTGAGTATCAAAGCATTAAATCATGCAACATTGTCAATTTTATCAACACTTACTAAATGTAAAAATAGCGAGTTAGGACCAGTTTATATAAAAGTATATACATGTTTATAAATAGTCTAGACTGATATGAAATTTACATTAAATTATTCACCAACTTACTTTTAGATTTATTTTATAATAGGATAGTTTATTCGGTGATATATTTTTTTAACAAATACCTCGTTTTTTTCGTAACGAATTTCGTGGTAAGTAAGTGCATAAATTTGTTCCGACGCAAGGAATAACAAGTCTTATTTCTTGCATTTGAATATGAAAAGCACAAAACAAAACTTGCGAAATCGTGGCGTCCAGATTTTTATTGGCGGAGGAAGGTGGAGTGCAAATAGAGAACAACTGACCACCGACCTTAGGTAGGAAAATTGCCAATCTTAGTCAACTACTAGTCGACAACGCCTACCACGACAACTGCAGTGTTGACAGGCGCGAGATCAATATCGTGGAACTTCTTAGAACATTAGGCTACCGAGGCCCATTTATCAAATACTAATTCCGGAACATGATAACCCTGAGATCATCCGATTTTAAATTATTTTAAACAATTTTCTAGTTCTTATCATATCGGATTCTTTTTTAAACTTGGGTTGCAGGGATGAGAAGTTTCATTTCCTCGAAAAGAGTATCGGAGAGAAGGTATAGTAGTTCAATAAAAACAGACAACACTATAGCAACCAAAGAAAAAACGACTATGAAAGCAACAAGATTAAAAAACTTAATATTGAGCAACAAGAGATCCACCAAAAACGGGTGAACTCAAATATTTTTTTTCTTCAAGATTTCTCAAGGTCATTCATCATGCAAAATTTGTTTTCCGCTGCCCTCCTAATTTACTCTGCATGTTGGAAGACGTTGCATGTCTCTGATTCTGATCAGACTAAAAGGGAGGCACTTAAATAATATGTCTTAATACTAGGCACTCGCGACCTTTCACTCACTCATCAATGATAGACAACTTTACTAGTTACCCAATATCTGCTGTTGGTAAGTAGTAGAGAACAAATTTATAAGCAAGCCGTTTAACTTAACAAAGGTGTTTGATTCCCAAGAAGTTCGAACTCTATACGATAGACAGTTGTATGCATTTTTGTCATGGCATTTTCAGTTCGTTTTCGACTTATGAGTTTGACTATTCAATTGGTATCTTCGATTAATTGTTGTTCGCTTAACGTCCTGTGGCAAATATTTCATGCATATTCATAGCAAATAAACAATAAATACTAAAGGTAGGTCCTGTAATAGGGAACGTTCGGGATGACGGGTGGGAATGTAGACTGACACTGGAAAATGAGGGTATATTGGATAAGGAAAGTAATTTAGCAAAAGGCCACCCACGGACCACTCAACAAGATTTTGCCCGGGTTCTTCACGTGCAGAGAGCGTGACACTCTCTCTTTCCTAGCAAAGGTGTTCAATTCCCAATATATTCAATTAAACTGAACACAACATACGGACTGGCATGTGTGTTTTCTCCTACACTAATTTGACCTAGTAGAATTAACTAAAATAAGCATGTCGATTTTCATAAAATCATGTATTTGCGTAAATAAAAGAATTAAATCAAATGAAAATTTAATTCGTTTATTGAATTAACAAATACGTGTACTGATAGACTAGACAAATACAGTCGTCGTCCTTTATTGCTATTGTTATGCTAATATGAGCATGTGAGAGTTGAGCGGTAAAACTCCGTGCATTTCACCTATACTTTGAAAACGAAGCTCAGAAGACGTTGTTTAGATAAAGACAATATAAAGAAATGCCTATTATTGGTCGATGGAGTAATGGAAATGGGCGCACACGAGTGCCTGCTGTTAAAGCATAACCACCAGAGAGACGGCGTGGAAGGAGGAACTGTGATGTCCCTGCACCGAAAAATCTAGATCATGGAATTCAAGTATTTTGGGCAGTTGTAGGTGAAGTCTAAGCATCTGTTCTCTACAAATCCATGCTTCTATGCCATTTCAAGGACAACTTGACATGCAAGAGAATGAAGAAATACCAGCCCCTGTGCCAATGCCTAATTAAAATGGTCTAATTAAAATGGTGAAATATTTAATAATCCGATGCTTATACTAGTACCTAATCAGTCAAAATGTGATGTTTACATATCTCATAATTTGGAATAGGGAATTTATTGATGTGTCGTTACTTTTATATTAAAATGTTGTCAGTCAAATTGACAGACCTCAAAATGTTATAAGTTATGATAACACAGCCGGTTGACTTGTCATCACGTGAAACAAAAAACAGAGTCAAGTTCCTTCAAAATATTGAGTCATGGACTGATGCATTTATTAATTATATGAAGATATTTTTGCAAAGTTTTTCAAATTTAGCTACTGAATTGCACATAGGACTCAAACACATTTTCAAAGGGAAGCTAATTCGACTCAAGGATCTAGACCTTAAGGAAGCAGATTCCCTGCCCTAAGAATGGCTGGACTACAAATTTTATCTTTTTCAGAGTCTTTTTTAATTAATCCGTTGGACGTATGGTGACTTGGTTTTTTGTCGATCCTGCGACATTTATGTCGCGAAAGCGAGACATAGCTATCCTAGATTCCTTCATCGGCGTCGACGGAGTCAACATTTAGGTTCAGTCTGTGGTTAAAAGGTTTTCAGAAATCAATAACTTTGTCAAATCCTCATGGAATATTATGAAATTGAGACAGAAGTTTATGACCAACAGACAGTATCCAGAGCAAAATTTTGAAAATATTTATTTTCATTTTTCCGTATTTTACTGATAAATGGACTTAGTTTTTTTTACAGTTAATATTCAAATTCAATCTGAGATTAAAAGTTTTCAGTCATCAAGTACTCTGTGAAACCTTCTTGGTATGAAATTTGGACAGAAGCTTGATAATGATCACAATACAGTATCCAGAGCAACATTTTGAAAACATTTATTTTCATTTTCCCGTATTTTACTGATAGATCGACTTAGTGGGTTTTTTTTCAGTTAACAAGTAGATACAGTCAGATTAAAGTTTGTAATACATCAATTACTTTGCCCAGAATTTTATGAAACTTTGGCAGAATCTTTTTTATGATCAAGAGATAATGTCTGAAGTAAACTTTGAAAATATATTTTTTTTCATTTTCAGTATTTTTCGTTTTTTACAGTTAACATTTACATATAGTCTGGGATTAAATTGTTTTGACATGATACATTTGTAAACCTTCATGGATTGTTATGAAACTTGGACAGAAGCTAATCATCAAGACGAAAATATAGCATCTAAAGTTTGACTTTTTTTAAATTCTGTATTTTACTGATAAATGGACTCATTTTTTAAGTCAACAATACACTTTTACACTGACAGCAGCAATCGCAGGCGAGACACTGGGTTCCGCAGAACTCATTATGAATTTTTTCCAATCAATGTTACAGAATTAAACAAGCTCCTTTTTAATTACCAAAAACGAGCATGATGCAATGATCACATATAAGAGATTTTCTGAAGTTTTAGGTTAAATTATTTTGTACCCCTATTTTTGACATTTTTACCTATTATGTCTGTTTGCTTTGTTCACACGTTGTTGTCAATATAATGGTATTTAATGCGACAGTCAGACAAGTGAGAGGTTTAGCTAGCTATAAAACCAGGTTTAATCCACCATTTTCTATATAAGGAAATGCCTGTACCCTGTCAGGAATATGACAGTTGTTTTCCATTAGTTTGATGTGTTTACGTTTAAACCCGCTGCATTTTTATGCACCTGTCCTAAGTCAGGAGCCTGTTGTTCAGTGGTTGTATTTGTAAATGTGGTTCATAGGTGTTTACCGTTTCTCGTTTACATTAGACCGTTGGTTTTCCTGTTTGAATTGATTTACACTAGTCATTTTGGGGCCCTTTATAGCTTACTGTTCGGTGTGAGCCAAGGCTCCGTGTTGAAGGCCGTACTTCGACCTATAATTATTAACTTTTTATACATTGTGACTTGGATGGAGAGTTGTCTCATTGGCACTCATACCACATCTTCTTATTTATATTGAGCTTTTATTTTGCCATTTGATGAGGGACTTTCCGATTTGAATTTTACTTGGAGTTCGGTTAATTTGTTATATACTTTGTACCACGATGTAGGAATGAATAAAAAGAATTACGACCCGTCGTCAAAAATCCAGCGACTGTTTTCACAAAAAATCTTACGAGTACAATTGATCGTTAGTTATAATGAAATGTTCATTACTTACAAGTATTTTTACTCGTAAGATTTTTTGTGAAAAGAGCCCCTGAGATTGCGTGGGGGAAAATCTTGAGTGAAGTAAAATATGGAGCATAGCTGGTACATTTTTGACGAGACCTATATTTACTTTGAGGTGTTCGCCTGTAGGCATAAATCCAAAAACAACTGTTGAGCTTTAGGTTGATAACGCACTTATCTTTTCCGCAAAATTTTAGTGTAAACGACTTTATTGATGAAAAGTTAACTACCGTTAAGTATTCGTCTTTTGATAATGTTATTGATATGATCAAAAACTTGGGTCCAACTGTCGAAATTAGTATAAAAGACATTAAGTCCACCTTTAGCTTACTCCAAATCGATACAGGGGATTTTGATCAATTAGAGTTTAAACTTAATCAATATTATTTCATAGATAAATCATTGCCTATGGGTTATTCATAATCAAATTGTTCATTTGAAAAAAAAAATGTATTCAATGGGCTGTCAATAATGAGTCTCATTCAAATAATACTGATAATTATTTGGATGATTTCTATTTGCCGGTAAAAGTAATACTCAGGATGGCAAAATCTGATATATAGTTTCGATACAGTATGTTGTCGTCTAGGAGTCCAAATTGCTAATAAAAAAACAGAAGGCCCAATAACAAAACTTAATTATTTAGGCTTGCTTTTATATACAGAAAAATGATAAAAAAAATTCCGCACGACAAAGTATTGGAGTTAAAAATCAAAATTAAATGGGTATTGGGTAGGAAAAAGATAACTTTAAGGGACCTGCAAACTGTGTGTGGGTCACTGGCAGCGCTGTTGGTTTAACCAAAGGGTGAGGCTGTTATCTCCAAGGTTAATGAGCTTTTCTTAAATGGTCTGTTGAATGGTCTGGTACTGATGTTCTCATAGATATATCATATCTAGAAATTATACCAACTGCACTGTCTGTTTACTTATGGGGAAATTTATTTAATATAAAGAATACTTTGTTTAATTCGGATAATAACGCAGTGGTTAAAATTTTAAATAACAAGACACCAAAATACTTGCGAATAATTAATCTTGTTAGACACATAGTATAATGGTCGTTATGACGTAATTTTCACATAAACGCACATTTGTTCCTTGTTATACAAATATAGTTGCAGATTGTATTTCTCGTAAAAAATGTCACAGAGATTCAAAAGTTAGACATTAACAGCAAATTTACATTCAGGTACCATCCGGAGGAATTTTGGATAATATTTTACCAGAAGTAGCAAAATTATTGGATGCATCGAACGCTTAGAATATGTGGCACCCATCGTGTTGCTCTTGTAAGTACAAACCCGCTGATAAGTCTGATTCGATATGTTACACGGAGAAAAGGAGGACGGGATTGTGATCACGACGATTAGAACATATTCGTCGTCATCTGTGAAACAGAACTTCCATAACGGTCAACCAACTCGTGATGGCGTCCGTATTAATTTCGAAGGGATGATTTCAACTTCACAACTTGGAACTCTTGGTATAATACTTTCTTGTGAGGAGCAACCCTCTCTCAAGGAAAACAATGATAGGAAACGCAAGTCCTGAAATAGCGTTTCAACAGGGAGATATATACTCCATATACAGGCGCTGCTGGAATGTTGCTGCATAGAAATGAAAAGTTCACAATTGGGAAGCTGAAATCATCTCTCTCTCTTGTCGTAAAGTTTTGTTCTCAACCGACCCTCATTGTCAATTTCTAGATGTGAGTCAAGGTATGAGGCAGACTTAACTGTATCTGTTGTATCCTTTATTTTAAATTTAATGGGATAGATGCGTTTAAAATAGTCATCAAACTTTTAGTTAGTGAGAAGACTTCATCTTAATATCGGAAAGTGAAGTTAACGGATAATGCTAGCCTCTGTTAATTCTTCCGAAGAAGCTCCTGTATGAAGTTAACCTGATAGGAATAAAGGAACAACTCGGCAAGAGGAGGAGCACAGTTGGTTCCCATGTGAATGTCGATCGTTTGATAAAAAACAGGTCCACCAATTGTAACAAATTTGTTGCCAATCAAGAAATCAGCATCTTAATATTGTTTTTTATAAGTTAACATATAACAGATACAGTGTGGGTTTAGACATCTTTAGTTTTGTCAAACCTTCGTAGAATTTTATGAAACTTTGACAAAAACAGAATCAAAGTTTGGAAAAAAAATATTTGTATTTATCAATATTAAACTAATAGCTGTTTGCAGAAAATATCTACATACAATCTAGAGTTCATTGCTTTTATTCATGAATACCTATTCTAAAAACGTTATTGAGTATAACGAATGATAAGTCATTCAATATTCGTTTTAATACTAGACTCGCGCAAGCAATCAACGATATGATTTATTCCACTAGATCAACTATGTAAAAGAATTTTATCGTTTTTACTGACAGACAAATCGTGTGTCAGCAAACCGATTACAATAACTTTAAAACAGTTCAACCAATTTTTTGTCAAATAAAACGATCTTATAATTAACAAAATAAAATGAAGGCCAAGTATTATATTGACGATCGGTTTAAACTTATCCTTTTTACATTCCAAAAAAGTTTTGTTTTTTATTATGTTTCCCTGAAGACTGAAGTAAACCAAGGCTTACTAAGGTTTATCAATTGTACAATCAATAACCTTTTCAGTGCTTTGTGTATAATGAGTTGTTTTAGTCGACTGTACGGTATGGGTTTTTCACATTGTTGAAAGCCGTACGGTGGCCTATGATTGCTCACTATAAAAATAAGGAGATGATATATGATTGCCAATGAGACAACTATCCACAAATTTCAAATAAAGTGGATGTAGGCAATTATAATTATAGGCAACCGTACGGCCTTCAACAATGAGAAAACCTCATACCGTATAGTCCCCGACATGAAAAGTATGAAACAATTCAATTGAGAAAAATACTGGTGGATAGAGGTTTCATTGGGAATCATACCACATCTCCTTATTCTTATATTGATATTTTTTCAGTTAGATTAACATTAACATTGGATAACGTTAGCTGAATACATCAAATTTAGACGTATGTCTCTTCTTCATAAACTGCAGACATTTGCTCCTATAAAGGTAAGTAAACATAAGCGTAAGAAAACTTTCTTTAAATTATTTCCAAACAATGAATAGGATAGCGGTGTCAGCTATGGTCCTTGATTTATTATTTTTATTGACAATAAGGCGGCAATAACGCTAATTGCATTTTCAAAATGCTTTAAACACCAGTATGAATATAAAAGTGTTTAAATCCAAATGTCGTCATTTTTAAATCCGAAGAACAAACAAACAGTGCTATTTTTATAAATCTAATAACTTTTGTATATTGTTTTCTTGACAATACCCCAACCATTATAGAATGTTAATTTTCAATAAGTCATCACGAGTTTTATTATAGTAAGAAACTATCCTGACGGTATGAGAGTTAAGTAACATAGTTGTTTAATGTAACACGTAGATTTAAAAGATGGGAAAGGTATGTTATATTTTGTATTAGTATGAGCTCATAATTAGTGTGTATAACTTAATATTTCTTCAGAAAAATCAATTGTTCTCCTTGGTTTTTATTAAAAAATATGATTGTATAAGGTCGAAATAAACTTTTGAATATCATTTCTGTTCTACAAAATGATACATATCAAATGTTAGGCTATTTCTGGCAAAAACATAAACAGAAAAAACTCGAATTTTAATTACCAGTTTCATTTGTATACTTCTAATTCTGAGAGCAAAACTATCAATTATTGAAATATGGCTAACACGTGGAATTATATTCACTTATTCCAACCTATATACTCACCGATTTTCCTTTCTCATCTTGGTATTATATATTCTTTTTAAACGGGACTACTTTCTGTTACTTTTGTTAATTTTAATGTTTGTAATTTTCCGTTATGCACGTTTTTGTAGTGATGTTGCGTATTTCAGTTTACGCAACAATTTAATTACTTTTAAAACATTATACCAGGGATATAGATATCATAAATTGGTTAAAACCTTTTACAAAACTCAAAAACACATAAACACTTTATTTTGGAAATATGATACTGCACGTTAGAATTCATTTTATTAAACTGTATTTTCCATCATGCGGTTTACTGTGGCATTGTGTAAATGATCAAATATGACATGATTCTTTGTAATATATTATTTTTATGAATAGCATAAAATGATAGATTGTCATATTTTCAACAATCTGTTAACACCATTATTACACTAACAAGCGTTTGAATTTGCATCACCAAAAACTTGTAATGATACGTCTGTCACAACATTTTTTTTATCCAAACAGAGACCTATGACACATCATTATCGTATTCACAGAAGGCCTATGATGTATAATTGTCATCAAGGTGTGCTTTTATCAGTTGGAACCCCAAAGATAAATGCTTTATTTTTAGTCTAGAAAATTGCTAACAATGTATGTGATACATTTGTGTTATTACTCTTTAGTATTACAAGTTTTATTGGTATACAACCACGTCATTAAGAATAGCAAAAGTGAAATAAATTGACAAATAAGCATTACAAAAACTGAAGAAATGTATGAAATCGTAAAGTATGATAATTTAATTTCGATAATATGTAGTAAGCAGTATAAAATAATAAATATTTATATAAAATTTATATATTAATATGATAAATAAATAAATAAATAGCATACTTCATTGAATGCGAATATAAGAAATGAAAGCACAAGGCATATCTACCTACTTTGTATAATATATGACAATTGTTATAACAATGTTGACAATTTATATTTAGTAAATAGGCATCACACAATAGGGGATTCGTAATTGACTCCCTAAGCCATCCCCAAATTAAAAAACCAATGGTTATGAAAAATTTCTTACCCTAAAATATCACCGTATGTGAAATTTTAAAAAAGAAAGACGTTTTTCATTACAAAGGATAGACAAGACTGTTACCGGTATAAATAACACAAATTATGTTAAGGGATGACTTCAACTTCATTATTTGAAACTCTTTGTTTAATAACTGAATAATCGAAACTGTCCGGCTTCAAACAACAATAAAATGGATAAATTCCTTCTTTCAAAGTTTGAAATTTTTATACTAAACATTCGCCTTTCATGAGTTCGTCTCCTTTTTGTTTTCACAATGCTTAATATGTATTCGTGTGATTATTTGAAATCTCAATTATTTTGAATGACTGTGTAATATGTTGTATGTGATGACAAAATAAAGTAAGGATTAATTTTAATGATCAAATCTTAGACTGTCCAGGACTAGTCCTTTAACAGTATATAAAAGTGGACCCCGGTTTGCTAGGGATTTATCATTTTTTTATTCTTAGAAAGCTATTTGTCACAGGACAATGTTAACTGAAAACAGGAATATTTCTTGCATCTCTAACATTCGGAAACTGTAGGCAAAAAGAATGAAGTAAAAATATAGTATGGCAATTCAGGATTGATTTGCACAGGAACAAATATAGAAAAGGTGCTTTGATCGTTGGCAAAATCTTTAAAAAGACTATATACAGATATAAAAATGCATGCACATTTAATTGGGGAATACAGTAAACCTTAGTATGTAATACAATACATATATTATTGGTTTATTTCCAAATGTCGTCACTTATAAATTTGAACAGACATACAGTGCTGACCTAATATACCTTGGTTACCTGCCAATACGAAAGCAATGTTGAGAATGTTAATTGTCAATAATTGAACCCCAGTTTAGAATATTGTAATAGCAATCTTGGAGGTAACAAATGTTTTGAAACATAGTTTGTAAATCTATCACGAAAGTTTAAAGAAAAGGGAAAAGTTTTAATTGCTAATCTGTATTCAACATCAATTTCTAAAACTAAATATTTCTATAGAAAATGTTAAGTGTTCTTATAGGTATTTCCTAAAGTTGTAAGACTGTATACAGTCGACAGAAACATTTTCTTAATAATGTTACAGTAAAATCATATATAGAACACACAGGCTAAAGGTCAATATAGTCCCAGCAATCAGATCAAAATTAAAATCATATTTGGCTTGCCATATCATTGGTTTGAGCATTTTTGATTAATATAAATACAAAAATGCCAATCGACCAAATTAGATTTATAAAGTACTATTTACGAAAGAAAAGCTTATTTACGGTACCGATATAACTTTACGAGATTCGCATTTCGACAGGTAGACTCTATGTATCACTAGCCTAGGGTAGTATGAATATTCATGAGTTTTATGAAGCAACGCGGGATACGAGATCACGGCATTGGCGCGATTATCTAATTTCACAGAACTATCAGCAAGCGGAAAACAAAAATATGTTCAGAAGTTCTTGGATATTTCCCAAGATGTAGGGCATATATCACTGGAACAGAGACGATACCAAAATAAGTATTTTGAATACTATATCAGCTTTAGATATTGTGTACAAACACGGTATCTAGGCACTCAAAAGACGATTATTAAAGGGGGGGGGGGAGTTACACGCAACGAATGCATACGAGGGCTACCCTGTGTGTTACATATGAAAACATACAGAAGAGCTATATTAAACCAGCGACAGTAACAGATCCAAATTTTCATTAAGGGGGGGGGGGGGGGGCTGCTCCAGTCCATGGCACGGGGACTTCAGTCTTGACTACGGGTCAAATATATGTAATATATTATGGCGCGTCAATCGTCTACATGCATTTAAAAAAAACGTATGCCCCTACTGTAGACGATTCATTGGCTATATATCTGATCTGTAGTCCAGTCCCTATATATGCTCCAGTCATGATTGGGTGATTCCCTATATATCCACCAAATTTTCCCTACAAGAGGGGGGTCCAATGCACCCTGCTCACCCCCTAAATCAGTGTTTGAGAGACACATATTCACTTGTATATATGTCTCAGAATAAACCAATGTAAAACCAAACCTTAGCCTAACTCAATTACTGATTAGACCAATAATTATGATGTCTTGAAAGGCTATTTTTTTTTGTCATAATTATCTGGACTACTGCTACCTATGATCCCATCATTAACATATGGTCGAAGGGGGTGGGGCTAGGGTGTTTGTTTCATCTTGCACACAGTTCGAGGGTTTGGTACATACATCTGGCTCTTGTTGTAAACCAGACACCCCATTCATATACATTAGTTGTACATGTATTTTTGTTTGCAAGAATCTGTACATATATACCCATTGTTCATATAAATTTCAGAAGAAAAATCATTACCCATTGATCCATAAATATATATTTTCCAAGCTATCATAAATATAAACTATGACATCTTTAGAGGTAACTAAAAACCTGGGTTCTTTCATATTATTGAACAAAAACATCAGTACACAATTTTACAGACATCTAAGATTATCATAACATTTAGACATGCTATCTGGTTATTAACTTTAACTGATTTTATAAATTTTTTGTAGTAATCCTTGCATTCTGTTTATTTTTAAAGGAATGCATTGACCATACAAAAGAATATGTTTGTTTTTCCTAACCCTACCTACCCAAAACATAGCTGCCTACCCAAATTCTTTTATTGTTCTGATGTGAAAAAGTTTTCTTTTAATCTGATAAGCATGAAGACTAAAAAACATCTGACACTTCAATTTCCCTTTGCTGTGAGAAAAAAGAAAATGCCTACCAACCTACCCACTGTCTCTAAAATGTACTTTTGGGTAGGGTAAGGGTTAACTAAAATATTTATAAGTGTAGCCTTACAAATGTGACATCAAAATTTATCAGTGTAAAAATTATTTCAGGTTTAAACAGTCTTCTTGAAAACTTGGACATAATGACGTAAAAATCTGCTAAGAGGTGTGCAAATTGAGCAGGGAATGCCCCACAAACCCTTTCTGTTAGTTAACATTTACAGTGTCCAGTTATGTACCCCTTTAAGTTTATTCTGTCCTTTTAAATTTGTGAATAAAGGAAGTATCTTTATTAATAATTTATATATATATATATATGCTCTTAAAAGGTAAATTTACAAATGATATATTATGTTCAAAACAACCTGATTACTTTTTGTTTAGTTCTAAGTAAAAACTAGGAGTAAGGGAATTTTCTGCTAAGGGAATTTAGACATTTTTTTAAAAATTTCAACCTAAGGTCAAATATATAAATTTCACTTGTCCACTTAATCATGTTAATATGAAAAACTAAAGTGCAAGGAGTATTTATTTATCTACATTTCTTGTTTTAGCAATTGCTGTACCTTTCCAGTTACTTATTATGTGTTGTGTATTAAATTGACTATAACACTTTTGAGTGACTGGATAGGTTGATAATATTCATCAATTGAAAAAGAAACTGGAGAGATTGGTAATAGTTTTAGACAGCGGCCATTGAAGGTACACAAATTTAGGTTGTCATATCAGCCTACAAAGTCATATCAATAGCCCAGGCTAGTGGTCAATAAGCATGAGTCATCAGACATCAGTCATATCACTAGCCTAGGGAAGTGGTCAATTATCTGGAATGACCAGTTAACAAAGTCATACCACTAGCCTAGGGTTATAGTCAATTATCTGGAAAGACCAGTTAACAAAGCCATATCACTAGCCTAGGGTAGTGGTCAATTATCAGGAGTGATCAGTTAACAAAGCCATATCACTAGCCTAGGGTAGTGGTCAATTATCAAGAGTGATCAGTTTACAAAGTCATATCACTAGCCTAGGGTAGTGGTCAATTATCTGGAATGACCAGTTAACAAAGTCATATCACTTGCCTAGGGTGGTGGTCAATTATCTGGAATGGCCAGTTAACAAAGTCATATCGGTAGCCTAGGGTAGTGGTCAATTATCTAGAATGACCGGTTAACAAAGTCGTATCACTAGCCTGGGGTAGTGGTCAATTTTCTGGAATGACCAGTTAACAAAGTCGTATCACTAGCCTAGGGTAGTGGTCAATTATATGGAATGACCAGTTAACAAAGCCATATCACTAGCCTAGGGTAGTGGTCAATTTTCAGGAGTGATCAGTTTACAAAGTCATATCACTAGCCTAGGGTAGTGGTCAATTATCTGGAATGACCAGTTAACAAAGCCATATCACTAGCCTAGGGTAGAAGTCAATTATCTGGAATGACCAGTTAAGAAAGTCATATCACTAGCCTAGGGTAGTGGTCAATTATCTGGAATGACCAGTTAACAAAGTCGTATCACTAGCCTAGGGTAGTGGTCAATTATCTGGAATGACCAGTTAACAAAGCCATATCACTAGTATAGGGTAGTGGTCATTTATCAATTCAGTTAAGTAAACAAAGCCATATCACTAGCCTAGGTTAGTGGTCAAATATCAGGAGTCATCAGTTAACAAAGTCATATCACTAGCCAAGGGTAGTGGTCAATTATCAGGAGTGATCAGTTAACAGAGACATCACTAGCCTAGGGTAGTGGTCAAATATCAGGAGTGATCAGTTAAAAGAGACATATCACAAGCATAGGGTAACGTCAAATACAAAGAGTCATCAGTAAACAAAGCCATATCACTAGCCTAGGGTAGTGGTCAATTATAAGGAGTCATCAGTTAACAAAGCCATATCACTAGCCTAGGGTAGTGGTCAATTATCTTGAATGACCAGTTAACAAAGCCATATCACTAGCCTAGGGTAGTGGTCAATTATCAGGACTGATCAGTTTACAAATTCATAACACTAGCCTAGGGTAGTGGTCAGTTATCGGGAATGACCAGTTAACAAAGTCATATCACTAGCCTAGGGTAGTGGTCAATTATCTGGAATGACCAGTTAACAAAGTCATATCACTAGCCTAGGATAGTGGTCAATTTTTAGGAATGATCAGTTAACAGAGACATATCACCAGCCTAGGGTAATAGTCATTTATCTGGAATGACCAGTTAACAAAGTCATATCACTAGCCTAGGGTAGTGGTCAATTATCTGGAATGACCAGTTAACAAAGCCATAGTACTAGCCTAGGGTAATAGTCAATTATCTGGAATGACCAGTTAACAAAGCTATTGGTGATCAGTTAACAGAGACATATCACCAGCCTAGGGTAATAGTCAATTATCTGGAATGACCAGTTAACAAAGCCATATCACTAGCCTAGGGTAGTGGTCAATTATCTTCAATGACCAGTTAACAAATTCATATTACTAGCCTAGGGTAGTGGTCAATTATCTTGAATGACCATTTAACAAAGCCATATCACTAGCCTAGGGTAGTGGTCAATTATCTGGAATGACCAGTTTACAAAGTCATATTACTAGCCTAGGGTAGTGGTCAATTATCTGGAATGACCAGTTAACAGAGTCATATCACTAGCCTAGGGTAGTGGTCAATTATCTGGAATGACCAGTTAACAAAGTCATACCACTAGCCTAGGGTTATAGTCAATTATCTTGAAAGACCAGTTAACAAAGCCATATCACTAGCCTAGGGTAGTGGTCAATTATCAGGAGTGATCAGATAACAAAGCCATATCACTGTCCTAGGGTAGTGGTCAATTATCAGGAGTGATCAGTTTACAAAGTCATATCACTAGCCTAGGGTAGTGGTCAATTATCTGGAATGGCCAGTTAACAAAGTCATATCGCTAGCCTAGGGTAGTGGTCAATTATCTGGAATGACCAGTTAACAAAGTCGTATCACTAGCCTGGGGTAGTGGTCAATTATCTGGAATGACCAGTTAACAAAGTCATATCACTTGCCTAGGGTAGTGGTCAATTATCTGGAATGGCCAGTTAACAAAGTCATATCGCTAGCCTAGGGTAGTGGTCAATTATCTGGAATGACCAGTTAACAAAGTCGTATCACTAGCCTGGGGTAGTGGTCAATTATCTGGAATGACCAGTTAACAAAGTCGTATCACTAGCCTAGGGTAGTGGTTAATTATAAAGAATGATCAGTTAACACAGTCATATCACTTGCCTAGTGTAGTGGTCAATTATCTGGAATGATCAGTTTACAAAGTCATATCACTAGCCTAGGGTAGTGGTCAATTATCTGGAATGACCAGTTAACAAAGCCATATTACTAGCCTAGGGTAGAAGTCAATTATCTGGAGTGACCAGTTAACAAAGCCATATCACTAGTATAGGGTAGTGATCATTTATCAATTCAGTTAAGTTAACAAAGCCATATCACTAGCCTAGGTTAGTGGTCAAATATCAGAAGTCATCAGTTAACAAAGTCATATCACTAGCCAAGAGTAGTGGTCAATTATCAGGAGTCACCAGTTAACAGAGACATCACTAGCCTAGGGTAGTGGTCAAATATCAGGAGTGATCAGTTAAAAGAGACATATCACAAGCATAGGGTAGTGGTCAAATACAAAGAGTCATCAGTAAACAAAGCCATATCACTAGCCTAGGGTAGTGGTCAATTATCAGGAGTCATCAGTTAACAAAGCCAGATCACTAGCCTAGGGTAGTGGTCAATTATCAGGAGTGATCAGTTAACAAAGTCATACATCACTAGACTAAGGTAGTGGTCATTTATCAGATCAGTTAACAATGCCATATCACTAGCCTATGGTAGTGGTCAATTAGCAGGAGTGATCAGTTAACAAAGCCATATCACTAGCCTAGGGAAGTGTGCAATAATCAGAAATAACCAGTTAGCAATGACAAATCACTAGCCTAGGGTAGTGGTCATTTACCAGGACTGATCATTTAACAAAGTCATATCACTAGCCTAGGGTAGTAGTCAGTTATCAGGAGTCATCAGTTAACAAAGCCATATCACTAGCCTAGGGTAGTGGTCATTTATCTGGAATGACCAGTTAACAAAGCCATATCACTAGCCTTGGGTAGTGGTCATTTATCAGTTCAGTTAACAAAGCCACATCACTAGCCTAGAGAAGTGGTCAATTATCAGTAGTGTTCAGTTAACAGTGATATCACTAGCCTAGGGTAGTGGTCAATTATCAGGAGTGATCAGTTAACAAAGCCATATCACAAGCCTAGGGTAGTGGTCATTTATCTAGAATGACCAGTTAACAAAGCCATATCACTAGTATAGGGTAGTATCGGATCATTCAACAATGTCATATCAATAGCCTATGGTAGTTACCAATTATGTGTAATATAACTAGCCTAGGGTAGTTATCAGTTATGTGTCATATCACTAGCCTATGGTAGTTGTCATTTATGTGTCATATCATTAGCCTTGAATAGTTGTCAGTTATGTGTTATATGACTAGTATATGGTAGTTGTCAGTTATGTGTCATATCACTAACCTACGATGGTTGTCAGCTATGTGTCATAAAACAACAAAGTTATATCACTAGCCTAGGGTAGTTGTCAGTTATGTGTAATATCGCTAGCTCAGGGTAGTTTTTAGTTATGAGTCATTATAAAACAACAGATATATCACTAGCCTAAGGTAGTTGTCAGTAATGTGTCATATCACTAGCCTAGGGGAGTTGTCAGTAATTTGTCATATCACTACTCTAGAGTAGTTGTCAGTAGTGTGTCATATAATCATTATCCTATGGTAGTTGTCCGTTACTTGTCATTATAAAACAACAAAGATATATCACTAGCCTAGGGTAGTTGTCAGTTATGTGTAATATCACTAGCTCAGGGTAGTTTTTAGTTATGAGTCATTATAAAACAACAGATATATCACTAGCCTATGGTAGTTGTCAGTAATGTGTCATATCACTAGCCTAGGGGAGTTGTCAGTAATTTGTCATATCACTACTCTAGAGTAGTTGTCAGTAGTGTGTCATATAATCATTATCCTATGGTAGTTGTCCGTTACTTGTCATTATAAAACAACAAAGTTATATCACTAGCCTAGGGTAGTTATCAGTATTTTGTCATCACTAGCTTATGGTTATTTGTCATATCACAAGACTAGCCTAGAATAGTTTTCAGTTATGTGTCATATCACTACCCTTGGATAGTTGTCAGTTATATGTGATATCACCATCCTAGGGTAGTTGTCAGTTATGTGTCATATCACTAGCTTTTTGTAGTTGTCAGTAACGTATCATTTCATCTCCTAAGGTAGTTGTCATTAATGTCTCATATCACTAACCTATGGTAGTTGTCGTTAATGTCTCATATCACTAGCCTAGTGTAGTTGTCATTAATGTCTCATATCACTAACTAAAGGTGGTTGTCATAAATGGGTGATATCACTAGCCTAGGGTGGTTGTCAGTAATGTCTTATATCACTTACCTAGGGAAGTCGTCATTAATGTGTCATATCACTAGCCTAGGGTAGTTGTCAGTAGGCTGATGATATGATACGATACTGAAATCTACCGTAGGCTAGTGATATGACACATAACTGACAAATTCCCTAGGCTAGTGATATGACAAATTACTGACAACTACCATAGGGTAGTGATATGAGGCACAAATGACAACTACTCTATGCTAGTGATATAAGATATTCCTGACAACTACCCTAGGCTAGTGATATGAGGCATTAATGACAACTACCCTAGGCTGGTGATATGAAACACTACTGACAATTACCGTTGGCTGATGATATGACACGTTACTGACAACTACCGTAGGCTAGTGATATGACACATTACTGATAACTACTCTAGGCTAGTGATATGACACATTAATGACAACTATCCTAATTTAGTGATATGAGACATTACTGACAACTACCCTGGGCTAGTGATATGCCACATAACTTACAACTTCCATAGGCTAGTGATATGACACATTACTGACAACTACCGTATGCTAGCTGATAAGTGACCACTACCCTTGCTTAATCCTGTTGCCCCTTGGTGGAACAAAGGCCACTAATGATATTTCTCCACCTTGTTCTGTTTTTTAGCTAGCCTCTTCAGATCATGCCACTTGTACCCTTCTTTCTCCATCTCTGCTGCAACGTTCCTTCTCTACGTGTATCTTGGTCTGCCCCTGATATGACTTTGTGAACTGATCATTCTTGATAATTGACTTCTACCCTAGGCTAGTGATATGACACGTTACTGACAACTACCATATGCTAGCTGATAAGTGACCACTACCCTAGGCTAGTGATATGACTTTGTGAACTGATCACTCTTGATAATTGGCCACTGCTCTAGGCTAGTGATATGGCTTTGTTCACTAAACTGGTCTGCTAAATGACCATTACCCTATACTAGTGATATGGCTTTGTTAACTGGTCATTCCAGATAAATGAACACTACCCTAGGCTAGTGATATGGCTTTGTTAACTTAACTGATCATTCCTGATAATTGACTACTACCCTAGGCTAGTGATATGACACGTTACTGACAACTACCGTAGGCTAGTGATATGACACATTACTGACAACTACTCTAGGCTAGTGATATGACACATAAATGACAACTACCCTAAGCTAGTGATATGAGACATTACTGAAAACTACCCTGGGCTAGTGATATGACAAATAACTTACAATTTCCCTAGACTAGTGATATGACACATAACTGACAACTACCCTGGGCTAGTGATATAACACATAACTGACAACTTCCTATGGCCATTGATATGACACATAACTGACAACGTCCCTATGCTAGTGATATGACACATAACTGACAACTACCCTAGGCTTTTGATATGACACATTACTGACAACTACCATATGCTAGCTGATAAGTGACGACTACCCTTGGCTAGTGATATGACTTTGTTAACTGATCATTCCTGATAATTGACCACTACCCTAGGCTAGTGATATGACTTTGTAAACTGATCACTCCTGATAATTGACCACCACCCTAGGCAAGTGATATGGCTTTGTTAACTGATCTAATAATGACCACTATACTAGGCTAGTGATATGACTTTGTTAACTGATCATTCCTAATAATTGACCACTACCGTAGGCTAGTGATATGACCTTGTTGACTTGTCATTCCTGATTATTGACCACTTCCCTGGGCTAGTGATATGACTTTGTTTACTGATCACTCCTGATAATTGGCCACTACCCTAGGCAAGTGATATGACTTTGTTAACTGATCATTCCTGATAATTGACCACTACCCTAGGCTAGTGATATGACCTTGTTAACTGGTCATTCCAAAAAATTGACCACTACCCTAGGCTAGTGATATGGCTTTGTTAACTGGTCATTCCAGATAATTGACCACTACCCTAGGCTAGTGATATGACTTTGTTAACTGGTCATTCCAGGTAATTGACCACTACCCTAGGCTAGTGATATGGCTTTGTTAACTGATCTTATAAAATGACCACTACCCTAGGCTAGTGATGTCTCTGTTAACTGATCACTCCTGATAATTGACCACTACCCTTGGCTAGTGATATGACTTTGTTAACTGATGACTCCTGATATTTGACCACTAACCTAGGCTAGTGATATGGCTTTGTTAACTTAACTGAATTGATAAATGACCACTATCCTATACTAGTGATGTGGCTTTGTTAACTGGTCATTCCTGGTAATTGACTACTACCCTAGGCTAGTGATATGACTTTGTTAACTGATCTAATAATGACCACTATACTAGGCTAGTGATATGACTTTGTTAACTGATCATTCCTAATAATTGACCACTACCCTAGGCTAGTGATATAACCTTGTTGACTTGTCATTCCTGATTATTGACCACTTCCCTGGGCTAGTGATATGACTTTGTTAACTGATCACTCCTGATAATTGGCCACTACCCTATGCAAGTGATATGACTTTGTTAACTGATCATTCCTGATAATTGACCACTACCCTAGGCTAGTGATATGACCTTGTTAACTGGTCATTCCAAAAAATTGACCACTACCCTAGGCTAGTGATATGGCTTTGTTAACTGGTCATTCAAGATAATTGACCACTACCCTAGGCTAGTGATATGACTTTGTTAACTGGTCATTCCAGGTAATTGACCACTACCCTAGGCTAGTGATATGGCTTTGTTAACTGATCTTATAAAATGACCACTACCCTAGGCTAGTGATGTCTCTGTTAACTGATCACTCCTGATAATTGACCACTACCCTTGGCTAGTGATATGACTTTGTTAACTGATGACTCCTGATATTTGACCACTAACCTAGGCTAGTGATATGGCTTTGTTAACTTAACTGAATTGATAAATGACCACTATCCTATACTAGTGATGTGGCTTTGTTAACTGGTCATTCCAGGTAATTGACTACTACCCTAGGCTAGTGATATGACTTTGTTAACTGGTCACTCCAGATAATTGACCACTACCCTAGGCTAGTGATATGGCTTTGTTAACTGGTCATTCCAGATAATTGACTACTACCCTAGGCTAGTGATGTGACTTTGTAAACTGGTCATTCCTGATAATTGACCACTACCCTAGGCTAGTGATATGACTTTGTTAACTGGTCATTCCAGATAATTGATCACTACCCTAGGCTAGTTATTTGACTTTGTAAACTGGTCATTCCTGATAATTGACCACTACCCTAGGCAAGTGATATGACTTTGTTAACTGGTCATTCCAGATAATTGACCACTACCCTAGGCTAGTGATATGACTTTGTAAACTGATCATTCCTGGTAATTGACCACTACCCTAGGCTAGTGATATGACTTTGTTAACTGGTCATTCCAGATAATTGACTACTACCCTAGGCTAGTGATACGACTTTGTTAACTGGTCATTCCAGATAATTGACCACTAACCCAGGCTAGTGATACGACTTTGTTAACTGGTCATTCCAGATAATTGACCACTACCCTAGGCTAGCGATATGACTTTGTTAACTGGCAATTCCAGATAATTGACCACTACCCTAGGCAAGTGATATGACTTTGTTAACTGGTCATTCCAGATAATTGACCACTACCCTAGGCTAGTGATATGTCTTCGTAAACTGATCACTCCTGATGATTGACCACTACCCTAGGCTAGTGATATGGCTTTTTTAACTGATCACTCCTGATAATTGACCACTACCCTAGGTTAGTGATATGACTTTGTTAACTGGTCATTCCAGATAATTGACTATAACCCTAGGCTAGTGGCATGACTTTGTTAACTGGTCATTCCAGATAATTGACCACTACCCTAGGCTAGTGATATGACTTTGTTAACTGGTCATTCCAGATAAATGACCAGTACCCTAGGCTAGTGATATGACTTTGAAAACTGATCAGTCCTGACAATTGACCACTACCCTAGGCTAGTGATATGGCTTTGTTAACTGGTCATTCCAGATAATTGACGACTATCCTAGGCTAGTGATATGACTTTGTTAACTGGTCATTCCAGATAATTGACCACTACCTAGGCTAGTGATATGACTTTGTAAACTGATCACTCCTGATAATTGACCACAACCCTAGGCTAGTGATATGGCTTTGTTAACTGGTCATTGAAGATAATTGACCACTACCCTAGGCTAGTGATATGAATTTGTTAACTGGTCATTCAAGATAATTGATTATTACCCTAGGCTAGTGATATGGCTTTGTTAACTGGTCATTCCAGATAATTGACTATTACCTTAGGCTAGTGATATGTCTCTGTTAACTGATCACTCCTAATAATTGACCACTACCCTAGGCTAGTGATGTTACTTTGTTAACTGATCACTCCTGATAATTAACCACTACTCTAGGCTAGTGATATGGATTTGTTAACTTAACTGATCTGATAAATGACCACTACCCTATACTAGTGGTATGGCTTTGTTAACTGGTCATTCAAGATAATTGACTACTACCCTAGGCTAGTGATATGACTTTGTTAACTGGTCATTCCAGATAATTGACTACTACCCTAGGCTAGTGATATGACTTTGTTAGCTGGTCATTCCAGATAATTGACTACTACCCTAGGCTAGTGATATGACTTTGTAAACTGATCACTCCTGATAATTGACCACTACCCTAGGCCATTGATATGATTGATGTCTGATGAGTCATGCTTATTGACCACTAGCCTGGGCTATTGATATGACTTTGTAGGCTGATATGACAACCTAAATTTGTGTACCTTGAATGGCCGCTGTCTAAAACTATTACCAATCTCTCCAGTTTCCTTTTCAATTGATGAATATTATCAGCCTATCCAGTCACTCAAAAGTGTTATAGTCAAATTAATACACAACACATAATAAGTAACTGGAAAGGTACAGCAATTGATGAAACAAGAAATGTAGATAAATAAATACTCCTTGCACTTTAGTTTTTCATATTAACATGATTAAGTGGACAAGTGAAATCTATATATTTGACCTTAGGTTGAAATTTAAAAAAAAATGTCTAAATTCCCTTGCAGAAAATTCCCTTACTCCTAGTTTTTACTTAGAACTAAACAAAAAGTAATCAGGTTGTTTTGAACATAATATATCATTTGTAAATTTACCTTTTAAGAGCATATATATATATATAAATTATTAATAAAGATACTTCCTTTATTCACACATTTAAAAGGACAGAATAAACTTAAAGGGGTACATAACTGGACACTGTAAATGTTAACTTACAGAAAGGGTTTGTGGGGCATTCCCTGCTCAATTTGCACACCTCTTAGCAGATTTTTACGTCATTATGTCCAAGTTTTCAAGAAGACTGTTTAAACCTGAAATAACTTTTACACTGATAAATTTTGATGTCACATTTGTGAGGCTACACTTATAAATATAACACACAGGGTAGCCCTCGTATGCCTTCGTTGCGTGTAACTCCACCCCCCTTTAATAATCGTATTTTGAGTGCCTAGATGCCGTGCTTGTACACAATATCTAAAGCTGATTCAGTATTCAAAATACTTGTTTTGGTATCGTCTCTGTTCCAGTGATATATGCCCTACATCTTGGGAAATATCTAAGAACTTCTGAACATATTTTTGTTTTCCGCTTGCTGATACATGTAGTTCTGTGAACTTAGATAATCGCGCCAATGACGTGATCTCGTATCCCGCGTTGCTTCATAAAACTCATGAATATTCATACTACCCTAGGCTAGTGATACGTAGAGTCTATCATTTCGACAATTAATGTTTCTTCGGTAATACGGAGGCCAATATATATATGATAATTCAAAACATCATACATTTGTTCAAACGTTGAAAAAGTAAAGAAAACTCATCAAAGATACATGGCTTATATCGTTGTATGCCAGACGTGCGAGGTGCTCGATTAGCTGAAAGGTTAACTCAATAAAGAATTTAAAGAGAACTGAAAATAAAACAATTAAACGAGCTTTTCCAAAACTGAATTTGCCATCTATGCCTGGGGTAGAAAAACCTTAGTATTTGTATTTGTTTAAGTAAGAGATGATTCAAACAAAATACATTAAGAGTATAAAGATGGAAAATTTCACATTTTGATTATATCTCCCTATTTGACGAGCAGGACAAATATATTTTTTGATACCTAATAAACCTAAAAAAGTTTTTTATTTAGTATGATACAAGATAACCTTAGCCCGTTGTGTAACTCATTCTAACAAGAGGAACACTTGTACAGTTCAAAATGAGCACAGTCCTACTTTTGTTTTGAATCTCCATAACTGTAGGAAATTATTCTTTGTACATGACATAAACCAACAATATGCTGTCCCATACTTAATATTCTAAACTTAAACTAAAGGCATAATATGTTAGTCAAAGTGCTTCAAAACGAACATATGAAGATTGAAAGTTAATAATTTCCATATCTTAATGAATATGACGTTTTGTTTGGCTCGTTTCTAATCTTTGTTTTTCTTTTTTATTTAACTCTTTACCTCGTTCTATTTCTTATTCTTCTTTTTCGTTACGTTTCGTTTTCTGATTTTTAATCTTCTTCTTCTTCTTCTTTTTTTATTATTACTATAAAAGTGATTATTATTGTAATCCTTCTCTTTATTATATTCTATCACTTTTTTAGAAATGTCAATACCATTATTTTCATTATGTTTTTTTTTTTTTTATCTCTGAACTTATCTGACAGTGATTTTTTTAAGTTGTAAAGGAAAACAAGCTCAATATGGGGTTTGTTCATTGGTCAGTATCCTACATATGTAGGTGTGTAGTTACCATTCCACCTTCAACAGGATATCTATTTGGTATATAGGGGATCCCAAAAGACGAGTTGGATAACATTGTTTTAGTTATTTACTTTTATCTAAAAAGAAAGAATAATTTTTGTATCGAGTATGGAAGCGATACTTTGTTGTACACATGGATTACCACTTACACAGTGAGAAAAACTTCTTCGCATTGTACTTTTGATTTAAATCTCCAAAGCCAGATGTAATATAAATTTATTGTGTACATGTCATATATAAGCAGCATACCTCGTTTGGTTCATTTTGTTTCTTTTTTTTTTCTGATGTCATTTTGTTAAGTGATATTTTCTTATGTCATTTTGTTAAGTGGTATTTTCTTATGTCATTTTTTTACATTACACCATTTGTTTATTAATTTTATTGAGACAGTTGATAACGTACTGTTAACATGCACAGTGTTTATCGGTGTTACCTTTCTATATGTCGGAAATCATCGCAATATATGATCAATTCCACTAGCTCAACTATGTAAAAGACTTTCATCGGTTTTACTGGCAGACTATGGCATGGTATTGGTTGCAAAAATTTGATATTTTTCATTTAAATGCAATATTTCTTATTTAATTGGTATATTTCTTCATTTAAATGCAAAATTTTTTATTTGAATGGTATATTTTTTCATTTAAATGCAATATGTTTTATTCAGATGGTATAATTTTTCATTCAAATGGTATAATTTTCGTTCAAATGCAATATTTTTTATTCAATTGGTTTAAAATGTCATTTGAATGCAATATTTTTTATTCAATTGGTATAGCAGTTTTTTTTTATTTATATGCAATAATTGCATTATGGGAAATTCTTTGACGTCATAATGTCAAATTTGCAACAACGTTTGTAATTGGTCGGTAATTGTTTGGATTTCTCCCCTTTCTTTCTAAACTTGAGTGACCAAGAATTAAAAAACGCGTCAGAATATCGCCCCTCTAACCAAATTTGGCGTTCGTGCGAGTTCATGCACTGGCTGTTAATGCCAATAATGGCCAGGACGAGCAAAAAATGCGAGTGACAAGTAATAATAATTAATTTGACACACAATTTGTTCATGGATAGAAACAGATGCCTGCGTGCATGGCAAAAACACCTCCAATGAAAACCTTTTCTGAAGAAACTCTCCTACAGTCTACACATTGAAATAAAAAAAAAATACATAGCTAGCCCCCCTCCCCCTTCTAAGTCCAGATACATGTCATCATGACGTTCTTTAATGCTATATCATTTTTTACTTTTCTTGATCCTCAGAGACGTTGCAGGAAGGCACACATGAAAAAAAGAATAAAAAGCATCCAGGACGTTACAATTATTTGGACTAAGCCCCCTCTTTTTTACTACATGAAGAAAAAAAATCACTTAATTACGACAGCAGAACCAGAAACCCACAAGTAGGGAAATAAGGCGTGAACTTCATATTTAATACTATCTATAATATGTTCTCTCATGTCTTATGCTGCAAATCATTTTACATTTAGGATTCGTTGCTGAGCTTTTTTTTTTACTGTTCTCGTCTCCGAATCCCTTAAATAGATTTTTCAAGCCCCACAGTAGTTCTATAATTACTATATGTCTTTTCATAAATAAGTATGCAGGGCATATTTCAAAACATATTTTATCTTCAGGACTTTTAAATGATTTACTTTTCAATACTGCATTGGGAAGGGGGGTATACAAGTTTATTTTGTGACACATTATATAATATAATTAGGTATCCAACAAATTATATGATTGTACGTTTAGCTATTATCTAGACCCGTACAAAATGTATATAATTAGACACATTTAACAAGGGGCGGATCCAAAACCTCGGTGTCTAGAAAGGGGGGGGGGGGGGGGGAGGGGGGGAGTAGGTTCAAATTTAGATATTTGTATAGAGATGTATATATGCTAGTATTGGCAGTAATGGTAATAGTGTGTGTATGAGGGTAGGGGTTTCAGATCAAAGATCGTTTCTATAATTCTATATCTTTTAGTTTTTACCATTTCACTCTATTCTTTATCCTTTGATCTCTATTATATTTGTCCAAAACATGCAAGACATATTTGCCACTGGACATAAGGCAACCAAAAGTCAATCAACGTATTCTGTATATTTCATCATTTCTTTATTATGTTATCTATAGGTTTGGTCCAGCACCTTATTTTTTTGCACATTAGGGACGACATCAAAAGTTCAATGTAGGATAAAAAAAAAACTTAATTCATATAGTTTTTTTCACTGACCCCCCTACCCCCCCCCTTTCTTTCTTAACTTAATTTGGGAAAAATTGATTGACCAATAAGGATATATATAAAATCGATGTTAATTAAACAAAACTTGCAGCAATTTTGACCCCCCCCCCCAAAAAAAAACTATTTGAATTAAGTTTTTTATCCTTCATTGATTTTCTGATGTCGTCCCTTATCCTCTCTATGTAAACCCAATTCATGTCCTGATAAATGGTGACTCATGCATAGCATCATATGTGGTTATTAAAACAAGAAACATATTCATATTATAATAATTAATGTATGCTAGGACTTATAGATAGATGTCATTAGTCCCAGGTCATGTAATAAAGTAGGTCTTATAAAAATACAATAGCATTTTAATTTTGATGATTATATATATGTTTATATATTTAATAATGCCATTTTTTTTTGAAAAAAGGGTAGGGGCAAGGCGTTTTTAAAACATATCAATGGGGCGCGGTTTTTTTTTGTTCTTCGGAAGTGAGCCAGAAGAAGTCCATTTCTGGTTTTTTTGCATTGGGATGATCTTCTGGCTCTCTTCCACCTCTTCATTTTTGATAGGTTGACGGCAGAGGCACATAACAAACATGGCGTCGTTTAGTCTAAATAAAATTAATAAATTTGTGAATGCAGATATATAAGAATGTGAGCTGTTTTATAAACGTTTTTATGGTATGACAGCCTTAGTAGGACATCCCTGTAGGACGATAAGCTGGATAAATATAAGAACTACACGGACAATAACAGTAAAGGGACGATTATTTGATATTCTAGGGAAGGGATTTTGATTGATTGGTGTTTAACGCTACTTTCAACACTATTGGGCTATTCCGTGGTGGTCAGTTTAAATTTATAGATGAAGGATGGGGAAGGGAAGAGATGGCATTATTATTCATTTCAATCTGTCGCTAATCATGCCTATTGTTCAGCTCTTACCAGGCAACCATATTCATATATGAAATCCTTCTGTCCCCCACCCCAACAAATAAATAAATATCAAATGGTTTTCCTCTTATTTAACACAAGTTTAAATTGATTGATTGTTTGTTGCTAATTTTAACGCCCAGTGAAAATTATTTCATGCTTGTTCAGGAAAACACGAGTTTAGAAGTCACGTATATAGTATATAAATGAAGAGATGGAATATGATTGCTAATAAGGCAACTATCCACCGGAGTTCAAATATGAAGTGGATGTAAGCAATTATAGATAAGATAAGATAAGAAAAAATAATTTTAAGTCGGGTTACATGAAATACTACAAACATAAGCTCTGTAGAGCTTTTTGCCGTCATGTAGACAAATGCTTTTTGTAGACAATCGTAAGGCCTTCAACAATGACAAAAACCTGATACTGTAAAGTCGTCTATAAAAGGCACGACATGAAAAGTGTGAACAATTCAATAAAAAATTAACAGCCTAATTATACATAACAAAACAATTTACAAAATATCAAATATGAGTCGAGACAGGAACCAACGACAACCACTAAACTACAAGCTCCATCCCTGGGAAAATAAAGAACATGGCAGGGATGATATAAAAACGAAGATGTGGTATGATTGCAAATGAGACAACTCTCCACAAGAGATCAAATGTCACAGAAATCAACAGCTATAAGTCACCGTACAGCCTTCGACGATAAGCAAAGCCTACACCGCATAGTCAGCTATAAAAGGCCCCGAAATCAAAAATGTAAAACAATTCAATCGAGAAAACTAACGGCCGAATTAATGTACAAAAAAATGAATGAAACACAAATATGTATAACAAAGCAATAAACGACAACCACAGAATTACAGGCTTCTGACTTGGGACAAGCACATACATACAGAATGTGGCGGGGTTTAACATGTTAGCGGGATCCCAATCCTCCCCCTAATCTGGGACAGCGGTGTAACAGTACAACAACATGTTTGTGAGCAACCCATCCCGAAGCTGGGACAGTGGTGTAACAGTACAATAAAATAACAACCTGCACAAATCAGCAAATTAACTCAAAAGATCGATACGAGACACACAAAAAACTAAGACAATAAGCACCGACATAAGAGTATTTGCAATTACTGGAAGTTTGCTCAAACCTAATTACAACTGGTACTGAAACAAATCTTGTTCTCACAGACTGAGTTATCAATCAGTACACAACGCGCGGCAAAGGATTTAATAAAAAAAGAAAACAGTCTGAGAAACGTCTGGTTTACGTTGTATATAGATATAAGAAGATGTGGTATCAGTGCCGATGAGACAACTCTCCATCCAAGTCATAATTTGTAAATGTAAACCATTAAAGGTCAACGTACGGTCTTCAACACGGAGCCTTGGCTCAAACCGAACAGCAAGCTGTAAAGGGCCCCCAAAAAATTAGTAGTGTAAAACCATTCAAACGGGAAAACCAACGGTGTCTAATCTATTTAAAAAACCGATATACTTGCATATAAATCCATATACAATGAAACGGTTTTTGAAAAGTGGACCGAACGTTATGACCATCAAAATTTTGCAATAGAAATACTAGTTATGACCACAAGATTTTAACAGCCAGTGCAGGACTCGCACGAACGTTAGATTTAGTTAGAGGGGCGATATTCTGACGCGTTTTTTAATTCTTGGTCACCCATGTTTAGAAAGAAAGGGGAGAAATCCAAACAATTTCCGACCAATCACAAACGTTGTTGCAAATTTGACCTTATGACGTCAAAGAATTTCCCATAATGCAATTATTGCATATAAATAAAAAACCACTATACCAATTGAATAAAAAGTATTGCATTCAAATGACATTTTATACCAATTGAATAAAAACTATTGCATTTGAATGAAAATTATACCATTTGAATGAAAAATTATACCATTTGAATGAAAAATTATACCATTTGAATGAAAAATTATACCATTTGAATAAAAAAATATTGCATTTAAATGAAAAAATATACCATTCAAATAAAAAAATATTGCATTTAAATGAAGAAATATACTAATTAAATAAGAAATATTGCATTTAAATGAAAAATATCAAATTTTTGCAACCAACACCATGCCATAGCAGACAGACAAATCGTTTGTTTATTAATTGTTTAAAGGTTAGCGAACCGACTGTAATAACTTTTGAAGAGTTCAACCAATTATTTGTCAAATAATACTATCTTGTTATTGGCAAAATAAAATAAACTCCAGCTTTTTCCATCATTTGTATTATTAATAATCTTTTTGGTGCTGTGTACATTGTTTTTATGTGAGTAGTTTATGTGCCTCGTACTCATCTTTTGAAAAGCCCATAGACCACTTTCGAGTTATGTCCTTCACCGGAAAAAAATTGTCAATTATGTGCGCCTTTATGACGTCATTTACCAGATAGAGGAGATCGCCTGTATCCTTGCTCTATTACAAGCGTCTTCGTGATCTTCATTATGCAGGATAAACTAGAAATAATGTTTGTTCCGTAGGTACTTAATCACAATTCCATAATGACAGCAGTGCTGATTATCAATTATAAGAATTTTATTTGCCGAATGATTCGTGCAATATAGCATCATATTTTTTCAATCGCTCGCTCAACATGGGAAGTAAGTGACGATGCCCCTAAACGCACGAATGATGTTCACTAAAATTAAAGGTTTTCATGGAAATGCAACGAACTGTAAAGTGGTCTACTGCAACTGATTTTGAAGTAATTTCTTATGTTGTGTTGTTACACCACTGTCGCAGGTTATTGGAAGGTTGAACGCTCACAAACATGTTTTTAATGTGCCTGTCCCAAGTCAGGAGCCTGTAGTTCAGTGGTTGTCGTTGGTTCATGTCTGTCAAATTTGTTTTCCGTAAATTGTTTTGCTATAAATTAGCTTGTTAGTTTTCTCAATTGGATTGTTTCATATTTTTCATGTCGAGCCTGTAGTTCAGTGGTTGTCGTTGGTTCATGTCTGTCGAATTTGTTATCCGTAAATTGTTTTGCTATAAATTAGGCTGTTAGTTTTCTCAACTGGATTGTTTCATATGTTTCATGTCAGGCTTTTTATAGCCAACTATACTGTGTGTTTTTTTCACATTCACATTGTTAAAGGCCGCACGGTGGCTTATATTTGCTTACATCCTCTTCATTTTAACTCTGGTGGATAATTGTCTCATTGGCCATCATACTATATATCCGTATTCTTATATTGATATTTAGTTAGTTATTTCACATTGGATAATTGAATACATCAAATTTAAACGTATGACTGCAGACATTAGCCCAGTAAATGGGCTTTAAATACCAGTATGTATGTTCTATAAAACGTAACAGTAAATATTGTAATTCCAAATTTCGTCATTTTAAAATTAGAACTGACAAATATTGTTGTTTTTGTAATGACTTGAATTGTTTTCTTGACAATACCAAAACAATTTAAAAATGTTCAATAATTTTTATTTATAGTAAGAAATTATCCTGACAGTATGAGAGTTAAGTAACATAGTTGGTTACTGTAACACGTAGATTTGAAAGATGGGAAAGGTATGTTATATTTTGTATTAGTATGAGTTTATAATTAGTGTGTATAACTAAATTTTTCTTCAGAAAAATCATTTGTTCTCCTGTGTATTTATTAAAATTATATAATTGTATACGGTCGAAAGAAAATCTTTGATAACAAGACAGTACACAAATGTTAGGCTATTTTTGACAAAAAAAAAGTAAACAGAAAAAAACTCGATGTTCAAATTACCAGTTTCATTTGTATACTTTTAGTTCTGGGAGCAACAATAGCAATTACTGAAATATGGTTAAAACACAAAGTCATATTTTTTTTCCAACCTATAGACTCACCGATGTCCGTTTTATATTTTGGTAATATATGTTTAGTTGAAAACGAGACTACTTTCTTTCCTTTTGTTAATTTTATAGTTGGTAATTTCCCATTATTCATTATTTCTTTTTATGCAACAATTCAATTGCTTTTAAAAAATTATACTAGGGATATAGATATCATAAATTGATTCATACCTTTTACAAAACTTAATAACAAATATTAACTTTATTTTGGAAGTATGATATCACACGTTAAAATTCATATAAGCTTCTGTTTTCCATCAAGCAGTTCATGGAAATAGTGTGTAATTTGTCAAATATGACATGATTCTTTGTAAGACATTATTTTATAAAATTTTTATCAACAGATTAAAATGATAGCTGTCATATTTTCTTGGTCTTGTAATGACACGTCTGTCACAACATTTTTTTCCCATACGGAGACCTATGACACATCATTATCGTATTCACAGAAGGCCTATGATGTATAATTGTCATCAAGATGTACTTGCACAGGAACAAATATGGAAAAGTGCTTTCATCGTTGGCAAAAACTTTTTAAATAGATATAAGAAGATATGGTATGAGTGCCAATGAGACAACTCTCCATCCAAGTCAAAATCTATAAAAGTAAACCATTAGAAGTCAAAGTACGGTCTTCAAGACTATATACAGATATATTCATGCAAATTTAATTGGGAAAACCTTAGTATGTAATACAATACATATATTATTGTTTTAATTCCAAATGTCGTCACATATAAGTTTTAACAGACATACAGTGCTGACCTAATATACCTTTTGAAAACGTTTGTATTGGTTACCTGCCAATACTAAAGCAATGTTGGGAATGTTTATTGTCAATAATGGAACCCCAGTTTAGAATATTGTAATTAGCAATCTTGGAGGTAATAAATTTTTGTATAGGTATTTCCAAAAGTTGTATGACTGTATACAGTCGACAGAAACATTTTCTTAATAATGTTACAGTAATATCATATATAAAACACACAGGCTAAAGGTCAATATAGTCCCAGCAATCAGATCAAAAACATATCTGCCTTGCCATATCTTTGGTTTGAGCGTTTTTGATGAATGTAAATACAAAAATGCCAATCGACCAAATTAGATTTATAAAGTACTATTTTCGAAAGGAAAGCTTATTTACGGTACCGATATACCTTTACGAGATACACATTTCGACAATTTAATGTTTCTTCGGTAATACAGAGGCCAAAGTGTATGCTAATTCAAAACATCATACATTTGTTCAAACGTTGAAGAAGTAAAGAAAACTCGTCAAAGATACATGGCTTATATCGTTGTACGCCTGACGTGCGAGGCGCTCGATTAGGTGAAAGGTTAACTTAATAAAGAATTTAAAGAGAACTGAAAACAAAACAATTAAATGAGCTTTGAAAAAACTGAATTGGCGATCTATGCCTGCGGATAGAAAAACCTTAGTATTTGAATGCGTTTAAGCAAGAGATGATTTAACCGAAACACATTAAGAGTATAGATAAGGAAACTTTCACATTTTGAGTTTATCTCTCTATTTGACAAGCAGGACAAATATATTTTTGATACCTATTAAATCTCGAAAGGTTTTATATTGAGTATGATACAAGATACCCTTAGCCCGTTGTGCAACTCATTCTAACAAGAGGTACACTTGTACAGTTCAAAATGAGCACAGTCCCACTTTTGTTTTGAATCTTCATAACTGTAGGAAATTATTCTTTGTACATGACATAAACCAACAATATACTGTTCCATACCTAATATTCTAAACTTAAACTAAAGGCATAATTTGATAGTCAAAGTGCTCCAAAAGGAACAGGTGAAGGTGGGCGCCTGTTAAAACGTTTATTTACCTGTCCTAAGTTAGGAGCATGTTGTTAAGTGGTTGTCGTTTGTTGGTGTGGTTAATAAGTGTTTCTCGTTTCTCGTTTTTTATATAGATTAGACCGTTGGTTTTCGTGTTTGAATTGTTTTTCACTAGTCATTTTGGGGCCCTTTGTATCTTGCTGTTCGGTGTGAGCCACGGCTCCGTGTTGAAGGCCGTACTTAACCTATAATTGTTTACTTTTTATACATTGTGACTTGGACGGAGAGTTGTCTCATTGGCACCCATACCACATTTTGTTATTAATATATGAAGATTGAAAGTTAATGATTTCCATATCATAATGAATATGACGTTTTACGTCTCGTTTCTAATATTTGTTTTTGTTTCTAAATGGCCTTTTTGTTAATCAATCATTGATCGATAAATAAGTTTAGTCTTCTTTCCTATTTAATTCTTTACCTCGTTCTATTTCTTATTCTTCTTTTTAGTTTTGTTTCGTTTTCTGTTTTTTTTAATTTTCTTCTTCTTCTTCGTTTTTTATTATTATTATAAAAGTGATTATTAATGTTATCCTTCTCTTCATTATTCCATAACTTTTTTAGAAATGTCAATACCATCATTTTCATTATCTTTTTTTTTAATCTCTGAACTTGTATCTGACAGTGATTTTTTAAATTGTAAAGGAAAAAAAACTGTATATGGGGTTTGTTCATTGGTCAGTATCCTACATATATAGGTGTGTAGTTACCATTCCACCTTCAACAGGATATCTATTTGGTATAAAGAGGATCCCAAAAGACGAGTTGGATAACATTGTTTTAGTTATTTACTTTTATCTTAAAAGAAAGAATAATTTTTGTATCGAGTATGGAAGCGATACTTTGTTGTACACATGGATTACCACTTACACAGTGAGAAAAACTTCATCGCTTCGTTCTTTTGATTTAAATCTCCAAAGCCAGATGTAATATAAATTTATTGTGTACATGTCATATAAGCAGCATACCTCGTTTGGTTCATTTTGTTTCTTTTTTTTAACCAAATCCATAGTTGGAAAAGTGGTATTTTCTTATGTCATTTTTTTTACTTTTACACCATTTGGTAATTAATTTTATTGAGACAGTTGATAACGTACTGTTAATAGTTATCAAAGGTACCAGGATTATAATTTAATACGCCAGACGCGCGTTTCGTCTACATAAGACTCATCAGTGACGCTCATATCAAAATAGTTATAAAGCCAAACAAGTACAAAGTTGAAGAGCATTGAGGACCCAAAATTCCAAAAAGTTGTGCCTAATACGGCTAAGGTAATCTATTTCTGGGATAAGAAAATCCTTAGTTTTTCGAAAAATTTAAAGTTTTGTCGACAGAAAGTTTATTAAAATGACCTATTAAAATTTATTAACATGTACAGTTTTTATTGGTGTTACCTTTCTTTATGTCGGAAATCATCGCAATATATGATCAATTTCACTAGCTCAACTATGTAAAAGAATTTCATCGGTTTTACTGGCAGACAGACAAATCGTTTGTTTATTAATTGTTTAAAGGTTAGCGAACCGACTGTAATAACTTTTGAAGAGTTCAACCAATTATTTGTCAAATAATACTATCTTGTTATTAGCAACAAAAAAATAAAGGCCAAGTAATATATTGAAGATCGGTTCAAACTTATCCTTTTTAAGTAACAATAAGTTTTTTTTCTAAATCATAAAATTGAGAATGGAAATGGGGAATATGTCAAAGAGACAACAACCCGACCAAAGAGCAGACAACAGCCGAAGGCCACCAATGGGTCTTCAATGCAGCGAGAAAATCCTGCATCCGGAGGTGGTCCTCAGCTGGCCACTAAATAAAATTGTGTGCTAGTTCAGTGAAAATGGACGTCACAATAAACTCCAAAACATATAAATTAACTAAAATTAAAAAAACATACAAGACTAACAAAGGCCAGAGGCTCCTGACTTGGGACAGGCGCAAAAATACGGCGGAGTTAAACATGTTTTGTGGGATCTCAACCCTCCCCCTATACCTCTAGTCAATGTTGAAAAAAGAAACACATAGCAATACGCACAGTAAAACTCAGTTTGAAAGAAGTCCGAGTCCGATGTCAGAATAGGTAACAAAAGAAACTAAGCAAAATGACAATGATACATAAATTAACAACGGACTACTAGCAGTTACTGACATGCCAGCTCCAGACTTCAATTAAACTGATTGAAAGATTATGTCTTCATCACAATCCCTCCCTTTAGGGGTTTAGTATCATACTATCATAAAATATATGAGAGGAACATAACCCGTATCATCGGAAGTGATATTTTCTTAACAGGATATCGGAAATTATTTCCCTCATTTCAGACATGCAAAAGTATATAGAAACCATATAGTTTTTATTAAGTTTGAATAAAACTTTCATATGAGACCGGAAGTGACCTTTTCTAAACCGGATGTAGCAAATAATCTCCTTTATTTCAGACACAAGTTTATAGAAACCATAAAAGTATGAAGAAACCTATGAGTTAATGTCAAAAGTAACTTTCAGTAAACCGGAAGTATCATCTTATCAAGTATTTAGTTTAATGTGGAAAGACCTTCAATTGTTCTCTGAACAATTGGTTTTTAATTTTATTGTTGTTTCATTTACATATAAATGCCTAAGATATCGTTCTCTAAAAGTACTTTACGTACTTTGCTTTTATGATATAAATATTTAGCATATTATATCGTCATGGAAGTACCTGCATTTTTGCACTTTCAACTGTGATCGACTGTGCATAATTTTTGTTATATCTTTTCCAATTGTTATTTGTTTTGTCTTAAGCACTTATCTAAATCAAGTACGAAACAGAAGGATGAGGCAGCTGATAGTTCCAGTCAGGGTAAGTAAATATAGGATAGGCAAAAACAGTTTATAAATGTTTAACAGGAGGCTGAAGATACCGTAGGGTCAATCAAAATTCATCCGTTGAAGAGAACCGACAGCTCAATGGGATCAATGAAAAACGACAAAACAGTCTACAAAAAACTACATAGAACACTTTAGACTGATCAAAACAAATCTCAGCAAACACCGATGGTGATCACAGGTGCTCCTGAAAGGTGAGACGATCATGTTCCACACGTGACACTCGTATTATCTTAACTCGGTTTAGTGTATTTAAACCGAGTGAAAAAATAGAGGTCATCGCATAAACTCCAACAGGAGCGAGATCGGGTACATCGACAGGTTAATTTCTCCTACTACGCTCGCATTACCAGCAGCGAATCGACATTCAAATTATTCAATATAACAGGATAAGGAATAAAACAAAGTCCTTTAAGTATACAGTCGAAATTAGTATTCTTGTATTGTTGGGATCAGTTCTAACATGTCTTTAGAATAGAGATGTCAGGTTGTTTTGTACGTAAAACAGGCCGTAAGATTTCTAGTTTGAATGGTTTTACATGTAACATGTCGGGGCCTGCTGTGCGGTATATGTGTTTTGCTCATTGTTGAAGACTGTATGGCGACCGATAGTTGCTTACTTCTACACCATTTGGTCTCTGATGGAGATTTGTTTCATGGGCAATCATACATTGTACCACATCTTCTTACCTTTATATATAATCAGTTCGAATGTCCTTATATGTTCTAGAGTAGATATGTCCGAATCTGTTCTAGAGTAGAACAGTTATGAATGACATAGATTAGAGCAGCTCTCTGGTCGTGATTGGGACGTGTGTGTTTTAGATATAAGGGAATAAATAGTTAAAATAAAAATAATTACAGTTTTGACATGAATTTTCGTTCTGTTATTTCTCCATTTATATAATATTGCTTTTGATCAAATATGTTTTCATTTGTAAATATAATGCTTAAACACCGAGGAAATATACGTCTACGTTAAAAGTGTCAGAATCTGTTCTAAATTAGAACTGTCAGATTCTATATTCTAGGGAAGAATCTTCATTTGGAAACTGTTTCAAAGGTGGCGGGAAAACTATTCTACAGACTGTTTTACAGCAATTCTCCTGACAGTTCCTGAGAGGTTGTCAGAAAGATTAGAACTGATCTAACTGTATATTGTCTTGAACATAAAAATATGTCCCTCGTGATGATACAGAAACATCACATCGGTCAATCAATACGTGACGGTATACAATTGTAATTTTTTCTCTACAGATGTTTCAGCATTTCGAAATTATTTACAGTTAATTTTTAGCTGCATACGTCATGAAATGACCCATTTTGACTACTAGTCATCTCTATTTTTACTTCAGTAATAAATAAGGCGGAATGGGTTTTATCGTCGAAGCAACATATAAGGTACAGATTTCACTGCACCGGATTTCATGTATCACACCTACATATTAAGTAACAGACAATTACGTTAAGTTCTGTAATCCTATAATTCAGTTTTATTTTTTTCATTGATATGTGTATTCATTTGCATAGAATTATTTCTGGAACTAACAAACAATTTTACTTGAACGTAATGGAAACTGTTACTATGACAACTGCAATCGGAAAATAAACGTTGAAAATGTAAAAGCTATCGTCGTAATAATATCAGATATTCCTAACCACAACTTTTCCTCCGTTTTATTTCTACCAAACCTGAACTGTGTGTCTAATATTGTTTGAGTGAAGTGAAAGACACTCAGTACCAATATTTTCAATAAAATGAATGTTAAAAAACATGCCAAAATGTACGTTGAAAATCTTACCTATTAAAGGAAAAAAAAAAAAAGAAGATACAAGATGTATTTTAAAAGTACCACTCGCTTCAGTAATGTCACTGTATCATTTTAACAAAGTGTGGTCCAGCAGCAGTTTATGTGACATTGGTCTAAAACATTTCTATTTTTTTTCAAATTGAGACACAAAAGCACAGGACGAATGTGATAAATGATATTTTGGCAAGTTTAATGACCGACTTTCTTCGAGTTAAAATTGTGTTTGCCCATCTTGTCATCTTCTTACTTTTTGTCATAAAATGTGTCTAATTTTATCCGATCTGCATTTCTTAATATATCAAAGGATTTGATAATCTGTCAATACTATATAAAGTTAATTTAAATGTGTACTTCATTTCAAAGTCTTATCGATGTTTACATTAGCAGAAAATGACGACCATGGATTTTACCCTCAATATCCGAATGTGTATCATAGCCACGTTTTCGGAACCCAAAGATATTCTGTGAATCAGCAGACTTTAGGAAGATATACATCTGTCGGGTAAGGAAATTTATTGATTACTTGATATGACACATTACGTTTACATTGGAAAACAATAACCACCATTTGAAGAAAGTAAGACAGCATCATGACCAAAAGTAAAGATGGCAAAAAGGTACAGATAGAATATATGCTTGATTCAATGTATATTAAGAGTATTGTCGAAATTCGCATCTGGTGCATGAAAATTGGAACCGTTAATGTTATTATTTTTAGAGTAACAATTCAAGATCAAACATTTTTAACTGATCCATACACGACCATATTAGTATTTTAGTCTTAGATACATATTTTTTTATTAGTATTGGCTTTCAACTAGCTGTCAGTAACTGCGAGCACTGTGAGGTATGTATAAAACCTGCCACGTCTGGTCTTTGTTTTCGTTAGATGTTTTTCTAGTTTGTATCGATCTGATGAGTTAACCCCTTTAACTGATTTTTATAGTTTGTTCTTATGTTGTACTGTAAGACCACTGTCCCAGGTAAGGGAAGGGTTGAGCGCTCACAAACATGTTTAACCCCGCCACATTCGGCCGTCACATTCTTTATGTGCCTGTCTCAAGTCAGGAGTCTGTACAGTTCAGTGGTTGTCGTTGGTTCATATTTGTTTTTCGTTAACTGTTTTGTTATAAATTAGGCCGTTAGTTTTCTCAATTGAATAGATTCATATTGTTCATGTCGGGGCCTTTTATAGCCGACTATACAGTATGGGGTTTTCTCATTCTGATTGGCCGTACGGTTGCCTATTATTGCTTGCATCTACTTTTTTGAACTTTGGTGATAGTTGTCTCATTGGAAATCATACCACATCTCCTTATTTTTATAGTAAAATATTAAACGAGATAAAATTATTGAAAAATATGTCATATATGACTTTTATCCGATCCTGAATTTAAAGTGATTGCGCAATTATGTTTTATTGAAATTTAGATTGTATAATCGTTTATTAGTTGAAATTAGGCATAACATCAAGCTGTTTAACTTCAGTTTCTAGGACAATGGCCGTACACCTCAACACATTTTAATGTAATTTTTAAACATATTTAATGTGAAACGAGAATTTATTAATATAGCGCTGACTTAGCCTGATGCATATGATGATACTGTACATATGCACAATTTATGATAGATAATCATGTACTTTTTTCAGTAATTTATCAACAACGCCGACAACATCAGATTATGGTAATTATATTTATGTATTATAATTCACGATAATGAAAATAACGAAAAATGAAAGTAATACTTTATAAATTTAATGCGTCCAAAGCGCTTTCCGGGATTAATATTCATCCAGAACTTTCAAACCCGAAATTTTTAAAGCTAAAGATTTATAAGAACCTGAACACGTTCCGTGTATATATTTGTCTGGGAGTTTGAAGCTAAGTTTCTTAATCATGTTAATATTTATTGAATTTATCAACGGAGAATTTTAAGAATAAGATATGTCACAAACCATGTTAATACCGACGCACTGACTACTGAATTGATTCCCCCCAAAAGACTAACAGTCAATCAATACTGGTATTTTGACCCAGTGATAGGAAATAAAAAAAGAGACGAGTAACACACATTAAACTTCATGACATGCAAAGTCTGTCAACAAATAATGTGAAGCATTTAAATTACATTCTTGTGCATGGAAGACTCATCAGCAGAACAATGAATATACTGTTTTCTTTCTCTTACGTCACAAAAGAATCATACAAAAATAAAGTGAACAAGAGGATTGTGTAAGGAACCATCACAGACGGTCCTGCATTATGTTTATAAGTACATTATGATGCAAGTATGTTTCATACATAATTTGTATTAAGGCATCGGAGTTCAACTAAGCTATTTGACAATGATCAATTAAGTACATCGTTCTTTCGTGTACACAACACACTTGCTGGTGGCGGCGATTAATCATGCTTTGTTTCATGTTCGAACTCAAAGGGGTTTTAAAGTAAGAGAACGAAAACGATTTTTGTACAGGGTTGGTTAAGTTGAACCAAGTGTTCAGCCAAGACATTCAATGCATGTTTTTTTCTGTGCATGCGATTAACCTAGTAAGGGTGAGTTACCATGCCAAGTTTCATCCCTGAACCCCAAGTGTTATTAAAGTAAACAGTAGGACTATTTTTGTACATATGCACAGGGATGGCTTATATGATCTTAGTCTCTGATAATGTCTTTCAGTGTCCAGTTGTCGTCCTTATACGAAACACACCTCGTGGTAGTGGTGAATTATCACGCCAAGTTCAATCACTAACCTCCATGGGGTTTTAAAGTTAGCGAGCGAAAACAAATTGAGACGGACGCACGTTCAGCTGATTATCTCAGCCGTTCCAAATCTCGGCGGGCGCTTATTTTATCAACGTTTACAACTTACCAGAAAATATCCGAGTTACATTTGAATATGCATGTATTAAATAAAACCATATCTAAATATGTGTCCCTATACATTTATGAACACTTACGGTCTTACATCACGTCAATACTTATATTTTGACATTGCACAAGTTTATGATTATCCCAAACTGTTCATAACGTCTTTACACTTAAGCCATTGGATATGTACGGATTGCTATTTTTAAAGTCTGTGAAACATGCCTGATTTTATTTATTAACTGTAATAAGCTTTGAACCCGCTTTCAGTAACTGTCAGCACAATGAGATCGGTTCTTTGTGTCTTTTTTCTTTTATTCTTTTGGTCGATCTAATGTCTAAAGTCTTTTCCAACTACAGTTTGTTGTTATGTTGTGGTGTTACATCACTGTCACAGGTGACAGGGGATGGAGCACCCGCAAAAATGTTTAACCCAACCACATTCTATATGCCCCTGTCAAAACTATGGAGCTTGTAATGTAGATTCTGTCGTTGCTTACCGTCATGTTTTTGTCATTTGAATTTGTATAAATTTTGTCACTTCGGGGCCTTTTATAGCTTACAATTCGGTATGGGTTTTGATCATTGTTGAAGGCCATACGGTGACCTTTAGTTCTTTACATTTACGTCTGTTGGTCTCTGATGGATATTTGTCTTTTTGGCAATCATACAAACTATTCTTATGTTTATAGTTTTGATATCTTCTTATATTTTTTTTTTATCAAAAAAACATTTTTCTGCTTCGCCACACGGTACGAAGCTATAAGTTTCAGTCGATTGATCAATTGTTGGTTGCTTAACGTCCAGCGGCGAAGTTTCAGTCGATATACACGCCATCTTAAAATGATTAATTAATAATCAACAGTTGGTTTTGATTGGTACTTTATTCGTGAGGCTAATGTTTAATTGGGTGGCATGAGTTATAAAATTCGGAACAAGTCAGGAAGGGGAGGAGAAATTATTTACGGGTCTGAGAGTATGGGTATTCCAAACCCGATGATTGATGAATATGATGCAATAGGCTGACATATTGTTTGATAAGCGCTTATGGTCAAAATTGATACATTTATTATTACGGATTTCCTTTGTTTTAATTTATACATTATGATTAGTTTTATTCACAATAGTTCGTGTATGATGTGTATGGTGTTCAAATCATATCACCAGGCATTACATATAATATACGAAAATAATAGCTATCTTATGTAACACATTCTTTTTACAGTCCCTTGTTCGTGACCCTAAGAACGGAGCTTAATTACTTCTGTTATGTCGCATTTCGTATCATATTATTAAATAAATAATAATGAAACTGAAACCCAAATAAAATTATCCGAACATAAAAAAATAATAAATACTTCAAAAAAACTATCGTTTTCTCTAAAAATCACAACAAAACAAAAGCTGACGTTAATTTATAATATTGCGAAGCACTCCATACTATTTTGGAAAGATGAAACTTGTAAATATGTAAATTAAGACAAGTTGCATAAATACGAAAATACAATTTAAATCTATACATGAATACATACAATACATCCGAAACTTCAACTACTATCTTTTAAGATATTACTTTTGCACATCAAAATCATAATGCAATATAATTTGATACGCTTTTTTTTTCTTCGTTTAAGTTTCCGAAATTGGAAGGAACCCGTCGTCACGGGCAAGTGTTTGGTGAGTTAATTAATACACAAGTATGCTATCTTGTTACCTTTATACGGTAAAACAGGAATTTGAGAAGGGTATAAATTCTCAATTCTGTCAAATGGTAATATATATGAATGTGTTAATGATGAAGACTGAGTGATAATTGTTGAATGTACTTGTGCCATGTACTTGCTAAACTGTTACAAATTCGTTCAATCAGGGAGACTTTAATGTTCTCTAATGAGCTTGATGCGGTTTGTATTTTTAAGATTTATTAATAAGATTAGTGTCACAGTTATGTTCATAATCATCGAATTCCTTAAAAATTGAAAGAAGCAAGACAAAAAAAAAAAAAATAATTTCTACATTTAACAGATGGTTGCTTCAATAAAAAACGGTCATTTCATTAGTATAGATAAAAAAAACTTATATAATTGTTTTACAGCGTTAACACAGAAAGACCACCAAATAAACAAAATAAGGATTTTGAAACTGATGCACGACCTTCCATGCGTAAGTCATTACAGTTGAATACATGTCAAGAATTGGTGTTAATCTTAAAGGACTTTATATACTTTAAAAAGATTGTTTTCAATTGTGTGTACATTGTATCTTAAGCTTCTATAGAACAAGCACAAAATATTAACAAAAACACCCAGCTCTAAGTAAATTAAAAAGCAGGAAGTCCAAAATACCTGCCAAATCAAACGTTGGACTATATCAATCAACGGCACGAATGGAAAACAACTGTCATATTCCTGACTTGGCGCAGGCATTTTCAAAAAAATGGCGGGTTAAACCTGATTGTTTGTAACATTTGGTTGACCAATCTGGGATCGAAAACAGGTACTCCTGCACTTAGGTGGACCGTCTTGTCACGAGACTAGCAAGTCAGATGTATTTCATTTCGACATCTTAAAAAAATTGAAACTAATTTTTCGACATATATATTTATTTTTTTACTTATTTTTCTTTTTAATTTCCTGTCCAACATATAAAATTGAATAGCTCAAACTTCATTAATTTACCATACAACTGAATATCTTCTATATTTTAAAGGAAGATCACAGTCTTGGTATGTACATATATATATATGATTAGAAATAAATCATTCTTTCAGTACTTGCATAGTTTAAACGATACATTTGTCTTTCATTTACGACATATGGTATAGATACAGTTTTGATCAGTTCTAATCTTTCTTAAATCTGTCAGGAACTGTCAATAGAACTGTTCTAGAACAGTCTGTAGAAGTTGTCACTACACCTTTAAATCAGTTTTGACACTTGTAACCTAGATCCTGACATTTCTATCATAAAAATAGTTCTGGACAGCTGTATCTGTTTATATAGTTATTTGTTTAATTTATTTAATGCATGCAAGTTATTCAATTTACTTATTTTATTCAAGTTATTTGATTTATTTCATTAATTATATTAATTGTTTTTATTTATTTTATTACAGTATTTATCTATTTAATAGATATTATTTATTTATTTATTTATTTATTTATTTATTTATTTATTTATTTATTTATTTATTTATTTATTTATTTATTTATTTATTTATTTATTTACTTATTCATTCATTCATTCATTCATTCATTTATTTTCTTTCTGTTTTTTTTTTCTATTTTTTTTAATTTATTTATCTATTTTATCTATATGTCAATTTTATTTTAAACAAACATTCTATATATCTGGATACTGTTTGTTAATTGTTTTTATTTATTTTATTACGGTATTTATTTATTTATTTTCTGTTTTTTTCTATTTGTTTAAATTTATTTATTTATTTATTTATTTATTTTCTTTCTGCTTTTTCTGTTTTTTTTTATTTATCTATTTTATCTATAGATCTATTCATGATTTTTACTGATATATATTTCTCAAGACAAAACATGTTGATTACAAATAAATGTTCTTAAAAAAATATTTTCATGAAATTTCATAATCTGATAAAAAATAAAATAATACTAATATATATGAAGCGATAAAAAATTCCATTTTGCACTCGATAACGTCAGTGTATTTACATGTATACGCAGTAATGCTGGTTTAAAAGCACACACAGATACTTCCCCATAACATTACTTCGGATTCCCTCACAGTAATCCGAGTAAAAATGTATATACACATGTAACAAAAATAAGAGTGATCATGTTAAATGATAGATAATGACAGTACCGATAGTTGGCTTTTACACCCAATTTACAATAACCTTGACAAATCTCACTATTAGCCTTGTTTAGAATACAGCAAAGTACTCTCGACCAATGAAATTGTAGAATTGGATGCCTCTTAATTGTGAAGAATGAATGTAAATCATGTTCTTAGTAAGGGATTATCCTATTATTTGGGTCTATTTACAGTTCAAAACAAAGAGTTTCTATAAATGAGTTACAACTGCCCAGAAGCACATTTATCAGATTGAAAGGATTTATCACACAGTGATTGAAACTGACTAAAAGTTGAATTGTGAAACAAACAAAAATCTCAAAATAAGTTGAAGTTAAATTACTGGTGCAGCAAAAAATTGGTACCGTGAATTTTATTATGAAAATATGAATAACTTCAAATTACTATAAAATTAAACAATAACAAACAATGCAAAAAAAAAAAGAAAAAAAATCTTTCAGATAAAAAATAACCTAAATCTTTTAGCTTTCCAAAACTTTGATTACTTGATCAGCGGTTGGGGAGAATAGTTATTTCCAATACAATTATTCCGATAAAAAAAAAACAGGAATTAATTTTAAACATATTAAAAACTTTTAAGGGCATTATTTTTTAGCATTTTCCTGACATAATGAAACAGTATTTGATGTAAAAAGCCGGACCAAATTATTGGCTGTGAAATAAAATTTAGTTGTAACTCTAATGTATTAATTGATTTAAACTGTAAATAAAACAGGATAATTCCTCACTAAAATATTACATGATTTACATTCATACTCACAATCAGGAAACATACAATTCCTACCTTTTCTTTCTACTGTTGTGTCACCTAATATCTATAACGCATTTGTTTTTAAAAATATTTCCCAAATGATAAGAAAGTCCTCACATCACTAAAACTTATCCATAAATGACAAGCCGAAAAAGGAAGTCATGCATCAATTATAAACATTGCACTGACAATGAAACTAATTCTTGAATAGATCATTTGAGCCTTGAGCACTTTACAATATTCTAAGTTTGTAAGAGAATGATAATCCCTTACTTCATGATAAGTACTCGCTAACGCTCGTACTTATTCATGAAGAAAGGGATTATCATTCTCTTACATGTCTAGGTTAGTCATACTGATAGTCTGCTCGACTGTTTTCTCTACTACTTGATTGTCTATTATTGTCCTTTGTATCCCAATGAATTCTTTAGAAAACTATTTCGTAACGCTTCGAATACCAGATAATTAGTTGGCTTGGCCATATGAACTCGTCAATGAGTTGATAAGTCATTGTTATATTATAAATAGCCTCTGACTAAATTTTATTTTATCTAACTGGTTGGGGCAAAGTAGTATTCACCTTATGTCAGATTTATAAATAAGCAATCATGTGAAGTTCCTTTTCCCTATTATACTTTCAATAGATCTCTGTACCATCGCTCTCCCCCTAAAATATTTTACATTTCACAAAAGAATCACATGTACAAATTTAATTGAATTGATTATAAGGATATGTATAATATACTAAGTACAGCAAGTCCTTTCACAAATAACCACATCCACGAAATATAGAATTAGACTTCGATGCTGTAACTTCTTCTAGACCGTCACAGTCAATTCACGTGCGTAATTCATATGACTATGCAAATAGTCTCATTACTTTAAAACATACTTCACATGTATTCAAGTTTGTGTGATATGTAGAGGTTGATATGATAAATCTTTATGACGGTGTCCCAAAATAAATATAAGGATATTTCCGGCGAATCTACTGTGGTGAAAGCCACAATTGTTCATGACAACAGTGTCCCCGGGACGTAAGCAATATTTTCCAAATCAATCTAAATCATGTAAAGCATTAGAAAAAAAAAGTCAACGAGATGAAATACATTTGAAGGTCCACCTAAAATATTGAAATATGCAATTCCAAATGGCCCATGCATGAAGGAGGTTTTCCGTGTGGGTGGCATTAGAAGCATATTTGTGTACCTCTATAGCCTTTTCCCCTACTGTTGAATGTCCGTAAAGTCTATTTCTAGATGAAAACTCAATATCGATGAAAAGAATATGTTCGTCCATTATGAACGTGTGTATTCTAGTATCTTTATGCCAATGTCATATAGAAAATACTGTGAAATTACCATTATATAGTTTATTATCTACCAGTACACGTCCGTCATTCGTCATTGTCGTCCTTTTTTACATAGTGCACTTAATGTAGTATCTTTCGTGGATCAGAATAACCTTGGTCCTTTCGATGATGGTATACTTATATATTTCAATTTGTTGCATTGTTTCTTTGAAAGACATATATAAAATAAGGAGAAGTGGTATGATTGCCAATGAGAAAACTAAGTAAGGGGACAACCAGTTGCCATTTTTAGGGGAAGGTGGAATTTTTTCGGAGGGAAATTAATTTTCAACTTTGTACGGTTTTGACGTGCAAACATTACTTTTTACTTTTGTACACCTTAATTTACTGCATTGTGTTGGGTAAAATATACATTTTCATTTTGTTTGGGCGAGGTTATTTATTTTTAAATCCTAACCAGGCCAGACTATTTATTTTCACAATTCTGCACCCCTCCTCATAATATCAAGTGGTCGTCCCCTAACATACAGAGTAAAAAATACAGCAACTATAGGTAATCATACGGCCTTCAACATTATTAGCAAACCCGATACCCTGTAGTCTGTTATAAAAGGCCCCGACATGACAAAATGTGAAACAATTTAAACGAAAAAATCAACGCGAAACAAACATGCCTTCAGAGTTACATATGATCCATTAGCAAACAAGAGATTAGGCAACACAGATTAATCAAGTAATTGATGAGCTTCATACACCAAACAAACTAATTATCTGGTATTCGAAGCGTTACTAAATAGTTTTCTAAAGAATTCATTGGAATACAAAGGACAATAATAGACAATCAAGTAGTAGAGAAGACAGTCGAGCAGACTATTAACAAGGCTAGTAGTGAGATTTGTCAAGGTTATTGTAAATTGGGTGTAAAAGTAGTATATTTTGGTCCCAAGGTATATTTTTGTTTATGTAATTTTTAGTTGGGGCATGGTAATTCATATTAATTTCGAACTACATCCAATGCAAGAAAATTAGTATCATATTTGGAAAATTGGTAACTAAGATGTGCGTGTAGACAATGTCAAAACATTAATTTAATCTGTATGTAGTATTTATGTAGTCAGCTGCAAATTGATGTGTTTGTCAGCTTTATCGCTTAATTTAAAAATTTGTTTTTTTGAAGCAATCAAATACCGGATTTTTACAGTATGAATGAGGAATATTACAGCATGAACCACCCAAGACGTGGTGACTGTGTTATTTTTAACATCAAACATGTCCGAAATGATGATATCAGATCCGGCACCGAACAAGATGGTCAAAAGTTGAAAAAGACCTTTTCTTCACTTGGGTTTGAAGTTATAGAGAAGGTAGATGTGACCAAGAAGGAATTTAAAAAAGAAATAAAAACCTGTACGTTGATTTGTATTGTTTTCATAAATATGTCTACACTTACGTTAAAATGGGAAAATAAAATTGCTTCTTAAGTTAATCATGTCATGTCGCAAATCAAAATACGATGAACACATAGATAAACCAAATACTATATTAATAACTACTGTCACCAATCTTTACGTCGCTCTACAATTAATATTCATTAGAAGTTGATGAGACATTTGCTATTTTGTTTGAAAATCCCTATTTTTCAATCAATTCTAAACCATCCTTTTCGTTAAAAGCGTTGAATCCGAGTGTATCACCTAGCCGTCGATCGGTCGCTAGTGAGACACATGGTTAGGAATTGAATTTATTCGAGGTGAATGAATACGCTGCGGACACGTCCAGTAAAAATCAAAACATATCAATGCCCAATTCTTCTAAATAATGCACGAAATATTTGCAACTGACATTAAATAGACAGAATTCAATCAACCTTCAAAGCCTAAGAACCAGGTGGGAAATGGCAATCAATGTGCATCCGCCGTGACGTCGTCCGTTGCGTTGTCATTACCCTTATAAAAATTCTACCATCGGAAGCTATTGAATCAGTTTTAACTGAATTAGACTTCAATGATATTTTGAGTATTTAGTATAAAGTTTATAAATTTCCCGCGTTTAAAACCAACATAACAATCATATCTTAAAACCAATTTATAACAGATCGGTAAAATTAATTTAATTATTTATTTATTGAAAAGGTATTGCCAACAACCATTTTTAAAACTCAGGTAACTAAGATGATGGTATCTTCTTGCTGTTGTCTTCTTATTGGATTTATTCCCCTTAAATGTCGACTGTTTTTGCAATTTTTTTAGTTTCTGCCTATTGTCTTATAAACTATCGTATGCTGACAAAAAAAAAATGTAACAAAAAAGGATATGCACTATAAGATCTAAATAATGTTGATTGATTAAAACCTTTTATGAAGTATTTCCCTTTAAGAACGATGTTTGAAAAATCTTATCTAAACAAATCTAAACTTTTGTAGTTAAACATTAGCTGTGCAATGATTGAAACAAGTTGCTTTCTTTAAAAAAAGAAATGCAATCGTGAACCTAAATGCCTATTTGGTATATAAGATCAGATAATTGTTATATAAAGATGCATGATTTTACCTCATTTTTATTTATATAAGATGTAAAAAAACTGACATGGATTTTTAATGAAACTGCTGTTCAATGTTGGGCATAATTTTCTTGTTAAAGAAATCATTTTTCTCTCTCCCATCCCTCTCTCTTCCAATAGATAGCATTACAACATGCCAAATAGGAGACAACCACTGTACGTTCCATTCTGGGGTACTGTTTTGGAAATTAGAGGAAGCTTCCTGGCTAAAGTCGACATGTAAATGTGAAAACAGTCTTTTTTTAAGAAGTTTAAAGAAATGAATCATGATTATTTGTTTTTGTAGCCAGTTTGAAAAAAGTTCAATCAACACTCAGTCTCTATAAAAGACATTCGTTATTTTACTCTGACCCTGTATTAATATATATCATCACTGCTATTGCATATGCATAATATCCGACACCACAGACATCACGCCCAGACATTTAATTAGTCTTTCAGAATCGTCATCATACCGCTAAACATATTTTTATAACTTGATAAATAAGATGTTTCGTTGTAGCATCTTATATCTGCTTTTTACACGTCTCGACGATTCTAAGGTTTAGTTGTTTTTCTTTGATTTATTTCCTATTTAATTTTGATAACGTCAAAGGAAAGTTTGTTCCGAAATTTACCAATTAAAGTAACGGACTTCTAATAATAATTCCATTTTTGCTATTTTAATTAAAATAGGATCAATTTAGAAACTCCTTGTCTGTTCGCATCTTTCCTGGACGTAGAATTTTAATTGCTGCTTAAACGGACTTTGCTCTTTTATAATAACGCTAAAATTGCTCAGTTTTAAAACGCCCTATCCATTGACGGTCACTTAATCTCCAATGTGAACCCAGCTTGTAATTTAGAAATCTTAACATATGCGACTCTAATTTAATTAACTACTGATGTAGTATATCAATCAGCCTCGATTAACACTTATCTTTATAGCAACTGTAAAACGCTAATACATATTCATCAGATCAAATAATTACCTATTACGCAGGCTGTCAAAGAAAAGAACAGATGTATTCCGAAAAGACAGTAGGCATTTCCGGTATTCCGAAAGACTACAAAAACAACCAATATATATGCGTGAAGCAATAATGTCATCAATGCAAGTTATTGATGAAAGCCACATGACACAATTGTAAATCGACTGGGTCGTATATGTCATAAATGTGGATTTCTTTGTGAACTTTTGGTTTTTAAGAAAAAAAACAATTATGGAGAAAACCGTAAATTACAAAGTTGATATATATATTAATGCTTATTATTATTTTCTAGCTTATAAGGTTTTGATAGAAATCTAAAATATCTCTATCTATTCAAAATAAGTTGCCGATAGGAACCATGATAGCGATGATTGCTTTGTCTGTGTGATTTTAAGTCACGGTAGAGAGGGATATGTCAATACAACTGACGGAGAATTATCTCTAACAGCGATCATGGATCCTATAAAGAAATGCAAATCATTGCTTGGAAAGCCAAAACTTTTCTTCATTCAGGTATATATATACCTTTGCATATTTTTTTTCATATAGATTCTTACATTGGTACCAGTGAATTATCTGATTTATCCAATCGAGGTAGTTCAATTAAATTCGATAATTTAACTATCAAGATTGGATAAATCCGATAATCCACGAGCTACTTTGTAAGAATCTGTTTCTCTAAATATTATCAAATACATAAATCAAAAATGAACAAAAATCCCCTTAAAGTGCTTTCCACATTCGTGATTTCTTCGTCACCCAGAGAGCTGATGAAGGTTATGACCTTTTAACTCATAAAAATAAGGAGATGAGGTATGACTGCCAAGGAGACAACTATCCACCAAAGTTCAAATAAAGTGGATGTAAGCAATTATAGGCAACCGTACGGTCTTCAACAATGAGAAAAAAACCCATACAGTATAGTCGGCTATAAATGGCCCCGACATGAAAAATATGAAACAATTCAATTGAGAAAACTAAAGGCCTAACTAATAACAAAACAATTAACGAAAAAAAAAATCATCTTCTGAGATCATCGGCAACCACACGTCGATTATGTTTTAAAGAATGGGTCCAGAAAGGGTTAAATTGACAAAGAATTAGAGAAATAGTTATGTTACACGAAAACAAATGTTTGACAAGTTTTAAAGACTACTCATAAAAGGATTTTAAACTGAGAAACAATTTAGTAATTAGATCTCATATTAAATGATCTCATGGATTTCGGTCAATCTTTATAATTTGATTTTTAGCCACATAAATAAAAAAAAAATATAACTTAAAGCTGGTTTGAATTTCCTTTATTTCGAATTCATCAAATTAATCTGTTTTTAGGCCAATGGACATGTCAGATGTATTAAACATATGCTGGCTATTGGAAACGCACATCATGTATTTTTTTGTATATCAATTTTTGCCAATGAAACGTCAAATGGATTCCATGAATACAAAATGTATATAGATTACTTGAAATGTAGCATGTAAATTTAACTAAATTGACCAATGGAAACTATGATTATCAATTTACAAATAAATTAAGAATAAAGAAATACGTTAGTCATATGAGTATAAAACATTTCGAACTTTGATGTACAATTTTAGAATTTTGTATTATTTAGGCTTGCCGTGGAAACAAGATAGATTTTGGAAATTTAGCTCAAGACGGTTCTCAAAGGGAAGGAGTAACTGTACAAAAGTTATCATCAGAATCAGATGTTCTAATTGCCTATTCCACAACATCTGGTAAATAATTTCAAGTGCAACTAACAAGATTATAAATTGTCTCTCTACAAAATGAAAACAACACTTTACATATTTCCTGTTTCCAAAAGCTCTTTACAGGATTTACCATCACCAGGAACGCTCAAATCCGAATATTTTAATGCCAAGGCTGTATAAGAACATAAACAGTTAATGAGCTATATGATCAAAAAGGACCTAAAAATAATAGCCAAATAAAGCTCATATTTCAAAGAAAAAAAGTTGTTCGATATATAGAGTATCAGTTATCCATCAATTATCCGTATTCAATTTGGTAAAACGTTTTCTTCTGGAATCCTTCCAGAGTGAGTAGTTTTGAAAAATAATAAAGGTGACCAAAATATCTAGTATAGTTACGGCACCCTTTGTCTCACGTCGAATTTAGGAAGAAATCAGACAAGATTGTGGTCTCTAAACTGATGCCAAGGGAGTTTCGTTAGTGGTATTATCTCCAACATCGTATATTTGGCATGAAAGCTTTTTTCTTATGATCTAGATGTAAGGAAGAGAGAAAAGTTGTCAACTTTTTTCCTTGTCTTATACCTAAACGACATAGTGTATAATCTGGTTGGAAACCCTGTAAACGGTAAACAATTGATATAAACGAAAACGTTTGAAGTTACTCATCGTATGTAGTTGAAGTTGTTTCTTATTTTTAAGCCGATGATAACATTTTTTTGGCAGAACCGAGAGTAAAGCTTCAAAAAGCACTGTCTCTTTTTGACGAATATTGATTCGATTGGAAACTAAGCTTTTTAACGGCACAGAAACAAGGATTTTTATTTATTCAAAAGGGAGGCTTTTTTTCCCATTCGACAATAGATACCTTTTACACGTCCATCTGTCTTAGCGCATGCCCAGGCTAAAGTAAGCGTTTTGGATATGTACCCCTTGTAGGTTTAATGATTAATAGTAAATGCTGGTTGTGTTGGTTATAAAGTAACTCAAGAGCACAGAAAACGAGTAGAAACCAAGCTGTAAACACTCTGTATGTGCCTGTCCCAAGTCATATTAAGGTATATAGGAAATTTTTTTCTGAGACAAGTGCCTGTGGATTTAAAGGATGCTTATTACTTCGTACTATTATTGATTGCTTGTTGTTGTTAAATGTCACTTTTAGGATATACTTGGCTTTATCTAGGCGGTCAGCTTTTATTAGGGAGGAAGCCGGAGTACCTGGAAAGTACATCCGACTTTCAGACGGAAAGCTGTCAATCCAAGCGAGTTAGAACTTGCACCTCTGTGTTGACAGGCTAGTGATCATTGTAGATGAAAACAATGGACTTTGCCATATCCGCAAATATTTGTGTCCGATGGTACGGAATCCCATATCAAAATATTCATAAATAACAAAAACACTTTAACGTTTGTCTATAGTTCTATCTTTATATTATCTTTCAAGAATTATCTGACCACTGTAACTAATAATCTGACTTTGAATTTTTTACCAACGGACAGTTTACCTCAAATTTTCAGGTTCGAACTTCTGCATAATTTCTCCAATAATCACCATAGTCCGTGCATAATACTACTCGAAAACGACTCCTGACATATACTTTTTAATAACATTTAACCTTAAGAAGCTTAATTGATAAAGCCTGTCAATACATGCCAATAAACTGCATGGTTATCTTATTCAACTTCTTTCATTTATGCAATGAATATTACGTCTTTTTTATCTTGTTGTTTCATTGTCTGTTGGTTTATTTGTATTGTTGGTGTTGTTTGTAAACGTTAATTTAGGCGAAAGTGGTTAACCGATTTTCAATTTTCGTAAATCGATTAGGAAGAAACAATTCAAAGTAACAAACAAACACTGAGGGAATTCCATGAACTCTAAAAGGAGTGGGACCGGATGCGTCGACAGATAGCGTCTTTGGCTATACATGCATCAACCGCCATGCGAATTTAAGGAAGATAACGTTCGATATATGACCGTTCTTAATCAAAACATAGGGTCAATATAACGATTTAACGAAAGGAGTGCAGTAGAATTATATAGCAATATCAAAATATAGAAGAAAAAAGAGAAGATAAATGAGCCAAAAGCTCTCTCAGAAACACTTATGTTTAAACCGCTTTTTCTTGATGTCAGGTTTGCACATGGGTCGATTTTCGAGTTGAACCGAACCTTTTAAAGATTGCGACTATACCACCACAGTCATAACATTTTAAAACACGTACAATAAACATTAATATGCCCACTACGTTTGTCACTTGAAAGGCACAACGACTGTCAATTTTATTCTTCATCATAACAAATGTTCACCTTTTATTAATAATTTGACACTGGACGTTTAACAGTCATCCATCTATCCATCCTTTTATTATTCACTATCAGTTTTACTTTTATTGGTTATGAACTTCATGTCTACATTAAAATTAAACTAGAATCATGTGCAAAAAGTGTAGCCGAGACCATTGATTGGCGCGCTAAAATATCCCATTGACTGGGTCAGATTAGGTGAACGTTCGTCTGTAACGCCCACAACTCACGACGTATTTTTTATAAACATTTAAACTGTGGGGTTGCCAAAGGGTCTCAGTATATATACGAACTACAGTGCACAGTATATTATATACATATTTTATTTGCGATCATAAAATGTACGAAGTCGTCCATTACTATGTAAATTGGGTCGATTAAAAAAAAGCTGAATATGTTTTTGTTGCCAAGGGTTTTTCACAAGTATAGTAGTTAGCAGAAAAGATCATCAAACTATACATTGTATACTGAACTGCGGCCAAGCTTAGCGAAAGGTCGTGCAACATAATCAGTCAAACAAACTTTATTAGATTAACTCGTTAAGGAACGATCGTTTTCATTGGTCAATTCAAACCTTCGACCTCACACCTGCGAAAATAGAAAACGTGTACTATAAAGCTGAATGGAGTGATCAGTATTCACGTAGCCGGTCAAGGTCGTTAAAAACTTCCATCGTCGTATTCACGTACATGATTGTGTTCTTTATTATCCCATGGCAATTCTAGCTTTTATACATGTGCATGTAAAATTTTAAACTTTAATCTTAACAGTCACGTCGAAATATTTAATTCAACTGTCTCCTCTCAATTGGTTCTGGATTAAGGGAGCTACCATTTTATTTTGATTGGGGGTGGGGGACTTGGATGAAACATTTTGTCCTGCATTTTTTTTAGTTGTTATCTCTGTCCTGTCTTTCTATTTTTCAGTCTGTTAGGTCCTGACTATATTTATTAGTTTATCCTGATTTTTTTACATAAATCGTCATCCTGCCTTTTTTTTGTCAAGTTGCTCACCCTGCCTTATCTTTTATTCAATGGACTTGATGAAATAACGTTGTACTTGAAATGAAACCGTACTTAACTACAAAAATAACCAAATTACATACTAAAGATATTGCTCGATTTTTATAGTAAATGGGTTTGTGTTATAAACTGTCATGTTCATTATTCCTATTCTTTCATAAGTTTTAGGATAGTGTGATTTTTTTTCTGATTTAGTTTACTTGATTTTGAAAAAAAAATCCCGAAATTCTAAGTAAATTCAGAACATGTAACCAGCCATGCTTTGTTTAGAGAAAAAATGGAGATGGCAAACTATGGCACAGTGGAAGGAAATGTACTTTATAAAATCCAGCGATATACTTTCTTAATTTATAATTAACTGTTTTGCTATCCTCGGTTGAAAATTATATATTGTAAATATAAAAAAGTTGCATAGAAAACAATCAGTTTTAAACAGTGTGGTTATTCACTAAATGTATTGATAAAAGGTGACTCCATTTTTGTACATACTTTTACAGTAGTCATCCTTAATTTCTTAATATTTCGTTTATAAGTTTATCATACATGTATGATTTTGTATTTCATTTTAATACACACGCATGCCACACGTTACTTTGGCGGAAAGTTCAACAATGTTATGCAAAGCTCTATTCTTACGGTATGAAATTAAAGGATAAATTTTCAACCAATTAAAGTCGAAAACAGTACATTTATATAGTTCCTTATAAACTACGACATTTCTCACAAGTATTTATTTATTTTTTAGTTCCACACATGCAAACATAAAATCTTCGCCGATGAAACATTTCAAACCTTTTTACACCAACATGCCTTCACTGGATTCATTTGAATTTCGTGGTGACCATGATAGTACATTGCATAGTACATCTATATTCACGTGCACACATGATACGATCTTTCGGGGACAATTTGCTCGTTTATGACACGTCATTTCTGAATGACCAAACGCTTAGCTACTTTATTTTCGTTTTATAGCATGAAAACAATAAAAGAGGAATGTGCAACCCATCATAAATTTGAAATGGATCAGTATTATGAGATCCTTATTATAAGTAACTACGACATTGTCAGGATAATAACCTAGCGTCAATATGAAAGAAATTAAAGTGGTTCATACATTCATCCGTATAAAAGCGGCACATGTATTTTATTTTATCCTTATATTTTCCATATTGCGGTACAAGTGCTGCATGCATAAAGAATATTACTTAACACAAATTATTAGTATAATATTTCGACCCCACTATTTGAAATTCACAAAATACTTATTTAAATATTTCGACCAAAAATCATTGTTTTTTACGTTCGTAGTAACGTAGTACATTCCATTGTCGGTCACCTGTGTCAATTCACGTGCACACTACAATTGTTGTTGTATTTAAATCTTTCGGCCAATGAAATGAGACGTTACAAGTTGTTTGTTTGTGATACGCCAGAATGTTATCAATGAATTATCAATCGCTAAACTTGACTGTACCTATTCAAAAACGTAAATGCAAATTTCACAAAGCTTGATCCAAATAGCCTTTTTACTGTCTAATAACTTGCAAGTACGAAAAAGACAGGAAAGAAGTATATTTTGTCTATATGTTTTGTGTTTGCACACTTTTTAAAGTTGATCATGCATTCGTTCTAAAATAAAATTTTGACCAGATAAAAGTTAAAAGATGACTTAATTGGACAACCGCAATTGTTAAATCGCTTTGACGTCCGAAAAAAAGATAATAATCAACACATCCATTGTAACTTTTAAAGCCAGTTAAATCCTTTTTTGCTGAAAGAACGTCCGATATCATAAAAATTCATTATCAAAACATAACAAAAACACGTAAAGAACGTTTAAGTATTCAATATAAATCAAAACACAAAGGTTATTCCTGATTAGTTTTTCGAATTATTTTATTTAGGCGTTGAGACCCTTTGGTGAACCCACAGTTTAAATGTCTATAATAAATACGTCGTGAGTTGTGGGCGTTACAGACGAACGTTCACCTAATCTGACCCAGTCAATGGGATATTTTAGCGCGCCAATCAATGGTCTCGGCTACACTGTTTTGCACATGATTCTATATTAAATCAAATTTAACATAACAGTGACAACAATACATTTACTTCTTTCACAATAAAAAAAAAAAAGAAAAACATTTGTTTATGGTGAAAATCAAAATGCATTATTTTCTGTGTGATTTGAAAAAAATATAATTATAAATCTCGAGCCAAAAGTATCACTTATTTTTTCATAACGAGTGTAGGATTTGAATCCCGTACTTAATGATTTATCGTTCTATCTTTCCTTAACGACTCCTACACGATCACGGCAACCTTTTATTTAGTTTTTAAGTAAGATAATTTATAAAAAGAAGTGAATTCGTAAATGACAATCTACGAGCAATGTAAGTAAATGGCTGGTGTCTACCTGACAATTTGTTTGTTTATATCTCATTCTTGGCGTATTACATTTTCGCAAATTTTGTAACGTTGCAGTTTTACTTTTCTACAACACGATAATACTTATAATTAATAACACCTTTATCTAAAGAAAGGAACTCATTTGGACTACACCAGTTTTCAATAAGCCTCTCTTGATACATTATTAACTAAACCAGTAAATAATCAATCCACAATAAAAAAAAAATGTTGTTAATCGTTAACTAATATATAAATATATTCACGACAAATACAACGGCATACTTTTAAAGACTGGTGGGGATATTTTTAAATTTCTCATTTCAATTTTGTCATTTCTCACTTCAAACTTGACATTCCCAACTTCCAAGCTAAAATTTATCACTTCATAATTGAGATTTCTCAGTTCCAGGTTGACAGTTCATACTTTCAAGTTTACATTTCCCAGTTTCAACTTGACAATTTTTCCAAATTGACATTTCACAGTTCTAACTTTAAAGTGAAAAATGGAAACTTAGACCTAAGTCAGGAGCCTGTTGTTCAGTGGTTTGTCGTTTGTTGGTGTGGGCCATAAGTGTTTCTCGTTTCTCGTTTTTTATATAGATTAGACCGTTGGTTTTCCTGTTTGAATTGTTTTACACTTGTCATTTTGGGACGCTTTATAGCTTGCTGTTCGGTGTGAGCCAAGGCTCCGTGTTGAAGGCCCTACTTTGACCTATAATTGTTTACTTTTTATACATTGTGACTTGGATGGAGAGTTGTCTCATTGGCACTCATACCCCATCTTCTTATATTAGAAGTGAGAAATGAAAAACTCGGAACTGAGAAATGTCAATTTGGAGTTGAGAAACATAAAGTTGGAAACGAAATCGAAAGCCTGATTACAGGACACACAATTTATTAAATACTTGATTAGAACAATCTCAAAATGAGTCCATGTTTACGCTTCAAGTTCAAACCTATACCTTCTCGCATTTCAGACAAAGTTGATCTTAGATGAATTTGTCTATTAATTAATTGTAGGTGTCTTTTAGTCATAAAGCTCCTCACGTACAAATGTATTCAGGAATTTTTTCTTTACATCTAAGGCCTTCGCATGTTTGAGTTTGAGCGTGCCTGATGAGGGTACATGCAGCAAAGCGCTTCGGACGTCCACAATTGTTAACGTATAAAAGTATTAATTCCTTCACCCGGTACTTTATTGTCTAGGAAATAAAATGCATTGTAATATAATTTTACATTGAGACAAAGGCTATCTGATAACAAAAACAAGATTTAATTACGTGTTACATACGAACTTATCTTAATTAATTTTATAGTGCCTAACAAGATTTTGTGAGGTAGACGAAAGTGACATTAAAACGATCGTATTTAATTATAATGTCCAAAAAAAGGCAGATGATCGGACATACTTTGACTTTATTTACTGACTTCTTTTGTTTGGGATTAATTGTATTTATAACATTATAATGAGACTGAAAAATGTTTTTTTTTGTTTGTTCAGATAAACAATAATTTTACCTGGCGTAGCCGTGCGTAAAATGTATTTCAGCATTTCTCTTCCAAAAATGACTTGTTTAATGGAATGAAACGTCTGATTTGTAAACTTTCCCTTTTTTTCTCCGGAATAGGCTATTAAAAAATAATTTATCTACTCTATATGTGGAAAATATAAGAAGTGGCAATTCTTACATTCATATCTTTAGTTTCATTTATAAACAAGAATGCGTCCATAATACACGGATGCCCACTCGCACTATCATTTTCTATGTTCAGTGGACCGTGAAATTGGGATCAAAACTCTAATTTGGCATTAAAATTAGGAAGATCATATCATAGGAAACATGTGTACTAAGTATCAAGTTGATTGGACTTCAACTTCATCAAAAACTACCTTGACCAAAAACTTTAACCAGAAGCGTGATAGACGGACGAACGGACGAACGAACGAATGGACGCACAGACCGAAAAACATAATGCACCTCTACTATCGTAGGTGGGGCATAAAAATAATATGGATTCGTCCAGTGTCCAGTTTTAAGGTCATTCAAGTTATAACTTTATCCAATCAAATTGCGTAAGATTCAATAACAATGACCGGCCCAAATCATAATAAGTACTATAGTGGATTCTATTTATATAACCCTTTGTCCGTTTCTCGACATATAGGCATATATCAATGCTGTTTATTTCCATGAATCAAATTTTTGTTATGATTAAAACAAATATGTTTTTTATAGTTGATTTTCAATTTAGACACTTGTCTCTTCAAAAGGTAATCTTGAACTTAAGACTGACATTTGTTTTAAATGAAATTTTCAACATTAAAACTTTAAAAAAATTGTAAATTGAAATTCATTCAATTCTAAACGTTTAACCGCTTCAGTCTTGAAAAAGTGAATCCCTCACGAGAGCATGTCCTTTGTGAGTACCATGTGGGAAAATGAAACGGTTTGTCGTTTTCCAAAAATATTGTGAAGTTTTTCCTTGTTTGGCAGTTTTCAACTACCTGCTAAACATATTCTAATTAGAAATGAACTTTATTAAAATAAGGAGATGTGATATGATTGCCACTAAGACAACTATCCACCAGTTCAAATGGAGTGGATGTAAGCAATTGCAGGAAACCGTACGGCCTTCAACAATAAGAAAAACACATATCTTATAGTCAGAAAAAAAGCCCCGACATACAAAATGTGAAACACTTAAAACGAGAAAACTAACGGCTAATTAATAATAAATTAATTTACGAAAAACAAATATGACAGACATGAACATACGACAACCACTGAACTTCAGGCTCTTGACTTGGGAGATGCACATACAGAATGCGGTGGGGTCAAACATGTTTGTGAGCTCTCAACCCCCCCTCCCCCCAAACCTGCGACAGTGGTCTGACAACACAACATAAGTTATTTATTTGCAATATATGAACATGTAACATTCACTTACAGAGGAAGACAAATTTGCGGACACGTAAATCCAAAACATATTTTTTGAAGAAATGTCGTAAATTTGTGGAAACATAATTCATTTTTTTGCGGAAAAGTAATGCTGATTTGCGGAAACGTAAAACGCCGCACGTGATCTTATACATTTAACATGCGATTTATTTTCCGAGTAATTTTTTTTTATATTTTAGGCATAAACGTATTTTTTTAATATTGCAGATTATGTGGCATGGAGAAATACGGAAATGGGATCAATCTATATAGAGATCTTATGTGAGATTCTGCGATTAGAAGGAGCTGAAACTAAGCTTACAGAGCTTCTACAGAAAGTCAATAATTGTACTTCGAAGTACTTCGATGATCACCAATGTTGTCAGGTGCCATGCTTTACATCATCTCTAAGAAAATCTCTTTTATTTTCTCGTAGAAAACAAGTGAGTATTACTTAACAATATAAAAAGAAGATGTGGTATGATCGCCAATGAGACAACTCTCCACAAGAGACCACATGACACAGAAATTAACAGCTATAGGTCACCGTACGGCCTTCAACAATGAGCAAAGCCCATACCGCATAGTCAGCTAAAAAAGGGTCCCGAAATCACAAATGTAAAACAATTCAATTGAGAAAACTAACGGCTGTTGCTTTTGCTTTCTTACCGTATATGATCATTAACGCGTGAATGTTATAACAATATTACTTATGTGTCCAACTCAAGATTCATGTTCATCAAACCAATTTATTTGTGCACTTTGTTGGATTTAAGAAACATTTTATTTCTTAGAGACTCGATTTCAATTGATAAAAGGCACATAATAAAATTGAGAATGGAAATGGGGAAGTTTGTCATAAACAGTTAAAAAAATATTGCCATAAAGTCCCTTTTTATTGATTTCAGCTTTATTACGTCATTAAGGTGCTGTCTTATTCAAATAATTTTACCTTTCTCGAATTATTGATAAGTTTATCGTTTTTTATTAAAATTTGTTACTTCCATAAACATGTAAAATTTCAGTCTTTAAAAAGGGCATTATTGTCTACAAGAAATGAGTTACCTATCGCATCTCAAATTTTGAATTACAAACATGTGTTGCAGGATCTCAATATTGACAACTTCAAGTCTAAACCAATTATTTCTTTAAAAGGAGTGATATTTATTGATTGATTGATTGTTGGTTGCTTTACGCCGCATTAGCACAACAAGGCTATATCGCGGCGAGGAGTGATATAGAAGCTTGAGAATTAAATCATCTACTAGAAACATAACTACCATCTTCAGCTTTGGTTTATTAACAGCGCACATGTAATCTTTATAAGTGCGGGTATAAAATTTAGACATATTGGTTTGTCAGATTTAGATGAAGTTGTCAAGCTACATGTATCAACTGCGACTTATTAAAGTTATAGCCAATACCTATGATAAACCGGGTATGATTAAACCTAATAGCAACACCAATTACTCTGATGAATACATTTTTTCTTAAGAGGAATGTGTAAAAATATAAACTTTTATTACTTTTCGTGCGTCGGTAGCTTTGTTCTGAATTATTCTTCATTAATAACGCTCGAAACAAATATTTGAAAGCCAATTTATTGATAAATATTACTCCTGGTAAATGGTGTTGCATTGCCAAGTCAGTGTCAAATTTTACTGAAAACAGAAATTCACCCTTTTTTAGATCATGATGACCAAGATTTCATTCATCCACATCCATTGAACAAATCAGAGATGTTGTACAATCATTTGCTAAAATAGCTAAAATTGATACTGAATATAATGATAATAGGCCTCCTTCATGTCATTTAAACACAGAGATTCACCCTTTTTAGATCATGATGACCAAAATTTCATTCATCCACATCCATTGGACAAATCAGAGATTTTGTACAACACACACTACAAACCAGTAAAAGTCTGAAATGGCCTATGTCTGTACTCGACTGTACTGATTTTTACTCGACCAGTCTGAATTGGTCTGAAATTTACTCGACTTTACTCGACCCTAGTCTTAACCATACTCGACTGTACTGATTTGTACTTTACCCTTATCTTTGCCATTGAAAATAGTCTGAACTATTACTCGACCAGTCTGAAACAGTCTTAACTCATTCTCGACCTGTACTCGACCTATTTTTTTCAGTCTAAACCATACTCGACCAAAGGTCTGAACAATACTCGACCAGTCTGAACCATATTTGACCAAATAACCTCTACTTTTTCTAAATTTTAACTGTTAAAATAAATTTCTTTTTAACTGACATGACAACAGCCACAATAAAATAAAGATATATTATAAAAACAGATTTTTACATTCTTACATGATTCTCAGATTTATCGAATAGAGATAGTTAAATCAAATTATCTTATATAATAATTTAATTATATTAAATTTTTAAAGTTTTAGAGTTTTGTTAAAAAAAGATTTTCTTTTACCTAAAAATCACACATATACTGAGGGTAATTAAACCTTATTAAGGTGCTTCTTGTTTTGCATGTGTTTTTTTTCTAGATAAAAACTACATATATAGGTTTCATGGTTACATACAAAAAATGTACAATAGTTATATAATTATCTTTTTAATGAGGTAACAACAGCCAACAAAATCACTGAAATTGTTTAACCTTATTTTAGAAATATATCTTTTATTATAATTTGGGATATATTATATACAATATATCAAAAAGGGATAAAAATTAAAGAAATTAATAAAATTGTTCTTCTGATTAGTGGTGAAGTATAAAGTAATACCTCCTGCTTGGGGCAAACTCATGAAAAAAATCACACCTGGTCAGAGAGTATTAAATTCTAAATAACATTCATTCAAAATTGCAACATCTTGTGAAACTTAAATCGCAAGGCCTTTTGAATTCATTAGATAAGTAATACACGAGTTTAAGAAAAATAGGGCTTTCTTTTTACCTGTAAAACACACATGTACTGAGGTAATTAAACCTTATTAAAGTGCTTCTTGTATGCCATGTCTTTAATTTTGACAAAAATTATTTAAATGTAATTGAAATAAATTTTTACTGTAACTTTGGAACACATTTCCTTTTTTAAAAGTTTATCACAGGATTACTATGGAAGTTCTATTATCAGGATTATATTAAATTCTTGGTTTAACAAAACAAAGGTGTCATATTTTAAATTTATTAAGTTGCTTTATATGCTATTTTATATATATTTTAATAAAAAAAATGTTCACTGCATTATTAACTAAACTCAACTGACACCATTATATACGAGGCTTAAGTTAATGGTGAAAATTGTCCAGTAACCATAAAATATATCTGAAACATTCAAAAAAATTTGAATAACATTGAAAATATAAGTCACAATTCAGTTTTGAGATTATTTGATCAGCTTGTTTTATTTTTATTTTAAAGGTGAAATATATGTATGTATATAAGTGTTGATGAATATGGTGATGAAGTTATATTATGTTTATTGTGAAATTTTGGTTTCAATGCTATATTGAATACATTTTTAATTTCAAATTGTTGTTCAAATTTCTAGCCAGGGGAAATAGTTGTTGTTAAAAACAGCTCCTAAATTGATGAAATACAATAGATAGATACAAAAAATAGGTCTAGGTTGGTTAAGACTTGGTCGAGTATGGTTCAGACTAGGTCGAGTATGGTTCAGACTAGGTCGAGTATGGTTCAGACTAGGTCAAGCATGGTTCAGACTAGGTCGAGCATGGTTCAGACACGTATAAAATGGTTAAGTACTGGTCGAGTAAGGGTCGAGTACAAGTTCAGACTGTTAAGTACGGTTCAGACTACAGTCGAGTATTATCAAGTAAATTTCAGACCAATTCAGACTGGTCGAGTAAAAATCAGTACAGTCGAGTACAGATATAGGCCATTTTAGACTTTTACTGGTTTGTAGTGACATGTTTTTAATTCAAAATTCAAAACTTGCAAGTGAATAATTCGACCTCATTGAATCCGTATTCATGTGACCTTTAATTTAACCCCTTAGCTAGAGATTGGTTACGCATATATTATGCGTGTTCAGCTATTAAAAGGAAAAGAATGTCAACATTGAAAGTGAAACAAAGGTGAACCATTTCTATGACTGATTCAATGCACAAAAAATCATTCTTATACAGGTAAAAGCGATGATGATTAACTTATTTTTTAAACTTACAACATGACACATAGAAACGTCCAATTGCACGTGGTCGCTTATTTATTTATATTTCTGTTTCTGTTCATATCGGGTTATGTGACCGTCGGCAGTCTTCGGAGGTCATCTCGATGAGTAATTAGATGGCGTCTGGACTAAAATACACACGAAATGCAGATATATATTACCATTCATTGTTTATTGTTTTTTTCAGACTCATTTTAATTTGGATATACGCTTTAGTATGTTATAAATCAAATATGAAAATTTGAGTCAAATCAGTGAACATGAATTTGACAGCTAATGCCCCATTAAAAGAGGTTGCTAGCCCATCATATAAAATATTTTATGTTTCTTTCAGTTAAAAAGTTTCCATTGTTAACGAAAATTGCACATGTTAATTCTCTCATCTCTTTATTTCTCCTATTTCTGTTACTATTAGTCTGCAAGATTATTGAAAAGATTCTTTAAAACACTTGTATAATCATATGAAGAGTAATAACCTTTGTCAAAAATTCAATCTGGATTTCAGTCAGGTGATTGATTCTATTGTTAATCAGTTAATTGAAATATCTTATAAAATTATCAATACCATAGATAATGGAATGGATGCAAGGTTTGCATTTTGAGATGTATCTAGAGCTTTTGAAAAAGTTTTGCACAATTGACTTTTTTTTATACTTGAACAGTTTGGCTTAAATTTTCACTTGTTTGCACATTTTTTCTGACAGACTGACTTAAGTTTTGTGGTTTATATTTACTACTCATTGATAGGTATATTTGAATATAGTTCATTAGAATGTTTAAAGTTTCCCCTGAAAAAAAAATATAAAAAAGGTAGACTAATATGTGCAGCTAATTTTATAGACTTAAATTTCCAATTTATAGTTAAATGCATGGATGTATCTATTTGTTTAGAACATAATCACCCATTCATTCTCGTCCAATGGTTAGTCAGTATTTTCCTTTCTATTTTTCATAGTACACGACTTTCCATGCATATAAAATTCTATTCTTGAATGACTTTTCATTGTAGATTAATTATTAAAGTAAACTCTTAAAAACTGCTCTAACCAAGTGTACAATCCCCCGAGGCATTTCCATTTTTGTCATTATTAAAAATTATACAATTTTAGAAAAGCTGATTTATATTACATTGTGAGCTTTTAAAATGAGGGAATTTCAGATAAATAAGTATTAAATTGTATCTGAAGCAGACAAAACAACTTGAAGTTCATTTTTTAATAATTTATCCTATTTTGTTATCACAAAACTATTTCATTGCTATTTCCTTCCATCTGTTGACTATTGAATATACACTGTTCAAAAAAAGAAACGCATAGCTCGGATGAATTTTTCAAAATGCAAAATATATATTTTACAAGGTAAAATGAAACGGTCAATTGCATCTTGTAAGTTTTAAACTTTATGCCCGTTCTTTTGATTTGGCTCTCTGCCTCATGAAATTTGCGGCTCGCTAAAAGTTCAAGAGTTTTTCACGAGAAATTTGTGGTCAACTCAACTGTTACACGAAATATCGTCATCGGCCGTCTCAAGGCCGGAGTGTCCCAAAGGGAAGTAGCAAGAACTGCAAATGTTAACCAGAGCACAATTTCGCGACTTTAGAACAGATATCAGCAGACTGGCTGTACTTAGGACCGCCCCAGGAGTGGACAACCTCGCCTAACGACTCCTTGTTATGATATTATAACTATTATATTTATTTAGTCGGCCTTATTTGTTTTGTATGGCCTATTATATATTTTTACATTGTGTACAAAATAATACACATTGTGTTACAACTATTTCAGTTTAGAAATAACTTGACCAATCATTGATACTCATGGAATGATTAGAACTTTCTATTTTACTTACATAACGTTTCCAGAATGATCATAACAAAAGATGCGTAATTCAAACATCTACCGTTATCTAGAAGTTTCCGTTTAAGTATATATACAAGTATGCAGACCCTAAAGTTAGATAGACTTAGACATCGATAGACATCAACATTCTCAGCAGTTGGATTGACAATTTTATTTACAAACTACACCATACTAGATTGTGACCTATTGGATATTATATTCTGTGGATTCCGAGAAGATTTCCGGATAAAGAATAGTTAAAAGATTGGACACATATTTTGACAGTTAAGTTGACATTTATATTTGTGTAATACTTCTTGTAAACTAGTGTATAATAAATCTTGTTAAATTTTATTATTGATTTGTGTCTTTTGTTGGCTACAATTAAAAGTCGATTTTTCTGGTCATAACAGAAATTAGGTGCTCGTCCGGGATAACGTTAATATCTTGTTAATTTTTTTTCAGTATTTTTATTAAAACTAGCCAACAGAATTCTACAAAATGGCATTTGATGCCGGTAATTTTTTGAAAACGCCAGACCTGGAGAGGTTTGATAATTTAAAGAAAGATGAATTAGTGTTGCTTGCTAAACATCTGAAATTAGACTTTAGAGTATCTATGAGAAAGCAAATTATAAAAAAGTTGGTAATAGATTATTTAGCTGACTCAGAAATATTTGGTGAAGAGGCTCTTAAACTCAAGGTCGAAAATGTTGATGCTTCAAAATTAAAACAGCTTGAATTAGAACATGAACTTAAATTAAAACAATTGGAAAGAGAAGAAAGGCAGGCAGAACTTCAAATGAAGGAAAGGTTAGAGATGGAGAAGATAAAAGAAAGAAAAGATGAAATTAAATTAAAACAGGCAGAACTAGAAATGAAGGAAAGATTAGAGATGGAGAAAATGAAAATTGAAATGGCCAAAGAAGAAAGCAACACTAAATTCCAGTCAAAATCAGAACATTTTAATTTTGATGCAGCAAAAAATATACGTTTGGTTCCCAAATTTTGTGAAAAAACAGTTGACAAATTTTTTTCCACAGTTTGAAAAAATTGCTTAAAATTTGAAATGGCCGAAGCCTTTTTGGACTACAATGCTGCAAAGTGTTTTTGAGGGCAAGGCCGCTGAAATTTACTCAGCACTTTCATCAGAATAGTTCTGATTATGACACGGTTAAAAAGGAAGTTTTGAAAGCTTATGAGCTAGTGCCAGAAGCAAATAGACAGAAATTTAGGTCTTATAAAAAATTTGATTCACAAACCTATGTTGATTTTGCTAGGGAAAAAGAAGATCTATTTGATAAATGGCTTACGTCAAAGAAAATAGATAAACATTTTAGACTAAAACAGCAGAAATAATAGTTCTACATCATCATCTAATTAAAAAAAAAATTATATGCTAGATTTGAGAGGTATGCAATTTGTTTGTAAATGAAGAAAATTGTGTTAATCTTCTTATCACGACTGCTTTGCAAATGCAGAATATGTTTTGTTTAAATCATTTTTCTTAACAGTCACATAAGGGGAGACGATTATCTCAAAATATTTACTTTATAAAAGTAACTTACAATTATTTCACCTTTTTTGTTTTGTAATCAGAAAACGTGACCCTAATTTAAGACAATTGATGTTATCAGAAGAGTTCAATCAGTGTGTTCATTTAGACTTAAAACACATTTAGATGACAAAACTGTTGAGACATTACAAGATGCAGCTGTTATATCGAATAATTATACTCTTTCACATAAAAGAAGTTTCAAAGGTCAAAATTTTAATACTTCGAGTGGAAATTACAAGAATCAAAGCACTGAGCGTACTGATAGTAAGCCTGTTGCACAGAATAAGAGTCAGTCTAGTTATAATATGTCTAGTCCAAAATTTGATACTTTTGAGAAGAAGTCACTGACTTGTGCTTATTGTAAGAAGAATTGTCACCTGATGGCTGATTGTGTTAGACTCCAGAAGAAGAATGAAAGAGATATATAAGACCAGTGCTTGTACGACACCCCTTGTTACCAATACGTTGGAATGTCCTGCGAGTCAGGCTTTTAAGTCCAGTTTTTGTGATTACATGGAGAATTATTAACCTTTTATGTCTGATGGGTTTGTTTCTATTGTTGATAATGCCACTCCTCAGCCTATTAAGATTTTACATGACACTGGAGCTTCTCAGTCTTTATTGTTAGAAGGTGTGTTGCCTTTGTCCAAGGAGACTTCTGTTGGTGCCTTCGTTTTGTTACAAGGTGTGGAGTTAGGTTGTATAGACGTTCCCCTCCATCGTATTTATCTGAAGTCAGATTTGATTACTGGACTAGTTGTTGTGGATGTTTCATTATTGCTAGGAAATGATCTAGCTAGGAACAAAGTGGTTGCTGAACCAATTGTTACCAGTGAACTGGTGGTGGATGTTAAATCACCTGAAGACGATGCTGAACTGTATCCAGCTTGTGTCGTTACTAGGGCGATGGCTAGAAAACAACAGAATTAGGATTGCAAGAAGACCAGTTTGATTACATGGACCTTTCTGACACCTTTCTCTTTCTATAGCTCAGAGAAGGCCGTAATTAGCAAGAATGTAATCATGCCATGGTCAGACGTAAACAGCCATTCATTAGACCGAAGGAAATTTGTCGAAGAACAAAATAAAGACCCTGAGGTTCCTCAGCTCTGCAAGAGGGCTCAACTACAGGAGGAAGCAGACAAAGTGGCCGAATGCTATTACCATCAAGACGGCATTTTAATGAGAAAGTAGAGGCCCCCTGAAGCTACCCCAGAGGAAGAATGGAGAGTGGTATACCAAGTGGTGGTGCCTAAAGTCTATAGGCAAGACATTATTGGTCTTGCCCATGATACCCCCTTGGCTGGACACTTAGGTATAAGGAAGACTTGCCTTAAGATCTTACAGCATTTCTACTGGCCAAGACTAAGAAGTGATGTCGCAGAATACTGCAATTCATGCAATATATGCCAGGTTGTTGGTAAGCCTTAACAGAAAATACCACCAGCACCACTTCTGCCTATTCCATCCTTTGAAGAACCTTTCAGCAGAGTACTAATTGATTGCGTTGGACCTTCACCGAAGACCAAGAACGGAAATGCGTATTTATTGACAATCATGTGTACCTCCACTCGCTTTCCACAGGCTATTCCGCTAAGGAATATCAAGACACCAACTATTGTCAAAACTCTTATCAAATTTTTCACGCTAGTAGGACTTCCAAAGTCTGTACAATCCGACCAGCTTTCAAATTTTATGTCAGGTTTATTTCAGCAAATCGTGTACCAGTTAGGGATTGCTCAGTATAGATCAAGGGCTTACCATCCAGAATCTCAAGGTGCCTTAGAACGTTTTCATCAAACATTGAAGAACATGATTAGTACTTTTTGTCTTCAATTTGATAGGGACTGGGCTGATGGTGTTCACTTTTTACTTTTTCGCGGTCCGAGAGGCTGTTCAAGAATCCCTTGGTTTTAGTCCCTTTGAGTTGGTATTTGGTCATACTGTAAGGGGACCTTTAAAGTTGATTAAGGAAAAAATGGCTTACTGAACACACTGACTTGAATCTTCTAGACTATGTATCTAGATTTAAAGAAAAAATGTATACTGCTTGTCAAATTGCTCAGAACAATTTAAAAACTGTTCAGAATAAGATGAAAATATGGAATGATAAAGATGCCAGGCACAGAGTTTTTGAGCCAGGTGATAAGGTACTTGTATTTTTGCCAGTCCCTGGACATCCATTACAAGCTAAATATTGTGGTCCTTATACCATAGAGAGTAAAATCAATGATTTGAATTATATTGTAAAAACACCAGGTCGGCGTAAACAAAATAGAGTGTGTCACATTAATATGTTAAAACCATATTTTGAGCGTACTAATGAAGGTGAGGGTAAACCAGTTGCCACTTTAGCCATGGTTAAATTGGAGAAAGATCATGACAAACCAGATATAATTGAACCACCTTTTAGTTCTAAAACTATGGAAGAGACAGTTAGATTGAAATATTCAGAAACTTTGTCAAATTTAGACTCAAAACTTGCACATCTGACTTTTGATCTAAGAGAAAAATTAAAAACTTTGGTATTTTCTTTTAAAAATCTTCATCTTCCAGATGTGCCAAACAAAACCACTGCTGTTTGTCATGATGTCGATGTAGGTGATGCTTCTCCAATTAAGCAACATCCTTTCCTGCTAAATCCACTCAAACTTGAATTTATGGGACAAGAAATTAAATGTATGCTTGACAATGATATTATTGAGCCGAGTAACAGTGAATGGAGTTCTCCTTGTCTCCTTGTGCCCAAACCAGATAAAACCTTTCGTTTCGTAACTGATTTCAGAAAAGTAAATACTGTTTCAAATTCTGATTCCTATCCGATTCCAATGATAGACGACTGCATTGATAACATTGGAAAAGCAAAATTGGTGAGCAAATTTGATTTATTGATAGGTTACTGGCATCTTTTACGGAAATATTCTAAATTCATCTGGAGTGAAAATTGTCAAAACGATTTTGAAAATTGCAAATCACTTTTAATTAATAGTCCAGTTCTGATCACTCCAGACTTTGAAAAACAATTTAAACTTGCCGTTGATACAAGCGATGTAGGAATTGGAGCTGTTTTATATCAAGAGACAGATGATAATGTTGAGAAACCTATATCATATTTTTCTAAGAAATTAGATAAACACCAAAAAAATTATTCAACTATTGAAAAAGAGTGTTTTGCACTGTTGTCTGCACTTCAACATTTTGATGAATTTTAAATCCCACTGTGCGTCCTATTTTTGTTTATACTGATCATAATCCTCTCACCTTCATACATAAATTGAGAAAAAAGAACCAGAAATTGATTATGTGGAGTTTATTGTTACAGGAATATGATGTTATTGTAAAACATATTAAAGGTAAAGATAATGTAATAGCAGATGCTTTATCTAGAACTTATTAAAACACTGTGTTTATACTATGTATTTTTGTACATATTATTCATGAAAAGTTTTTGTTACACTCAAACTTTTTTTTAAGGGGGAAGGTGTTATGATATCGTAACTATCATTATATTTAGTTGGCCTAATTTGTTTTGTGTGGCCTATTATATATTTTTACATTGTGTACAAAATAATACACTTTGTGTTACAACTATGCAATTTAGAAATAACTGGAACAATCATTGATACTCATGGAATGATTAGAACTTTCTATTTTACTTACATAACGTTTCCAGAATGATCATAACAAAAGATGCGTAATTTAAACATCAACCGTTATCAAGAAGTTTCCGTTTGAGTATATATACAAGTATGCAGACCCTAAAGTTAGATAGACTTAGACATCGATAGACATCAACATTCTCAGCAGTTGGATTGACACTTTTATTTACAATCTACATCATACTAGATTGTGACCTATTGGATATAATATTCTGTGGATTCCGAGAAGATTTCCGGATAAAGAAAAGATAAAAGATTGGACACATATTTTGACAGTTAAGTTGACATTTATATTTGTGTAATACTTCTTGTAAACTAGTGTACAATAAATCTTGTTAAATTTTATTATTGATTTGTGTCTTTTGTTGGCTACAATTAAAAGTAGATTTTTCTGGTTAGAACATCCTGGACAAGATCGCTACATCCAGGTATTTCATCTACGGAATCGAACCGTTGCTGCAACATCCACTGCAGTTGGGATTCCAGGATTGAGAAGAATCAGCTCACAAGCAGTCCGCAATCGACTGCACCAACATGACATTAGACCCAGTAGGCCGTATTTTGGACACGTTTTGAGGCCGTCACACAAGAACGGAAATGCGTATTTATTGACAATCATGTGTACCTCCACTCGCTTTCCACAGGCTATTCCGCTAAGGAATATCAAGACACCAACTATTGTCAAAACTCTTATCAAATTTTTCACGCTAGTAGGACTTCCAAAGTCTGTACAATCCGACCAGCTTTCAAATTTTATGTCAGGTTTATTTCAGCAAATCGTGTACTAGTTAGGGATTGCTCAGTATAGATCAAGGGCTTACCATCCAGAATCTCAAGGTGCCTTAGAACGTTTTCATCAAACATTGAAGAACATGATTAGTACTTTTTGTCTTCAATTTGATAGGGACTGGGCTGATGGTGTTCACTTTTTACTTTTTGCGGTCCGAGAGGCTGTTCAAGAATCCCTTGGTTTTAGTCCCTTTGAGTTGGTATTTGGTCATACTGTAAGGGGACCTTTAAAGTTGATTAAGGAAAAAATGGCTTACTGAACACACTGACTTGAATCTTCTAGACTATGTATCTAGATTTAAAGAAAAAATGTATACTGCTTGTCAAATTGCTCAGAACAATTTAAAAACTGTTCAGAATAAGATGAAAATATGGAATGATAAAGATGCCAGGCACAGAGTTTTTGAGCCAGGTGATAAGGTACTTGTATTTTTGCCAGTCCCTGGACATCCATTACAAGCTAAATATTGTGGTCCTTATACCATAGAGAGTAAAATCAATGATTTGAATTATATTGTAAAAACACCAGGTCGGCGTAAACAAAATAGAGTGTGTCACATTAATATGTTAAAACCATATTTTGAGCGTACTAATGAAGGTGAGGGTAAACCAGTTGCCACTTTAGCCATGGTTAAATTGGAGAAAGATCATGACAAACCAGATATAATTGAACCACCTTTTAGTTCTAAAACTATGGAAGAGACAGTTAGATTGAAATATTCAGAAACTTTGTCAAATTTAGACTCAAAACTTGCACATCTGACTTTTGATCTAAGAGAAAAATTAAAAACTTTGGTATTTTCTTTTAAAAATCTTCATCTTCCAGATGTGCCAAACAAAACCACTGCTGTTTGTCATGATGTCGATGTAGGTGATGCTTCTCCAATTAAGCAACATCCTTTCCTGCTAAATCCACTCAAACTTGAATTTATGGGACAAGAAATTAAATGTATGCTTGACAATGATATTATTGAGCCGAGTAACAGTGAATGGAGTTCTCCTTGTCTCCTTGTGCCCAAACCAGATAAAACCTTTCGTTTCGTAACTGATTTCAGAAAAGTAAATACTGTTTCAAATTCTGATTCCTATCCGATTCCAATGATAGACGACTGCATTGATAACATTGGAAAAGCAAAATTGGTGAGCAAATTTGATTTATTGATAGGTTACTGGCATCTTTTACGGAAATATTCTAAATTCATCTGGAGTGAAAATTGTCAAAACGATTTTGAAAATTGCAAATCACTTTTAATTAATAGTCCAGTTCTGATCACTCCAGACTTTGAAAAACAATTTAAACTTGCCGTTGATACAAGCGATGTAGGAATTGGAGCTGTTTTATATCAAGAGACAGATGATAATGTTGAGAAACCTATATCATATTTTTCTAAGAAATTAGATAAACACCAAAAAAATTATTCAACTATTGAAAAAGAGTGTTTTGCACTGTTGTCTGCACTTCAACATTTTGATGAATTTTAAATCCCACTGTGCATCCTATTTTTGTTTATACTGATCATAATCCTCTCACCTTCATACATAAATTGAGAAAAAAGAACCAGAAATTGATTATGTGGAGTTTATTGTTACAGGAATATGATGTTATTGTAAAACATATTAAAGGTAAAGATAATGTAATAGCAGATGCTTTATCTAGAACTTATTAAAACACTGTGTTTATACTATGTATTTTTGTACATATTATTCATGAAAAGTTTTTGTTACACTCAAACTTTTTTTTAAGGGGGAAGGTGTTATGATATCGTAACTATCATTATATTTAGTTGGCCTAATTTGTTTTGTGTGGCCTATTATATATTTTTACATTGTGTACAAAATAATACACTTTGTGTTACAACTATGCAATTTAGAAATAACTGGAACAATCATTGATACTCATGGAATGATTAGAACTTTCTATTTTACTTACATAACGTTTCCAGAATGATCATAACAAAAGATGCGTAATTTAAACATCAACCGTTATCAAGAAGTTTCCGTTTGAGTATATATACAAGTATGCAGACCCTAAAGTTAGATAGACTTAGACATCGATAGACATCAACATTCTCAGCAGTTGGATTGACACTTTTATTTACAATCTACATCATACTAGATTGTGACCTATTGGATATAATATTCTGTGGATTCCGAGAAGATTTCCGGATAAAGAAAAGATAAAAGATTGGACACATATTTTGACAGTTAAGTTGACATTTATATTTGTGTAATACTTCTTGTAAACTAGTGTACAATAAATCTTGTTAAATTTTATTATTGATTTGTGTCTTTTGTTGGCTACAATTAAAAGTAGATTTTTCTGGTTAGAACATCCTGGACAAGATCGCTACATCCAGGTATTTCATCTATGGAATCGAACCGTTGCTGCAACATCCACTGCAGTTGGGATTCCAGGATTGAGAAGAATCAGCTCACAAGCAGTCCGCAATCGACTGCACCAACATGACATTAGACCCAGTAGGCCGTATTTTGGACACGTTTTGAGGCCGTCACACAGACGAAATAGATTCCGATGGTGCAACCGGTTTAGGGGCTGGACATTCCGCAACTGGCGCAGAATCTGGTTCAGTGATGAGTCCAGTTTTATGCTTCAGAAACATGATGGAAGAACTCGTGTCTACCGGCGCATGAATGAACGTTTTGCTTCCTCGTGTGTCCAAGAGGTGAACAGCTTCGGTGGAGGAAGTGTCATGATGTGGGCGGCTATCTCTAATGACCGTAAAACAGAATTGGTACATGCTCCGGGTAAATTAATGGCTCAAATGTACAGAGATGAAATTCCCCAACCTCACCTTATGCATATTATTGACCGACAGAGGGAGTTATTCCAGCAGGACAATACTATGCCTCACACAGTGCCTTTAACAATGGACTACCTTGAGCAGAATAATATCAATACTTGAATCCTATTGAGCATCTATGGGACCAACTGGATAAACGTTCGCGCCAGCGTCAACCACCGCCTCAGACCCTTGAACAGTTCCGACAAATGTTGCAACAGGAATGACGAGCAATTCAACGCAACAACATTAGATCATTGATAGCATCCATGCCGAGGAGCTGCGTAGCAGTCTTAGCAGCAAGAGGTGGTCATACACGGTACTAACTATAATGGCACCGGAAGTAACTCTTATTGTGATAAATTGACTTTTATTCATCAATCTTGAAGGAATTTACTGTCCTCTTCTCAATCAAACACGTTTTGAGTGAATATCTTTAGTAGTAATTGTAAAACTTCCGTTCAAAATATATGTATTAAAATTCTTAAAAATCCATTATGCGTTTCTTTTTTCGCAGAGTATAATTTGCATCCCTTTTACTAACCATGGGGAGGTTGGCGCGTCTTCAAACTAGTTAAACCCCGCCGGATTCTGTATGTGCCTGTCCCAAGTCAGGTGCCTGTAATTCAGTGGTTGTGGTTTGTTGCTGTATATCATATTTGTTTTTCGTTCATTATTTTGTTCATAAATTAGGCCATTAGTTTTCTCGTTTGAATTGTTTTACATTTGTCATTTCGAGGCCTTTTATATCTGACCATGCGGTATAGGTTTTACACATAGTTGAAGGCCGTACGGTGACCTAAAGTTGTTAATTTCTGTGTTAGTTGGTCTCTTGTCGGGAGGTGTCTCATTGGCAATCATACCACATCTTCTAATTTTTATATTAACCTAAAAACCTGATGTATTAAGGTTTGATTATTACAATGGGAGAGGCTATAATTTATTTATGTCACTTGAAGGTGTGAATATGTTCTAAATTGGTCAGACAATACTTGGTCATGTTTTATGACCATTTAAAACCCTCGGCTGCGCCTCGGGCTTTGAATATTCATTAAACATGACCAAGTATTATCTAACCTATACTTAGATAATCTCTCTAATTGCAGATTATAAGATTGTCACTAGGGCTATACAATGTAGATCTCACACGTTATTAGTCATAATTGAAATCAAAACAAAGTCGCATATCATTAATTGAAAGTCTTTGATCACCTAATCAGTGAAGACAAGTGATAGTTTATTTTTGGCTGACTACTTATATCACAGGTGTTTGTAAAACGAAGTTCACTAACTATGTTTATTTTTTTGTAAATTTACTCACTAGTATCATAGTAAAATATATGATTTCGAAAGGCCCTTGACTCCAGAATGAAAAGATGTTGCTGGTGTAAGTATGTTTATTGATATAAAGCGTTGGTATACAACATGTTCTTCTTTACATGGTTAGATGACAACATAAATTGAGCAAAAGCAGGCAAATATATAATTAAACTGCAGTGGAAGCTTTACATGTTTTGAAAACAGTTCCAATTTCACAGTAACAATAAAGCTATGCCAAATTTGAAACATATAAATATATGTACCCATAGATACTCTAGCGGATATGCATTAAAAAGCAACTACCAATAAACAAACATAGGTTTTGTGGTGTTTTTTTAATTTCAAAGTAAAAACTAAAAGATTATCAGAATATTTATAGGCGCCATATTCCCTTCCGATATTTTCACGGTTTTTCAAATCATGATAAAATAGATCAATTGACTTAAGAAAGTTAAAAAAAATCATCTTAAAGTTGCCTTAATTTCCTTCACAAGGTTTCATATTACACACTTTTTTGTGAACAAAGAAATTGCATGGATGATAAATTACCACAATTGTAAGATAGCGTTGTATTCTAATCAAGGTATTAAGTACCATATGTGTTATTTATTATTTAAATGAAAGAAACTTGCAATTGTCAAAAATATTTTTAGATCAGAGATTTAATAGCAGGATATTTAAAATTAATGTGAAAACTAATTCCAAACTTTTTTTTAAAAAGTTGGGACACATCATTTTATTCAAATTTTGTTTTAATGTCTTGATTAGGATTCAATGAATCTCACACTTGTGGTCATTCATGCACAGTTACTTAGTACACGGAAAAAAAATGTACTATGAAAATTAGAAAGCAAATTCAAGCAATTTGATTGGACGAGACGTTGTAAGTATGTGCTAATTATATTTCTAGTGTCAAAATGGAATACATGTTTTTATTTCTGAACAAGAATTTCAATGCATTTGTTCATTGTTAAGAGGATTTTGTATCCTTTGTTTTAATCTTTATATCATTACATTATTACGAATCAAAGGTTTTTTGTAAGCTAAAACTCCACCTCTTACTGAAAATTATGCTTTAAGGAATTTTGATACAATACAAGATTTTAACATCAATGTAGTTCAGAATTTAAAGTCAGTTGAAACGAGTTTCTTGTAATTACAATGTTATGGAAATAATTAAACCAAAGTATGCATATATACTGAACTAAGTCCACAGTGAACTTTTTTTTACATTTATTCTGAATCGATAACGTAGTATAGACACATTATATTTCATTCAGTGATTGTTGATCGCAAGCTAATTTCCTTTCGAGTTTGTTGCCGAAGTTTACCGGAATGTAGCATTGATAAAAAATCAACACAGAATCGTTGGGCACGTGCGAAATAAGTGAAATGATAGATCGATGTTAATTATTTGTTTATATATTTTCAATGCGTTACTATTTGTTAATTAAACTTTTCCATAACAGTTGTTAATGAGTTGAATGATTTGGTGTATTTAATTTGTTCTTTAAGAATCGACCATTACTTTTTTCCTTCCAGTGCACGTTTGTTTACATTCTTGGTGGCCGAAGTACTAACGAGTGGTCTTGTAGTAAAGGTCAACGCATACGGAACAATATCCGCGAATTAGAGTACGGGAAGACAATAATTCAATGACAGTACATATTTGAAGATTTTGATAAGATTTAGGATTTTCTTTTACTAGATAATCCACGTACACTAGTTTTAAAGTAAACCTTAGCCTTTCAAGTGTATAAAACATATTAAACTTTTTTATCATATAACTTTAAAACTATTTTCTTATTTTTAGTCCTATTTTATGTTTGTAATGTAAAAGGCCATAAAATATTATCAAGGCTTTAAAGTCATATGCTTCAAAAGCTGGAAATACAGTTCATTTGTCCAGAAACCTGGTTGAAGACAAGGCAGCTTGAGACAACAACAGATCTAAATAAGGCATTTGAAAGAATTCTCAAATCACATCTGTGTTACCCTCTTTAAATTAAGAATTATCATTCTTATATTTATACATTCTATTTTATTTGTACTATAATGTGTAAAATGCATGTAGCTGTCTATTTTCATTTAAGCTAGGATCTTTTTCATCAAACTACTAGTAATCGAAAATAATTGATGATTTCACACTTTTTGCTGTAATCGATTAATTACGATTACATGTAATAAAAAAATTGGACGATTACAGATTACTGTCGATTACTTGAAAACATGTAGGCAATTACAATCGATAACGATAACAGATTACGATTACCCTATCCCTGCCCATTATACTCTGAGAAAAAAATCCCCCCCCCCCCATTTGCTAGAAATAGCTCTTTCTTAATATAGCTTCATTCCTTTCAATATAATGCTTTGGAATAATCTTCCTTTAAGTATAAAAGAATCCCCAAGTTTATGTTTATTTAAAAGCAGACTAGACAAATGTTAAAGTACTGATATAATATTAAAACCCTTCAATGATGGGATGAGGAAATATAATATCAGTCATTGTCAACTAAGGAATAATGCTAGCAAACCAACATCTCATTTGTTTGAGTACAATATTTGTTCAAACTGGGATCATCCTGTTGAGGATAACCAGCATTTATTTTTTATTTGCCTTTTGTACAATAATGTAAGACATATCTTACTTGATTCATTCACTCAATTTTTGATAATAATACTGACTTTTACTTTTTGCAAACAAATTATTTTCGTATGATATCAATATTGCTATTTTTAATTCTGTTTAGAAATATATCTGCGTTTTGTTTGAAAAATTTCCTTTTACACTATTTTTTTCTTTTCTTTTTTTCCAACATTATTTCCTTTATTCCTTAAGTATGCTTAGGGACTTTCAAACCTTTTTGTAAAATATAGTCATAATGACTAATCAATCGTGTAGATACATACATGTCTTAAGGTACTTGAAAGATTGATGATTAATTGTCTACACACTCATTTATAATATACATTTTGTAATTGACACTGTAAATGTGTATTTATTTGTGTGTGCTCAGAAGTAGCATGCGTTAATCCACTGTAGTTCTACTATCTTCAATGAAGTTGTTAATATATGATTTATACCTTGTACATGTAATGTGGAGAGAGCTTTTATAAGCTGTGTGTGTTCCTAAATCCTTTTCATATCTTAATGAACAAAATACGTTTAAAATCAAAGGACCTAAACAGAATAGTAAAAATCATCTAAGGTCAACTTTGCCCAAGGGAGTTAAATCTTAGTTTCTTAGTTTATTATTTAATAATTCCTTAAAATTTCTTAATTTATCAACGGGGAATTTATATCCGTATATGTTATAATCCATGACAGAACCAAAGAAACAAACTAATGCGCATATGATACCCATGGGACTAACAGTCCACCAGCAGCGGTATCGACCTATTGCTAGTAACAGTAAATGAAATACATACTTCATAAATTTAGTGCGTCCGTAAAGGTTGCAGGAAGTAATTTTTCTACAAAATTTACAATTTACAAAAGACGACACTACTGTTGTGAAATATACTCCTCCTTTAGCTTTCAAACTAAATTCTTGAAACATCTCTGAAAGTTTGCTGATCAATTGAAGTTGGGAAACATTACGGTTTAATTTAATAATTGTTTTTTTCCCTTTCCCATTTTACGTATTGATGTGACTGAGTATTTATCATATGCCATTCTCCATTTTAAAGGAAAATTTTGTGGAACTCGGGCAACTGAGTCCTTGATCAATTTTTCGTCAAGGTGTCTTGGTTGCCGAGAGACTATGAGAGTTCGAATCCGATCTTATTTCACAAGGATTGCATTTTTTTCCTGTCGATGGTCGGTGACTCTCTAAGTGTTCCTGTCTATCTCCAATACTTAAACTGACCCCAAGATATATCCACGATTGATGTTAAACACAAACAATCAATCAATAAATGTTTTAAAAACATATTTTTGCAAACAAATCAGTATGTCAGATGCCACATGTTATTAACCTTTCATATTTCATTTTTGTTTAGGTTGTGATGATAATGTACAACGATGGAACTTATGAAAATGTGCCAAACCCGATCGCGTCTATTAATGACACGATATTGTAGTGCCTGAACAACACCTTCCTCGTGCTTCAGTTAAAACTCTTTGATCAATGCTATGATAATTGACATCTGAGAGAAGTAAAAACAAAAATTAGATAGTGATAATATAAGCCATATTAATTCATTTGGATTTTTCTGGATATGTGATTTGAGTAATCTGATCACATCATGACACGCACTTTTAAAGTATGTCAACAGTATCATTCTTTTTTTCTATGACTTACTCTTTATTTCCGAAAGTCTTAAACGTGTCTAAACTATTGTATTTTTATCATGTTTATAGTATCGAATTAAAAATTTCTCTTTTTGAAGGACAATCGAATTCTTCGTAGAAATGGGGAGACAATAATCAGAGCTAAAATCAGTATCTGAAGGAAAACTGAAGATTGAGGAACAATAATATACAAAAAAAAAGAAAGTTGAAATTCAACATTCTTGTTAAAAGCTCTAAACAAGGACATACAAGACCTAATTTCAATCCCAATATTTTGTAGTATTCGTTTTACTCTTTCTTATTTTATTTAGTGGTCTATTGTAGCTAGTTTAATTTCTTCGATTTATGGTTTAAATTTTGAATGAGGTTCACAGCAGCTTGAATATGGACACATGGTATTTTGTTGTTAATACCGAACTATTAAACTTTATCGGCTGTTGATAACAATGATTTCACGCAATTACAGTATTTCAGGGTTGTACATAATTACTACACATACATATTACCAATTAAAAAAAAAAAAAGAAGTTTTTTGCGTTAATATTTATGAGCGCCTGGGGTGGGGTCCTTAATTTCTGTATTCTTTAATTTTTAAAGCATTTTTCTCTATCTTTACAAATGATGGTTATTCTGTAAAATTCTCATAAAAATCATTCTGTAATTAGAGGATTTCTTTACATTGTTCATTTCTGTAATCTGTATTGTATTACCCAATTCTCTTATTTTCAACAGTTATTTGTTATACTTTTACAACCAATTATTCTCTATTTTTCATATTTTTTGCTTATTTTTCTATTCAATATTTTATTTTGGACAATAATTTTATTCTCTCTTCTGTAAACCCATCCAGACCCTCGTTTATAGGAATTTGTTTAAAATATAATTTATATAATCACATCAAAAAAGTTTTTTTTTGAAAGAATAATTGATGTTCGGAGGCCAAATAATAGAGAGAAAATTACGTTTTTGCCAAAATATTAAGTTCTATGGCTCATAAAAAATAGTACGAGAAAAACTATTCGCACCTGTTGAACATTTTAAAGTAAACTTCAGATTAATTTTCATCTTCAGATTTTATGTCAACATACACCTGCAATAGTATTAAAACCTACAAATTATCACGTGTTGATCAGTTTAGTGTGAGTGCTCTCGATTTATCATTCTAATGCAATTGTACTGTAAACATATTATTTAATTATTCATGGATAAATATTAAATCACTGATACTACAAAAGAGAAATAAGTACAATTCAACATCTAAATAAAAAGTCATTTTGAGTGAAACCACATTGACTGAAATTATCTCCTTAGTTTTATTAAAGAATATAGAACTTGCATAACCCTATTGGTATAGATAACTTTGAATGTTTCAACAAATGTTACTCTGAGTCTGTTTAAATGTTGTGTACAAATAAAGTACTGTTGATTCATTTATTTTCGTTGATACCAATTTTTCGTGTAGTAGGGAAAATTTTCTATACTAACAGTATACAAAGATGTTGATTCGATTATATCTAGATGATATGAACCTGGATTTTGATGCAAAAAGGGGGAACAAGTGTTAAACGTAATATTAGTTAGTTTGTATTGTTTCTAACCGCAGAAACGAAGAATAGATAATATTAAACTTTTAATGTCATTTCCAATATAGTTTGCATTCCAAAAGATAAAGCCTTAAATAATTTTGTTTCATATGCAAAAACCATTATTTGGAATGTCTACCTAAATAACTTGTAATTCATAGCAAAACTTGGAACCCCACCTATACACCTACATCATTTACGATGATGAAATTTTAGAAAATCACAAATCTGTCTTTATCTCCTTTGGTATTAACATCAAAAGGACGATCAGAACTCCCATCTTTTATAGCTGATACCTAAACTTCACACAAATCCTTATAAAGAACGATATATAGCCGGGTCGTTAAGATGCTCGACTAATCATTTTTCTAAAGTTCTTACCACAATTCTTTCTACATTAGCAGATGGCCTTCAGAAATATTCTAATCAGGTATATTTAATCAGTGTGTCAATCAGATGTGGATTCTTAAAACTTCAAAAGAGATTAATCAAAATCTGCAATTACAATCTTATTAATTTTGCATTTATACCAAAGCCTTTAATTTTTCTACTCTTTACACTACCATTCCCAATGCTCAATTAGAATATTGACTCATCATCTCAATTACCAGAGCCTTTCTACAAAAATGTAATCGAAGGTACACATTCCTTTTATAAGATCATGAAAAATCTTATTTTGTAATAAACCACTTTGATTCTAAAACAAAAATACATCAAAGATGATATCATCAAAATTCTGGACTCTTTGATCGACAACTTATTTGTTGAGTTTGATGGTTTGATATTTCAGCAGACAGTTAGTACTCCAATGGGTACTAATTGTGAACCATTACTGGCCGACTTGTTTTTTGTACTCATATGAAACAGAATTCATACAGAACCTTCTCAAAGACAAAATGATAAAGCATCTTGCAACGTTCTTTAATCTCACTATCAGATATATTGATGATGTTCTGTCACTCAATAACAAAAAAATCAATGAGTGCTATTTCTAGTGAACTTGAGATTGAGGATACTACCGACAGTAGAAGGTGTGCTTCATATCTTGATCTTTTCCTCTATATAGACACAGATGGACGACTTCAAACTAGAATCTATGACAAACGAGATTATTTCAACTTTCAATAGTCCACTTCCTTTTTCTCAGCAGTAAATACCCATTGTGCCATCGTATAGCGTTTACATATCTCTGTTACGCTCTTGCGTGCTCCTTACACATAAACTCCCCCAAAAAGTATTCTTAACAAAAATACCGAACTCCAAGGTAAATTCAGGAGGGAGTCAATAAAACCTGGCAAAATCAAACTTTAGACTATATCAACTAACAGAACGAATGGAAAACAACTGTCATATTCCTGATTTAATATAGGCATTTCACGAAGAAAATAGTGGGTTAAACCTGGTTTTATAGCTAGCTAGACCTCCCACTTATATGACAGTTGTTTATAGTTCCGTTATATTGACAAAATTGGATGAGCAGCCCAAACAGTCATAATTTGTTAATATTACAATAATTGGGAGCCAGCAGGCAAAAATCAACACAACTGACTACAACATTTCAAACATGCATACAAATAGATATGACAACGATGCCAATAAAAAAGTTATTGCAGTTGATAGTTAGATCTTATGATACGCCAAAAAAAGTTTTCAAGTTAATAGTACATACAGTAAATAGGAAAAATGTCTCTTCCTAATCCTAACCAGTGCAGATAAATATCATATCCGTCTTTAAATCCATTGTGCTTTGTAGCATTAAATGTTGCGACAAGGACATATTCGAAATTAAGTTGGATATCTGTGCCGTATTATCTGTGCTTTTTTGAAAGATCATTGTTTTCGGAAAGGATTTAGAGTACACGATCGTTGGAGTCTTCAATGTGATATCCAATATGTTCCGTGCCTGAAAATATCGTTAGGAGGACTAATGTAATTTTTTATGACCCTTGGTTCAACTCATACGAATAAATTTTCTCGTATTTTTTGTTAATGTGCCACGGAACTGAACTTAAGTTTTGTGCAAAAATATACAACATTTTTTTCTCTCGATTATGTGATGATATAACCTCTGAACATTAATATATTCTTTCTAAAGAAACTTGTTGGTGTGATCATAAAAATCATACCTTAAACAATTTCCTATAAACTTTTATGCAAAAAACTTTTATTTTATGAAAGGAAAGTGGATATATAGGAATTATGAACATCCCCATTTAGGGGCCCTTTACATATTGTAATAGCGTGAGATCAGTATTATCGACAGCCAGTGACACACACGAATAATTTTAGCAATTCAGTATTACCAACAAAATACCAGGTGCCCATATCTAAGCTGTTATGAACCTCATTCTATCTGCCCTCCTTTTTCGGAGATTTTCGAAAATGATCCGAACTTAAGGTTCATGTGTTTTAACAACCTTTTCTGTGACTGTAAATCTAACTTGTACTTATATCATGTATAAATATTTCATTTGTAAATTGATAATATTCGAATACGGGAGTTTGTATCGTTAATTGGTTTTGAAAATAATTGTTTTCTATTCTTAATAAAAAAAAATCACTTCTTGTGTGTTCTTTTGGTGTCAAGTTATTACTCACAAATTATTTGTTAATCCTTAGATTATTGTTCCCATTTTGGAAATGACTGTTCTTCACCTGAATAACTCGTATGTTGCTCACGTGGTAATATTTGAACAATCACTTTGCGTCCGTTGTCTGTCATCCTTTGTAGTTAATTTTTACAAAAATCTTCTTCTCTGCAACAACTGAGCTAAATGTAAAGGAAACTTGGCCACAATCATCGTTGGGTGATCTTGTCTAATAGAAACATAGAAACTTTAAAAAGCAAAGATCAGTATGCCAAATTCTAAAGAATGGTTAAATGTGTGAAATCGTCAATCGACACCTTATAGTAGTTTTTGTCCTAAAGAATGATTTTTTAAATTTTCTTTTTTTGGTGGGTGGGTTTGCTTATTGTTTATTTTTTACATGAGCTAGACTATTCTCTGTTTTTCTAAGATGACACGAAGTGCTCCTGAAAATTTTCGAGTTGCTGTTAGCTGATCCAAGTTGCCCGAGACTGCTGCAGATATTTTTTGAGATGCCCGTGGTTGCTTCCAGAACTACATAATTTTTTTTAAGGCCGACCTTAGCACCGAAATAAGTCATCAATCACGTGAACGAACATCATGTCATAGAGTTGTAATGTTTCTTTATTTGGGTATTTGTTTATTTTGTTTATGTTAATACCATGCAAGCAGTCTGTCGCCACCAATTCCAACTATTGACTACTGGTACGGAAAATATTTGGACTAAGTCATAGAAATGTCAAACCCTCCAGCAGCAGCAGAAGCAGAAGCAGCAAAAATAACATTGAAAGAATGGAATTAGCAGTCTCCTGACTAGAGCAACCAAAAACCCTTTCAAAACAAGCTCACAAAATAAAAAGGAAACCTCTTAAGGAGTCTGCGAAAAATAGCAAGAATAATCATCCTTTTCAAAGCCAATACCACTGACAACAATGCAAACTATATACCTCTGACAAATTGTATACAGTCGTCTTCCTTCGTTAATATTTTTTAAGCAAATATCAGGGAAAACGCGTTTAGGTCCCTTTGGTAAATAAAAAGGAAAAAACCAAGGGAAATAATTATTCGAAATGTTTCTTAGTTCAACTATAAACCTCGAGTATATTCGAAGTCGAACACGCGGACGATTGAAAAAGTACCAAATCCGGGAGTTGAACCGATCCGTTTCGTCAATAAGCAAAGACATTACGGCTACACTACTACTTACACTCTACATTTTATGTACTCCAATGGGCTTCTAGTATGTGCACATGATGTTTGAAAAGACATGCCACGTTTTGATTATTTAATGATTATACTGAAAAAACTTAAAACAAAATTTTTCAAACATTACATCTTGAGTACACAATGTATGCTTTTACTGTTTTATGATATTTTGACATTGCACACGGTCATGCGTTTCTCATATTGGTTATGTCGTCTTTACACTTAATATGTGGATGTGTACTGATTAATGCTTTAGTCTGGGAGAACATGATTTATTTATTTGTTGTAAATGGCTTTGAACAAGCCTTATATCGGTGCTTTGTGTCTATTGTTTTGAAGTTGTTTTTGTGCCTCGTATCGATCTTTTTGAGTAAAGTCAATTGCTACTGATTTTTAAAGTTTGTTCTTATGTTGTACTTTTCAACACTGTCCCATGCTAGGGGTAGGGTTGAGCGCTCATAAAAATGTTTAACTCCGCCACTTTCTTTATTGCCTGTCCGAAATTAGGAGCCTGTAGTTTAGTGGTTGTCGTTGGTTCATGTCTGTTATATTTGTTTTTCGTAAATTGTGTGTTTAGGCCGTTAGTTTTTGCGTTTGAATTGTTTCACATTTTTTCATGTCGGGGCCTTTTATAGCCGACTATATGGTATAGGTTTCTCTCATTGTTGAAGGCCTTTTTGTTACTTACAATTGCTTACATCCACTTTATTTGAACTCAGGTGGATAGTTGTCTCAATGGCAATCGCACCAGATCTCCTTGTTTTTTATATTACATGTATGAGTTCTAGAAAAGTGGTGGTCCAAAGGTTTAGACCGCCAAAATTTTGCAAAGGACCAACACAATAATTAGGACCAGTAGATTTTCTTCAAGGACCACCAGGGAAAAAAATATTTTGAGCTCAGGTATGTTCAATAATATTTAGTCCGTCTTTATTTTCAGATAGTATCAAGCATTGATAAAATCCAGATATGGGAGTGTTTACTTGATGAAAAGTTACTTAGCTGCACTCAACTAATGAGAAATTTTTCATATATATTATGAGTTTTTTCCCGAATATTTTCACGCTTTCAGGTTTAGTTTCAGGGAGTTGATGATCATGTATGTTCTCCTCTGTCAGGTTAAACCACAGACTTTAACTGACAATGGCATGATAAAAAACGAAAAACGATCAAAGACAAATAACAGTATACAAAACACAGCATAGAAAACTACCCACTGAGCAGCACGAATGATATATCACGACAAAATCCTATTGGGATACCTTTTCTATCTTATGCAAGTTTGATTTCCAAAAAAGATTTATTTACTTCAAGCTTTACTTAGTTATAAGAAGATGTGGTATGAGTGTCAATGAGACAACTCTCTTTCCAAGTCAAAATTTATAAAAGTAAACCAATATAGGTCAAAGTACAGTCTTCAGCCTTGGCTCACACCGAACAGCAAGCTATAAAGGTCCCCAAAAAATTACTAGTGTAAAACCATTCAAACGGGAAAACCAACGGTCTAATCTATATAAAAAACGAGAAACGAGAAACACTTATAAACCACATCAACAAACGACAACTACTGAACATCAGATTCCTGACTTTTTTACTTGCCTTTTTTAAAAGACATATATTAAAAAGTAATAAACAAATTTTATTCAGATTATAATTTTGTTCCGTCATGGGACCATCGCAAAGGTCTGTTTTCCACCATGCCGTCTTTTTTCTTTTTTTTTAAAACTTTCCACCAAATGAGAATATCAACGGATGTTTACATGTCTTATGCTCAATGGTGGGAGCCACTAACAAAACGAAATTAGCCTTTCCTGAACATCTTAACTTTCGTAGACGCACATTTGTTGCTTTATTGTAATTTTCAGGGTATCATTTATTCATCAATGATTTAGTACAAGAAGTAAGTTTGTCAAGTACTAATCAATGCAAAAGCAAAAAAAAATGTCAATTCCTTTTATGTTTTTTCCTGGGATGGGTGGTTTCGTATTGGACATTCTGTTCCAATTTTCCACATCTGTATGCCCATTGGGTATTGTTTTGTCTCTTAAATGTGTAAACCTTTATTTTATGCTTTAATTTTTGGAATGTTTCTCAAGAATTATGCTGAAACTAAATATCAATATATTTTTTCCGTCAAATCATGGATGAGGACATCTTGATGGTGTTATTTCTTTTATGTTGCAATCGTTCTATTTGAGTCCAAATACATTAATTGTATTAAGGTGTCCTTAATTAAAAGCCGTCCACCGAGGAGCCGGTGAGATTTGTGATGAAATATACCACTTCATCGATGTGGGCACCGATATAAACTTGTTTCCTACACAGTAGAGTAACATTTTTGGTTCTTCTTATTATTCTTTAATCGGGCGCACTCATTTACCTGACTGACATCATACATTTTGAATTTTACTCCGACAAAATAAAGGCCTTTTAGTATTAATAGTCTTTCTTTTAAAAGCAATCCAGCTTTAGATACTAAGTACAATGAATACTATATTATGCATCACATAGTTAAATTTATTAACACAATTCATACAATTTAAAACAATCTAGGAGTAAATATTAATTAACATACTAAACAATCTTGAAGCATGATATACATATTCAACAATAATTGCAAATTCTTTCGGTGATATATTACAATGAACACTTTTGAGTTCTTTTATATAAAGAACAGAAGATTAAAAACCGAAAGAGTTCTTCAGTAATAAGATTTTAAATAGTTCATATGAATATCTTTATATTCAATACATTCAAAAACAAAATGGTATTTATACTAAAAAAAAGTGTACAGAATTTAGTGGTATATTTGACATATTCGAGCTTTTTTTATATTTAAAAACCTTCCAGTTTCAATTTTCAAGATATGTGCATGTAAACGATATTTGTGAATTAATGGTTTATATCTTAAACTATCAGGCCTGCTAAGATGAAACTGCAAACCATGACCGTCATATACGTATTTGTGAACAGACATTTAGGAGACTCCTGATAAATGACATTGTTTCAGTTAAAAATCTATTGTATCACGACTGTTATTCGGTGGATCGAGAAAAATGATCGTGAAAGAATAAGTAACGGTACTCAAGTACTGCGCTAGGATCGTGAAAGATCTGGTATGGAATTGTGAACGAAATCTAATCCAGAAGACATATTCAAGGTCAATAGATAATCTCATGTATTCAATTGTAAGGACAAATTTTGAAAAAAAAACTGTCTTTTAAAATAGTTCAACATTATGATCAGTATCTGAGAAAATCAGAGTTTAAATGATCACCGTTTTTACAAACTACAAAAGGCCTAAACTTTTTCAGAGAAAACATCATTTTCATTTGACTTTACTATTTAACACACAAAAGATTTAGTTTCAAATATGTCATGATTTAATGGAATGTGATCATTCTAGATCCAAAACGTTTTGTTTTCTTTAATGATTCGCATATGGTTACTGTATATGTCGTCTTTTGAGTTTTCTTAAAAAGTACTGCATTTTTTTTCTTTTTCTTAATACACAGTATTTGGAAATTGAACCATTTTGAGAGACATATTTCTGATTGTTTCGCCTTTTGATAATACAATGGATATTTTAACAGATTTTGCAGTTGAATTGTATCAAATTGCATTCATGCTCCGAAACAAGATCTTTCACGATCCGATCGCAATGATTGACCACCGTTACTTATTCTTTGACGATCATTTTGCTCGACAGCCGTGAGTAACGCACTGTTTGAACTCAGCAATTGACACATCTCCATTTATAACATTTTGTGTCAACCAATATTACTTAACCCATAATTATATGAGACATCTCTTATATTACATGACCAATTAAATTTATCTTTACTTTTTACATACAATGTAGTTAGCCCCAGCATTTCTGTATAACAGTTTTTCAGAATACAATTTATAATAATATAAAAATTAAAGTAATAACACTAAATTGTTATAAAATTATTTCAGTTTGTAATATAGAGACAGCAATAATGTCTATGCAATTTGTCATCTGATAGCAATATTGGTATACACAGTAACATTAACGACACAATGCGCATGCAATAATAAGTAATACCCACTTAGTACAAATGTAACTGCGAGTACTCTCAGATCTGTACTTAGTGTCATTTTTGTTGTTAGGGATGAGGGATGGATAAATACCTTGCCACGTCCAGTCTGTGTTTATGTTTGATGTTTTTCTGCTATGTATCGATCTGATGAGTTAAGCTTTTTCAACTGATTTTTATAGTTGCTGCAACACCACTGTCCCAGGTAAGGGGGATGTTTGAGCACTCACAAACATGTTTAACCCCGCCACATTCTTTATGTGCCTGTTCAAAGTCAGGAGCCTGTAGTCCAGTGGTTGTCGTTGGTTCATGTCTGTCATATTTGTTTTTCGTTAATTGTTTTGTTATAAATTATGCCGTTAGTTTTCTCAATTGGATATTTTCATATTTTCCATGTCGGGGCCTTTTATAGCCAACTATACGGTATGGATTTTTCTCATTGTTGAAGGCCGTACGGTTGCCTATAATTGCTTACATCCCCTTTATTTGAACTTTGGTGGATAGTTGTCTCATTGGCAATCATACCTCATCTCCTTAATTTTATAACACTGTATTTCTTATATAATAACATGATTTTATTAACTTAATGACGGATTACTTTAATTACGTTTTCAGTACTTATTCACAATGACATACATTTAGAATGTAGACATACATCCTTAATGAATAGAACTGTACAATTGGAAGTTGTATAATTCTAAAATTTCTACATTTACGAAGGTAGAGTATTTATAACAGAGGGTGCTATTTGTACATCCCAAATCGATATCACAAGGAGAACTACAACTCTGATTCCCCACAACATACATCCATGATTTACTGACAGTTCATCTCGTTTCAAATAAAATGAAGATAATTATTCATCCTTAAAAATATAAAAATGTGATGATCCGTCTCTAGTATATTCTTCCATATAAGTAGCTGCATGTATGAAATTTCTTAATTCCCCAGATAAGTGCAAATGATTCTATGTAGATTTGAGAGTAATTTTTCTCAGCTGCACTCTTAGTTCAAGAGTCAAAGGAAATTGGTTTCTCCTCACCATGAATTTCATGTGAGATAACGAAACCTATTCCACTGGCAGATGCACCGCAATCTAGCTTATTGGGTTTCTGTGAACCATAATGTGTCACTTCTTGTTCTGATGTCACAAATTATTGATTAATCTCTTTAAATGATTCATCACATTTTGTGTCCAATTTCCAGGGTTGTTCCTTACGTTATAAACGATGTAGCGGATTAAGATTAGTTGCTACATCTGGCATGAATTTTCCGAAATAATTTACCTAAAAGTTATAAAAATGATCTTAGTTGGGTAATGTTTTCAGGCTTAGGTGCATTTGTGATTGCTTGGATCTTTTCTGGATTTTTATGCAGTCCTTCTCGGTGAATGATGTGTCCGCAAAATGTCACACTATCTTTGAAGTATTTGTATTTGTTCGAATTAAATTTAAATCCATGTTTTTTAAGTCTTGTTAGTACTTTGAGTAAGTTTTCTAGGTGTTCTGTGTCAGACTTGCCTGTAATTATCATATCGTCAAGCATACACTGTACGCCAAGGATCCCCTGTAACACCTGTTCTCTGGGGCAGAAGCTATTTCAAACGGCATCCGATTGTATCTGTACAATCTCTTGAGCGTATTAATCATGTTAATGGTTACCAATTACCTGCTGTTTTCTTGATCCGGAAGTTGAAAATATGCCTGAGTCAAATAAAGTTTGGTAAAAGAGAGGCGAAAGATAACAAAGGGTCATTCAAACTCTTAAGTCGAAAAAGAAAACTGACATCGCCATGGCAAAAAAATAAAAAAAAAACAAAAGACAAACAACTGTACACAACATAGAAAAACTTAAGACTGAGCAACACGAACCCCAACCAAAACCGGGGGTGATCTCATGCGTTCTGGAAGGGTAAGCAGATCCTGCTCCACATGTGGTACCTGTCGTGTTGCTCATGTAAGAACAAACCCGGTTATAAGTCTAATTCAATAGGTCACATTCGGAGAAAGGAGGACGGGATTGGAGTTACGACGCTTGGAACATATCCGTCGTCATCTGTGTAACAGATATTCTATAACGGTGATGGCGTCCGTAACATTTTCGAAGGAATAATTTCAACTTCATCACTAGGAACTCTTGGTTGAAAAGCTTCCTTGTGAGTAGCAACCCTCTACCACGGAAATCATGACAGGAAACGCAAGCTCTGTAATATCGTGTCAACAGATGTATATTCAATATGCAGGTGCTGCGGGAATATTGCTACATAGAAATGGAAAGTTCACAATTGGGAGGCTGAAATAATCGCTTTTGTCGTAAAGTTTTGTTCTCAACCGACCCTCATAATACATTTCTAGATGTAAGTCAAGATATGAGGCAAACTTAACTGTATCTGTTGTATCCTTTATTTTAAGTTCGTTGACTAGATGCGTTCAACATAGTCACCAAACCTGGAAGTATTTGGTAGCCTCTTGATAATGTCAGTTTCAGAGAATTTTTTATTTGAATCAGAGTGATGTTTTACAAGTACGAGTTATCCCTCCCTAAGACCAGATACTTGTATCTACGTTGGACATTTTTTTTTTAAACAAAGCAGGATCAACTCCTTCAATTTGTCTTTTATGGGGATTACTTGTGTAAAGTGTATTAAAATTCAAATGTTTTAATACTACTGCAACCTGAGAGTCTTAAATTTTATGTACTCTAACAGATCTTTGGATTTTTTTAGTATCCACATCTGATTCACGCCACCTCTAGAATAGGTAGTTTCACAATCACTTTGAAGCCCGGCTTTGATTGCTGATAAAATTGATGTTAGTAATTTAGAAAGAGGTTTCGGGGAGCACTCGGCATACCCAAGAATATAACTAATTTAGGTATCCAATACAGTGAAGGAAGATCCAGTTCTTCATCTTTAATTGACATTGCAAAGGAACATAGAACAGACCGTTTATTATCCAGGATTTCCTCCCTGGTTGTTGAGGTAAAAGTTGAGTCTCCAAGTTAATTGTCAATTACCTAATTCATTTATAAAACAGTTTATGTAATGTGATTTACACACAAACACGATGTTGATTTGGACTTTATTTGCGGGGACAACACCATATTTGTCATGGAGGTAGGACCGGTGCTTTGCAACATTTGGATCTTTAAAGATTGATGTAGCATGTGTATTCATAGACCCATTTATTTTTTTTTAATTCTGATTTGTATTAACGACCTCACAGCCTTAAATCGTTCGGAAATAGTATCGAAATCTTTTTTTCTAGCGTTTAACCCATTGCCTTGCATAATCCTCGACTGAATAAGGTAAAAAGCTGTCCTCCTGATAGTTTTGCAAATATATCCTCTATATTTGGTAATGTAAACTGGTGAAATTACAGTACTTAGTTGAAAGTGACTGTAAAATCTGCGCAATAAACGATTCAGAAATTTGGATTTCTCTATTTTTCTTTAAGACAGGAACAATTGGTGTTGGCCATTCACCGTGACTTATCTATGTTATTGTCTCTTCACTTTCCAATCTGTATAATTCATTTTCAACTTTCTTTCTCAGGGCATACGCTTCTGTCCTTACTGTCATGTATTTTGGTGGACTGTTTTCTTAGCAGCAAAATTTTGCAGTTATTCCCTAAACTCCACCAAGTTTATCCTCAAACAACAACCTTGTGTTTGTTTAGTACTTTATCATCCTTGGGGTGTGCTTTGTAATTATCTTTCACTGCAATCGACTTATTACAATTGAAGTCCAACGGATTTTCATTTAGTCATTCTCTTCCAAAAATTATCGGTCCTCCCTTCTCGACTGCATACAGTTTTAACTTGTACATTTTGTCTCTGTATTCAACATATACAGTTACCATGACAAGTGTCTTCAAATCGAGAGTATGATTTAAATAATAAATCAATTTTGGACAGTTTGTGATTTGGAAAGAACTTAACAAAATCATTCTTGGTTATCCCTGAGACAGCAGGTCCTGTGTCCAACCCTCTTCTCAAGTTTAAACTTTCTACATTGAGTGCTACACAGTTTGCTTTGATTTTTTTGTTGACATTATCTACTTGTTATTACCACTTAAATATCTGTATCTGTTTCTTCACCAGCCCAATGTAAAGATTTACTCTTGAATTTTGTAAATTTCCTTTTTGAATTTCATGCTTTAAATATGTGTTCCTTCTTACCTTATTGCAACCATGGCATACTGTTTAAATCTGCAGTTTTGTGGTGAGTAATGTTTTCCATTGCAGCGGTAACACGGTTTGAAGTTACTTGTCTTATTGTGCTGGACGTTTTCTTTTAAACGCATTGACTTTATTCATCTGACCTAATTTGGGTACCTTCTTGCATCTCTGAAGCATCTTTTGCAGCAGTTTCCATTACTACTGCAATTTCACTAATTTTTGCTTATAAAAAAATCTGCCTGTGACAATAATTTTTCCTGTGTTTAAACGTTTCTAAGTCCTCAAACGATTTTGTCTCTAAATGATTCATTTAACCATGCATACAATTCACAGTACTTGAATAGTTTTCTCTATTGTACAACGTACTCATTTATTGTCTCTACTTCATTTTGGTCTCGTTTGTCAAATCGATATCGTTCGGTAATTACCAAGGGTTTTGGCGATAAATGTGCATTAATAACTTAACAAGTTCATTGTATGTTTTAGCAGATGGTTTATCCGGAGATGGGAGGTCGCTACGAAAAGTCTTTCCCCCGATCAAACTTAGAAGTGATGGTACCTTTTTTTAATGTCTATATCTTTTGCCTCTAAATATTGACGTCATTCTTCGTACGATGACCATTGTTCAATACTTTGATCAAAAAATTTAATTCTGCCTCTTCAACCCAATGCTGCCAGAGTAGTTTTTTTTTCTTGCGAGATACTGACGAATGCTGGGAACAAAGGAATCGTACCACTTGGCTTGATACAAAGGATTTCTTCCTTGCCGGCTTACAATCAGAATATTGGCTTTTATGAGTGTTTATGTTAAGTTACCAATATGTTTATGCAACTTCCCGTCATCGTTTTGCATTTATTGTGGCGTTCTTCTACTGCTTGTCGCCAGTTAAGTTTGAGGCCTGGATTGACAACATACATGTTGGTTACATTTTTAATAAACTGCTTTAATATAGTGATGCACAAGATTGACATAAGATTTTCATACGCGTGGCGGAACTAATAATAGAGTCAATAACGGAACGTAATAGGAATAGGCAATTATACATAACACCGGGATGTGTCGACACTGACCCCTTTTGTTACAAGTACATTGAGTTTCACTCAATTATCCTGGTCCGTCATTCAAAATCAGCAATATATTTGAAACATTTAGATTTCTTTATCTGAAGTTTCCATAAAATAGCAGATTTTGGATTCAAAACAACGAAGTATCATGTATAATAACTGCACATGTGTATAATAAAAACGTACAAATTATAATTTGTTTTTTCAGTTTGTACAAACTATAATTTGTATAAAATGTACCTGTATTATAATGATAAATAAAAGGCTTAATTTCGCTTAAAACTTGTACAATATTTAACATAGAATAAGTTTTCAAATCAAATGATAAAAAAATCATTTTAATTATGAATCAATATGAAACACAATGATAACTCTATTTACAAATACTATACAATAATATACAATGTTCTTATTTGTTGGAGGAGGTGAGCGAACCATGACACCTCGAATTACACAATTTATTCTGCTTTTTGCATTTACACTTGGAATTGTTACAACAGCCTTTACTTTTGCAAGAGAGATAACCCTGTCCACCAGTTTTTGAAAAAAAATTTCACAGCTTCTCTCAGGGAAAGTTGTAAATCAGGAACTTGTGTAACGGACAAAGAAGTCATTAATAGATTCTAGTTGGTTTTTGCTTAAGACTCCTAATAAATTACCAGCTATTGTCCCAACACGATAGCCAAAATTTCCTACTTCCACAACAACACCTTGTATATTCCACGGATCGGTCGGTCCTTGGTTATACTGGTGAATTGGGATGATAACATTGTGTTTAACAGATAACGCGCTCAATTTCTGTTTTGTATTTCTTGTAAAATATTGGCTTAGATTTGTTTGCCCGACTATGCGCGTTTTCGTGCACGAATGTTTGGGTTTTGACTTCCTCTTCTACAACTTTAATAGTTGTACTAGTTGGTCATGTTTCACTATCAGTCACAGAATCGTTAGGTTTTCTTTCTGATTCTACCGATTCAACATTTGTGTTTTCATCCGTGTCATCAATATCACTGTTCTCCTCTGAAACCTCTTCGAACACTTTCTCCAAATCTTCCTCAATTTCAAGATTTCGCAACAGTTCCTTGGGCAAAGAAGATGGAGACAAACTTATTTTTGGGTCAGAACCAAACAGAGCATGATAAGGCAATTCCTCAATTACCCTGTGATATGATCGATTTTTCTGAAATTATACAAAGCGCAAACCTTCAGACTACTGTCGTGTGTAATTTTTGTAAATCCATGATATAAGCATTTCTTTAATGTCTGCGTTTGCTCGTTCCACATTCCCTTGACTTTGCGGATGATTTGATCGCCCATGAACTATTACTAATTCTGACCATAACGATTTTAGATCAGTGATTATATATGCAGTGAACTCTCTCCCATTATCGCTTTGGAGGATGTGTGGTGAACCAAATAGAAGAAAAATGTCAAGTAATTGATAAGCAACTCCAGCAGCTTTCTTAGATTTCAGAGCTCTCAGAACGCTTAATTTGGTCAGATGATCTTGATAGTGCATTATCCACTTAAATTCATTGTCGGAGACAGATTGAAGGTCTACAAGGTTAACCTGTCCTCTACAGTTGAAGTCAGCAGAAATTATAGGTTTAACAACAAGTTTTGATATTCAGTACGTTTTCGTTTCAGGATACACTTTTCAAAGTTGGTTGTAAATATGCGTATTGCTTCCCGGCTTACGTTAGAAAAAAATGTTTTTTGAGTTCTTTGTTAGTTTTATGGAGACCTCCATGACCAACCCCAACATGTGCTGTTTTGATGATATTATACATTTTCTCAATGGATAAGTAGTAAGGTATGGTGTCATCTGAAAGTTTAAATTAAACTATTTTGAGTAAGACACAAAGCTAAACTGGTGTTTTGTTATAAAGATGATTATGAGCTTGAATAGCGGTATGCTGGTTCAAATATTATAAATAAAAGAAGATCTGTGAAATAGTTTAGCCCATATGGTACTTTGTATGGTTACCTAAAGGTCTTGTAATAATACTTGTATTTACTGTGATCATACAGAGTTATGGTGTTAAGTTGATGCGACATGGTGACTGCAATCTTCTGTATGCAATCATGCATGGTATGATAAATTTGATTATTTTGGTTCTAAATCATAATATAATACATAACAGACAGACCTTTTTGGGACTCCCATATTGACAAATCCAAGATTTATCCTTTCAGGATTTGAGATTGATTTTTTTTAACATTCGGTTTCAGACCCCCTTCTATATTTGTCATATAAAACGAAAAATACTCACCATTTCCTCCTTTTTTATGGGCTTGTCAATATCAGCAACTTGAACGACATCATATTTCTTAAGCAAATGTCTGTCTTGGTCCTCAAATTTTTTAATAATTATGTTGTTTTAAAGTTTTAATTCATACCTTGATAAATATGTGGTAAATTGTTTATAGATCATATTTTAAGGTCTTTCCACTTTTCTGTGGAAAGACCTATTGGATTTCTTCTGATTATTAGGTCTTTCCACTTTTCTGTGGAAAGACCTATTGGTTTTCTTCTGATTATTATTATTAGGTCTTTCCACTTTTCCGTGGAAAGACCTATTGTTTTTGTTCTGATTATTATTTTTTTTTCTTCCGCTTAACTTTTTTTCTTGCGGGGTATTGTTATTTCACAATATGTCGCTTAGATATTACGCATATGATATCGAACAGTTTATACGCTTTTAAAACTGACACCATTGAACCAAATACTTTACGTTGTAAGAGTTATCTCCCCAAACACTGTTTTCCTTGTGTCCACTACTCCTCCGCAACGGTAAAAGATTACGACAAATTTATTCTACCAAATTGCTCGTTACGTCTTCAGGATTAGGGTGACCATTTGGACCGGAGCTATCCGGAGACTCCATATGAGAGTTATTTCCCCTTATGCATTTGATATAAGTGATATTTATTTCTAACTGGTAAACAATAAGTTATATAGGCCTAGAGTCTTTTGATTTGAGGTCCTTGGTCCAAAAAAATGAAAATTAGGTCAAGGTCATATTCAAAATTTCGATTTTGGATAATTCTCACTTCTTTTCATAAACCGTACAAGATATCGACTACATATTTTTATCAAATTGTCATTTGCGACATGTCGTAACTCATAAACTTTTGTTGGAAGGGTGCGTAGACAATAAATGGGAGTTTTCGCCCCTCTAATATTTTGAATTATGCGTGATATAACTCAATAACTGTACATATTAAGGAACTAGTGTCTTTTGATTTGAGGTCCTTGGTTTATGACCTTGAAATTGAGGTCAAGGTCATAGGTTTATTTCACGTTCTAGATTTTGACCTTTGCTTCAAATTCATATTTATACATCATAAAGCCATAGGACTCTGTGCTGTAGGTAACAAGCCATATGACTTTGGAAAAGCAAACCGGAAGTGACCTTGTGTAAGCCGGAAGTAGCTATTTTTGGACTTATTTTATATAAAAGTGTGTAGAAACCATATATTTTTGAAATCAGCTAAGAATTACCTATCATTTGACACTGGATATTTCATTTTACACCGAATTTTAATATTTTCATATCAAAATGAATAGTTAAAAGTGGAAAGACCTTCAATTGTTCTCTGAAAAATTGGTTTTTAATATTGTTATTACAATTCTTCTCGAAAAAAATTGACCAAACTCTTGTGTCCGCTACTGTACTAAAACTACATGTCCAATCGATCCAAACTTTGCAGCCACCAGGGTATACATGTAGTTCGTCGTATTTTTACAACGTTGTGCAGCTACCTCCAAAGAATTTTCGTAGAGAAAAGAAATTTCAATGCCATAAAAATCGCTTACTAGCTCCGTAAATCTCAGTAAAATCCTACAATAAAATGTCTGCTCCTAGATTAAAATACAAATCTGTGTTACAAACTGCTACTGAAAAATGTACATTGTATGAAAATAATCGATAAGCGTGTTTTAAAGTTACACCGGATCAATTAAATCCAAAGCATGCACTGCTCGTGAACTGTGATCAAAACGTCAATTACCTACAATGACAAAAGAAATACATTGTGTGTATTCCGTCGCTATACATGTTGTCTGTCCAACGTCTCCACCTAAAAAGAAATAAAAATGCTAAGTTTTCGCTATTATAAAGCGTCGTCACGTGACGCCACAATCTGGCGCGAGACAAAGACGCGCGCGGGACCTAAAATAGAATAAAAACTTTCCAAACTAAATATAGAAATTCAACCAACACAATAATATGGACTCTTGTCTGAAAATGAGGACTTGGGTCCCTCACCTCTTTTTATTTAGTAGGGGGGCTATTAAACCTCTTTCTTTCTATTACTTGTGTTTTTTTCTTCCTCCTTGTAATGTGAAAAATTGACTGATAGACGTTAAAACATGCATTGGACAAATAAAACAAACAAACAAACAAACAAAAAACAAACAAACAAACAAAACCAACTAACCAATCATGTTATCAGAGGGGAAAGACCGTTTACAATTGCTTTTTTAAAGCAATTGATTTATATTTATTAGGTCTTTCCACTTTTCAATGGAAAGACCTATTGTATTTGTTCTGATTATTAGGTCTTTCCACTTTTCTGTGGAAAAACCTATTGGTTTTCTTCTGATTATTATTATTTTTTCCTCTTCCGCCACTTTTTTTCTGACGGTGCTTTTTTGTTTCGCAAGATGTCGCTTAGATTTTTTGCATATGATATCGAACAGTTATTGCGACTTTGAAACTGACCCTGTTTAACCGAACACTTTTTTATTGTAAGAGTTATCTCCCCAAACACTATTTTTCTTGTGTACGCATCTCCTTTGCAACCGTAAAAGATTATGACAAATTTATGTCACCATTTTGTTCGTTATATCCTCAGGATCTGAAGAATAATTTTGACCAAAGCGGTCCGGAAACTCCATATGAGAGTTATTTCCCCTTCTGTATTTAAAATAAGTAAAATGTAATTAGTACACCATAAGTGATAGGGACCTAGGGTTCTGTTGATTTGAGGTCCTTGGTCCTAAAAAAGAAAATAGGGTCAAGGTCAAAGGTCAAGGTCATTTTTAAATTTGGAGTTTGGCTTATTTTCACCTCTTTTCAAACAAGATATAAGATATCGACAACATATTTTTACTTAATTGTAAGTTGCGACATGTCGTAACACATACATATCAGTTTAAAGGGTACGCTTACATCAAATTAGAGTTTTCTCCCCTCTTTTATTTAAAAATATGCATATGGTGATATAACACATTAACCAAATATAATTAAGACCTAGGATCTTTTGATTTTAGGTCCTTGGTTGAAGACCTTGAAATTGATGCAAGGTCATAGGTCAAATTGACGTTCTAGATTTTGACCTTTGCTTTTACTTCATATGTATACATGATAAATCCATCGGATGTTTTGCATTAGGTTTCAAGCCATTTAAATTATAGAAAAGCCAACCGGAAGTGACCTTGTGTAAACCGGAAGTAGTTTTTTTTGTACTTAATGTAAAAGTTTATAGAACCAGATATTTTTGGTATCAATGTCAATTAAACGTTTGAATAATACCGGAAGTAACATTTTTCAAACCAGAAGTAACAAATTATCTCCCTTATTTAAAAAATATTGTATAGAAACCATATATTTTTGGAATCAGCGTACAATAAGCTATCATTTGACGCTGGAAATGACATTTTAAACCGAATTTTACTATTTTCATACTAAAATACATGTTTTTTCGTGGAAAGACCTTCAATTGTTCTCTGAGCAATTGGTTTTTACTGATTATTATTTTTTTTTCTTCTTCCGCCACTTTTTTCTGACGGTGCTTTTTTGTTTTGCAAGATGTCGCTTAGATTTTTTGCATATGATATCGAACAGTTATTACAATTTTGAAACTGACCCTGTTAAGCCGAACACTTTTTATTGTAAGAGTTATCTCCCCAAACACTGTTTTTCTTGTGTACAAATCTCGTTCGCAACCGTTAAAGATTACGACAAAATTATTTCACCAATTTGCTCGTTATATCCTCAGGATCTTGAAAATAATTTTGACCGAAGCGGTCCGGAAACTCCATATGAGAGTAATTTCCCCTTCTGTATTTAGAATTAGTAAAATGCAATTGTAATTGGTAAACCATTAGTGATAGAGACCTAGGGTCTTTTGATATGAGGTCCTTGGTCCAAAAAAAAAGAAAATAGGGTCAAGGTCAAAGGTCAAGGTCATTTCTAAATTTGGATTTTGGCTTATTTTCACCTCTTTTCAAACACAATATTAGATATCGACAACATATTTTTACTTCATTGTTAGTTGCGACATGTCGTAACACATACATTTTGGTTTAAAGGGTACGCTTACATCAAATTAGAGTTTTCTCCCCTCTTTTATTTAAAAATATGCATATGGTGATATAACTCATGAACCAAATATAATTAAGACCTAGGGTCTTTTGATTTGAGGTCCTTGGTTGATGACCTTGAAATTGAGCTCAAGGTCATAGGTTAAATTGACGTTCTAGATTTTGACCTTTGCTTTTTCCTCATATGTATACATGATAAAGCCATGGGACTTTTTGCATTAGGTTAAGCCATTTAACCTTAGAAAAGCCAACCAGAAGTGACCTTGTGTAAACGGAAGTAGCTTTTTTTTGTACTTAATTAATATAAAAGTTTATAGAACCAGATATTTTTGGTATCAGTGTCAATCAAACGTTAGAATAATGCCGGAAGTAACATTTTTCAAACCGGAAGTTACAAATTATCTCCCTTATTTAAAAAATATTGTATAGAAACCATATATTTTTGGAATCAGCGTACAATAAGCTATCATTTGACGCTGGAAATGACATTTTAAAACGAATTTTACTATTTTCATATTAAAATTCATGTTTTTTTTTTGTGGAAAGACCTTCAATTGTTCTCTGAACAATTGCTTTTTAATTTTTTCATTTATTTGTTTGCAAGGCATATTGAAAAAAAAATTATCTATATAAATTAATGTTGTACAAGTTCTAAGTGAAATTTAGCCTTATTTTGTACAAATTATAATGAGTACAGGCACTTTTTATACAAATTATAATTTGTACAAGCTGAAAATACACAAATTATAATGTGTACGTTTTTATTGTACACTGTAAAATTTGTACAAAATGATAACTTGTACACAATATATATATATATTGACGATCATTATTAAAAAACTTGCACCATTTACATATGTAATATATAAATTAAGGCCTTTCACTCAGTCAATACGTTATACGTGGACCTGTTAGATTATATTGACAATCGGACTTCATCCTCAGTCAATATAATCTGAACAGGTCCATAACATTGAAGTCCATTTCCATAATGCACCATTTACATATGTAATATATAAATTAAGGCCTTTCACTCAGTCAATACGTTATACGTGGACCTGTTAGATTATATTGACAATCGGACTTCATCCTCAGTCAATATAATCTGCACAGGTCCATATAATAACGTATTGATCTCGTCAAAAGTCCATAATTGATAATTAACATTGTCTATCTTTCAGATCTAGTAATAAATATCAACGAGGTTGAGAAAAAAAATCCACACTTAGTCAAGACGTCGCAATCAGGAATGGGACACAATCGTTAAGTTCACAGATCGCACGACTATTCTGGTATCTTAAGAACAGAAGAAAGGATTCTATAGAATAAATAAATTGTCTAAGCAGTTCCTGTTCACTAATATCCGAATATTTCATGTAAACTGATGACAAGCAACCTAACAGGCAACCTATGACTTGAATATTTTATCACTGTTTTGCATTACATTTTTCTAATCGGTGAGTGCATATAGCAATTTAAGGAGAGTCGAGGTAATGCCTAATTCGTTCATCTGTTAAACGTAGTCAGCATCTGCTTAACAAATTATATGATATAAAAAAAAACTTTAGGTTTAATCTCACTGGTATCAAATTGTATCAGCATGTTTTTGCATAAGCAGGTTCGAAGTTTTCCACTTTTTATAAAATGTTCTACCAAAAATCAGAGAATTCATACAAATCATTGTCTACATAAAATTACGTTTCATAACTGTTGAATAATCATTATAATGATTAATTGTAATTCATTAAATATGTGACAATAGGAAAACAAAAATGGAAGACACAGGAGCTTCTTATAATCATTTAGAAATATAGATTTATTGATGCGAGTACGTCAAAACTATAACCGCCGGAATAAGTTTATTTGACAACGTAATGGAACGCTAATAATATTGCTTGGCAACGAAAAAAAGTTCATTTAAGAATTGAATGCTTCTTCTTTTAACTTTATTGGGGAGTAAAAGCGTTGACCAAACACTTTTGTATGAAATTTGTATTCTATTAAATGTGCGCACGATCAACGCTTTTACAACCCTATACAATTATAAAAAGAAGAATTCATTTCTTATAATCACATTTTTATACTACAACCATGAAATTATAAGAGTTTTATCAAGCTTTTCGTTTGTTTTTCTATGCATCCTTTTAACATTGTCACGGATAGCACGTGCAGACAAAGACGTTTTATTCTTTACGGAAATAAAATATGATATTGGAGTGCCTTGCTACTGTTATCGACCAATCAAACTTGCGGATTCTAATGAAACATACATGTAATGTAATTATACTAAAAGACAAGTCATTAGCTGAATAATATAACTGATCATAACTGTTTAATAACCATTATATTGATTTTAATTGTAATTCATTATATATGTGACAATAGGGAAACAAAAATTGAAAATGCAAGCGCTTCCTTTAATCTTTTAAAAATATAGATTTACTGTTGCAAGTACGTCAAAACTATAACCGCCGGAATAAATTTATTTGAGAATGTAATGGAACCGTAAATAGTATTTCTTGACAATGAATAAAAGTTCAATACATATCATCAGTTTTATTTGTTTTATCAATTTTTATTGAAAAGTTCATTTATTGCTATAGTGCAAAATGTAGGATACATTAACATTACACTATAAATGAGAGTTCAGATAATCAAAATTTGTTTAACTTCAGTCATTTTATCATTTCTGATGCTTTTCACAAGTAGAGTATTTGATTATGTCAGTAACAACTGAACACAATGATAATTTCTTGTCTTTATGGAAGGATTTCAGTCAGAATACAGGCTTCCATGGGATAAATAAATTATCGCATTCAACAAATAAGCTGAGATTGTAAGTACTCGGATTTTAATAATCATTTCATGTCTAATAACTATTTAGCAATATGCTGACATATATATTTTAAGGTATTATTATACCATAACTTGGTTACAATATATGATATGGGTATGTTCGCTTTTGTGAAAAACATTTTGAGATTTCAACCAATCGACACAAAAAGCGAAAAGACATCTATTTATATTCATCCTTAAAGTTGACGGGTAACAATGATTATCCTTCCAACTTAAATATAAGACCGGAATGACTTTATTGTTGAAGTCAGTATATGACCTTAATAATGTCTCATGTTTCCAAGACAAAACTATCTCACTGATGTATACCTTACATCTCCTTTGATATCCAGTATTGTGATAAGTGACCAAGTATCTATGTGTTGTTTTTCAATGTGGAATAATTGTATCCTCAGACTAAATAAAGATCCAGTGCTTATAAACTATTTATTATAAAACTAATGTTTAATATAAAAATAAAAATATTACATTGGAAAACCTGGGGACTAACAGCTGCATACACATAATAAACATTAAGAGTTATCCCCCTTTAAACATATAAATGAAAATTAATATACAGAAAACTTGGGGCTAAGATAAAATTAAGATTAAATTTGATGATAAAAGTATACAATTTTATCGAAAAGTCCAGCATGAGTAAAATTTTAACAAGTTCATACATCAGTATGAAAATAAAATAAACATAAAATCATTAGTCAGCACAAGTACAGAGTAAAAGAGCTCAAACTTACATGACAAAATATTAAGAGCTCATAAGTACATGCAGCATGAGAAATAAAATCAAAAACCCATACGTCAGCATGAGTAGAGAGTAAAAAGGTCACACGTCAGCATGAAAAGATATAAAAGAAACTCATATGTCAGCATGAGTCAAGAATAAGGAGCTCATACGTTTGCATGAGAAGATATTAAAGAAACTCATACGTCAGCATGAGTAGAGAAAAAAAAAGCTCATATTCAATGAGAACAAAAGAAACTCATACGTCAGCACGAGTATAGAAAAGACCTCATACGTCAGCTTGAGGAGGTATAAAGAAACTCATACGTCAGCATGAGTAGAGAATAAAAGTGCTCATACGTCAGCATGAGAAGATATAAAGAAACTCATACGTTAGTAAGAGAAGTATAAAAGAAACTCATAGTTCAGCATGAGTAGAAAATTAGACATCAAACGTCAGCATGATGAGGTATAAAGAAACTCATACGTCAGCATGAGTAGAGAATAAAAGGGCTCATACGTTATCATGAGAAAATGTAAAAGAAACTCATACGTCAGTATTAGTAGTATAAAAGAAACCCATACGTCAGCATGAGTAGAAAAAAAGACCTCATACGTCAGCATGATGGATTAAAGAATCTACGTCAGCATGAGTAGAGAATAAAGAGCTCATACGTAAGCATGAGAAAATGTAAAAGAAACTCATACGTCAGCATGAGTAGAGAATAAGAAGCTCATACGTAAGCATGAGAAGATATAAAAGAAACTCATACATCAGTATGAGTAGTAGAAAATATCAAAGTATATTTAGAAAAAAACATTATTCAAATAAAACAAATATCTAACTTAAAAAAAAAGTGAATACAATGTAAGAACTAAGATTCATAAGGTTACAGCTATAAGTACATGTATATACAACAATTAATAATGAATAACTATATAATCCCCAGAGGCACTGGCAACAAAAGGAGAGAGGTGGGGATGGTGGCAGTAATTTAAAAATATGAAAATCCAATCAAAAACGTAATGAAAATATCTGACAAAAGTGCACTGCTATTGATCTGAAAGCAGCAAAATAGATGACGTATATCCCAAACTAAATTGAAAAAGAGGTTAACATGATCTAGAGGTACATAAGGGGGAAACCCTATCTGATGACTAAAAATGAGATAATCCTTTATATGAACATCAATTATCCAAATAATTGTTAATTTATATTCATCCTTAAAGTTGACGGGTAACAATGATTATCCTTCCAACTTCAATGTAAGACCGAAATAACTTTATTGTTGAAGTCAGTATTTGACTTAAATAATGTCTCATGTTTCCAAGACAAAACTATCTCACTGATGTATACCTTGCATCTCCTTTGATATCCAGTATTGTGATCAGTGACCAAGTAGCTATGTGTTGTTTTTCAATGTAGAATAATTGTATCCTCAGACTAAATAAAGATCCAGTGCTAATAAACTATTTATTATAAAACTAATATTTAATATAAAAATAAAAATATTACATTGGAAAACCTGGGGACTAACAGCTGCATACACATAATAAACATTAAGAGTTATCCCCTTTTAAACATATAAATAAAAATTAATATACAGAAAACCTGGGGGATAAGATAAAATTTGATGATAAAAGTATACAATTTTATCGAAAAGTCAAAATACAGATGCATATCAACTGTAGACCTAAGTTAATTTCTCCTTTTATTGCCAGGTCAACAGTTCAAGAAAAAGAAATTGATGAAACATACTGATTTTGAACTTGTTTAATTACTCTTGGGCTGGTATGAATATACCTAGTATAACAATCTGATGACCACCTGCTTAATGTTTTAATCAAGTGGTCTTCTAATCTTACTTCCTGTGCGGTTGTTGCTGCTCCAATTCTGAAAGAATGTCCATTATAATTTTTGCTTTGAAGACCTAAATTGTCTAAAATAATTTTGACATGTTTGATAAAAAATTGTCTACTTAAAGGATTGCCATCATCAGAGACAAATAGAGCATTAGATGTTATACTTGGCATTTTTTTCCGAAAAGACAAATAATTTTTAACAGCAATGGAAGGACAAATAATATGTCTACTTTTGTATAAGGGTATAGTAACACCCTGTCTGAAAGGATCTGTTTTAGATTTTTTTTAAATGTAACAAAATGTGATCTTCAAAATTTCTAAATCACCAACATACAAATGTGTTTCAGAATCAAAATTGCTAGTTATATTGAACTCTCCACAACGCTAAAAAGCAAAAAAGGCTACAACACAAGCTGCCTCTAACATTTCATTGTTAAAAACACTAAAAAAAATTGCTTCTTAATAGCATAACCATTTTGTACAACAAAGACATGGTAATTGGCATTCTGGGCCTTTTAACAAAACCTTTCTGCGTCTTTTTCAAACCATTAAAATTGTTTGTAAACATAATAATGGCTTTCCATATTGTTCTAAAGGACTAAATCCTGAATATTGCAGATAATAATATCTTAAACCACATAAATACAGTTTAAAAGTGCTATATTTTAAACTTTTATGTTCATCGCAAAAGGCAACAAATCGCATTTACAAAGTTTCTGAAACAGGCGGCAATTCATTCGAAGTCCAGAAGGATCCCTGCAATAAGGAGAACGTCTTGTATAGATCAAAACCTGTAGTATAATGCGATCTTATACTATCGGCTACTAAATATTTCCATAAGGTGTCCACTGAGCTGTCCAAAGAATGTCTGAAAGCTGTGGGCAAGGAGTGGCTGTTACTTCTGCTAACGGCGCTAAAAGTCTGAACTTGTCCATCTGAAAACGAAACAATGCATCAGCAATTACATTAGATTTTCCCGGTAAATGTTAACTATAGACAGCAAAGTTATAAGTTACAGCACACATTGTAAGTTTACGCATTAATTTCATAATGTTTGTTTCTTTCGATCGACCTTTTGCAATAATGTGGACTGTTGCTAAATTGTCATAGTAAAATAGAATCCTTTTACCACACCACTCCTTATCCCATAGAACAGCTGCAACAACTATAGGATAAAGTTCCAAAAAGGCCATAGAAACCGCAAAGTCGGACTTGCATGGTAAGTTTTCAGGCCAACGGTCACAAAACCATTTATGTTGGTAATATCCACCAAATCCTATCGAAGAGGACGCGTCTGTTTAAAGCATCATATCTGCTGCTGTAGTTAAGGTTTTTTCATAAAAGAAATTGATGCCGTTCCAATTTTTCAAAATATATAACCACATGTATAAATCAGTTTTGCACTCTTTGTTAAAATGAACATGATGAAAACTCTCTTTGACAGATGACATTAACTTGTACAAATAACCAACAAAAGAGCGTCCTTGAAGAATAACTCTAGTTGCGAAATTTAAACGACCAAGCAACTGTTCAAGTTCTTTCCTAGTACAGGACTTTTTACTTAAAATTAAAGTTATAAAATCTGTAATTCTTATCAATTTGTCTTCAGGCAATCTAGCTTGCATATTTACAGTGTCTAATACAATGCCTAAATATTCTAACACACAAGTAGGACCAACAGTCTTTTTTTTTAAATTAAAGAAAGTAAAGCCATTGTTCTTTCGCCACACTCAGTAGGCCTATCAACTGTTAAAAAATCATCTAAGAGGTGAAAAATGACATTAATGTTATAATCATTTTGAGCTATCCAACATATACTTCTTGACAGCATATCAAATAATTTGGGACTTGATCGACAAACGAAAGGAAGTCTTACATAATGATAATAAAAATTGTCCCATTTAAAACAAAATAAATGCCATGGAGTAGGGTAGGTAAAATAGCCAATTGTTTGAACGCATCGCAAACGTCTACCTTACAACAGATACTATTTAACCATATTCTTGAATTGCATTGATTGCATCAGCAACTTTAATGTAACTAAGTGAACATAAATCTTTTTCTATCAAATCATTCACACTATCATGATCACCGCTGTTGTGAGGCGAGGAAAGATCAAATATAAGTCTTTTCTTAAAAGAATATTTATGTACTGCTACACCGATTGGACTAACCCTATAAACAGAAAAAGGGGTATGTAAAAAGGGTCCCTGCATGAAGCCTTTAACCAAATCGAATTAGAGCAGTTACTGAATCTGGATCTTTCCTGGCTGACAAAGCATTTTTACATTCATATGTTGAAATATTTATGTCAGAAACTAACATATCAAAACCATATCTTACACTATTACACAGTAAGCTAACAAAATTGTTGTCAGGGTGATTTCTTAGTTCAAATTTTAACTGGTCACAATTTATAGGTGAAGAAGCTCTATAATCAGAAGGTAGTCATTTTTTTTGGAACTAATTTACTTTTTGCTTTAACTAAGTTTTGATCATTGTGTTGATGACCTTCTTTGTAGTTATGACAAGCAACTTTGCCATGAGTTTTACTTTTACAAGTTTTACAAGCATGTACATATTTACAAAAAAGTTGAGTGCAACCTTTAAACCCATTAAAATTATTGAAAACAGGTCAACCATCTACAAATATAACATCACGGCCAAGAGAATCAGGTGTGCTTCTGCATAAAGTGTATACATTGTGGCTGCAAATTTTGCTGCTGTACACTACACATAACGGTGAAGTGAGTTGTGGAGTGACACTTTCGCGTGCGTTAATCTTAGAACCTACACACACCATATTACGTAAATCTGAATCCCATTTTGATCAATCTATTTTGATGTTGTGCTGAATTAACATAACAGCACATTTAGCTGAGAATAATTTGTGGTATTCATAAAAACAGTCTGCTAGATGTTTGCCGTTTCGATTATTTGTGGCAGGTATAAATCTGGCTCCTCGTTTCTATTAGGGAATGCTGTACCCATAATTCGTTTGTAACGCCCAAAGACAATTACAAATTCGTCCATAGATAAATTTCTCTGGAGTCTCACATCCGATTCCTTATTCTTTCTAATAATAGTGTTTTCATAATTTGGAATTAATAACATATTAAAATTGACATCTTTACCTGCAATAATATCATTCCTTAACTCGTGGGAAACCATGTCTACAGCTGAAAACGAGGAAGCTGGGTATCCAAATTTTCTTGGAGTGGAAGAATTGGCAGAATAAACAGGAATGGTTAAAGTAAATGGCGACGTAAAGCCTGGTGAATTTGAACCGTCTCCAAAAGCTGTTGATGAAGTAAAACGTGGCTGTATTTGATCGCCTTGCTTATTCATATGTTGCATTGACTGTTGACAAAGTTGAATAGTGTTAATGAGAAGACTTTCCATGTTGTTTACATTTTGATTGTTTACATTCTGTGTCGGTGCGTGCGCAGTTGAAGTAGTGGGCGGAAGCTGAATGGTTGCGTGCGCAGATGAGGTAAAAGGCGTAATGATCTCTTGTTGAACGGTTGGAAGGGAGTTCATATTCGACCGCGGATTAACATCGCTATCAGGATTATGCATGTCAATAGAATCAAAACAGGTTGCATCACTTACGTTTAAAGAATAATTTCCATCTGAAACGGAATTCCTTACAGTTGGAATCTCGGAACTATCGATCCCTGCGGAACTGTTTTCATTAGTTTGATTGTCTAAGTACAATCTTCTCATACTACTGTTCGATAAAGTCACGTAATTTTAATCCCGATTTTACTGAGGGCAGCCTTAAGTTGTGATGCAGTCCAATTTGATGGATTTTGGTCGTTCAATGTTTCTGTTGGTACACGATTTGCCGATTTCCTCCTTGTTGCCATTTTGGTTCAAAAATTCATAAGGTTGTGGCAGAAAGTATGTTAAAGAAACAGTCCTCCATGGATTCGTAAAGTCTTAGATCACTCAGATTAATATACAAGTATCAATATTTATAAGTATAAAAATCCAATCAAAAACGTAATGAAAATATCTGACAAAAGTGCACTGCTATTGATCTGAAAGCGGCAAAATAGATGACGTATATCCCATACTAAGTTGAAAATGAGGCTGACATGATCTGGAGGTACATAAGGGGGAAACCCTATCTTATTACTAAAAATGAGATAATCCTTTATATAAACATCAATTATCCAAATAATTGTTAAAAGTTAAACATACAGTCGTAGGATATAAACAAGTGGCTATGCTATATGCCAAAGCTCTAACTCAAGCAGACAGAAAGCATTTAACAGAAATAAACAAAGAGAGGCGAAAGATATCAAAAGGGAATTTCAAACTCATAAGTCGAAAATAAACTGTCAACGCTATGACAAAAAAAAAATAAGAAAGGGACCAACAACAGTATACATAAAACAACACAGAAAACTAAAGACCGAGCAAGACGAAGCCCACCACAAAAACGGGAGTGATCTCAGATCTGCTTTCAATAACAATTTGTTTTCTCTTTCAAAATGACAAACTTCTAGTGATATCAAGAAAGAAAACTACTCGCACGACGTTGCGACAATTGCTGCCTGTGTTGAGACAGGCCGTTTGCATTTTTAATAAGGAGAAAAGAAAGAAAAAATAGCAACAATACAAGATGATATACAGTTTGAACGTTAACAAAAATTGAAAAACAATAATGAAATTGAACCTACCTTCTAAATTCAGTAACATAAACATTAAACTTTGTTTCAAAACCAAAATATTGACATTTACAATCCAAATTTGACCTTTTACGCGAAATTTCAACTTTTGAAATCTTGACATTTTGACGTTAATTCATTTTTTTTTCTTTTAAAATCTTGACATTTTTACTTTTAAAGTAAAGTTCAATGGTTTTTTTTACACTGTCCTTTGTTTGCTTTCTAAGAGAAACAATACCAACAATCGAAGGTATATTTTTGACAATAATTTTGTATAATAATATGCCTAAGTACTCCCGGAAAACAGCCTTGATCTAACTATTATTTATAATGTTGATAATTATCATAATCTTATAATTTTTTTCTCGTTTAATAGAATGACAATGGTAGTGTTTGACTAGATAAAAAACATCGTCAAGATAAAATAAACTAAAAAAAATATTATTCATAGAATAAATAAATTACTACTTTTATCATTTCAGGATAATTTGGTCTATTACCTTGGTAGCTTGTACAACGTTTTTAGCCATGTTTGTCAGAACTCTTATAATTGACTATTACAATTATCCAGTAATTACAAATATGTACACAGAAACACACTCAGAACTACAATTTCCTGCAGTTACAATCTGTAACTTAAATTCACTAAACAGAAGCTCAATTTTGAATGACACGAGGATGGAAAATCATTACCTTAAATTAAGTTTACTTGATCATTATGCCACACCCACTAATTGGTCTGATCCTTTTTTCAAAGAACAAAATTTCTTTGAAAAGAGAACATTAGACAATGTTCTCGCAGACCACAAAGACTACTCTCAGAGTTGGAGATTTGATGAACGTTATTTGAGGCCAAAAGAGTATGAATCATTTTTGATACTAAGGAGTGGTCCATGTCTTACATTCAATCTAAATGACAAACTTACTGCGCAAATCACAGGTGCAAATTTCAACTTGAATGCATGGGTTTATATTGATGCAGCAAACGATTACTTTGGACAATCGTATGGCTCAGGATTAAAGGTAAATGTTGAAATATACTTGTCAACAAAAGAAACGATGCACAAGTTTGAACTCCAATTTATCATAAAATATAATAAATAGGAAAAACTGTTAAATTATCCAATAAAAAACATTCATTTGCAAAGCAAATGCACATGATTAAAAGAATCTGACCAAATTGGAAAGTGAGAAAATACCGTGTTATTGAACACAGGGGTCAAAATTTTGTTTGCGGAAAATGATGACGGAAGTCGGCACTTAATTTCGAAAATGAGAATTAAGTATTCAAATATCTCCAATGGCATTCAAAATTTTAAGCAGACCATGATTAAGTTTAAACTTTTAAGTTCTAATATCGATTTTTGAATTTTTTTTATGAAAATACGATTTTTGAAATAACAAAAATTGCCAAAAAAATTCGCGTATTTGCCTTAAATCTATGGTTGTGATAAGTAAATAACACTCTGTAAATATTAGACCAATTGGGCAATTATTTACCTTGGTACAGTGTATCCAATTTCATTATACATGGAAAATACATTGCCTTGTATCGTTTCTTTTGTTGACTAGTATATGTTAAATCATGTGCATTATGTCACGTATACGACTTTTCGTTTTTATAATGTCAGACAGAAATCCGTATCCTGCAAATGACAAAGATAAAATGTCACAGTAAACATTTATGCATTATGACAACCATTAAAATATGAGATGTCGGATGAATATATAGAATCGATGGTCCTGGTGATTGACCTCTAATAGAATTTATACAACAATTACTCATTTTATATTTCATGCTGGATTTGTCGAAGTTTTTTCCCACTGAAATATCGAGGTTTACCGAAACCTTATTCAAATGCTGTTAAATACAATGAAGGTATATCATAATCTATGATTTTGTTTGTTGCTGTTTCCGAAGTTTTTCGATAAACTCCGAAGGTAACATATATATTATTTCGCGGTGTTGATCTTGGTCCCTGGGAAAATTACGTGGTGAATAATGATACAGGTGCAAAACACATGTTTTTTGCAAAGAAGCCAATTTCAAACTTGTAGTGCGGATGATTGTCTCAAGTTATTTTTTGGGGGAGGGAAAAATATTTGAAAACGCTTATAGATCAAATTCAACTCATAGAAAGAATAAATATACAAGGGCTCCAACCGAAGCAAAAAGAAAGAGAAAAAAAACATACCACAAAACACAAGAAAGCTAAACTTTGGCAACACGATTCCTAATAGAAAACCCGATGTGAACTGGGTTAATCTCGAATGGTAATCTTTCAATAATTGTCAAAGAAGCAGTATATCATTTAAAAAAATAAGCACAAACATTTTTTAAAAACAAAAATACTATTGACAGACGCATAGTAATCTTATATGAAGTATACTTTCATTTGACAGTACTTTCATAAAATGGTTGTTAAATTTAATATGTTTTACCATTAGAACAAATCTTTTGGCAATATATGTAAAAATACAAACATAATTGAAAAAAAAACAGATCAAATTTATACAAAACAAAAGGAAAAAACATACCCGGACAAAGCTAACTTTTATTACCTAAACAGTTAAATCAACTGTACTATGTTTGATAAAATGGCTATCGACCTCCATTATTAGTTGTTTTTTAATAATGTATTTTGGTTTGATTTCTTTGTTTTTGTATGGTTGTTGTTTTTTATAGGGGGATTTCCTACTTAGCAGATATTCACTCTGAAACATGTTTTAAACATTATACATATAACCCAAAAGATTAAAATTGAACAGTTACCTTACACAATGCATTCTAATACTTTATTTTGACTCGAAACCGACAAACATGACTACTCTTACTCCGGGCGCTAACGTAGTACAATCTCAAGACCTCGAACATTTGAAAAAGCACGTTTTCATGAGGCCAATGGGACGTTAAATAAATATAAGAACACTGTTCGCCATGATATTTTTTTAATATATTTTCGAATTTCAGTTCAAGGTGCATGATCCTAAAGAGTATCCTGACTTCGATGGAATAAGCGACTACTATGTGGAACCAGGGCGCGAGATTTCAGCTACAATTACAAAAAATGAGGTACATTCTAACAGCATTCACCTTAAGATTTAATCCAGGACGAATCAGATGAAGCTAGAGTTGACCGGGGTATAGAAATAAGTTCATTCCTGGACTTCTCCCATCCGACAGTAAAACCTTAGTAAAGTAGGACATCCGTTCGCGATATGCAGCCACGTCCGGTCGGAATGTTGATGTTAAATCCAATGCCTCGTTTATGTTGAATGCCACACTCTCTGCACCGATGCAACAACTTTATGATATTTCAATAGGTGGCATTTCGTCATAATAAATCTTTAATTTATTTCTAAAAATATTTTGCTGGATACTGATTTAGTCTAGCATCTAAAAATAACTAATGTTAACCATGTTACCACACACTTTGGCTTAAAATGTATAATAATAGCTATTGCAAGAATTTTGAGTCATATTATCTGATATTTATAGATTATCGATAGTTTTTTCAAATTAGAGGGTGTTTCACAGCTACAATCTCATCGAAAGGCAACACCCCCGTCTTTGAAAGACCATTGGTAATCTGTTTATTGCGATTTTGCCTGTTTCAAGCGAGTATTATGATATGAAAAATTATCACAAAAAAATATCAAAGGAAAAATACACCAAATAGCGATCATGTTATTTACAAAAGCTACAGATTCTTATTTATTTTAATTTGACTTTATAAACATATGGGACCAAATAATTTGATAAATATATGTTACAAACTTGGTATTTTGTTCATTCATATATTATAGTTTGAATATTTGTCCAAACCATACAAAGCAATGGCTAACAGCTACTGTAGAGAAAAAAGCAATAGTGATGGAACAGATTATTACTCAACACACTGTTTCAAGGATTGTTTTGCCAGACACATGCTTACTTCCTGTGGATGTATCGACTTTACAGCTAATAGTAAGTTTTGCCATGACGTTGTCAGTTTGATTCAGCTTGTGAGTTTGCATGTCTTTTTGGTATCTGTTGCCTCTCTTTAAAAAAATAGAAACGTTTATATGAAGATGAGCACTATTTTGTGAAATATACAAAACTGTTGATGTACATGCGTTAATGTATGTTTAAGCCGAACAGAAACAACAACTATAGTTATTATATTTTACGTTCAAATGCCAGATTTTGATTGGTTAATACGAGGGAGACCATTTACTCTAACCCATGGCTCAGCGGGAGAAAATATGTGTGCTTTTGTTCTATACAATCAATTACTTTTTCAGCTAAACAGCTGAAAAAAATTACATTTTTTTTACCAAAAAAAATATACATTTGTCCTTAGAGTTACCACATTTCAAATGCTAAATCACTCCATGTTTCATTAGTTAGTTTTTCATAGAAAATTATATCTCTATCTTTTTTAAATTTTTGTTTTGTTTTGCGTAGTTGTTAATCGAGCTATGAATATTCGCTTAACAATAATTTAAAGAACTTTGTAAAAATTTGAGTTATTATTTTAAAGTGAAAACATAGCACATGTTTTACCAAAAAATCATTATTAAGTATGCTCTGGACCATTAAATCGGTAACCCAAATTTATAGATAACGAATTTCTCAAAGAAAAAAAAAACCAGAACATCCAAAACTGTGTGGAGTAAATTCAGCATGAACATTTCAAGCCTTACTTTTATTAGGATGACAATATTTATAAATTACAACTTTAGGACTAAACTTTGCATACACAAACTATCCAATGCAGGCGTACTTTCTAATGAATGAAGACATTGTTAAGATAACATCTTGACGTCCCATTCATAATTCAACATGTCAAGTTAAAACCAGAGAAACGTGATAAATGGTCCACTTTTTTGCCAAAATGTATATTTTTTTTCCAGATACTCTGTACTGTTCAAAGTTTGACGTAGAAAACTGCACTAAAGATATAGGTAATATACCCAAATCATTTTGAATTTATGACAAATATAGACGAACAAAGCAATCAAATCATTAGTGCATTGTATAAACTTACGATGACTGTGATTCAGTTCTTAGAATAGGTAAATATTACTTGCTATGCATCTATTCAGATTGGTTTTTCCCCTTTCTATTCATAAAATATTGATGCAATTTAAAATGCAACCATTATAATAATCATTTACCTAGTAAGTTTGAATGTTGATGCTGGTAGATGTTTTTGAAAGATAGAACAGATGCAGAAAAAATACTATACACAAAATGTGGATGATACCTCATTTGTACATCCAACCGAAACAAACATGAGAAAATTATGTGAAAGATATTTTGACTACAAAACAAGAAAGAGAAACTTTGTATGGTAATATAAAATGATCTGGACAGATTACGAAACAACACACCAATTAACAAAGTTAGAAGAAATAAAAAAGGATATAAATGAATCTCAATTTGACAAATGATGGCTTTGGCAAAAGAAATGAATTTAAGTTAAAAATATAGAGTTCACAATAAAATCAGACAATCAATTAAAATACTGACAAAAAAGATTAATGATTGTGAACTTAAACCAATACTGGAAGTGTAATTAAGTGTTCAATGGTAAGAATTGCATGCTTTGTACCAAACAATCGGCGAAGGAAATTCATCAATTCCGTTCATATGAGCGTAAAAGTTCATGCGTTGCCATTTTTAGCTTTTCTCAACACTTGGCGTCCGTCGTCCGTCGTTGTCGTCGTTAACTTTTTACATTTTGAACTTCTTCTAGAGAACCACTGAATAGAATAAAACCAAACATGGCATGAATGTTCCTTAAGAGGTGTTGACCAAGTGTTGTTAATTTGTAGCAGATCCATCATCCAAGATGGCCGCCAGCGGGGACTTCATTTAACATAGGACCCTATGGACAATACATACAAATGTCTTCTTTTAGAGAACCACTGAATGGAATACCAAACATGGCATGAATGTTCCTTATGATGTGCTGACCAAGTGTTGTTACTTTGAAGCCAATCCATCATCCAAGATGGCCGCCAGCGGGGGACTTCGTTTAACATAGGACCCTATGGACAATACATACAAATGTCTTCTCTTAGAGAAACACTGAATGGAATGAAACCAAACATGGCATTAATGTTCCTTATGAGGTGTTGACCAAGTGTTGTAACTTTGTAGCCGATCCATCATCCAAGATGGCCGCCAGCGGGGACTTTATGTAACATAGGACCCTACGGGAAATACATACAAATGTCTTCTTTTAGAGAACCACTAAATGGAATGAAACCAAACATGACATGAATGTTTCTTATGAGGTACTGACCAAATGTTGTTACTTTGTAGCAAATCCATCATCCAAAATGGCCGCCAGAGAGGGACTTAGTTTAACATAGGACCCTATGGACAATACATACAAATGTCTTCTTTTAGAGAACCACTAAATGGAATGAAATAAAACATGGCATGAATGTTCCTTATGAGGTGCTGGCCAAGTGTTGTTACTTTGGTCCCAATCCATTATCCAAGATGGCCACCAGAGGGGGCCTTAGTTTTATATAGGACCCTTTGGGACAATACATACAAATGTCTTCTCGTAGAGAACCACTGAATGGAATGAAACCAAACATGACATGAATGTTCCTTATGAGGTACTGAACAAATGTTGTTACTTTGTAGCAAATCCATCATCCAAAATGGCCGCCAGAGAGGGACTTAGTTTAACATAGGACCCTATGGACAATACATACAAACGTCTTCTTTTAGAGAACCACTAAATGGAATGAAATAAAACATGGCACGAATGTTTCTTATGAGGTGCTGACCATGTGTTGTAACTTTGTAGGCGATCCATTCTCCAAGTAGGCTGCCAGCGGGGACGTAGTTTAATATAGGACCCTATGGGAAATACATACAAATGTTTTCTTTTAGAGAACCACTAAATGGAATGAAACCAAACATGGCATGACTGCTCCTAATGAGGTGCTGGCCAAGTGTTGTTACTTTGTAGCCAATCAATCAACCAAATTGGCTGCCAACGGGGGACTTTGTTTAACAAGGGACACTATGGGAAATATAAACAAATGTCTTCTTCTAGAAAACCGCTTTGTGGATTGAAACCAAACATGGAATAAATGTTTCTTTTGAGGTGTTGACCAAGTGTTGTTACTTTGAAGCTGATTTGTCATCCAAGATGGTTGCCAGCAGTGGGAGTAAGTTTTACACATGAGCCTATGGGAAATACATAAACATGTTTTCTTCTAGAGAACCACTGTAAAGAATGAAACCAAACATGGCATGAATGTTCCTAATGAGGTGTTGTCCAAGTGTTGTTACTTTGTAGCCGAACCATCATCCAAGATGGCCAGCAGGGACTTAGTTTAACATTAGACCCTATGAGAAATACATACAAATGCTTCTTCTAGAGGAGCACTGAATGGAATGAAACCAAACATGGCATAAATGTTCCTTACGAGGTGCTGATGAAGACCTTAATACATGTATCTTTATAGATTGAGATCTACTGTAAACTGCACAAATATCAAGAAAAGAAGATTTTCACAGAAGTCAACATAAGCAAAATTGTCGATTGACATCTTGTTGGAGTTATTATCCTTATGAAGTAATTTCCTACAATTTCAAAGAATTTATTTGTAATTTCTGTAAACTTTACAAAAGTCTTCTAATTGATTAAATTAAGGGGCTAATATTAAACCAAATTTGGCCTCGATCATTAATAGGGTATCGGTTATGATTTTAATCTATTTTTACATGATTTCCAAAACCAAAGTAAAATCAAGTGAGCGACACAGGCTCTTGAGAGCCTCTAGTTAATTTAATGTATCACAAATTTTGCGAACAACGCCACTTATTCTTTTAATACTTGGCTTATCTGTGAAAAGGTTGCTACATATAGCAAAGATGAAGAAGATAAATGCCCTGTTAACAAGAGATAACTGTTGTCTGTTCTTTGGTCGGTTGTTGTCTCTTTGACATATTCCCCATTTCCTTTCTCAATTTTATTTTTTACAGAGTTTGTCTTTAGTGTCGTGTGGAGACAGTAGAGTGCCTCCCCGTGCTTCAAGATTATGCTTTTATAATATACTAGTTAATGGAGTGTGTGTCCGAGCGAGAACATCTTTATGTTCATTACTTTTGGAATATTCTTTGCTCCTTTCAATTGGTAAAACAGATAACAAAAAAACAAATCATGAAACTTCGAAAATGGAATAATACTTAATAATAAACTCGTACAAAGGGTATCTACACGTCTCAATCTTCAAAATCGATTATCTAAAAATACTACAATCGCTAACATTTTTAATAACAAAAATCGTGGATACCCTTCTATCTATAATTGTCATGCAAAAAAATTACTTACATGTCTCCGTCTTTACACCAACAATACGGTAAGGTCCACGTTTGATGGTCGCATATTTTCCTTAAATTTTGAAACTGATATCACTTGAAAAACTAGCAGTATTATATATTTACTCACATGAAACAAACCGGGATGCGGTATTCAGTACGTAGGTGAAACTGGACGATACTTATCTAAAAGAACACCTTTATCGTTTTAAAAGACCCCATAAATTCAAAAGTATCATTTACCAACGCCTTAAGAAGCACAATCATCCTTTTAAATATTTTACAGTTCAACCTTTAGAAGTAGTTAATAAGGAGTCTGGGGAATCTCATTCAAAAATTGTACGATCACAAAAAATAATTGAACTAAATAGGATTAAAAAATTACAGACAGTCTATCCTCTCGGTCTTAATGACAATATCATGGGAATTGGAAATATATCTAGAACAGATTCTGTTAACATTTTGGATATAGTTTCCAGAACAGTTCGTAAAACCCGTTCTCATGGGCGTAGAATATATCGCAATCAAAGAAAATTTCGTCATAGCAATACAAATATTTCGGACCTAATTTCTATTTCAAAAAACAACGGTAGACATTATCTATTAACCAAGCTCTGTTCTTTGCCTCTTAATAAATTACATCAAATTTTGGAGGAATGCAACACAATTCCATATTGCAGTCCTAAGTATGAAATTGTCCAAATTATAATTGCATATTGTTATTCTAAATTGTTTTTCCAAAATTGATCGCCCTGAAGATCACAAAAAAAAACATTTTATTAAAATTAAATATGTCAATAAAGGTTTTGATTTTGTAAATATTGCCGGTATTTTTAATGATCATTCTGTTAAAGAATAAATTCCTGGCTATTTTGATAATACTGAACTCCCTCTTATTTGTTATGTTTACAAAAATCTACTCGGAAATATGTGTTTAATTACAGCGAAGTGTGTAAAGATGTTAATATCAGTGACAATACACCTACCTCATGAAATTGCAGTAATTCCGAATACATTTATGGCCCCAGCTCCCATGTTATAACAGGAGACCTTAACATTGTTCGTGACCGAGAGTTGAAATCATTCCTCAGTAAAGGACCTAAAATATCGTCCCCCGTCAATTATTAATTGGAATGAATGTCGTTACATAATCCACGACTTACTCCGTACTTACTGCTCTAAATGGATAAAACGAGAAAAAGCTGACAAGAAATCATTAGATTCTTTTTTTAATTCGGTAATGAACATAGTTGATATACGTATTCAACATTTTAAAGATCATTTTACTCCTTACAACAACCATAATAGCCAAATTTCTCGTATCAAACATAAGCTAAAAGAACTCGCCAAGGAATGTTTTTGTCCCGGCTGATAAGGCTGCTAATAATATCATTATTGTTTGATGTAAATTTTACATTGAAGTTCTACAAAAGGAAATCACGAATTCACCAACATTCCAACTGACTTCATTTTCGGAAAATGACATCTATAACAAATATAAACTTTTAGCTACCTCTTTACAAGCAGAACCAAATACAATGAAAGTTCCAACTATGTACTGGCTTTTGAAGCTGCACAAAACTCCTTACAAGTATAGATTTATTTCGTCTTCAAGCCATTGTTCCACTACTAAACTATCTATTATACTTACTAGTACACTTGGTACAATAAAAAACCTGGTAATAATTTTTTCAAATGAGGCCTTTAAAAATAGTGGAATTAATTACTTTTGGAGTGTCAAAAATTCGTTGGAAGTACTTGATAAATTGCATGCTTGTATTGGTGATTTCTAATCTGTTTAAAGTTTTGATTTTTTACCCTATATACTACTTTGCCTCATAATCTTATTAAGAAAAAAATCACACACCTGATTAAATGGGCATTTAAAAAGTCGGAATGCGAAGATATATGTTCGAACTCTTTTAGGTCATTTTTTAGTAACAACAAACAAAAGAACTATGTCAATTGGACTTGCTTTGATACTATAACTGCCCTTGAATTTTTACTAATACCATTTTTGTTCGCTATGGAGATTCCGTATATCGTCAGATTATCGGAATTCCCATGGGGACTAACTGTGCACCACTTATTGCGGACCTGTTTCTGTATTGTTATGAGTTACAATTTATGACTAAAATCAGCAAAGACCCATCGAAACAACATCTGATTTAAAAATTTAATAACACTTTTAGATATTTAGATGATATATTGACTCTCAATAATGACGACTTCAGTATGCACACTAAAGAAATTTATCCTGCCGAACTGACTTTAGATAAAGCTAACACTACCAATGAACATTGCCCTTTCCTGGATCTTGATATCTATATCTTTAACGGGAAGCTTAATACCAAAATTTATGATAAAAGAGATGATTTTTCATTTTCTATTGTTAATTATCCATTTTTAGATGGTGACGTTCCTTTGTCACCATCTTATGGTGCTTATATATCTCAACTTGTTCGATTCGCTCGTGTATGTAACAACGAATTTGATTTCAACGAAAGAAATCTCTGTATTACTGAAAAATTATTACACCAGGGTTTTCGATATCACATACTAGTCAAAACATTTACTAAATTTTATCATCGGTACAAGGACATCATTCGTAAACATAAATCAACATCCAGACATCTTATACGTTCGGGTATTTCACATCAAATATTTTATGGTAATATTCTTTACAAAGCACAAAAATGTCGGCATTCACCTTAAAAGCTAAAACCAAACCTTTAAACAGACTTATTCGGAAAGGATATAGTTACGATACTGTTGTCAAGTCATTAAGGATTGCATAGTTTGGTATCAATATTGATTCACTCATAGGGTCTTTGCATCGGAAATAAACACATTTATTCTAAAACCAGTTATTGGCATGATACGGGTTATGTTCTTCTCATATATTTTATGATGGAGGGATTGTACTTGATTTTCATATGATGAAGACATAATCTTTCAATCAGTTTAATTGAGGTCTGGAGCTGGCATGTCAGTAACTGCTAGTAGCTAGTCCTTTGTTAATTTATGTATCATTGTCATTTTGCTTAGTTTCTTTTGTTACCTATTCTGACATCGGACTCGGACTTCTTTTGAACTGAGTTTTACTGTGCGTATTGCTATGTGTTTCTTTATTCTACATTGGCTAGAGTTATAGGGGAGGGTTATAGGGGGAGGGTTGAGATCTCACAAAACATGTTTAACCCCGCGGCATTTTTGCGCCTGTCCTAAGTCAGGAGCTTCTCGCCTTTGTTAGTCTTGTATGTTTTTTTTAATTTTAGTTCATTTATATGTTTTGGAGTTTAGTGTGACGTCCATTTTTACTGAACTAGTACACACTTTTATTTAGGGGCCAGCTGAGGACCACCTCCGGGTGCAGAATTTTCTCGCTGCGTTGAAGACCCATTGGTGGCCTTCGGCTGTTGTCTGCTCTTTGGTTGGGTTGTTGTCTTTTTGACATATTCCCCATTTCCATTTTCAATTTTACTTAGAGTTAGAATAAAAAGTATGGGAATTGGATATTTAACTTTTTCGCAAAAAATATGTGACTGTGCTTTTGTTCTATACAATCAATTACTTTTTCAGCTAAACAGCTTAAAAAAATCACATTTACTTTACAAAAAAGAATCGGGGTTAAAATCTTCAACCCTCATCCCAATCATTCTTAATTCAATAAATCTCCACTACGTAGTCATCACTACAGACCAATGTAATTGTTTGTAGATCTTAATTTGATCGTTTCTTATTTTAAGTTTGAACAGTTTCCCTCAATTCATTGATGGTATTGATATGTAAAGCCAATTCCGACTGATTGATATACAATAGAAAAGAAAGGATATGGGGTATCCATCAATGACACAAAATCAGTTCATGCACAGCAAAAACACAAATCAAAGGAACAGTACTTTTGACTGCTGTTCTTCATCGCAAAGTCACAGTGAGACCATGAACATGGAACAAAGACTTTCACCTCACTGAAAGTTAAAGGTTGCCCATGGCACCGCTGTTTGAGCGGAAAAGTTTGTGTTTATGTTAATTTTTATGTTAAATCACTGTCATAGGTAAGGGGGCGGTGGACAGTATCTAATCCTGCCATTTTCTATGTATATTTGTCTGTTCCAAGCCAGAAACATTTTATGAAGTTGGCGTTGTTTGCTGTCTGATTCGTTATAAATCAAGACGTCAATTTCCTCATTTGATTTTTTCCACATTTTTCATTGCGGGGCCTTTAAAAAATTGCTAAACGATATGCGTTTTGTTCATTGTTAATGGTGCCATCTATCCTTTTTGTGTTAAACCTGTTTACTTTACATAATCGTGTTCATTATAGAAGCAACTGCAAGACTTTTAAAGACATGTGACTGTCCAATGTCGTGCAAATTTACAAGGTATGATGCTAGGATTACGTCAACTATATTTCCCTCCGAATTTTATGCTGAGCAGTTTAAAAGATTCCTCGACGCAGACAAGGATTATCGGTAAGAATTCAAAGTAATAAAAAACTATCAGTTGTCATATAAAATTGCTTGGTAAAGATTATGGTTGCTGTATCCTTGACATTTACTTTAGGGCTATTTTTCATATATTCTATCGAAAGTTTATTAATTTAGAAATGAAGGTGTTTTCGTTAAAAGGGTAGAATAAAAAATATCCATACACTCATTAATAATATTGTACAAATTGATAGCTCTTTTTACCATGTTTTGCTGTTTTCTGATGTCATCTTGTGAATTTCTGTCATATACGGGATGTAAACTTGCGGTCCTTTTGCGTTTTCCCACAACAAATCATCTCCATTTATAAGTCCGCTTGGATCAATACTCCATTCCTGTAATTTCGCTATTGTCATTTCATAATAACCATTTATCTCTAAAGGAGACTTTGTAGATTTTGCTTTCTGCATTAAAGGTGTACATTAAGGCAAAGGCTATTTCCTCTGTCACCGTAGTTGTATTTAAATAACCTTGCTGTACTGAATACTCTTAACGGTTAAGTCCAGGGGTTTCTTTAGCATCTTTTATGTCTTCCAAGTTCATTAAAACAATTTCTCGAGCAGAAAGTGTTGGTATTGCATTTTGTAAAAATATTAAATATCGACTTTCTACAATTGGTCGAGACAAATCAGAACCAGAGTTCTAGTCATTACACAATGTATAGGCCTTACAATCTACACCTAGACCGTACTCTTTTCTTGCATGTTCACAAAGGAGTTTATTAAATTCATAGATGTGTTTTTTAGCACCGTGCATCCCTCTTATCCTTTTGTCTATCACATAAAGAGCATTTGCACTTGCATCGGTCATAGCTGATACCATGTTGTTAATTTTGTGAGCAGCACAGGTAAATGTATATAGATTTCCATTGACTTTTTTTCCATAATGAGTTTGGAAACACGTTTTTCGTTTGCAGCCCGATCAGACATTCTGGCACCAATACGGGATATTGAAAAACTATTCTCATCATTGTCTAACCCTAATTTATTTGCTAATCCATTCAATTCCTCTAACTGATCTTGTAGTTGCTTAACAGTATCATCAGCTTTTTCTGAACTTACTGGACTTACAGTTAAAGTAAAAAATTTAGGATTATTTGGATCGTCATTTGGTAAGAGCTTTACTGCATGTGCACCCCAGTGTATAAGATTTTTTGTCGTTCCGTCAGACTGATGACACAGCATTGTTTTTTCTTTAGACAATTCATATGCGGTTCTGATTTTTACCAACCCCCTGCCTCGGAAACCATACGTTGCACAGTTGATCGACTAGGTAGTTTAAGCTTTGTAGTATCATATTCCGTCATATTTTCCAATACAGTGCGTACGACCGACTGGATTGTATTTGCAGAAACACCTTTTGTTAGAGGATCATAATATAATAACCTGACCTCTCCTTTATATTTTCCACCAGATTGTGTTTCTAAATTTTTTCATTTCTTCAATTTTCATTTCTTGCATTTCACTATTAAGCTGATTTAGATTTTTGAGGTTTCCAACTATACCATTGTAGTACAGTTTCATTGATTCTGTGTCTGTTTCAAATTTTTCGTATGCTTCGTTTGATGCGTTTAGACTTCAGTAAACCTGAACCTCCCCCTTTTTCCTCCATGATTTCAAACATTTATGATTTTCAAAGAACAAACATTTATTGATTTAAAATTGTAACTCATGAGGGTACTTGTGGCTAATCTATGTAACCTTGTATCAAAATAAAGCGAAATATGCAATGTCGAATATACATTTTCATTGCGATTGTCAACTTTCGGTTTCCATTTTCGGAAAATTCACTGACCCCTTCGCGACTAAATTGACTCGTGCAACTTCTATTTTTGTCCAATCTTGTAATGTTATACATCATTTTCTTTGGGAATAATAATAACTTTCATCTGTGAACGCACTAAGATGTGCTGTCTGATGTAAGTCGGCAAATCACAAAAAACTTACCAAGCTCTGAAGGGTCCGGAAACGGTCATATATGCCAGACATGACCGATTTGGAAACTGAAAAGACCGAAATGATTTATTGGGATTTAGGTCTTTTTTTTTTTTACAGAAATAATTTCGGTCATTTCATTGAGATCAGGGTTTTATCGGTCGCCATTTTGAACTTATTTTTGTTTATAGATCATCAAGAAAAATAGATTTGTTTGAGACAAAATAAAAATTTTATTGATTTGTGTTAGTGATTTAATAATATTTATCATTAGTCTGTTGTTTATTCTATAATGTAAGTGAACACAATGTACAGGACTCTGTCGAGTCACACCGTGGGGTAAGTCTGGGTTCAAGCCACTAGGTTTGTTTACATAGTAATTATCACCACTTGAGGATAGTAATCAATGTCCAGGAAGTTTGAATTCGGCTTGGGTGTCGTTATTGTCTTGATTAAAGCCATAAAGGCCATGTACACAAATCTCACCTGTAAACACCTGTTAAGCAATAAAAACAATATGGCGATTTGCTGTGCATCAAATTTAACGTTTTAACCATTCTGACCTAGATTTTCCCAAAAAGATATTATTTTATTCATTAAAAAAGTCAAATAGCACTGTTGACTCGAGAATCAGTCCATTTTTATCCAAATAAAACATATAATCCATTTATAATCGATCAGCTGATTTGGTCAACGTTTGTTTAATATAGATTTATGTTTACTGAGTTTGCGCATGGAAAATGGGGATCAACATGGGTTAATTGATGATCTTATTTGAAAGATGGATTTTACTGTTAACTTTTCGGTAGGAAATGGCAGATAAAGATATTAATAGATTTACAAAAGTGGTAAAGCGTATAATTTATAGGAATGCAGAATTAAAAAAAAATGTTTAAAAAAGGAATTAAAACTAAATAACGTAATTTAGATTTGAAGCCATACAGCCTATTTAAGAAATATACTCAGCGAATGAACAATCTCGATTTCTTTTTGTTTTTTTTTGCACTTCCGATTTTTTTAAACCATCTTACTCACAGAATGTAATGGGCGTCATCCTTTCTTTTGTTTTCCTGGCTAAACTTCCGATTTTTACCCAAGTGAAGCCATACATTCTCTCTGGACTGTATTACAATGCAATTGTTTTTCATTGAACTGTTGTAATTGTGTACAAACTTCTGTTCAGATAAATTATTTATTTATTTAAAATCATGAATTTTATTATTAAATTCAATTGTTATCACTATACCAGACTTGAGTTATTTATTCAAAGAAAAGTTGAATCATAGTTTCCCCTTTTTGATCCTCTTATCGTAAACCAGGTGAATACACATTATCTTGTTGTGTATTTAATAGGTAATCACTTACACTCATCCAAACAGCAGCAATTTGAACAATACAAACGATATCTTGTACATGCAATAAGAAACTCAACACAGTTTATTAATTGGTTTACATAACTTTATTTCAAAATGATGAAACATGCCGTAATTATTCCTCTTTTAATTTATGCAAATTTAAAGGGTTATGCATACGACCTCAGTGATGCAATACACAACAACAAAACGTCTCCTCGTGTAGTTTCTAACTCAGAGACATCACTGTTACTGTTAGATCAGGGTACAGTTACACTTGTTTGACCCAATACTTCACAAAAAAGGACTTTACTTGTCCATGTGCAAGACTTGTCACCCTCAGAAAAATGCATTATTGTGCATCACGATATTATTACATCACAAAAAAAAATGACCGAAATGACTTGGGAAAATTTCCGGAGTCTGAACCCCATGATCGAATTTTCTGGTGCGACATCCCAAACAATCCTAATACCGCATTCTTCCCGTTAAACCCGTTTTCATTGGTCGAAATGCAAAAGGCTCGCCGCACAGCGCCAAAGAAAAATATCGTTTTAAAACAAAAGCGTAAACGACTGTTTAGGATTAATATAGATTAATCTATAATTAAACCGTAATCGACGAGACGCTAATCGATCGATAACCAGGATGCTCTGCATCTGCAACTTCATCACCTCATAACTTTTTTACTTTTTTACCAATTTTGATGAAAATTTGCAGACAAAAAGAATAAATACTGTATTTTTTTACGAAAATCGAAAAAGTTTGAAAAAAATATAATGAGTAGAAGTTCACTTTAAAACTACCGCTCCCAGATTCCCTGTAAATATTTAGATTTTTTGTGGATGGGCCTTACTACCAATGGTTCAATATAGATAACCAAAACCAATAACATCAAGCTTATTGGGATTCACCTTCATCTGGAACGCTCAAATCCAGATATTTGAAAGCCAACGATGTATAAGAATTTAAATTAAATTAACATTTTTGTTACAGGAAAAACTACATCAATCTACGTATTTATTTTGATCAACTGAAAACAATTGTGTCAAAACAGACACCAAAATATTCAGCTGGAGAAGTGTTTGGTATGTATTATTTGCTACTGTAAGGAGATGTCGTTGGTTCATATTCTTATATACTCAAAGACAACACTTATAACTATTAACGTGTAAATTGGCATAAAGCATTTTTATTCAAAACATCATTATGCAACCAGTCGATTTGATGCATTTTCTTTAGTATTTTCATCATGGTTATGATTATTATAATTGGATATTCTAATCCCAATTGAATATTCCAATACACACATTATGCTGAAGATACATTTTTGCGATTTACTTTGTTTCTTCATTATTGTAATAAACTTTATCTTTAACTTTTGTTGTATAAATTTCTATATATTCATTTAAATCACACGATCAAAATTTACCAGAGACAATTTTGTGTGGTTATTCTATTCAGGTAATTTTTGATTCGATGCTTTCAAAGCTCTTTGTCTAAAGCGAACGTAATTATATATGTTGAGCCAGCTGCATTCGATGTGACGCATTTATATTGTTTGAATACGAATTAAACATTTACATTGTATGAATACATAGCATACATTTATATTGTATGAATACGATACGAATTATTTACGTTTACATTAATATATATAAATACAAATTCGTTTCAATAATTTATTTCTTGAGTCAAAACATTTACATATTCCAACAGATACAATGGTAGAAATTGGTGTTATATGATAAAAACGTATATTGAAACTGCACAAACTATTTGCCTAGTTTTAATGCAATCGTTCCTCTTCGTAAGTCATTTAAAATCAAACGAAAACATCATACGAAAATTCACGTGGACTTCAAATTTATCTACTTGAAAGATTAAAATGGTTTTGTACAAACATGATTTAGATCATTAACATGAATCAGATCGCTTTGTTAAATACAATTGTTGTCATCATAAAAGAAGTTATTTCATACAAAGCTCGAACATTTAGAATTTAAACAAATTATCAAATACACCGCCAGAATATTCAGGGGAGTTATTTAAGTTATTGAAAGATATAAATTTGCATTTTCATTAATGAAATGAAACAAAATACTTACATCTGAAAAGGACGGCTTTGTAACATAAATAAACGCGACCCGAATTATTTGAACACATGTATCGTGTAGCCCTAGGAATTGTGCAGTTTTTAAATATAAAGTAATATTGAATAAGGTTGCGACCTTACATCTTTAATGGGGGCACTTTTTTAAATGAAGTTACAGTATTCTAAATTCTTTTAGCATTTTTTTTCAGAAGGGAAAATGTAGTAAAAACATTATTAATTTATTTCTGTCTACTGACGAAAATAGTTTGTTTCTTAAAAAAAGTCGACACATTATTTTCCTGAGACTAAAAATCGCTCCCCATCACCATTTCGAGGCACACGTGTCAAATCACCGTCGTTTTCTTGGGTTCATAGGGCACAGCTATTAGTTATTTCATTTGGTCGCCAAAGTAATTTTCTGTTTTTCGTCGATTTTATTTTAGAACTTGACATATTGGATATACATTTAGTTAGTGTATAAAAACTTTCAGATATCGGTTATATTTTTTTCATTAAAAAGAACATACAATATAAAAAAAGTGCAATGTAATGCCACTCGTATGGTTTAAACACACTATTGTAATGCAAGATGATATGTGACGTCATTATCGATTGGATGATGTCAGTTCAATTGTTGAGTTTACCTAAACTCAAACTTTAAGTTATCGTAAAGCAAAATCTTTACCTGACACGGAACCGACTAGTAGACGCAAAGAACGGAAAACAAAATACTCCTACTGCAGCTAAAAATACCATTGTTGTATAGAAATAAAAATGAAACGTTTGATCTTTATTTATATTTTCAGCTAACTTAGGAGGAATGATGGGATTGTTTTTAGGAGCTAGTATCGTAACAATGACTGAACTTGGAGAATTCGTGTTTACTAGTCTATGGTTATTCATCACTCGCTTTCAAACAGGTGGAAAGACAGTGAAACCAGCAAAAGCATAGCTTTTTAGAATTATTTTTATGATGTAATTTTGTACATAAGGAAATATGAAATTTTACCATGCTTGACTGATTGATTGCTCATTTGACATTTCTGAATAATCAATGTGTTACGTATTTGATGAATTACTTTTGATCATCGCATAAATGTGCGAATTTTTACCTCTCTTTTAAAAAAGAGAGGTGAAAGTTACCAAAGGGACATTTTAACTCATAAGTCGAAAACTTAAAACGCCATGGCAAAAAACGAAAACTACAAACTACCAAAATACAAACACAAAGAACCCCACAAAACACCGAGGCTGATCTCAGATACTCCGGAAAGGTAAGCGGATCCTGCCCCTCATGCGGCACTGTCGTGTTGCTCATGTAAGACTAAACCAATTGATAAGTCTTACTTGATATGTCACATTCGAGGAGAAGAGGACGGGATTGTGGTTACCATAATTGGAACATATCCGTCGTCCTCTGTGAAACAGATATATCATAACGGTCAACGAACTCCTGATGACATCCGTCAAATTTTCCAATGGATGATTTAAACTACAGCTTTTGGAAGTCTTGGTTTAGTAGCTTCCTTTTGAGTAGTAACCCTCTAGCAAGGAAATCATGATAGAAAATGCAAGTTCCGAATTATCTTGTCAACTGGGAGATATATAATCATATGCAGGCGCTTCTAGAATATTGCTACATAGAAATAAAAAGTTCGCAATCAGGAAGGTTGAATCGTCTTTTCTGTTGTAACCGACCATCGTTGTCAACTTCTAAATGTTATTCAAGAGGCAGAAGTAACTGTATCTGTTGTATCCTTTATTCCAAATAGCAGTTACTGTTCTTAGTTTTTTTTAAATCTATATGTAGATAATTGACAAATAAAAAGACATAGCTTATAACATAGTTTTAATTTTTGAAGCTCATCTATTCGAACATTTTGTCGAAAGCCAGTTTAAGTTCGAGTGTAATCAAGTGGTCATCGGTTGTTGTATATTTCATTTGTTTATATTTTTCGTTTTGTTTATTGTTTAAGTATGAATCTTGCCTTTCGTTTTCTCCTTTGAATTGTTTCACATTTGTTAACCCGGGGCCTTTTTATAGCTGATTATAAGCTATTGTGAATTTTCCATGTATTCATTCTATGTATCAATATTTTAGAAGCATTTGCATATGGATTATATATCTCCCAGTTGATACGATATTCCAGATATGGATTAAACACTGGTTGAAGACTGTACGGTAACCATGAGTTGTTCGAATCATTTTCCTTTGGTATTTGAAGGATTGTTGTCTCACTGACAGCTCCTTATTTGTATGCAGAATATATATGAAGGTAGAAATGTTTAGAATTGCTATATCTATTAAGCATGTTTCCTCTTAAATAACGTGGTCAGCGGTGGCCGAGTGGTCTAAGTAGTCGAACTACTGTATCACTTGCCTGTCAACACTGAGAACTACTGTATAATTTGCATGTCAACACTTAGGTTGTGAGTTCGAATCCCGCACGTGAAAGGTGTGTACGACTCCAATCTTAGTTGACTACGATTGTCATTTTTCCTACATAAGGTCGGTGGTTCTCTACAGGCACTCCGGCTTCCTCCACCCCTTAAAACTGGCCTCCACAAAATAGCAAAATAGTGCTGAAAGTGGATTTAAACACCAATTAATCAATCAACCAATCTTAAATAACGATTATTTCACCAATCAAGGCATGTTGCTCATTATTTACAAAAATAAGATAGACAGAAGCTGTAAACAGCTGAATTGATGATCAATATTAGATATAAAAAATAAAGTTAAATGACGGAAACCATAAAGGGGCCCATTATATGAGTTATTGCGCTTAAACAATTATTTTTTACGATCTTTAGCATTTCTGGTTAATGTTTTTCAAATCATGTATATTGGCAGAAACGTTAAACAGTAAAATGATACAAAGATCTACAAAAAAGGAAATGTGACTGAATCCATTAATTGACTTCTCAGTCTTTAGAATTCTATATTGTGTTTGTCGTTTGGCCTTTTTTTTTGTCATGGCGTTGTCAGTTAATTTTCGACTTGAGCGTTTGAATGTCCCTTTGTTTTCTCTTGCCTCTCCTTTGTAGAAGTGATTGACTCTCATTTTACGATGTTTTTATCATTTGATTGTTTTTGACTTCTATCTGGACAACTATGATAGATAGACAGAAACTCTACGCAGCTAAAATTACCAGAAATTCTCAATTTGCAGAAATTGCTCAATGACTGACACCATACACTGATGCCCTATAGGAGTCACTACACTTAAATGACAATTTTTGACTCATTAAAGAATATTTGTTTGTTATCTTGAATACTTTGACCGATAGACAGTCACTGTTAACAGAAAAAAAGGTCAACAATACAAGTTCTGAAAATGCTAATATGAATGAAACCTAAATTGACACTTTACATGCTTTATTGTCTTAAAGCCATGATTTATTTTTACCAATTTTAGTACTATTGGTTATTTATCATCATTTCACGATCATCTTTGTCTAGTTATGAAAGGAAACCAACAATAAAACACAGATTTCAATAGATTTTTGTTATTTCAATGTTTCCTATCGAAAAAGAAAATAACATTTTTTGCTTCCAACGCACATTTTGGATTTGCCCTCATCAGGAACGCTTAAGCCCCGAATTTTTGTTGGCGTCTTTGTCAGATTTGTTTTTATATATGTTTGTTCAAATTTTTTTTAATCAGTTGTGATTTATGACTGTGATGAATGTTTATACAGAATTGTCACATTAATTAATTATATCTGTTTATATTTTTCAATAGATATAGGACTGCTGCTCACAAGGAAGCTATTAAACCAAGAGTTCCAAATGGTGAAGTTGAAATCATCCCTTCGTAAATTTTACGGAAGCCATCACGAGTTGGTTGACCGTTATGGAATAACCTTTTCACAGTTGTCAGTTTGTTTTTGATCTATGAGTTTGACTGTCCCTCTGGTATCTTTTGTCCCTCTTTTAATATAACGGAACTATAAACAACGGTCATACACATGGGAGGTTTAGCTAGCTATAAAACCAGAATTAATCCACAATTTTCTTAAGAAAATACCTGTAACACGTCAAAGTATGGCGGTTGTTTTCCATTCGTCCCGTTGGTTGATATACTTGTCAGATTTTATGGACTTCCCTCTGTTTGAATAATCCTTGGAGTTCGTAATTTTTGTTAAGATGGTTCTTCCAAGAAGCTTTTCTGGATTTACCTATATCAAGAACGTTTAAATACAAAAATTGTAAAAATACTTGAATAAATAATAAGGTGTGTTACCGAAAGAGACCAAAAAAGAAAATTATTTCAAATAAGGTCAACTTTGACTGGGGCGGTTGGAACCTTAGTTTCATAAAAATTTCTACTGCATAAACTAAGAATTTAAGAAAAGTGTGTAGTACTTGGGCAGGAATACCCCCCCCCCCTTCCCCGTGTAAACGACATTTCTGTCCTAATTGGATTGTAGGTGCCTGCCCTGATATCTTCCATTTAAAAAAATATTAACTGTCAATAGCCTTTTTTACAATTGCACTTTTAGGGTTGTTTCGTACTCATATCGACAAATTTTAAAGGCTTTTTTTATTAGTCAATATTCGTTTTTGTTTAAATGTATTGCCATTTATACGAACTGCTAAATAGATAACTATGAAATTACTATAACGTTGCAAGTATTAGCTTTCTAACGCTCTATGTATAAGATTTCAGTGTTTCACTACATAACTCCGACCAAATACAAATTAAAAATACAACCATACCCATTGGAAATTAATAACAAATGACTATAATTTCCTTCCATTTTCAGAAATTTCTCAAAATCAAAATAAAACAGCTCATAATCATTTTGTTTTATTTTCGAACATATCAAAGTATAATTATGAACAAATTCTGCGAGGTTTATGGAATTATCCCAGTGGAGTAAAGATGATACGTTAGATGAGATATTACTTAAATTACATGATCATACTGGGGATTTATGATAATGAAGGGGAGGGACTATGGGGGGCTCGACACAGGGTCCTGTCCTCAAGTTCCTATGCGCTATCACAGCTGTTCTTAATATCAAAGCAAAAGTGAGGCCATAAAAAAAAAGCAAAAACGCTCGCTTCACTGAAATTTCAAGACGGCCCTAAGCACCGGCTTTAAGTGGAGTTCTTTGCTAAATTTTTGCATTGAAAAATTTAACAAGGCAATGCCAATAAATTCTAAATTACATCTGTCAAACAATTACTGCCATTAAAAAATAACACTTTATAAATGTGTTGCGTTCGAAGCGGTTTTCTTGATTTACCTTCACCCGGAACGCTCAAACTAATAAACTTGATATATACTTTTAAAGCTATATGACCAAACCAGACCTCACAAGAATAGTCAAATTTATCCTTTATACGGTGTGTATATTTCACATAAAGATTTTAAAATGGCGATACATACTCAGCCGAGTGGCTAACTGCGTAAATGTTCACAGGATCGATCCCGGACTCTAAAATAGAAATTTTGGAACAAAAATATTACTCTTTTGTTGCATTTTGCGCTCTAACGAAGGGTTAACTGTTATATATCTTCATTATTGTATTAAAAACCATAATATAACATATTCGAGACCTCCGATTATCAAGGTACAATTAAGAAGTAACTACAATTACCAAAGATCCATGAACAGGTAAACAATTATGAAAAGTGTTGAGACTCCATGACTTGAGCTCTAACTAAAGTGAGACCAGTGACGTCATCAGAACTAACCATTCTTGCTGATTATGCATTAATCGTTATTGTGATTCAAATTCGGATTGGTTAATGACACAAACAGGAGAAAGTTTAAACCATTGATTAAGGTAGATAGATTGGTTGATTGATTGTTGGTATTTAACGCCATTTTAAGTATTTTTGTGATTTTACTTTTTTCAGGACTCTTGGCAATATTAATAGTTGGTATTTAACGCCATTTTCAGCACTCTTGGCAATATCAATGTGTTGATAAATGGAGGAAGCCGGAGTACCCAGAGAGAACAACCGACTTTCGGCAGGAAACTTGTCATTTTATTCAACACAGATCGGAGTCAAATGAACCTGTCTCGCGCAGGGTTCGAAATCACAACCTCAGTGCTGACAGGTTATTGATCACTGTAGATGAACTACATAGACCAATTGGGCACTGCGGCCATCAAAATGTAGGTTGCGATAATGATCATGACACACTAGACAAAAAGTCGTCCTGAACATGCATGATATATTTGCCACTGGACGTTAAGTAAACATATAAGTTGCTTGGACAGTATGACACTGCAGCGATCAGCTGACCAACCATCTCATTTTGTCGACTGAAGTCTTGTAAATGAGAATTTCACTCATTCCTGCAAACTGTATACTAGTATATAATCAAACAACGTCTTTTTCTTTCAAAAGACTAGAGGTCCGGACATTTCCTTAATACACTTTTTATAGCTAATTACTTGAAAGAAATTGAACTGGAAAATACTCCTCTGCCACGATTGCAATTGTATGAAGGAGCTGTATCCAAACGGCATACCAGGTTATTTTAAATTTAATTTATATGGTCATTGTACTGAAATACGTCATTTAGTTAATTACTTCATGTAAAGATGGCTACGTACTACGTGTTTCATCAACGTTTGTACTTTAAAACCAATATTCTATGATAATTCTGTAAATTCACACAAAAGGGGGCATTTGATTTTGTATGCCTTAACAACAGACGGCGAACAATTTGCCATGTCATCTTAAACATTCTTCGACTAAACAGACATATGTGTTGTCTTTGAACCACAGATATTTCACGAGGCTGATATCGTGGCAGATATCTAAGGTGGCATTTATATGGTTTCTGAGAGAGTGGCGGTAATAGGAGGACTTTTAATGGATGGAATTTACTTAATCGTCCTTTGCTGTGCAGGCTTTTTGATTGCTCGTGGCATAGCGACATGCATTTTGTTTCGATTTAATTCACATCATCAGTGAATGTCTAATATGATTCACCGACTGTTTTTCATATCTAATGAGCACAACCACTGAAGACATAACGTAACTGTAAAAATATAACCCGTAGTTTCTAAGTCTGAAATATTCCAGTGTACAATGCCACATATGTGGACTGTGATCGATATCATGCGGGGACAGCACATTTTGTCGCTTCGAACAAGATAGGCCAATAAAAATCGTCCAGTATTTCGTTATATAGACCTTTTTAGTGAATGAATAGTATAGTACGGAATGCACAGATAAAAGAAGTATTTCCAAAACTAAGTTTTATTAGCGTCTACCTGTAAATGATAGAATCAGGTTGCATTGATAAAGATTTTCACTAGACAGGAGGTTTCTTCGAGATCAGAAAAACCATTTTCTTTCTCAAGTTGTATCCTTGTGTCTCTTTCATAAATGAATGTTCGTGTTTTACTATGTTTAAACTTATATTTGCATAGAATATAATTTATTAACTTAAAAAGTGTTTTGTTTATACTATGAATCGTTAGAGGAATGTCTTGACCATAAAAATCATTAAAGTAGGAATGTAAATATAAAATTAAGATTTATTTGGTAGAGAATATCCGCAAGTATACGTATCCGTTGGCAGTTGCTGTACATCTTGTTTATCTTCGTCTGGAGCATTAGACAACACGAGCTGAAACAGATGGTTGGAGTAGAGCAAATATCATCAAAGTATTGAATTACATAAGCATAAGTTGATTGAGAATAGAAAGGTACATGTGCATGGAAGAACTACATATGGCAAAAAACAATCTCAAGAACAATTACGAATAAACCATTGAAATAACGGCAATCATAGATAAAGTTCAGTGCATGTAGCATGAAAACATACATTAAAAGTCTCTTTCTGTTTTACTTTTACTTCTAACATTATCTTTTGTATTATGATCATTATAAAATGTTTTAATGGTATTATTTTAATTTATTTCAAAATTGTGAGTGTGCGTCTTTGTCTGCCTGTCTATAAATACCCTAAATAAAAAAATCATACTTTCATGATGAAAACTCAATTAACAAAAAAAAACAGTCGAAAAACCCAAAATAAACAATCTATGATTATTTCATTCAAACCTAAATATATTTCGCATCAAAACAAACAGTAACTAACTTATTCTTGGCCGATTTATACTTTTTAATTTAAAATAATCTAAACTAGTAACTGTCTTGAGTAAAATTAAATATTTCAAACGCGTTTTAAATTGAAATATCGTATCACACTCGACGCAGTGGTAGAATCTATATTTATATACATGCATATAAATATATATTGACCAAAAATGAGAAAATTCTTTACGTTCTACATTATCATTGGACAAACATTTTAACGAGTATCGAACAACAATCCACAAAACACTACACCGCAAAATGACGAACAAGGCCGACCCCATCCAAATACTGAGGAGGTAAACAGGTGCTGCAAAAAAGATGAGCAGTTCCTACAAACTTTTGCTTTTGTATAGACTCACGTGGTTTTCTGCATTTACATTTCTCACATCCAATCCACAATCACCACCTTGAAACCCATGTTTACAGTACTTATTGCACATCACATCGGAACAATGGGTTGTAATTATATAGCATATATTTTTGGGTTTTGTCGTGAATATATATAAATATAACAACTATTTTCATAACACATAATAGCATGTTCAAGTTATATTTTCCGGCATTTATATATGTATTGACCATTTGATAAAAGAAGAGAACTTATAGTTGTTAATTTCTGTGTCATTTGGTCTCTTGTGGAGAGTTGTCTCATTGGCAATCATACCACATCTTCTTATTTTTATATTAAGTTTGATAAGATTCTGTTAAAGTGTATGATAAAGAAAGTAGAAAAGTCCTAACTCTCAACGGCACTAAAAGGACTATTAAAAGCACATAATTTGTCTAAAATATCCACACAGGTTTTTATTTACACTCAAGAAATAATAAATTTTATATTTTCATATGTCTTTATATCCCAATTGATAAGTTCTTTAAGAGTATTCTGGAAACAAGCCAACATAACATAAATCATAGTTACAGTTACAAAAAAAGCCAGGATGAAACGATATTGCGAAAAGAAAAAAAGTAAAATAACAAGAATAACGATCTCCAAGGAAAATTCAAAACGGAAAGTCCTTTAACAAATGGCAAAATCAAAAGGTCAAACACATAAAACGAATGGAAAACAACTGTCACATTCCTGACTTGGTACAGGCATTTCCTTATGTTTATAATGGTGGATTAAACCTGGTTTTATAGCTAACTAAACCTCTCACTTGTATGACAGTCGCATGAAATTCTATTATATTGCGAAGAGTAGAAACAACAACTTCATTATACCATGCTGATCACCTCAATTAAAAACAAAGTTCTAGTTAACAACATTGAACACGAATGTTTAAAATTGAATAATTTAGTTGATTTTATAGACTTACGTGGCTGGTTGCATTTACAAATTTCGCATCCATCAGCCTCAATTTGAAACCCATTTTCACAGTTCATATAGCACATCGCACCGGAACAATAAGCTGCAATTATAAAACATAACGTTTGAGTTTGATATAATTTTTGTAATTAGTGTAAGAGGTTTTCCATTTGAAAATTAATTTTTAACGCAATTCATTTACTTCATTGTAGTACTAAGTCAGGAAAATGGTCATTGTTATATTATAGTTCGTTTCTGTGTGTGTTACATTTAATGTTGTGTGTTTGTTGTGTCGTTTGTTGTGTCGTTTGTTGTGTCGTTCCCTCAGTTTTAGTTTGTAACCCGGATTTGTTTTTATCTCTATCGATTTATGAGTTTTCGAACAGCGGTATACTACTGTTGCCTTTATTTGAAAAACACCTAATGGAAGGGAATATGAAATGATAGTTGACAGTTTTTATTTGTTTTTGTTTTTTCGTTTTTTTGTAGATTCAGTAGAAAAAAAAACTTAATTCTATCATACTGATAAGGTCAATAAAACATGAAGTTTGAGTTTATAGATATAAGAAGATGTGGTATGAGTGCCAATGAAACAACTCTCCATCCCAGTAAAAATTTATAAAGGTAAACCATTATAGGTCGCAGTACGGTCTTCAACACGGAGCCTTGGCTCACACCGAACAGCAAGCTATAAAGGGCCCCAAAAAATTACTAGTGTAAAACCATTCAAACGGGAAAACCAACGGTCTAATCTATATAAAAAACGAGAAACGAGAAACACTTATGAACCACATCAACAAACGACAACTACTGAACATCAGATTCCTAACTTAGAATAGGTGCAAACAAATGCAGCGGGTTTAAACGTTTTAATGGTACCAAACCTTCACCCTTTTTCTGAACAATAGTGTAACATCACAACATAGAAAGACACACTATAAAATATCAACTGAAATAGCTTAACTCAATCAAAGGACATATTAACACCATTGAACATACACTGAACAAATAAATTTGACCTATGACACAATGTAAATACAAAATAAATAAACTAAGGGAAGAATAATAAAAGTAACATGTTATATCGGTAAGAAATGTTAAACAATTAAAGAAAAACAATATGCTCGAACAAAAATTTCAGCTATTTGCAATAACTTTAAACACAGGTAAATGAAAATAATTTTGTTGTTAGGTATACGTGTACAGTACCAATAGAGAAAGGAAATATTTTTACAAAATAAATAATATTGATGTTCATAGTACGAAGTGAAAATTTATAGTTATACCAAACACTTATCAAAGCTGGTATATAGACCAGATATAACCCTGAATAACATTATATAACAAAAAAGCAATACAATTAGTATCAACAGGTCAAATAAACAAGAAAGTACGATTTGAGAGTACTCGCAGTTACTGACAGCTAGTTAAAAGCCAAAACAATTTATAATAAAAAATCATGCATCAGAGACTAAAATCAACTAAAACACATCCCGGGGATTTAGTATTTTAACGTCATTACTTCACTAAGCAAAACCCCAATAAACTTATTCTGAATACGACATAATTTAGTTGATTGCATAGACTTACATGGCTTTTTGCATTTACATATCTCACATCCATCAGCACCAATGTGAAATCCATTTTCACAATTCATAAAACACATCGCATCGGAACAATGGGCTGTATTATTAAAACATAACTTCTGAGTTTGATAAAGTAACACTGTATAAAATATAAAATTGAGAATGGAAATGGGGAATGTGTCAAAGAGACAACAACCCGACCATAGAACAGACAACAGCAGAAGGTCACCAACAGGTCTTCAATGCAGCGAGAAATTCCCGCACCCGGAGGCGTCCTTCAGCTGGCCCCTAAACAAATATGTATACTAGACCAGTGATAACGGACGTCATACTAAACTCCAAATTATACACAGGAAACTAAAATTAAAAATGATACAAGACTAACAAAGGCCAGAGGCTCCTGACTTGGGACAGGCGCAAAAATGCGGCGAGGTTAAACATGTTTTTTGAGATCTCAACCCTCCCCCTATACCTCTAGCCAATGTAGAAAAAACAAACGCACAACAGTTAATCTATATTTAAAGTAAGTTTTATTTCTATCTTATCAAATATCCAGGAGTTAAGGTCCTCCCATAATTTTGATATATACGGACAAGACCAGAATATATGTTCTATTGTTTCGACCCTTTACACCCAAAACTACACTTATTTGTATCTTTCACTTTTATTTTAAAGGGCAGTTCATTCGTGCCTAAAATTCGATGTATTATTATGTATTGAAACCACTGTAGTTTTGAAATCTTGGTAATATAAAAGGGCAATATATGGATATTTTTCAAATTGTAGTTTGTATTGAGAATTAAAGACCATTTTTGTTCACATTTCTGTTTAAAGAGGTACTAAAACGCTAAAATCATGTTTATCTTATTCTAAAGTTCGTAATTAACGTTTAGAAATACAAAAAACCCGATAAATCCGGCAAAGTTGACTTTAAATGAATCTGGCTATTTATTTTAGGTACTTTTGTCATATAGCTCTTCAACGGTTTCGGTACTTATACATCTTCGGATTTCAAATGTTTGGCTTTGAGCGTTCCTGATGAAGGTAAATCCAGAAAAGCCCTTCGGACACATAGAATTATTAAACGTGTTGGTTTCAATTTTTTACATCACTTGGTCGATACCTCTGCTGGTGGACTATCATTCCCCGAGGGTATCATCAGCTCAGTAGTCAGTTTTTCGGTACTGACATGATTTAACAAACTTTACTAAAATTGTCCGTTTAATTAAATTTTGAAATCAGTAAGAAACTAAGGTTTCAACTCCCTCAGGCAAAGTTGACTTTAGATGAATTTGGCTACTAGTATTTATTTTAGGTATTTTTGTCATATAGCTCTTTAACGGTTTCGGTACTTATACATCTTCGGATTTCAAATGTTTGGCTTTGAGCGTTCCTGATGAAGGTAAATCCAGAAAAGCGCTTCGGACGCATAGAATTATTAAACGTGTTGTTTTCAATTTTTTACATCACTGGGTCGATACCTCTGCTGGTGGACTAACAGTCACCGAGGGTATCATCAGCTCAGTAGTCAGTATTTCGGTACTGACATCATTTCACAAACTTTACTAAAATTGTCCGTTTAATTAAATTTTGAAATTAGTAAGAAACTGAGGTTTCAACCCCCTCAGGCAAAGTCGACTTTAGACGAATTTGGCTATTTATTTTAGGTATTTTTGTCATATAGCTCTTCAACGGTTTCGGTACTTATACATCTTCGGATTTCAAATGTTTGGCTTTGAGCGTTCCTGATGAAGGTTAATCCAGAAAAGCGCTTCGAACGCATAGAATTATTAAACGTGTTGTTTTCAATTTTTTACATCACTGGGTCGATACCTCTGCTGGTGGACTATCAGTCCCCGAGGGTATCATCAGCTCAGTAGTCAGTATTTCGGTACTAACATCATTTCACAAACTTTACTAAAATTGTCCGTTTAATTAAATTTTGAAATCAGTAAGAAACTAAGGTTTCAACTTCCTCAGGCAAAGTTGACTTTAGATGAATTTTGCTATTTATTTTAGGTATTTTTGTCATATAGCTCTTCAACGGTTTCGGTACTTATACATCTTCGGATTTCAAATGTTTGCCTTTGAGCGTTCCTGATGAAGGTAAATCCAGAAAAGCGCTTCGGACGCATAGAATTATTAAACGTTTGGTTTTCAATTTTTTACATCACTGGGTCGATACCTCTGCTGGTGGACTATCAGTCCCCGAGGGTATCATCAGCTCAGTAGTCAGTATTTTGGTACTGACATGATTTAACAAACTTTATTAAAATTGTCCGTTTAATTAAATTTTGAAATTAGTAAGAAACTGAGGTTTCAACTCCCTCAGGCAAAGTTGACTTTAGACGAATTTGGCTATTTATTTTAGGTATTTTTGTCATATAGCTCTTCAACGGTTTCGGTACTTATACATCTTCGGATTTCAAATGTTTGGCTTTGAGCTTTCCTGATGAAGGTTAATCCAGAAAAGCGCTTCGAACGCATAGAATTATTAAACGTGTTGTTTTCAATTTTCTACATCACTGGGTCGATACCTCTGCTGGTGGACTATCAGTCCCCGAGGGTATCATCAGCTCAGTAGTCAGTATTTCGGTACTGACATGATTTAACAAACTTCACTAAAATTGTCCGTTTAATTAAATTTTGAAATCAGTAAGAAACTAAGATTTCAACTCCCTCAGGCAAGGTTGACTTTAGATGAATTTGGCTATTTATTTTAGGTATTTTTGTCATATAGCTCTTCAACGGTTTCGGTACTTATACATCTTCGGATTTCAAATGTTTGGCTTTGAGCGTTCCTGATGAAGGTAAATCCAGAAAAGCGCTTCGGACGCATAGAATTATTAAACGTGTTGTTTTCAATTTTTTACATCACTGGGTCGATACCTCTGCTGGTGGACTATCAGTCCCCGGGGATATCATCAGCTCAGTAGTCAGTATTTCGGTACTGACATGATTAAACAAACTTTACTAAAATTGTCCGTTTAATTAAATTTTGAAATTAGAAAGAAACTCAGGTTTCAACTCCCTCAGGCAAAGTTGACTTTAGATGAATTTGGCTATTTATTTTAGGTATTTTTGTCATATAGCTCTTCAACGGTTTCGGTACTTATGCATGTTCGGATTACAAATGTTTGGCTTTGAGCGTTCCTGATGAAGGTAAATCCAGAAAAGCGCTTCGGACGCATAGAATTATTATACGTGTTGTTTTCAATTTTTTACATCACTGGGTCGATACCTCTGCTGGTGGACTATCAGTCCCCGAGAGTATCATCAGCTCAGTAGTCAGTATTTCGGTACTGACATGATTTAACAAACTTTACTAAAATTGTCCGTTTAATTAAATTTTGAAATTAGTAAGAAACTAAGGTTTAACTCCCTAAGGCAAAGTTGACTTTAGATGAATTTGGCTATTTATTTTAGGTATTTTTGTCATATAGCTCTTCAACGGTTACGGTACTTATACATCTTCGGATTTCAAATGTTTGGCTTTGAGCGTTTCTGATGAAGGTAAATCCAGAAAAGCGCTTCGGACGCATAGAATTATTAAACGTATTGGTTTCAATTTTTTACATCACTTGGTCGATACCTCTGGTGGTGGACTATCATTCCCCGAGGGTATCATCAGCTCAGTAGTCAGTTTTTCGGTACTGACATGATTTAACAAACTTTACTAAAATTGTCCGTTTAATTAAATTTTGAAATCAGTAAGATACTATGGTTTCAACTCCCTCAGGCAAAGTTGACTTTAGATGAATTTGGCTATTTATTTTAGGTATTTTTGTCATATAGCTCTTCAACGGTTTCGGTACTTATACATCTTCGGATTTCAAATGTTAGGCTTTGAGCGTTCCTGATGAAGGTAAATCCAGAAAAGCGCTTCGGACGCATAGAATTATTAAACGTGTTGTTTTCAATTTTTTACATTACTGGGTCGATACCTCTGCTGGTGGACTATCAGTCCCCGAGGGTATCATCAGCTCAGTAGTCAGTATTTCGGTACTGACATGATTTAACAAACTTTACTAAAATTGTCCGTTTAATTAAATTTTGAAATCAGTAAGAAAGTAAGGTTTCAACTACCTCAGGCAAAGTTGACTTTAGATGAATTTGGCTATTTATTTTAGGTATTTTTGTCATATAGCTCTTCAACAGTTTCGGTACTAATGCATCTTCGGATTTCAAATGTTTGGCTTTGAGCGTTCCTGATGAAGGTAAATCCAGAAAAGCGCGTCGGACGCATATAATTATTAAACGTGTTGGTTTCAATTTTTTACATCACTTGGTCGATACCTCTGCTGGTGGACTATCATTCACGAGGGTATCATCAGCTCAGTAGTCAGTTTTTCGGTACTGACATGATTTAACAAACTTTACTAAAATTGTCCGTTTAATTAAATTTTGAAATCAGTAAGAAACTATGGTTTCAACTCCCTCAGGCAAAGTTGACTTTAGATGAATTTGGCTATTTATTTTAGGTATTTTTGTCATATAGCTCTTCAACGGTTTCGGTACTTATACATCTTCGGATTTCAAATGTTTGGCTTTGAGCGTTCCTGATGAAAATAAATCCAGAAAAGCGCTTCGGACGCATAGAATTAATAAACGTGTTGTTTTCAATTTTTTACATTACTGGGTCGATACCTCTGCTGGTGGACTATCAGTCCCCGAGGGTATCATCAGCTCAGTAGTCAGTATTTCGATACTGACATGATTTAACAAACTTTACTAAAATTGTCCGTTTAATTAAATTTTGAAATCAGTAAGAAACTAAGGTTTCAACTACCTCAGGCAAAGTTGACTTTAGATGAATTTTGCTATTTATTTTAGGTATTTTTGTCATATAGCTCTTCAACGGTTTCGGTACTAATGCATCTTCGGATTTCAAATGTTAGGCTTTGAGCGTTCCTGATGAGGGTAAATCCAGAAAAGCGCTTCGGACGCATAGAATTATTAAACGTGTTGTTTTCAATTTTTTACATCACTGGGTCGATACCTCTGCTGGTGGACTATCAGTCCCCGAGGGTATCATCAGCTCAGTAGTCAGTATTTCGGTACTGACATGATTTAATAAACTTTACTAAAATTGTCCGTTTAATTAAATTTTGAAATCAGTAAGAAACTAAGGTTTCAACTCCCTCAGGCAAAGTTGACTTTAGATGAATTTTGCTATTTATTTTAGGTATTTTTGTCATATAGCTCTTCAACGGTTTCGGTACTTATACATCTTCGGATTTCAAATGTTTGGCTTTGAGCGTTCCTGATGAAGGTAAATCCAGAAAAGCGCTTCGGACGCATAGAATTTTTAAACGTGTTGTTTTCAATTTTTTACATCACTGGGTCGATACCTCTGCTGGTGGACTATCAGTCCCCGAGGGTATCATCAGCTCAGTAGTCAGTATTTCGGTACTGACATGATTAAACAAACTTTACTAAAATTATCCGTTTAATTAAATTTTGAAATAAGTAAGAAACTAAGGTTTCAACTCCCTCAGGCAAAGTTGACTTTAGATGAATTTGGCTATTTATTTTAGGTATTTTTGTCATATAGCTCTTCAACGGTTTCGGTACTTATACATCTTCGGATTTCAAATGTTTGGCTTTGAGCGTTTCTGATGAAGGTAAATCCAGAAAAGCGCTTCGGACGCATATAATTATTAAACGCGTTGTTTTCAATTTTTTACATCACTGGGTCGATACCTCTGCTGGTGGACTATCAGTCCCCGAGAGTATCATCAGCTCAGTAGTCAGTATTTCGGTACTGACATGATTTAACAAACTTTACTAAAATTGTCCGTTTATTTAAATTTAGAAATTAGTAAGAAACTAAGGTTTCAACTCCCTCAGGCAAAGTTGACTTTAGATGAATTTGGCTATTTATTTTAGGTATTTTTGTCATATAGCTCTTCAACGGTTTCGGTACTTATGCATCTTCGGATTTCAAATGTTTGGCTTTGAGCGTTCCTGATGAAGGTAAATCCAGAAAAGCGCTTCGGACGCATAGAATTATTAAACGTGTTGTTTTCAATTTTTTACATCACTGGGTCGATACCTCTGCTGGTGGACTATCAGTCCCCGAGGGTATCATCAGCTCAGTAGTCAGTATTTCGGTACTGACATGATTTAACAAACTTTACTAAAATTGTCCGTTTAATTAAATTTTGAAATTAGTTAGAAACTAAGGTTTCAACTCCCTCAGGCAAAGTTGACTTTAGATGAATTTGGCTATTTATTTTAGGTATTTTTGTCATATAGATCTTCAACGGTTTCGGTACTTATACATCTTCGGATTTCAAATGTTTGGCTTTGAGCGTTCCTGATGAAGGTAAATCCAGAAAAGCGCTTCGGACGCATAGAATTATTAAACGTGTTGTTTTCAATTTTTTACATCACTGGGTCGATACCTCTGCTGGTGGACTATCAGTCCCCGAGGGTTTCATCAGCTCAGTAGTCAGTATTTCGGTACTGACATGATTTAACAAACTTTACTAAAATTGTCCGTTTAATTAAATTTTGAAATCAGTAAGAAACTAAGGTTTCAACTCCCTCAGGCAAAGTTGACTTTAGATGAATTTTGCTATTTATTTTAGGTATTTTTGTCATATAGCTCTTCAACGGTTTCGGTACTTATACATCTTCGGATTTCAAATGTTTGGCTTTGAGCGTTTCTGATGAAGGTAAATCCAGAAAAGCGCTTCGGACGCATATAATTATTAAACGTGTTGTTTTCAATTTTTTACATCACTGGGTCGATACCTCTGCTGGTGGACTATCAGTCCCCGAGAGTATCATCAGCTCAGTAGTCAGTATTTCGGTACTGACATGATTTAACAAACTTTACTAAAATTGTCCGTTTAATTAAATTTAGAAATTAGTAAGAAACTAAGGTTTCAACTCCCTCAGGCAAAGTTGACTTTAGATGAATTTGGCTATTTATTTTAGGTATTTTTGTCATATAGCTCTTCAACGGTTTCGGTACTTATGCATCTTCGGATTTCAAATGTTTGGCTTTGAGCGTTCCTGATGAAGGTAAATCCAGAAAAGCGCTTCGGACGCATAGAATTATTAAACGTGTTGTTTTCAATTTTTTACATCACTGGGTCGATACCTCTGCTGGTGGACTATCAGTCCCCGAGGGTATCATCAGCTCAGTAGTCAGTATTTCGGTACTGAGATGATTTAACAAACTTTACTAAAATTGTCCGTTTAATTAAATTTTGAAATTAGTTAGATACTAAGGTTTCAACTCCCTCAGGCAAAGTTGACTTTAGATAAATTTGGCTATTTATTTTAGGTATTTTTGTCATATAGCTCTTCAACGGTTTCGGTACTTATACATCTTCGGATTTAAAATGTTTGGCTTTGAGCGTTTCTGATGAAGGTAAATCCAGAAAAGCGCTTCGGACGCATAGAATTATTAAACGTATTGGTTTCAATTTTTTACATCACTTGGTCGATACCTCTGGTGGTGGACTATCATTCTCCGAGGGTATCATCAGCTCAGTAGTCAGTTTTTCGGTACTGACATGATTTAACAAACTTTACTAAAATTGTCCGTTTAATTAAATTTTGAAATCAGTAAGATACTATGGTTTCAACTCCCTCAGGCAAAGTTGACTTTAGATGAATTTGGCTATTTATTTTAGGTATTTTTGTCATATAGCTCTTCAACGGTTTCGGTACTTATACATCTTCGGATTTCAAATGTTAGGCTTTGAGCGTTCCTGATGAAGGTAAATCCAGAAAAGCGCTTCGGACAAAAGAATTATTAAACGTGTTGTTTTCATTTTTTTACATTACTGGGTCGATACCTCTGCTGGTGGACTATCAGTCCCCGAGGGTATCATCAGCTCAGTAGTCAGTATTTCGGTACTGACATGATTTAACAAACTTTACTAAAATTGTCCGTTTAATTAAATTTTGAAATCAGTAAGAAAGTAAGGTTTCAACTACCTCAGGCAAAGTTGACTTTAGATGAATTTGGCTATTTATTTTAGGTATTTTTGTCATATAGCTCTTCAACGGTTTCGGTACTAATGCATCTTCGGATTTCAAATGTTTGGCTTTGAGCGTTCCTGATGAAGGTAAATCCAGAAAAGCGCTTCGGACGCATATAATTATTAAACGTGTTGGTTTCAATTTTTTACATCACTTGGTCGATACCTCTGCTGGTGGACTATCATTCACGAGGGTATCATCAGCTCAGTAGTCAGTTTTTCGGTACTGACATGATTTAACAAACTTTACTAAAATTGTCCGTTTAATTAAATTTTGAAATCAGTAAGAAACTATGGTTTCAACTCCCTCAGGCAAAGTTGACTTTAGATGAATTTGGCTATTTATTTTAGGTATTTTTGTCATATAGCTCTTCAACGGTTTCGGTACTTATACATCTTCGGATTTCAAATGTTTGGCTTTGAGCGTTCCTGATGAAAATAAATCCAGAAAAGCGCTTCGGACGCATAGAATTAATAAACGTGTTGTTTTCAATTTTTTACATTACTGGGTCGATACCTCTGCTGGTGGACTATCAGTCCCCGAGGGTATCATCAGCTCAGTAGTCAGTATTTCGATACTGACATGATTTAACAAACTTTACTAAAATTGTCCGTTTAATTAAATTTTGAAATCAGTAAGAAACTAAGGTTTCAACTACCTCAGGCAAAGTTGACTTTAGATGAATTTTGCTATTTATTTTAGGTATTTTTGTCATATAGCTCTTCAACGGTTTCGGTACTAATGCATCTTCGGATTTCAAATGTTTGGCTTTGAGCGTTCCTGATGGGGGTAAATCCAGAAAAGCGCTTCGGACGCATAGAATTATTTAACGTGTTGTTTTCAATTTTTTACATCACTGGGTCGATACCTCTGCTGGTGGACTATCAGTCCCCGAGGGTATCATCAGCTCAGTAGTCAGTATTTCGGTACTGACATGATTTAATAAACTTTACTAAAATTGTCCGTTTAATTAAATTTTGAAATCAGTAAGAAACTAAGGTTTCAACTCCCTCAGGCAAAGTTGACTTTGGATGAATTTGGCTATTTATTTTAGGTATTTTTGTCATATAGCTCTTCAACGGTTTCGGTACTTATACATCTTCGGATTTCAAATGTTTGGCTTTGAGCGTTCCTGATGAAGGTAAATCCAGAACAGCGCTTCGGACGCATAGAATTATTAAACGTGTTGTTTTCAATTTTTTACATCACTGGGTCGATACCTCTGCTGGTGGACTATCAGTCCCCGAGGGTATCATCAGCTCAGTAGTCAGTATTTCGGTACTGACATGATTAAACAAACTTTACTAAAAGTATCCGTTTAATTAAATTTTGAAATAAGTAAGAAACTAAGGTTTCAACTCCCTCAGGCAAAGTTGACTTTAGATGAATTGGCTATTTATTTTAGGTATTTTTGTCATATAGCTCTTCAACGGTTTCGGTACTTATACATCTTCGGATTTCAAATGTTTGGCTTTGAGCGTTTCTGATGAAGGTAAATCCAGAAAAGCGCTTCGGACGCATATAATTATTAAACGCGTTGTTTTCAATTTTTTACATCACTGGGTCGATACCTCTGCTGGTGGACTATCAGTCCCCGAGAGTATCATCAGCTCAGTAGTCAGTATTTCGGTACTGACATGATTTAACAAACTTTACTAAAATTGTCCGTTTAATTAAATTTAGAAATTAGTAAGAAACTAAGGTTTCAACTCCCTCAGGCAAAGTTGACTTTAGATGAATTTTGCTATTTATTTTAGGTATTTTTGTCATATAGCTCTTCAACGGTTTCGGTACTTATGCATCTTCGGATTTCAAATGTTTGGCTTTGAGCGTTCCTGATGAAGGTAAATCCAGAAAAGCGCTTCGGACGCATAGAATTATTAAACGTGTTGTTTTCAATTTTTTACATCACTGGGTCGATACCTCTGCTGGTGGACTATCAGTCCCCGAGGGTATCATCAGCTCAGTAGTCAGTATTTCGGTACTGACATGATTTAACAAACTTTACTAAAATTGTCCGTTTAATTAAATTTTGAAATTAGTTAGAAACTAAGGTTTCAACTCCCTCAGGCAAAGTTGACTTTAGATGAATTTGGCTATTTATTTTAGGTATTTTTGTCATATAGATCTTCAACGGTTTCGGTACTTATACATCTTCGGATTTCAAATGTTTGGCTTTGAGCGTTCCTGATGAAGGTAAATCCAGAAAAGCGCTTCGGACGCATAGAATTATTAAACGTGTTGTTTTCAATTTTTTTACATCACTGGGTCGATACCTCTGCTGGTGGACTATCAGTCCCCGAGGGTTTCATCAGCTCAGTAGTCAGTATTTCGGTACTGACATGATTTAACAAACTTTACTAAAATTGTCCGTTTAATTAAATTTTGAAATCAGTAAGAAAGTAAGGTTTCAACTACCTCAGGCAAAGTTGACTTTAGATGAATTTGGCTATTTATTTTAGGTATTTTTGTCATATAGCTCTTCAACGGTTTCGGTACTAATGCATCTTCGGATTTCAAATGTTTGGCTTTGAGCGACCCTGATGAAGGTAAATCCAGAAAAGCGCTTCGGACGCATATAATTATTAAACGTGTTGGTTTCAATTTTTTACATCACTTGGTCGATACCTCTGCTGGTGGACTATCATTCACGAGGGTATCATCAGCTCAGTAGTCAGTTTTTCGGTACTGACATGATTTAACAAACTTTACTAAAATTGTCCGTTTAATTAAATTTTGAAATCAGTAAGAAACTAAGGTTTCAACTCCCTCAGGCAAAGTTGACTTTAGATGAATTTGGCTATTTATTTTAGGTATTTTTGTCATATAGCTCTTCAACGGTTTCGGTACTTATATATCTTCGGATTTCAAATGTTTGGCTTTGAGCGTTCCTGATGAAGGTAAATCCAGAAAAGCGCTTCGGACGCATAGAATTATTAAACGTGTTGTTTTGAATTTTTTACATCACTGGGTCGATACCTCTGCTGGTGGACTATCAGTCCCCGAGGGTATCATCAGCTCAGTAGTCAGTATTTCGGTACTGACATGATTAAACAAACTTTACTAAAATTATCCGTTTAATTAAATTTTGAAATAAGTAAGAAACTAAGGTTTCAACTCCCTCAGGCAAAGTTGACTTTAGATGAATTTGGCTATTTATTTTAGGTATTTTTGTCATATAGCTCTTCAACGGTTTCGGTACTTATGCATCTTCGGATTTCAAATGTTTGGCTTTGAGCGTTCCTGATGAAGGTAAATCCAGAAAAGCGCTTCGGACGCATAGAATTATTAAACGTGTTGTTTTCAATTTTTTACATCACTGGGTCGATACCTCTGCTGGTGGACTATCAGTCCCCGAGGGTATCATCAGCTCAGTAGTCAGTATTTCGGTACTGACATGATTTAACAAACTTTACTAAAATTGTCCGTTTAATTAAATTTTGAAATTAGTTAGAAACTAAGGTTTCAACTCCCTCAGGCAAAGTTGACTTTAGATGAATTTGGCTATTTATTTTAGGTATTTTTGTCATATAGATCTTCAACGGTTTCGGTACTTATACATCTTCGGATTTCAAATGTTTGGCTTTGAGCGTTCCTGATGAAGGTAAATCCAGAAAAGCGCTTCGGACGCATAGAATTATTAAACGTGTTGTTTTCAATTTTTTTACATCACTGGGTCGATACCTCTGCTGGTGGACTATCAGTCCCCGAGGGTTTCATCAGCTCAGTAGTCAGTATTTCGGTACTGACATGATTTAACAAACTTTACTAAAATTGTCCGTTTAATTAAATTTTGAAATCAGTAAGACACTAAGGTTTCAACTCCCTCAGGCAAAGTTGACTTTAGATGAATTTTGCTATTTATTTTAGGTATTTTTGTCATATAGCTCTTCAACGGTTTCGGTACTTATACATCTTCGGATTTCAAATGTTTGGCTTTGAGCGTTTCTGATGAAGGTAAATCCAGAAAAGCCCTTCGGACGCATATAATTATTAAACGTGTTGTTTTCAATTTTTTACATCACTGGGTCGATACCTCTGCTGGTGGACTATCAGTCCCCGAGAGTATCATCAGCTCAGTAGTCAGTATTTCGGTACTGACATGATTTAACAAACTTTACTAAAATTGTCCGTTTAATTAAATTTAGAAATTAGTAAGAAACTAAGGTTTCAACTCCCTCAGGCAAAGTTGACTTTAGATGAATTTGGCTATTTATTTTAGGTATTTTTGTCATATAGCTCTTCAACGGTTTCGGTACTTATGCATCTTCGGATTTCAAATGTTTGGCTTTGAGCGTTCCTGATGAAGGTAAATCCAGAAAAGCGCTTCGGACGCATAGAATTATTAAACGTGTTGTTTTCAATTTTTTACATCACTGGGTCGATACCTCTGCTGGTGGACTATCAGTCCCCGAGGGTATCATCAGCTCAGTAGTCAGTATTTCGGTACTGACATGATTTAACAAACTTTACTAAAATTGTCCGTTTAATTAAATTTTGAAATTAGTTAGATACTAAGGTTTCAACTCCCTCAGGCAAAGTTGACTTTAGATGAATTTGGCTATTTATTTTAGGTATTTTTGTCATATAGCTCTTCAACGGTTTCGGTACTTATACATCTTCGGATTTCAAATGTTTGGCTTTGAGCGTTTCTGATGAAGGTAAATCCAGAAAAGCGCTTCGGACGCATAGAATTATTAAACGTATTGGTTTCAATTTTTTACATCACTTGGTCGATACCTCTGGTGGTGGACTATCATTCTCCGAGGGTATCATCAGCTCAGTAGTCAGTTTTTCGGTACTGACATGATTTAACAAACTTTACTAAAATTGTCCGTTTAATTAAATTTTGAAATCAGTAAGATACTATGGTTTCAACTCCCTCAGGCAAAGTTGACTTTAGATGAATTTGGCTATTTATTTTAGGTATTTTTGTCATATAGCTCTTCAACGGTTTCGGTACTTATACATCTTCGGATTTCAAATGTTAGGCTTTGAGCGTTCCTGATGAAGGTAAATCCAGAAAAGCGCTTCGGACGCATAGAATTATTAAACGTGTTGTTTTCATTTTTTTACATTACTGGGTCGATACCTCTGCTGGTGGACTATCAGTCCCCGAGGGTATCATCACCTCAGTAGTCAGTATTTCGGTACTGACATGATTTAACAAACTTTACTAAAATTGTCCGTTTAATTAAATTTTGAAATCAGTAAGAAAGTAAGGTTTCAACTACCTCAGGCAAAGTTGACTTTAGATGAATTTGGCTATTTATTTTAGGTATTTTTGTCATATAGCTCTTCAACGGTTTCGGTACTAATGCATCTTCGGATTTCAAATGTTTGGCTTTGAGCGTTCCTGATGAAAATTAATCCAGAAAAGCGCTTCGGACGCATAGAATTAATAAACGTGTTGTTTTCAATTTTTTACATTACTGGGTCGATACCTCTGCTGGTGGACTATCAGTCCCCGAGGGTATCATCAGCTCAGTAGTCAGTATTTCGATACTGACATGATTTAACAAACTTTACTAAAATTGTCCGTTTAATTAAATTTTGAAATCAGTAAGAAACTAAGGTTTCAACTACCTCAGGCAAAGTTGACTTTAGATGAATTTTGCTATTTATTTTAGGTATTTTTGTCATATAGCTCTTCAACGGTTTCGGTACTAATGCATCTTCGGATTTCAAATGTTTGGCTTTGAGCGTTCCTGATGGGGGTAAATCCAGAAAAGCGCTTCGGACGCATAGAATTATTTAACGTGTTGTTTTCAATTTTTTACATCACTGGGTCGATACCTCTGCTGGTGGACTATCAGTCCCCGAGGGTATCATCAGCTCAGTAGTCAGTATTTCGGTACTGACATGATTTGATAAACTTTACTAAAATTGTCCGTTTAATTAAATTTTGAAATCAGTAAGAAACTAAGGTTTCAACTCCCTCAGGTAAAGTTGACTTTTGATCAATTTGGCTATTTATTTTAGGTATTTTTGTCATATAGCTCTTCAACGGTTTCGGTACTTATACATCTTCGGATTTCAAATGTTTGGCTTTGAGCGTTCCTGATGAAGGTAAATCCAGAAAAGCGCTTCGGACGCATAGAATTATTAAACGTGTTGTTTTCAATTTTTTACATCACTGGGTCGATACCTCTGCTGGTGGACTATCAGTCCCCGAGGGTATCATCAGCTCAGTAGTCAGTATTTCGGTACTGACATGATTTAATAAACTTTACTAAAATTGTCCGTTTAATTAAATTTTGAAATCAGTAAGAAACTAAGGTTTCAACTCCCTCAGGCAAAGTTGACTTTGGATGAATTTGGCTATTTATTTTAGGTATTTTTGTCATATAGCTCTTCAACGGTTTCGGTACTTATACATCTTCGGATTTCAAATGTTTGGCTTTGAGCGTTCCTGATGAAGGTAAATCCAGAAAAGCGCTTCGGACGCATAGAATTATTAAACGTGTTGTTTTCAATTTTTTACATCACTGGGTCGATACCTCTGCTGGTGGACTATCAGTCCCCGAGGGTATCATCAGCTCAGTAGTCAGTATTTCGGTACTGACATGATTTAACAAACTTTACTAAAAGTATCCGTTTAATTAAATTTTGAAATAAGTAAGAAACTAAGGTTTCAACTCCCTCAGGCAAAGTTGACTTTAGATGAATTTGGCTATTTATTTTAGGTATTTTTGTCATATAGCTCTTCAACGGTTTCGGTACTTATACATCTTCGGATTTCAAATGTTTGGCTTTGAGCGTTTCTGATGAAGGTAAATCCAGAAAAGCGCTTCGGACGCATATAATTATTAAACGCGTTGTTTTCAATTTTTTACATCACTGGGTCCATACCTCTGCTGGTGGACTATCAGTCCCCGAGAGTATCATCAGCTCAGTAGTCAGTATTTCGGTACTGACATGATTTAACAAACTTTACTAAAATTGTCCGTTTAATTAAATTTAGAAATTAGTAAGAAACTAAGGTTTCAACTCCCTCAAGCAAAGTTGACTTTAGATGAATTTTGCTATTTATTTTAGGTATTTTTGTCATATAGCTCTTCAACGGTTTCGGTACTTATGCATCTTCGGATTTCAAATGTTTGGCTTTGAGCGTTCCTGATGAAGGTAAATCCAGAAAAACGCTTCGGACGCATAGAATTATTAAACGTGTTGTTTTCAATTTTTTACATCACTGGGTCGATACCTCTGCTGGTGGACTATCAGTCCCCGAGGGTATCATCAGCTCAGTAGTCAGTATTTCGGTACTGACATGATTTAACAAACTTTACTTAAATTGTCCGTTTAATTAAATTTTGAAATTAGTTAGAAACTAAGGTTTCAACTCCCTCAGGCAAAGTTGACTTTAGATGAATTTGGCTATTTATTTTAGGTATTTTTGTCATATAGATCTTCAACGGTTTCGGTACTTATACATCTTCGGATTTCAAATGTTTGGCTTTGAGCGTTCCTGATGAAGGTAAATCCAGAAAAGCGCTTCGGACGCATAGAATTATTAAACGTGTTGTTTTCAATTTTTTTACATCACTGGGTCGATACCTCTGCTGGTGGACTATCAGTCCCCGAGGGTTTCATCAGCTCAGTAGTCAGTATTTCGGTACTGACATGATTTAACAAACTTTACTAAAATTGTCCGTTTAATTAAATTTTGAAATCAGTAAGAAACTAAGGTTTAACTCCCTCAGGCAAAGTTGACTTTAGATGAATTTTGCTATTTATTTTATGTATTTTTGTCATATAGCTCTTCAACGGTTTCGGTACTTATACATCTTCGGATTTCAAATGTTTGGCTTTGAGCGTTTCTGATGAAGGTAAATCCAAAAAAGCGCTTCGGACGCATATAATTATTAAACGCGTTGTTTTCAATTTTTTACATCACTGGGTCGATACCTCTGCTGGTGGACTATCAGTCCCCGAGAGTATCATCAGCTCAGTAGTCAGTATTTCGGTACTGACATGATTTAACAAACTTTACTAAAATTGTCCGTTTAATTAAATTTTGAAATTAGTAAGAAACTAAGGTTTCAACTCCCTCAGGCAAAGTTGACTTTAGATGAATTTAGCTATTTATTTTAGGTATTTTTGTCATATAGCTCTTCAACGGTTTCGGTACTTATGCATCTTCGGATTTCAAATGTTTGGCTTTGAGCGTTCCTGATGAAGGTAAATCCAGAAAAGCGCTTCGGACGCATAGAATTATTAAACGTGTTGTTTTCAATTTTTTACATCACTGTGTCGATACCTCTGCTGGTGGACTAACAGTCCCCGAGGGTATCATCAGCTCAGTAGTCAGTATTTCGGTACTGACATGATTTAACAAACTTTACTAAAATTGTCCGTTTAATTAAATTTTGAAATTAGTTAGATACTAAGGCTTCAACTCCCTCAGGCAAAGTTGACTTTAGATGAATTTGGCTATTTATTTTAGGTATTTTTGTCATATAGATCTTCAACGGTTTCGGTACTTATACATCTTCGGATTTCAAATGTTTGGCTTTGAGCGTTCCTGATGAAGGTCAATCCAGAAAAGCACTTCAGACGCATAGAATTATTAAACGTGTTGTTTTCAATTTTTTTACATCACTGGGTCGATACCTCTGCTGGTGGACTATCTGTCCTCGAGGGTATCATCAGCTCAGTAGTCAGTATTTCGGTACTGACATGATTTAACAAACTTTACTTAAATTGTCCGTTTAATTAAATTTTGAAATAAGTAAGAAACTAAGGTTTCAACTCCCTCAGGCAAAGTTGACTTTAGATGAATTTGGCTATTTATTTTAGGTATTTTTGTCATATAGCTCTTCAACGGTTTCGGTACTTATACATCTTCGGATTTCAAATGTTTGGCTTTGAGCGTTTCTGATGAAGGTAAATCCAGAAAGGCGCTTCGGACGCATATAATTATTAAACGCGTTGTTTTCAATTTTTTACATCACTGGGTCGATACCTCTGCTGGTGGACTATCAGTCCCCGAGGGTATCATCAGCTCAGTAGTCAGTATTTCGGTACTGACATGATTTAACAAACTTTACTAAAATTGTCCGTTTAATTAAATTTTGAAATTAGTTAGAAACTAAGGTTTCAACTCCCTCAGGCAAAGTTGACTTTAGATGAATTTGGCTATTTATTTTAGGTATTTTTGTCATATAGATCTTCAACGGTTTCGGTACTTATACATCTTCGGATTTCAAATGTTTGGCTTTGAGCGTTCCTGATGAAGGTAAATCCAGAAAAGCGCTTCGGACGCATAGAATTATTAAACGTGTTGTTTTCAATTTTTTTACATCACTGGGTCGATACCTCTGCTGGTGGACTATCAGTCCCCGAGGGTTTCATCAGCTCAGTAGTCAGTATTTCGGTACTGACATGATTTAACAAACTTTACTAAAATTGTCCGTTTAATTAAATTTTGAAATCAGAAAGAAACTAAGGTTTCAACTCCCTCAGGCAAAGTTGACTTTAGATGAATTTGGCTATTTATTTTAGGTATTTTTGTCATATAGCTCTTCAACGGTTTCGGTACTTATACATCTTCGGATTTCAAATGTTTGGCTTTGAGCGTTCCTGATGAAGGTAAATCCAGAAAAGCGCTTCGGACGCATAGAATTATTAAACGTGTTGTTTTCAATTTTTTACATCACTGGGTCGATACCTCTGCTGGTGGACTATCAGTCCCCGAGGGTATCATCAGCTCAGTAGTCAGTATTTCGGTACTGACATGATTTAACAAACTTTACTTAAATTGTCCGTTTAATTAAATTTTGAAATAAGAAGAAACTGAGGTTTCAACTCCCTCAGGCAAAGTTGACTTTAAATGAATTTGGCTATTTATTTTAGGTATTTTTGTCATATAGCTCTTCAACGGTTTCGGTACTTATACATCTTCGGATTTCAAATGTTTGGCTTTGAGCGTTCCTGATGAAGGTCAATCCAGAAAAGCGCTTCAGACGCATAGAATTATTAAACGTGTTGTTTTCAATTTTTTTACATCACTGGGTCGATACCTCTGCTGGTGGACTATCTGTCCTCGAGGGTATCATCAGCTCAGTAGTCAGTGTTTCGGTACTGACATGATTTAACAAACTTTACTTAAATTGTCCGTTTAATTAAATTTTGAAATCATTAAGAAACTAAGGTTTCAACTCCCTCAGGGAAAGTTGACTTTAGATGAATTTGGCTATTTATTTTAGGTATTTTTGTCATATAGCTCTTCAACGGTTTCGGTACTTATACATCTTCGGATTTCCAATGTTTGGCTTTGAGCGTTCCTGATGAAGGTAAATCCAGAAAAGCGCTTCGGACGCATAGAATTATTAAACGTGTTGTTTTCAGTTTTTTTACATCACTGGGTCGATACCTCTGCTGGTGGACTATCAGTCCCCGAGGGTATCATCAGCTCAGTAGTCAGTATTTCGGTACTGACATGATTTAACAAACTTTACTTAAATTGTCCGTTTAATTAAATTTTGAAATCATTAAGAAACTAAGGTTTCAACTCCCTCAGGCAAAGTTGACTTTAGATGAATTTTGCTATTTATTTTAGGTATTTTTGTCATATAGCTCTTCAACGGTTTCGGTACTTATACATCTTCGGATTTCAAATGTTTGGCTTTGAGCGTTTCTGATGAAGGTAAATCCAGAAAAGCGCTTCGGACGCATAGAATTATTAAACGTGTTGTTTTCAATTTTTTACATCACTGGGTCGATACCTCTGCTGGTGGACTATCAGTCCCTGAGGGTATCATCAGCTCAGTAGTCAGTATTTCGGTACTGACATGATTTAACAAACTTTACCAAAATTGTCAGTTTAATTAAATTTGAAATTAGTAAGAAACTAAGGTTTCAACTCCCTCAGGCAAAGTTGACTTTAGATGAATTTGGCTATTTATTTTAGGTATTTTTGTCATATAGCTCTTCAACGGTTTCGGTACTTATACATCTTAGGATTTCAAATGTTTGGCTTTGAGCGTTCCTGATGAAGGTAAATCCAGAAAAGCGCTTCGGACGCATAGAATTGTTAAACGTGTTTGTTTCAATTTTTCACATCACTGGGTCGATACCTCTGCTGGTGGACTATCAGTCCCCGAGGGTGTCATCAGCTCAGTAGTCAGTATTTCGGTACTGACATGATTTAACAAACTTTACTAAAATTGTCCGTTTAATTAAATTTTGAAATTAGTAAGAAACTAAAGTTTCAACTCCCTCAGGCAAAGTTGTTTTTAGATGAATTTGGCTATTTATTTTAGGTATTTTTGTCATATAGCTCTTCAACGGTTTTGGTACTTATACATCTTCGGATTTCAAATGTTTGGCTTTAAGCGTTCCTGATGAAGGTAAATCCAGAAAAGCACTTCGGACGCATAGAATAATTAAACGTGTTGTTTTCAATTTTTTACGTCACTGGGTCGATACCTCTGCTGGTGGACTATCAGTCCCCGAGAATATCATCAGCTCAGTAGTCAGTATTTCGGTGCTGACATGATTTAACAAACTTTACCAAAATTGTCCGTTTAATTAAATTTTGAAATTAGTAAGAAACTAAGGTTTCAACTCCCTCAGGCAAAGTTGACTTTAGATAAATTTGGCTATTTATTTTAGGTATTTTTGTCATATAGCTCTTCAACGGTTTCGGTACTTATACATCCTCGGATTTCAAATGTTTGGCTTTGAGTGTTCCTGATGAAGGTAAATCCAGAAAAGCACTTCGGACGCATAGAATTATTAAACGTGTTGTTTTCAATTTTTTACATCACTGGGTCGATACCTCTGCTGGTGGACTATCAGTCCCCGAGGGTATCATCAGCTCAGTAGTCAGTATTTCGGTACTGACATGATTTAACAAACTTTATCAAAACTGTCCATTTAATTAAATTTTGAAATTAGTAAGAAACTAAGGTTTCAACTCCCTCAGGCAAAGTTGACTTTAGATGAATTTGGCTATTTATTTTAGGTATTTTTGTCATATAGCTCTTCAACGGTTTCGGTACTTATGCATCTTCGGATTTCAAATGTTTGGCTTTGAGCGTTCCTGATGAAGGTAAATCCAGAAAAGCGCTTCGGACGCATAGAATTATTAAACGTGTTGGTTTCAATTTTTTACATCACTGGGTCGATACCTCTGCTGGTGGACTAACAGTCCCCGAGGGTATCATCAGCTCAGTAGTCAGTATTTCGGTACTGACATGATTTAACAAATTTTACTAAAATTGTCCGTTTAATTAAATTTTGAAATCAGTAAGAAACTAAGGTTTCAACTCCCTCAGGCAAAGTTGACTTTAGATGAATTTGGCTATTTATTTTAGGTATTTTTGTCATATAGCTCTTCAACGGTTTCGGTACTTATACATCTTCGGATTTCAAATGTTTGGCTTTGAGCGTTCCTGATGAAGGTAAATCCAGAAAAGCACTTCGGACGCATAGAATAATTAAACGTGTTGTTTTCAATTTTTTACATCACTGGGTCGATACCTCTGCTGGTGGACTATCAGTCCCCGAGGGTATCATCAGCTCAGTAGTCAGTATTTCGGTACTGACATGATTTAACAAACTTTACTAAAATTGTCCGTTTAATTAAATTTTGAAATTAGTAAGAAACTAAGGTTTCAACTCCCTCAGGCAAAGTTGACTTTAGATGAATTTGGCTATTTATTTTAGGTATTTTTGTCATATAGCTCTTCAACGGTTTCGGTACTTATACATCTTCGGATTTCAAATGTTTGGCTTTGAGCGTTCCTGATGAAGGTAAATCCAGAAAAGCGCTTCGGACGCATAGAATTATTAAACGTGTTGTTTTCAATTTTTTACATCACTGTGTCGATACCTCTACTGGTGGACTATCAGTCCCCGAGGGTATTATCAGCTCAGTAGTCAGTATTTCGGTACTGACATGATTTAACAAACTTTACATATATTGTCCGTTTAATTAAATTTTGAAATCAATAAGAAACTAAGGTTTCAACTCCCTCAGGCAAAGTTGACTTTAGATGAATTTGGCTATTTATTTTAGGTATTTTTGTCATAAAGCTCTTCAACGGTTTCGGTACTTATACATCTTCGGATTTCAAATGTTTGGCTTTGATCGTTTCTGATGAAGGTAAATCCAGAAAAGCGCTTCGGACGCATAGAATTATTAAACGTGTTGTTTTCAATTTTTTACATCACTGGGTCGATACCTCTGCTGGTGGACTATCAGTCCCCGAGGGTATCATCAGCTCAGAAGTCAGTATTTCGGTACTGACATGATTTCACAAACTTTACTAAAATTGTCCGTTTAATTAAATTTTGAAATTAGTAAGAAACTAAGGTTTCAACTCCCTCAGGCAAAGTTGACTTTAGATGAATTTGGCTATTTATTTTAGGTATTTTTGTCATATAGCTCTTCAACGGTTTCGGTACTTATACATCTTCGGATTTCAAATGTTTGGCTTTGAGCGTTCCTGGTGAAGGAAAATCCAGAAAAGCGCTTCGGACGCATAGAATTATTAAACGTGTTGTTTTCAATTGTTTACATCACTGTGTCGATACCTCTACTGGTGGACTATCAGTCCCCGAGGGTATCATCAGCTCAGTAGTCAGTATTTCGGTACTGACATGATTTAACAAACTTTACATATATTGTCCGTTTAATTAAATTTTGAAATCAGTAAGAAACTAAGGTTTCAACTCCCTCAGGCAAAGTTGACTTTAGATGAATTTGGCTATTTATTTTAGGTATTTTTGTCATAAAGCTCTTCAACGGTTTCGGTACTTATACATCTTCGGATTTCAAATGTTTGGCTTTGAGCGTTTCTGATGAAGGTAAATCCAGAAAAGTGCTTCGGACGCATAGAATTATTAAACGTGTTGTTTTCAATTTTTTACATCACTGGGTCGATACCTCTGCTGGTGGACTATCAGTCCCCGAGGGTATCATCAGCTCAGTAGTCAGTATTTCGGTACTGACATGATTTAACAAACTTTACATATATTGTCCGTTTAATTAAATTTTGAAATCAGTAAGAAACTAAGGTTTCAACTCCCTCAGGCAAAGTTGACTTTAGATGAATTTGGCTATTTATTTTAGGTATTTTTGTCATATAGCTCTTCAACGGTTTCGGTACTTATACATCTTCGGATTTCAAATGTTTGGCTTTGAGCGTTCCTGATGAAGGTAAATCCAGAAAAGCACTTCGGACGCATAGAATAATTAAACGTGTTGTTTTCAATTTTTTACATCACTGGGTCGATACCTCTGCTGGTGGACTATCAGTCCCCGAGGGTATCATCAGCTCAGTAGTCAGTATTTCGGTACTGACATGATTTAACAAACTTTACTAAAATTGTCCGTTTAATTAAATTTTGAAATTAGTAAGAAACTAAGGTTTCAACTCCCTCAGGCAAAGTTGACTTTAGATGAATTTGGCTATTTATTTTAGGTATTTTTGTCATATAGCTCTTCAACGGTTTCGGTACTTATACATCTTCGGATTTCAAATGTTTGGCTTTGAGCGTTCCTGATGAAGGTAAATCCAGAAAAGCGCTTCGGACGCATAGAATTATTAAACGTGTTGTTTTCAATTTTTTACATCACTGGGTCGATACCTCTGCTGGTGGACTATCAGTCCCCGAGGGTATCATCAGCTCAGTAGTCAGTATTTCGGTACTGACATGATTTAACAAACTTTACTAAAATATTTATACATTATTGTTATTAAATACAAGAAAATTTCCAATCATTATTTTAAAACTGTTTCGAATTTGATTATGTATAGCCGTATTGTATCGTCAAGTCCCGTCAATATATTATGTTCCAGATTAAAGCTCAAGTTCAGTTACTACATTAAAAACTACAAAACACTTATGTTGGAAATTAAAGAATATAGCTGGTTGTATGACTTACATGGCTCGAAATGATGGTTGAGAGTTTTTTTCGTAGCAGAAAAATTCATTCTGTTATGCTGATCAAGTCTATTAAAATAATGTTTGAGTTCACCACACCTAACAAAACTTAAATACTTATAATTTAGCTGATGGTATAGACTTACGTGGCTTGTTGCAATTACATATCTCGCATCCATCAGCACTAATTTCAAACCCATGTTCACAGTTCATATAACACATCGTATCAGAACAGTAAGCTGTAATATTAAAGCATAACTTCTGAGTTTTAATACTGTAGCACTTTAATCATTGACATAGCTTTTCCATTTGAAAAATTCTTTATAGTTCTTTTTATCATGCGAATCATGTCATTTAAAACGAAAGTTAGGTTAAAACACTAAAAAAATACTTCACACTTATGTTGAATATGAAATATGGTTGATAGTATATACTTACATGGCTGGTTGCATTTACATATCTAGCATCCATCAGCATCAATTTGAAACCCATATTCACAGTTTTTATAACAAGTCACATCGGTACAATGAGCTGTAATGTTCAAGCATAACTCCTGAGTTTGTTAAAATGCTTCTAGTTTTACTTTTTGCATATAAATATCTCAATTGTGTCTTTCTATCCAAACCTTACCATTTATGTTTTGAAAAAAATTGAAAAAACGGCTGACATTCATTCAAAGGCGTAAATATAAAGCTGCGCGACCATACAATGCAAATATATACATAGGTGCTATAATTGTTGAGGAAAATAGACGGAAAACCAAAACCTCGACTCTTTATGGCAGACAAAACGGGTTTTATTACATTTAGTTGCACAAAAAGTGACAACAGAAAACAACCCAACAGATAATGCCAATCTTTCTTTTTATATCCCAAGAAATCGTCAAAAAATCGTCATGCAATATAATGTTTTTATCTTTGAATCATACATATCAGGTTCTACTTAGTACAGAGTTGTTTGAAAGATAGTTACATATAGGGCTACGAATTCTTATTCAATCATATGTTTGAGTAAAAAGAGGCTGTTTGTGACAATACCCCTTAAATGACCAGGAACCGTTAAATTCTTGCATCACTGCGAACGAGAATCAGTGTTATTTTCCATCCTTTGTATAATGTAATGCACATGCATTTGGGATAGACCAAAATACTTTATCATCATTAAAATTGGCATTGAGACATCTACAATAATAGAGAACACTGTCAGTTGAAAATGCTTAAGATTAAGGTAACCTTATACAGCAAGTATTTAAAAACTGATTTGCTTCTGTTGTAAATAAGCTTGCTTCAACTCAGCATCTTTATATTTTTGTCATTGTTGAAGTGCTTTTATAGAATTAAAATATTACGATTGAATGCAAATTTTTTTATATGATAGATGTCAATTTTAAATATAACTCCAGATGAGCTTCAAAAGATAATAGGGGCCTCGGTGGCCGAGTGGTCTAAGTAGTCGAACTACTGTATCACCAGCCTGTCAACACTGAGATTATGAGTTCGAATCCCGCACGGGACAGGTGCACTCCACTCCAATCTTAATTGACTAGGATTGTCAGTTTTCCTACCGAAGGTCGGTGGTTCTCTCCAGTAGAATATATATGAATGCTTTTGGACTTTTACCCTGTGAGTAAACAAATACAAAAGAAATTGGTCCTCTTTTGAAAAGTAAAAAAATCGAAAAAAAATTACAAATTCAAAGAAATAAAACAAATAGGAGTGAAAAATACAAGCTTTTAAAAACTCCAATAACACTTATACGACTTTGTCCCCAGCAGAGCTATAGAAAAACATAACATTAACGGGTGTTACACGGGCACAGGACGTTTGCACTTTTTTACCTGTGACACGATAGGACATTTGCGCTCCAGACACTATGGACATTTGTGCTTTAAATTTTGATACACCTGTATTAAATTGACCGAACATTTGCGCTTTTTACTTGCAATTTTAAGGAGTTGTAATCATAACGTAAATAAATTCAACTTGTAATTGAGGCTAGTGAGTTAACATTGACACAGTCTTAAACATAGAGTTATAGACTAGTTAAGGAAAAAAAAAGTTTATGTCACGATGGAATTATAATGATGAATAGGGACCTTAGTCAAGAATTGAGAAAGAGAAACAAGTAAAAAGCGCAAATTTCTTATAAATTGAAGCGCAAATGTCCATGCACTGACTGCAAGAGAAACTGCAACCATAAAATGTTTCCATGTACAAACCTCTCGTGGGTTTGCTTAACAGTTAAGCTGAAATCTTTCGAATCGTCTAAATCTAACTATACGGAGGATTTCCCCTTTCTCTTCATGTTCAAGTAATTTATTTAAGTTGAACTGTGATAGCGCAAAATCAGTCTCAACGTCAAATAAACTACCAACCGTTGTGGATATAGGGATTGAAAATGAAAAAAAAAACTATTGTGTCACGTGATCAATACTTGGGTTTACTCGAATGTCACATTACTGTAATGAGCATGAAATCAAAATTTGATATCCAAAATAAAGGGATCAAATTATTTAATAGAGTCAATTATTTTTCATTACATGTTATTCCCCATAAAAAAAGAGAAACAGCTTTTTTTATATTTATATATATTTTTCTTTATTTTACTGATTTCATATTCATACATGTTGTATTTACGTTTGTCTGATTACTCTTTCTTATTTCATTTCCATACATCGATGAATTTTTAAATGTCTTAAATCTGTTATTCATATTTTTGTTGTTTATTTTGTTTGGGGGGGGGGGGTATGAGCCTGGGAAGGGGACAATCAAAGGGGGGAGGGAGGAGGCAAAACATATTTGTTTGTTTGGTTTTGTTTGTTTGTTTATACGTATGTATGCTTTTTTCTTGGTGTGGAGGGGGTATATATAGAAATGGAGGGGCGTAGGAGATGGGAAAGGGAACGCATACCCGCATTTTACACTATAAGTCCCCCTTTAACAATTTATTTGCTATCAAAATATAAAATGACTACGAAAGAGGACATTAACTTATTTCTAGAATAAGTTCTTTTCTATAGACTATTATGATAGAAAATATAGATTAAAGGTTTTTTTTTTGCTTGACACTTTAAGAAGTCCCCCCGCCTCCTCCCAACTTTCAATCTACTCCTACTTCACTGATATGAGTCAAAGAAATAAGAAATAATTAAACTCGCCCACAGCTTATAGAATTGAGAAGCGCTAGTGTTCTCGCAAAATGCATAATTTATTAAAGACTAAGTATCTCCAAATATCTTAGTACATAAACCGGTATGCACATTTTTTTTGTGTTAAATCTTTTTAATTATGCAATCGTCTTTTAAATGCAAAACGTATTACTTTCTAATTAAAAACGTCGTACAAGTCAGATACAAAACAAAAGAAACTAAAGAAACGGGATGGTAACAACCAGCCGTATAGTTTTTTCTGCACTTGTAGTCAGGTCAAGGTCCTCGGCTATCGCCTGGGACTTGACCTGACTACTCGTGCAAAACAAGTATACGGCTTGTCTAAATATTGTAGTTAAAAAAAGTCAACATTTTACAAATATACATAGGATCAAAATGTTAATCAGGACTTTTAGTTGCTGTTGGAAACTCTTTCGATGTCATAATTCTTGTAAAATTTGACATTGAAGGATATCTGAAACCAAAAAAATACGATGTGTTTGTATCTGGAGGAAGAAAATACATAGTTTTAATTTCGATAAAAATTGTGGGTTTGCTTTCGATGTTTTCTTTGTGATCTTCTGCCTCTTTTATCGTGCAGTAAACATTTCAAAAGGTTTTTCAGAAAAAAGGCCTTTCAAATTGTTCGAAAAAGGATATCTTACACATCATCGTTTTTTCCAGACAAATTTGTAACATAATATTCAAAGATAGCCAGAAAAAAATATAACAATATTGAAAAAAGTCCCTTTACTTTTCCTCCGGTTAGTAGAAAAATTACTACTATCGGTAGCCGGAAAGTAAGTCCCAGCACTAATAATCCGGCTAGCGGGACAAAGAGCAGCTTCCCAACTAAACAAATATATTCTATGCATTGATACAGAGAAAAAATACATAACATTTCAACTCGCTTGTTGACTTTACTAAAATTGTTGACTAGGATGGTTTTTAGTGAATACATTCCAATGCGGACATATTTGATTTATTTAAATATTACCAGTCGTGATCAAATAATCAATTAAATGACGACGTTGATTAAAAAACAAAGACAAGAAGACCACTGTGCACTTTGAACAGTATGCAAATAGTATGTCATATGGTTTATCGTTTGGCATGTAGTCTTTCAAAACAAATCAATCCATGACAGTTCCGGGTGTATTTAAAACAAACAGTTCACAAAATCAGGTCAAAGGTGTTGTATTTATCAAAATAATCTTCAACTGTAATGTAAATGATTAAAAATAAAGTTTATTGTTTAAAGGACTGTATGACCTTCAACAATGTGCAAGACGAAAACTGTGTATAATATATACATCATTTCCATTCTCAATTTTATGCCCTATCTTTTAAAAGATTCGTTCAAATAAGACTTCAGAAAGGGATTACACAAGGTAAGATGGAAGCACGGAATAGAATAATTTTTCAATCTATCGAGTTCATTTTCAAAATAATGCATGGTATGACATAAGTGCGTAAAGATTGAGGCTATAGGTTGATACATGTTTCAAAGCTTAATTTTAACGCCAAGTTGGAAATTGTGTGTGTTTATATAGAACAAATAAAAGTATCCTTTTATATGATCCACCTAAAAACGCATTTAATTTCAGAACAGGTGGACATGTTTTCAAAAAACAAAAAGTAATTGGTTATATAGATTAGATGAATTTTTTCCTTATACATGTAATACGCCAGTCAGTTGTCGTCCTGGTATGTTAGATTGCAGACATAATTTCATTATTTTTCTCTTGTGCTTCCTATTTAACGTCTCAAATCAAATTCAGATGAATATAAATAGAACTTCGGAATGAAAATAAGGAGATTATGGGTAATATAGAAAAGAAAGGATATGGGGTATCCATCCATGATACAAAATCAATACATGCACAACAACAAAAAAAAACAAAAAACAAAAAGGGTGCGATTGCCGATGAGACACCAAAGGACTAAAATGTGAACACTCAACAATTACACTATGGGTTTTGCTTACAGTTTAAGGTCGAACGATTATGTACTAGCTCACACATTTGTGACTAAGTCTTAAGTAGATAGTTGTCTCATTGGCCATTATACCTCATTTCCTTATGCCACAAATTGATGTATAGGTCTCTCGATCGCTCGCTCCAAAATTTTGAAAATCTAAATATTTTTTACCGCCATTCCCTGAAGACTTTTTTGTTTTCCAAATAATTAATATTACCAACAATTAACAAGTTCCGGGTCGATTCCGATACCGATACCAATAGTACCTGTTACCTGTTACCTCAAACTCCGAAACAGTGGTGATGTTGCTTCGCTAAACTATCAAAAACTTTAAAGTCAACGTAGTGTAGCAAGGAAGACGTTACTACTGTTTCGGAGTTTGTTGTTACCTAATCTTTACGTTGCGCCTCTGTTAGGCGCACCACCAAACGGTGTATTAAATTTGGGATTTGCTATATACACGGATTATAATCATACCTGAACTTCGTCATTATACAGACATGGACACTACTAAATTCAATCATCGACCACAAAAATATACCTACAAGTAGTTTCCAGTTGTAGTAAGAAAACCAGAACGGATCCAAACAGAAAGATTTTGAAAACAGAGAAACCTTATAATCAGCATGTCTTTATCAAATGACAATACGAATACTAAAAATCCAGGCTGAAAATAAGGCATAGGTACTTCAATTTAGTCACGGACCTGCAATGTCGCCGGTGTGTTCTAGTGTTACTGGTTTTAACAATAAAGTTAAATTAAGAAAAAAATCGGATAAACATCATCAACATTAATTAGCGGAATGTTAATGAGAAAATCAAGTCATAGATAATCGGACTAGTATTAATCTTTTATAGAAATCTATCGTAAGATATAGGGTATATTAAAACATTGACTTTAATTAAATCTCCATCTTTTGGACAAATATAATAGTTAGTTCATATATGTTTACCTTCAATTCTCAATGTGTACGTAAACTATTGCATCTATCCTTATTTTACTTATTTAGAAAAAAGATGTTATCGTTTAAAGTTTTAAAGCATTCAACTTTGGTAATCCATCGAGTTATTGTTTTACATCCGTTGTAAGATGATGCCACCCGAATAATAATCAAATGATTAAACGTACTAGTATATTTTATTAGATTTTTATTTCGTACATGTCTATTTTTATCTGAATTGAGGCTGGGATCGTGAGAGCTAGTAGTGCGTACTTAAATGATTAAAACACCTGTTCCTCTGCGTTATCCGCAGGGAAATTATTAAAAAAAAACTCATCAGAGATACCAAGCTAAAAGATAGACCAGACGTAGGAACAGAGCTTCTTACATACTAAGTAAAAAATACATATAAATGGCATTCTCCTTTTCTGTGGTATTCCCCTACGATCACTTCTTATTATTATTATTGTCTTCATCACTTTTGGTCAGTGATCATCAAACTATCAAAGTTTCATGTTGAGGAACAGTTAAACACAACCCACATACTTTTACCGTCTGTGATTTCAACCAGGTGTATTTATTTGCAAGACTGAATGTAGTAAAAAGTCAATTTCGCTAGCATTTGCTTCACTTACAGGGTAACAATTTCTAGACAAAAGTCTGAATATGAGACATACTAACTTGTACTTGAGATAACCTTTAATTCAAGTTAGGTGTGATAGATGCATTCACTAAAGTCACCATTTATGATTTATTTTATGACAGTATGCAACGTGAAGCTTCTGTATGAAGTTTGCCTCGTGTGAATAAAGGAACTATAGTCGGCAAGAAGAGTCGCACAGAAGATTTCCATAGGAAAACTATAAATTTTCTGTTAAAAAACTCGTCCACGAAACATGAAATACTATCATCTCACACGTCCTTCAACCGTAAAGTACTGTTGTCTCACACGTTCTTCAATCGTAAAGTACTGTTGTCTCACACGTCCCCCAATCGTAAAGTTTCTGTTGTATCACACGTCCTCCAATCGTGAAGTACTGTTGTCTCACACGTCCCCCAATCGTAAAGTACTTTTGTCCCACAAGTCCTCCAAACGTAAAGTACTATTGTCTCACACGTCCCCCAATCGTAAAGTACTGTTGTTTTACACGTCCTCCAACCGTAGAGTACTGTTGTCTCACACGTCCTCCAATCGTAAAGTACTGTTGTCTCACACGTCCCCCAATCGTAACGTTTCTGTTGTCTCACACATCCTCCAATCATAAAGTACTGTTGTCTCACACGTCTCCCAATCGTAAAGTACTTATGTCTCACAAGTCCTCCAAACGTTAATTACTGTTGTCTCACACGTCACCGAATCGTAAAGTACTGTTGTCTCACACGTCCTCCAATCGTAAAGTACTGTTGTCTCACACGTCCCCCAATCGTAAAGTACTGTTGTCTAATACGTCCTTCAATCGTAAAATACTGTTGTCTCACACATTCCCCAATCGTTAAGTACTGTTGTCTCACACGTCCTTCAATCGTAAAGTTCTGTTGTCTCACACGTCATTCAATCGTAAAGTACTGTTTCTCACACGTCCCCCAATCGTAAAGTACTGTTGTCTCACACGTCCTTCAATCGTAAGATACTGTTGTCTCACACGTCCTCTAAACGCAAAGTACTGTTGCCTCACATGTCTTCCAATCGTAAAGTATTGTTGTCTCCCACGTCCTCTAATTGTACAGTACTGTTGTCTCACACGTCCCCCAATTGTAACGTTGCTGTTGTCTCACACGTCCTCCAATCGTAAAGTACTGTTGTCTCACACGTCCTCCAATTGTAAAGTACTGTTGTTTCACACGTCCCCCAATCGTAAAGTACTGTTGTCTAATACGTCCTTCAATTGTAAAATACTGTTGTCTCACACATCCCCCAATCGTTAAGTATTGTTGTCTCAAACGTCCTTCAATCGTAAAGTTCTGTTGTCTCACACGTCATTCAATCGTAAAAATCTGTTTCTCACACGTCCCCCAATCGTAAAGTACTGTTGTCTCACACGTCCTTCAATCGTAAGATACTGTTGTCTCACACGTCCTCTAAACGCAAAGTACTGTTGTCTCACACGTCTTCTAATCGTAAAATACTGTTATCTCACACGTCCCCAATCGTAAAGTACTATTGTCTTACACGTCCTCCAATTGTATAATATTGGTGTCTCTAATTTATTGTTTGTAGGAACAAAAAAGGCTTATTTAATCTTCAATACTTTTCTTTTATTACGATAATTTTTATCTCCTTTTTGGTAATAAAGTTCCAAAAGAATCACGGGTTATGTTCTTCTCATATATTTAATGATGGTATAATACTAAACCCCTAACAGGAGGGATTGTAACTGATTTTCATATGATGAAGACAGAATCTTTCAATCAGTTTAATTGAGGTCTGGAGCTGGCATGTCAGTAACTGCTAGTAGTCTGTTGTTATTTATGTATTATTGTCATTTTGTTTATTTTCTTTTTGTTTCCTATTCTGACATCGGAGTCGGACTTCTCTTAAACTGAGTTTTACTGTGCGTACTGTTGTACGTTTGTTTTTTCTACATTGGCTAGAGGTATAGGGGAGGGTTGAGATCTCAAAAAACATGTTTAACCCCGCCGCATTTTTGCGCCTGTCACAAGTCAGGAGCCTCTGGCCTTTGTTAGTCTTGTATCATTTTTAATTTTAGTTTCTTGTGTATAATTTGGAGTTTAGTATGACATCCATTATCACTGAACTAGTATACATATTTGTTTAGGGGCCAGCTGAAGCCCGCCTCCGGGTGCGGGAGTTTCTCGCTGCATTGAAGACCCATTGGTGGCCTTCGGCTGTTGTCTGCTCTATGGTCGGGTTGTTGTCTCTTTGACACATTCCTCATTTCCATTCTCAATTTTATACATCATTAATTGTCAGTTTTTGTGTAAGATCGTTCTTGATGATGGTTAATCCAGAAATGGTTTTCACACGAACTTTATCAAATGTCATTTTTATTCAAGGATGTTCGCTCATTTGCTTGAAAAAAAAACAATCTTCTTAAAAAACTGTTATAAATTCATACTATATAAAAACGGAACTTAAAAAGCAGAAAAAAATTATAGGTTGGTGTCGTTGTGTTTTGAGATCTAATCAATTGAAAATTTGGCGGGAAAGGATTCTCTCTAGACTTTTCATACATTTAACAATGGCACTTTTTTTCTTAAAAACTATGAAAAATAACAAGGATTATAAAAGCTTTTCAAAAAGTTTTTTTTAAACTATATGTTATACAATTATGAAAAGTAAAGTAGGGGTTAGCGGGCAAATTTTTTATTGGCACTACATGGATAAAACTAGACGATGCTGAATATCTGAAAAAAGTCAAAAACAAGAGTAACAAACATCCTTAAAGCGAAATGACCAAAATATATGGTTAATATATAAATAAGAAGATGTGGTATGATTGCCAATGAGACAACTCTCCATCAGAGACCAAATAACACAAACAATAGGTCACCGTGCATGTGTATTCTGTACTGTACTAAAGACAATCTGTGTCTTATTGAAAAATTATCACATTTATTTTGAAATATAAAGTTAAAGAAAAATCTTTTAAGTGGAAATTATTTGTATTATTAATACGAGTATCTAGACTACGAATTGTTACCAATTTCTGTGCGATCGACAAACGTTTTACAAGAACATTCAGTAGTAACTCTCTAGAATTACGTAATCTAAATAAATGACAAAAAAAACGATAAATAACAAAAACCGCAAGTGTGTTTGTTCCCCCAATTACCCTCATCCTGTTGACATACATTTAATACAGTACATGATTATGTTAGGTTCATAGACATAATTCAGACTCGAGGTAAGTTATATCCTTGTTAAAACTGATTTACATTTATATGTAATGATATACATTTTCACTTCGACATTTTTCTGAAATTCAATAACATTATAAAATATACTGAATTTCTTTATAATGTGTATATTTACACATATTTTAATTAGCATGAGCAACACGATGGATGCCACAAGAAAGAACTGAAAATGAAAAATCTTGCCCTTTTAAAAGACAAAAAAGCGACTTCACAAAAGATGGAAATGAATATTCTACCTATCTATAAAAAATACCCTATACCCCTACCCCTTTCCAAATATCAAACGGTCGTCGACTATCTGATTAGAAATACAACAATACCACAATAAATTAAAAAAAAAAAAACGGTTTTGATATGTGAAGCGATATCGTTTGGAATTTCATTTTCCGAAAATAAAAATAAAAAACATTTTCGCTGTTTGTACGCTAAAGTACTGAAAACAATTAGGTCTATGGGAAGTTTTCAGTATCAATCTAGAAAAAAGAAATAAAAACTACAGGCCTGTGTCGCTCAACTGGAACTATGTGCATCTTCAATAATGGCCACTTTCTAACATTGTTGTCTAAAATGATATTCATGACAAAAATTTCTTTGTTCATTTTTGCTTAACAAAATATTTATTCATATTTACACGAATGTTTATAAATGTTTATCTGATGTAATTTTTAGATTCAAGTATTCAATTCAATTAAGCTTCATCAATTTTCAACTTTTTGCTTTAAAAATGATCTTTAAAAGAAGGAACTTTTTTGCTTATTTGAATATAGATTTTTTTTACAAGTTTTACTTTCATGATCAAGTATTACTGTAAAAAAGTTTGAGTTAATACATCTGAACTCATTGTCAATACTTGACTTTTATGTATTATCAATAAGTTCTTTTTTTGTCTTCGTTTAATATTTCCGTCTATAGGTACTATCTCATGATTTCGATCAAGTGGTTTTCTTTGTTTCATTCAAACAATTGTAGTGAAATTATGCACTAAGATCATTGTATGAAAAGAAAAAAATGTAAACGACTATTTTCGCACAAGTTGAAATTTCCTGTTATCAATTTCATATTGTTTGACTCGGTGCGATGTAGAGCTTAACATATTGCAAAGACACCTGACTATTGTCGAAAACTATACGTTGCACTCTAAATGTCTTCTAGTTATACGTGTCGTTTGGTTGCTGTCTCGTTGGTATATACCCCACATCTTTTAAATGTATTAATCATTTGTTAATTAATCATTCAAGTAATTAGTCTCAAGTCTATATATTTATGCCCCACATCAAACAGGAGTTTAATTGAGAATCCATTTCCGTTTTTTCATCTTTATCAACACAAATGGAGTTAAGTCATGCATCTATATATATATATTGATTCTCTTTTCTTTCAAACCAAACAGTTTATTTTTTATTGCTATTATCCTCATAACCAGTCATAAAGTGTTTTATTATACCGAAAAACAGAATTTTCAAAAAACCGACTGATAAAAAAAAAGAAACAGATGACAGTCAATATTTTTTTGTATTATTTCGATTTAACAGAAAAATGTGAACCTTGTATTAGTATTTTGTGCATTTTAAAAATGCTAAATTTATAACAATAAAGAGATGTAGAATTATGCAAATAAGAAACTACCCATAAATTAAAGCCTAGATGAAAAATATGTGAACAATTACAGGTCACTGGCTTGAGACGGGCATACATGTTTAAGAATATGGCTTATTGTAATTAAAAAAGACAATGAACTATTTCATGTTAGTTTGTTTGACTGATTTCTAATTAACCTTAACGCTATATTTAGACTTCTGTACCCTTATTTTTTACATTTTGCCTATTATGTCTGTTTTGTTCACACATCGTTGTCAATATAATGGAATTTTATGCGACTATCTTCTACATAAGAAAATGCCTGTACCAAGTCAGGAATATGACAGTTGTTATCCATTCGTTTGATGTGTTTGAGAGATTTTGATTTTGCCATTTGTTAAGGGACTTTCCGTTTAGAATTTTTCTCGGAGTTCGGTATTTATGTTATTTTACTTTTTATTAATATGTGAAACCTGAATACAATTTTCGATTTGTTTGAAGTCAACATATTATTTGCGCATACTACAGATAAATTCCTGTTTACAAAACAGTTCAAAAATCATAAGACTGTCATCTTTGATGAGTTTATTTACAGAAACCTGACGCATTTGTCGGGTCAAGATTCAATAATCAATTATCAAAATCACTGCACGAATCAGTAGATAACACATGAAATAAAATATTTATGTTTCTGAATACACAATAAAAACATTAACAGTACCAATTATTATGCCCCACCTACGATAGTAGACGTGCATTATGTTTTTCGGTCTGTGCGACCGTCCGTTCGTTTGTTCGTCCGTCCGTCCGTTCGTCCGTCTGTTCCGCTTCAGGTAAAAGTTTTTGGTCAAGGTAGTTTTTGATGAAGTTGAAGTTCAATCAACTTGAAACTTTGTTCACATGTTCCCTATGATATGATCTTAATGCCAAATTAGAGTTTTTACCCAATTTTCACGGTCCACAAAACAGAGAAAATTATAGTGCGAGTGGGGCATCCGTGTACTATTGACACATTCTTGTTATACATATTTTAGTGAGAGGAATTTTTTCTTTTTCATTTAACACTAAAAAGACAATTTCTTTTGCCCCCTTGAACGCCGAGCTGTGTGTGTACTTGTCTATATCGTACTACACATAGTTAGAATAAATATAATTTACCATTTTTTTCTTAAAATGTCCTGTACCAGGTCAGGAATATGGCAGTTGTTATCAAATAGTTCGTTTCTATGTATGTTGGCGTTTGTTTTTGTTGCACTTCAGTGTTTCTGTTGTTCCTTTGTTTTCCTCTTATAGTTGATGTGTTTCCCTCGGTTTTAGTTTGTAACCCGGATTTGTTTTCTCTCAATCGATTTATGACTTTTGAACAGCGGTATACTACTGTTGCCTTTATTTACGGTTAATTGTATTAACCAATGGTATACTGATTGAACTTTCGTACATCTATAAGTCTTCTTCTTATCTTCTAGAGAAAAGCCATTTGGTTTTGAAAATTTATTAACATAGTCAGAATTTTAATGAACCAATTTTTGTCTTGAGAAATAATCAAATGTATTTTTAAACATAAAGTCAAAGAAAAATTATTTTACCAGAAATTATTTTAGTAATTGTTACGAGCGTTGTTACGAGCGTTTAGAATATAAATTTATGATACCGATTTCTATGTTCAGTAAGCACCCTAGAGAATTACGTAATCCAAATAATAGTAAATTACATAACAAACAACGGCTGTCTGTTTGATACTAGAGGTTACCGGATCATAAAGACATTTGGTTAACTTATTACAGGATTTTGTAGGGTTTATGGACATTGTTCATACTTGTGGTAAGTTGTGTTTTGTGAACACTGATCTACATGTAATTGTATGCAGTTTTTGTTTTCTTTAAGATTATCAGATATTCAATAACATCATTGAACATTAGTTAACTTAATTCCTTGTATAGTTTACATTTACACATATTCTAATGAACGCGAGAAACACGACGACTGCCACATGTGAACCAGGAACTGCCTACCCATCCCGGTTTTAGGAGGAATCGTGTTTCTAAGTCTTTAGTTTTATATGAAGTGTTTTGTGGACGACTTGGCCGTCATTTTGTCGTTTTTCGGTTTTTTGACATTTCGTTTTCCGTTTTCTTCAAGTTATACATTCTGAATATCCCCTTGTATTTTCGCCTCTTTTTTGAAGAGTTGGTTCGTTTTACCAAGCATCGAATTTGAACAGCATGTAGACTTCAGATTGTCCCAGAATAAGGGATGTTCATTGATAATTTTGGTGAAGCAGCAGGGAGATTTTGAAAAAAAAAATAATACTCTAGACTAGAAAAATAACGCAAGCCTCACAAAGGTGGAAATAATAACATCTATCATAGAAATTACTTCTGACACCCCATTCCTCGAATATCAAATGGTCTTCTCCTTATGCATAAGAAATAAAACCTTTATCATAGTTAAGAAAAAAACTGTTCCATATGTAAGCCCTATTTGTTTGGATTTCCTTTTTCCGAAGAAGAAAAAAAAACGCTGTTTGAACAAACAGTGAAATTTTTTTTCTTCTGAATAATAAGGAACTGAGAACATTTAGTAACTTTGAATAGTAATAGATGGCACAAAAAGGGGATTTCGAAGGTCTTTTGGGAAATCTTAAGTATCAACCTGGTAGAAAAATCAATAAAAGAAACCATTCTGAATCAACAACAAAGATTTGGAATAATTGAAGCTTTTGATTGCTTTTCAAATACATATGAATCATAGGTTCAAGAGTAACATGTAAATGTTAAATTTGAATGTTCAGTGCAAAACGTTTTTCTTTTCTTTTTACATTTATATAAGAATTTAAAAAAAATGCATTTTTGATGTATTTTTACGTTTAGATATTCAATTTCAACTACTAGTAACCTACATCGATTTTCCAACTTTTAGCTTTACAGCAGATTTTAAAAAGGAGACACTTTTTACTTGTATATAAATGAAATTCGTTGTCAAATTTTAACTTTTCTAAACCATCAAGTCATTCGTTTGTAATAATTCAGCGATTTCAGCTGATTTTCAGAGATATTGTTTTTTTTGCTAAGATTTGTTTTACCATGGTGGTATTATATTGACAGGAATAATAACAATGCCACTTCAAAGGTTTCATCCGCCTTACCTATCTTTCACAAGAATGCACACGCTGAAATGTCTCGCCTTCTTTACTAACCATTGATGTTATGTTGATAGTCCTAAATACAAAGCTTTACTACAAGTAACACATAAACTTAACATGATCCAAGAAAATGAGGTCAAGGTCAGATAAACCAAACGAGAAATACATGTACACCTTACAATCATTCAATAAACCAAACATAGTTGACCTATTGCTTATTGTTTCTAAGAAACAGTCTTAAACAAGAAAACTTAACCTTGACAAATGAACCATGAAAATGAGGTCAAGGTCAGATGAACCATGCAAGACAGACATGTACACCTTACAATCAATTTAGGCATTAAATATAGTTGACCTTTTGCTTATAGTATCCAAGAAACAAACTTAACCATGAAAACTTAACATTGACCAATGAACCATGAAACGAGGTCAAGGTCAGATGATACCTGCCAGACAGACATATACACCTTACAATCCTTCCATACATCAAATATAGTTGCTTATACTTGAAGAAAAACAGACCAAAACACAAAAACTTAACACTGAGAAATGAACAGTGAAAATGAGGTCAAGGTCAAATAAAACTTGTGAGACTGACATGTACATCATAGAATATTTCCATACACCATTTATAGTTGACCTATTGCATATAGTATTAGAAAAAAAGATCAAAACTCAAAAAACCTAACTTTGACCACTGAACCATGAAAATGAGGTCAAGGTCAGATGACACGTACCAGTTGGACATGTACACCTTACAATCATTCTATATACCAAATATAGTAGACCTACTGCTTATAGTATCTGATATATGGACTTGACCACGAAAACTTAACCTTGTTCACTGATCCATGAAATGAGGTCGAGGTCAAATGAAAATTATCTGACGGGCATGAGGTCCTTGCAAGGTACGCACATACTAAATATAGTCATCCTATTACTCATGATAAGAAAGAAATTAAAATTACAAAAAAATGTTGACTTTTTTTTCAAGTAGTCACTGAACCATGAAAATGAGGTCAAGGACAATGGACATATGACAGACGGAAACTTCGTAACATAAGGCATCTATATACAAAGTATGAAGCATCCAGTTCTTCTAGCTTCTAAAATATAAAGCTTTTATGAAGTTAGCTAACGCCGCCGCCGCCGGATCATTATCCCTATGTCGAGCTTTCTGCGACAAAAGTCGCAGGCTCGACAAAAAACTGATTAATGAGTTCAAGATATGAAAGGATAATTGACTGTCGGCATTTGATCAAACAAATCACCAACTCTTTCTGGTCATTGTGATCACGGAAATATACAAGAGACCGCTTGTTGTCAAATTAACAAACGAAGTAACCAAATAAATCACTCGTTATATTCCGCTGCTCTACGATTTAAACGGGCTGAAATCATTCGTGCACAATATCCATGTTTTAAAGTTATCTAGTCACTCGTTCAATGTTGATTATGGTTTTATTTTTGGATCTTGATAATTTAAGCCGATAGTTATCACATATGAAATTGGGGTAACTGTTAAACAAATCCTTCTGGGAAATAGAGTAGACCATTTTCAGTTTTCTGATTTTCTTACAGATAGTTTAAATAATGTCTCTTGGTATTGTAAATGGCCATTGATGTAATGTTCGTTCCAATTTTCCACACAAACGACAGCTAAATTTTGAAAGTTAAGAAAGATATTCATACAAATATTTACCACATTTTAAATAAAAATAACCAGACTCCCGTTCTTTTGTAGTCAGTTAAAATATTCACAGTTTTCAACATTATTACTCTTTAATAGCCCACTAAAATAGGTTTTACGTTTAGAAAGATAGCGCTATGCTCATATTCTGTGATTGATTTTCTTTTTGGTGTAATGTGTTTATTTATTTTCAATTATTATCAAAACACTTTTTTTAATAATAAATATAAATTCAACGACTTTATATTCCCATTTTAATTGTTCAGCTTCAATGAAATAATCAAATGACATTTATTACAAATATATGAAACTAAAATACTTAAAAAAATGTATCTTTGCAAATTTCGATAAACTTTGCTCATTTAAACAGTAGCGGAGAAATAATATGTGTACCTGATTTTCCATTATTGTACTACATATTGGTTTGCCAGACTGTGCATTGCCCTCGTAGACAGTTTTGGTATATAATAACACAAAAGTTAATAAACTATATTTATTTTTAATTTTTCCATTGAGAATTCAATGGAAATAAAGTGAACAAACTGATATTTACAAGACAATTGCTAGTTTTACTCCAATAGCAGTTTAAGTTTTGGTTAAGAACATTTTTCCTGTTAGATTTGAATGTAGTTTTCTTTTTTTACTTTTAATATATCCAGATTAATGATTAAGAATGTAACAGAAACCTATTATAGCATCAAATTATTTGCATGTACGGTTTTTCAACATTTTACAATACAAATCAAAACGCTATTTTGTGATTTTATAGTGTTGTCGGAGACAGTTTTGATAAAAATATAACAAAAGTTATCAGGTCGGGAAAAAATCAAAAATACATATTTTTATCTTTACTTCAATAGCAATTTTAGTCTGGGTTTGGAATGTCCTAAAATAGTCCTATCTATGTTGAAGGTAAATACTCAAGGTAAATTTTCAATATATTTGATTGGCAGATTGTTAACCATTATATTGATGCATATGTATAATTTTACTATTAATGTGACGAATTATTTTCATGTCTTCGTATAAACATACAAAGCACATTGATAATGTGACTTTTAGTACAAAATCAAGATTTATTAAATGTGCATTAAATTTAGCCTTTGAATTGAACATGTTGAAGGGAAAATTTTGAAAATGCTGCCTTCTCTGCAAGATTAATTACTTTGATCAACATTTTCAGAGGTGAAAACTGCTGTAGGTCAGAAAACCTAGCATTCTTTGATAATCTATTACCATGTTATTGAACTTTAATTACTTATCCCTATCTACAAAAATTTCTAAATTTACAAGGTAAAGTTTAGTTTGACGTATAGTGTTTGTATTCTTTTCAAGTGGCCAATCTTTTAATTTTATATAGGAATGGAACGTGTTGTTGTGATATATGTATGAATATAAACACAGAAAAGCTTTAATTGCACTAAACTGAATTCTTAACAATTCTTTAACTAGCTACCTCATAAGATAACGATCTATAGTAAGATATGGCCCCACATAAGTTTGCCAACTCGGTTTCGACGTCTTTTTTTACATTTAAATTCAAGTGCTTGGACGAGTAAAAGCAAATTGTAATTTTAAAATTTCTATGTTAACTGAAGATTCCGCCCTCAAAGCGGTTTAGTTGCATTGCACTACCGAGTTGTGGCAAATACATATATGTACTAGTCATAGCTAGGTGACTCAAATATTTTTACTCTCGTGAATGTGTGTAAAATTTTGCAATAAACCTTCATTAGGAGGCGAAGTAAGACTAGCATGAAAAATACAATTTAACTAGATTGATCGGAGATAAACCATAGACGGAAACTATGTGTAACGTTTGCTTCCACAAAAGTCTGTTCTGGCCACCCGGAATGGTACCTTCATCAAGTGTAATACCACCAAATTATAGTAAGTCACATCCGGTTGCATACGAAAAAGGGTCGACAAAAAATATTCCCTTGAATTTAGCAATTGTAAGAAATCAATCCTACATTTCATTGCATTAAAAAATTTCTGAGCCATAAACATATATCTTGGGTATTTCAAAGCACCATTCTTTTTTCATTTGGTGTTTCTATACATGCTATAGAATATTTTGGAAACTTGAGGTTACATGGTTACTAAAGCTCGTACAAAGTTAAAATTTGGTTGGTTAACTTCCAGTGATGGTTATGTTCTTATGAGCCAGTCTGCCATAAAACCATGCAAAATCCCAAATTTCGTCCAAATTGGTAGTTACAACTTGCCAAAATTATATATATTTCCAAAAACTTTAGGTATTCAGGAGTTAAGATAAAAAAAATATTTTTTGTTAATTTGCGCTATTTTCCATTCAACCGCCTAATTTGCAGATTAGTGAATTATTTTTAAAAATGGATAAAAAATACACCTTATTTAGGCACTTTTTAAGGGTCTGGATAATTGATATAGCTCTTAAATGAAATATCATTTTTATCATATTTTGAAGGAACATAAGTTAATAACCAAAAAAATAGCTTTTTGAAAATTTCGGACCTTTTGGCAGGTTGCCAGAAAGTTCGCGCTACAGATGTAATAAACAACTTGTATATACTACATGTACTCAATAGCAGTTTTCTCTCAAGATCATATTTTTTATTCTTAACTTTTATAATATTTTGAAAGGTGTATATCAGTTCTAAGACAGGTAAACAAATTTAGCTTGGCAAATAATGGAAAAGTGATCAAAAATACTCTTAAAATAACCATAAAATGCAATAATTCTAATAGTTTTTGTTTCTTGTTATTTAACTAAAATTGCTTAAAGTAGGTGGTAATTGGGCTTAAATTGATTTGTTTTATGTTGAAAAATATTTCTGGCTAAATGTATGTTTTTTTTCTTGTAATTTGAAAAATTTAACATTAAATTACCCAAAGGTAGCCTCAATGTTATTTTTGTGGTTAAATTGTCTCCCTTAGTGGAAATCTTTCACTGGCAATATGGCAGCTTCCAGTGATGAAAAGTTGACGTCTCTGTTCGGTCCGATTTTTCTAATCTTGGAGGTTGTTGTGGACAATCAAAGCACTATACAACTCATCTGTTAGACAAGGTTTATCTTTGTACAAAGGACACAACCACCACCTTGAATTTATCTACAGCACTGAGGGCAGTGAGGCCTGTTTATCAAACTTTCCACATGTTCCAGGAGGACTATTTTATACACATAAGTGACATTGTTTTCTGTTGATCGTGCTGCTATAAAATTGTCAATATGTCCATGCCGATGGCACAGAGACTTTTTTGGGATATATTTGCGGGACTATTTAACAAAGTGTGGATTCAAAGATCGTCCTGCTGACTTTAGGCAAAACTCCAAAAGGCGAAAGGCTGATAGTGATGGAGGAACCACACTAACCCTATCATAGGAATACTGACTTTTGTAATGACAACTAATTCCAAAAGGGTCAGGTAAACTACAAAAATAAATTAGTTAATTATGACAGGGATGGATCCAGCCAATTTAAAAAAAAGGGGGGGGAGGGTTCTTAGCAGATAAAAAGGGAGGTCCATCCATGTGTCCCTATTCAAAAGCATTAATCAGCAAAAAAAAGGGAAGGTTTTAACCAACTGGTCCCCAGTCCAAATATATATGACGTCTTGAAAGGCTATTTTATTTTTTTTGCTTTGACATGTTTGACGCCTTAATACAACGCAGGCGCCATGGGCATAGCCAGTAAATAAAATGGCCTTTCAAGACGTCATATTTATTTTGACCACCGGTCCCTCCCTGGATGGATCCACCACTGTATTATGAAAAAAATCATTTTTAAAACTGCCACATATGCATGACATACACAATGTAGTGGCGAGGTATATAATTATGTGATACAATGAACATATATACATGTATATGGAAAAAGGCATTTATTTCTAATACATGTAGATATGTGATATGTGCAACACGCACAACCACCATCTAATTGCGAACTGCAAACATGGTAAATTACCAGGAATGAGTCATTAAATATAAAAAAAAAATAACCTGCACTACATGTACATGTACATATATTTGGTGTCATGAGTAATTATCTCCCATCATTTTTAAACAAAAGCTGACTTCTACAAGTCAGATGAAATATTATGCAATTTTTTCCTCAAAACAGAAATAAATTTTTTTTGACTTCTACAACATGTACAAGTCAGAAATATACCTAAAATGTTAATCTTTTTGGGCCATGCACCCATATTTAAAAGTTAAGAATCCACATGACAATGTTAAAAATGCCTTCCACAAACACTTTTTTATCAACAAAAAATATGAATAAGACCCTAAAAAAACGGAATCATATGAAAATAACCATTTTATGTAAGAATGTATTTGTGATAAATTGTATAAAAGATTCTGTATAAACAATGGATTTACTTGAAAACCAGCATTAAAAGATAGATTTTGGTATTGTTATGCATCATACAAATATTCATGGTAACTTACTGAAAAGGTTTGCTACAAATCTTAAAATACTGAAACATCACAATCCACTAAACATAATCTGACCTGAATAAGTCGGGCACATTCTGACTTTATGAAGTTTAAAAATACTGTTACTCCTGTGTAAAAATGCATAATCTGACTTGCACAAGTCTTGACAATTCTGACTTGTTTATGTCAGATCTCTGACTGTTTTTGTAAATAAATTAGTTTTAACCTTTAATTTGATAAAACAGATTTGTCTATTATAATTTATTTACTGGCATCATACCGTAGAACAACAGGTTTATAAATTGATTGATTGTTCACACCTGAAACATTGTTCATCTGGACATTGACATGATCGTGTTTTATTGATGTTTTTAGTGTGTATGGAACCATTGACTGGCTGCATTATTCCATTTTTTCACAAAGGCATACATTGTAGGTCTCTGCAAGCAGTGTTTTACCAAGATTAGACAAACAGTAGCTGATGGAGGAATCATAGTTGATACAAAAAAGATTATGGTAAGAAAACATACATGTACAATGTATGAGAATGTTTTTGATATAAAAAAAGAAGTGATTTGAATTGATTGCAAATGTGACAATGCTCCACAAGAGACTAGATGACATAAAAATTAACAACTATAGGTCACTGTATGGCCTTCAACAATGAACAAAGCCCATACCGCATAGTCAGCTATCAAAGGCCCAGAAATCAAAAATGTTTAACTATTTAGAATGAGTAAATATATGTACAAAACAATGAACGAAAAACAAATATGGTATACAGCAACAAACAACAACCACTTTGAGGTTAAATTCGTTTGAAGGCGCCAACCCTCATCTAACCTGGGATAGTAGTGTAACAGTACAACATAAGAAATCATTCATGTGTCAGTTGAGGCTTAACTCATCAGATTGACACAAAGCATAAATGCATCTAACAAAATCAGAGATCGGATGTGGCATCCCCACATATTTTATTTACAGGGGCAATTGAAAGGCATTTTGAAATTTTAAACTGATTGTTAAATGTACAGAGAGTCATTTAGTGGGAAGGGGTGGAGGTTAGGGAATCATGAAACGACCAGTGGTAAAATTTTTAACCATTACCAAAAAAATGATAATGTCAAAAATATTACAGTAAATTCTGAAATTATTGCGATGTTTTTATTATGGCGAGAAATGCGACAGGGTTATAATCGCACTAATTTAAACTCGCATTTTGAAATTTACTGTATGAATCAAACAGGATTTTTCTGAATATTGCAAAAATTAAATTCGCAGTTCAATCTAAAATTACATTATAAAATCGCAGTTATTTATGCACGCAATAATTTCTGAATTTACAGTACTGGGTATAGCTTTGTATTAGTTTTATCATAGACTTGGATTCAATCAAGGACCTCATATAATGACATATTAGAATTTCCTAATAAACATTTATTATTAGGTTATTATGACCTACATTTTCACTTAAGTGACACTAGATATAGTCATGAAACATGTAGTATAGCTATTATACTTGACCAGTGGATAGGTTTTTGGTAGAGCAATAGGGTAAATGATAAAAATTAGACCACCTTGACCTACATTTTCCACATGAGTGACATGGTTAAGTTTTTTGCATTAAGGTCAATATCTCGGGTACAAAATTGTATAGCTTTGATACTTAACCAGTGTATTGATTTTGGATAGTCCAACATGATTCACTTTTATAAAGGTAATGTTGACCTACATTTTCCACTGGAGCAACTTTGTTAATTTTGTGTGTTTAGGTCTCTCTGTATGATAATAGACATGGTATTACATTGATACTTGACTATAGCTAGTGGATAGATATCTTGGCTAGTACAACATGGTTACTATTGATAAGGTAACTTTGGCCTATAATTTCTGCATGAATGGATTGGTTAAGTTCATCAAGTTTTTGCATTAAGACATTGAGGTTTTATCAGATATACTAGATGTGGTAAAGCAATGATTTTACTCCACCAGTTGAGATATCTTATATATTTTTTTTCATTGGGTCCCAACCAAATAGATTTCATAGTTATCTCATATATCAAGGACATTGTATATTTGAGAATTCATTTATCTTTAATTTAATAAGGGATATATTATTTTTTTAAAGTACATTTGTAGATTTATTTTGTATCTTTTTAGATGGAGATGAAAGCCAAATTAAAGATACTCAGGTTCTCATAGGAGTATATTCAGAGCATCAACTAATTTTTCATAATATTTAGCATCAGATTGGGAAACAGATAACATTTCTGACCGGGAGAAACTCAACAGAGGCTTGCATTTCCTTTGAAATGGAAAGTATCCACCATTTAGGAACCAATTGAATCTGGCATGGGATGATGTATCAAAAAGTACAATGGTTTTTTCTACAAAATTATCAAAAGAAATTATTGATTTGATTTTGAATTATATTGTACCTGCACAATACAAGTCGATAAAGTGTTCTGATCTGTAGTAGAAAAGAGGAAAACAGACGAAACACAGTCAATATTACTACAGGATGTTTTGACTGAAGCTCTTATTGATGCATACTTACTAACTTCGACCTAAATAGTCATCTGATCTGGCTTCAGATCTTATCACTGTTTGCATGTATTCAGACCGTTTTGCATGTTTCTCTTTATGGCAGACTTCGCTAATATTATATGACAGTAAAATTATAAGCAAACAGCCTGAATAATTATATAACCATTTTAATGAAAATGTCTGCACCACAGTTGAACCATTTATCTGTATATTTGTTTTTATTCATGTAGATATACAATAAATTTTATTTCCATTTTAAATATTTTTGTTTGTCTGTGGTAGTAATAGGCTAACTACATCTTACATGTCTTATTCACATGCCTCAAGTTATTGGCGATTACATACTATGAGGAAACTTAACATTGTTGTTATGTCGACTGTTATCCTAGAAGCTACATAGGGATCACTATCTGTCATTCATGTCAGCGTCACAATTTAAGTAACACTTTTCTCAGCATCTGCTTGATATTTGACAAAAGCTTATAAAGATTAGTTCCAATATAATAAAAAAAATGGACCCCCTTTTCTAGGTAAGAAGTACTCAGTCTCAATTTTTATATGTGTATGTAATATCATCAAATACAACATGTATTTAAATATCAAGACTGAACAAAAGTGGCCATATCCATTTTAGACAACAAATGTCTAAAATTAGCACAAATGTTAAAATTGTGAGGATTTCAGAAATTTTACATAAATTAATGATGACAGTACCTGTTGAATGTTCATTGTATTGTAAAAAAACAGCCCATTAAAAAATGATTTTAAAGTAACTGAAGTATTCTACTTTTGAAAAGTGACTTCAATAAGTAGCGATAAGTTAATACATGTAATTGAAAAAATGCTAAATTTTGGGGCTTAAAAGGGGTCTTACCAGGCCTACTTCTGTAGTATATTTTCAATTAAAACTAATTTAAACTGAGTTTAATCAAACAAGATAAGCAGTAAACATTATATCTGTCATTATTTTCTTATATTTTTACTATCACATACATTTGTAAAGTTTCTCTTGTAACCAATAAAAAAATCATAAATACGGCAAAATTGCCATCTTGTCCATCTTAAATTGTTATTTTATCGTAAGAAGGTATCATTTGCCGAGCACCATTTTCTTGCATTTTGTAGATAAATATATAAGCTTCATGCTGTTTTACATTTTATTAAAAACAAAACATGATCTTACAATAAAGACAAATTTTGCTGAATCGGCACTTTTTCAAAACCATGCAATATCAACCTGCCAGTAGGGGTATTGAGAAATGTCCAAACTTTGAAAACTATCCTAATTTTCTTTCATTTTAAGTTGTTTGTTAAGGTATTAGTTATCATTAAGCTGCAATTTTTCTGTAATAATACAAAAAACCAGGTCAAAATACCCCAAAATAGGCCTTTTGTCAGTACAGAAATGGACAATTATCGAATGTTCTGCATACACAAATAATGGCTGAATATTTTTTCAAAATATTTTGCACAAATAGTTATATAAGGTATCAAAAATACAAAATATCAGTCTGATTGGATAATTTTGGATTCGGACCATTTTGCATGATTTTACCACAGACTGGCTCTTATATGCAATTAATTGTGATGTGAAATTTTGTATGTAGTACTAGACAGGATAAAACCTTACTCATGCCATGTATTTCTTTATTTAAAACAAAGATAAATTTCACACAATTTTTTGAAAAGTGCGAATTTAACAAAGACTAATACGGGAAAAACAATGGTGGTATTACACCAACAGGGATATCTCACATTTTTTTTATGACGAAGATTTACTTTTCAGTTTGTTTTCTGTTTTATCATACTTTTTCTTAAAAAATGTAGGTTTTTAATAATTTGCAAATCGATTGATGACCAATAAAATTGAGAATAGAAATGGGGAATGTGTCAAAGAGACAACAATACGACCAAAGAGCAGACAACAGCCAAAGGCCATCAATGGGTCTTCAACACAGCGAGAAAATCCCGCACCCGGAGGCGGGCTTCAGCTGGCCCCTAAACCAAACTGTGTTCTAGTTCAGTGAAAATGGACGTCATACTAAACTCCAAAACATATAAATGAACTAAAATTAAAAATCACACAAGACTAACAAAGGCCAGAGGCTCTTGCTTGGGACAGGCACAAAAACTGCGACGGGGTTTAACATGTTTAGTGAGATCTCAACCCTCCCCCTATACTTCTAGCCAATGTAGAAAATATAAACACACAGCAATACGCACAGTAATACTCAGTTTAAGATAAGTCCGACTCCGATGTCAGAATAGGTAACAAAAGTAACTAAGTAAAATGACTTTGATACATAAATTAACAAAGGACTACTAGCAGTTACTGACATGCCAGCTCCAGATTTCAACTAAAATTGCTTTATATAGACATGTTTTTTACTCTTGATGAATAAGAAAAAAGATAAATCTGATGACAGTCAATTTGTTTTTGTATTATTTTGATTTAATAGAAAAATGTAAACCTTGCACAAGTATTTTGTGTATTCCCCCAAAAAAACCAAGTGTTTAGAAATAAGAAGATGGGGAATGCATGTGAATGGATCAACTATCCATAAAGCCCAGAGTACAAAGATGTGAACAATGACATGTCACTGTCTTGAGATAGGCATATCAGAATATGGTATAGGTGTAGTTCAATTAAACTCAATGAAACATTTGATTTTTGAATTGTTTGATTGGTTTCTCATTGACTTATACCCTACACTTTATTTCTATCAATATATGAATGCTGGATTAAATTTAACTTTTGTTTAAAGTTATACATATAAGATTAACGTTTAAAGAGGACTTGACGCATTTTTCAGGTCAAGTTTAAACAATAATACACAATTATAAATAGATATTCTAGTGACGGCCATTTTGTTTATTTAACATAAAGAAGAAATTTGCTGTTTTGCCGCTTTTAACGCCAATATATGCATTGTCGTGTCTTTATAATACTTAACAACATAATAATATTAAATTGATAATTTGAAAATTCTAAAAACTAATAAACTAACAAATTCACCACTGTTTTATCTATTTTATTCAAAAAATTTTCTGTTTGTTAAGTAAAAAAGAAAAAAAAATATTTTAAATGTTTTTCTTTTTAATTATTATATAGATTTTTTAAATGTACCAATATTAGTAAAAATAAGTACATGATATCAAACATGCTGTTTTGAAAAAAAATTCTAATGTTAATCAGCTGAATGGAGGTGGGTTAATTTAATCTTATACTTGTTAATCAATATATTCGCTACTTAGCATAATAATAGTATTATTATGAGATACTATTATAAGCATCCCTCCAGTTAGGAATAAGTTTTAAGAGGAAGTTTTGAATTAAATAATTTTGTATTGTCATTATGTTTGAGGAGGTTTTTTTGCATGTAATCTACGGTATTAAGTTGTGTGGAGAGGGCTTACATAGGCTTAGCCTATTGCCTAATGAAATTCAATGTATTTGAATAAAATATTGTTTAAACTATAAAAAAAACTAATGTAAGACGCGGGTCATTTTAACGAAAAACATAATTATTTAAGATTTAAAATTCCGCAATTGTTTTGGAGAATTTTTATACGGTGGTGATAAAGAGGGATTATTGTTATAAAATTTAGATGAAAAACATTCAGGTATCACTAAGTTTTTAAAATCAATATGAATTTTTATCAACAACATTTTTTGTAAGTTACATGGTAGCGACACAAAACTAAGCAGGTCTGACTAGAATTCAAGTGATTTTATGTATAAAATAGAATGTAAAGAGTTCCTTTACCTCATTTAGTTACACAGATTTCTTCAGTTGATATTATTTGACTAATTCTATTATTCAGAATCGTACAAAAATGTGTTATTCAGTATCTTGCAACGAAATATTTATATTTCCTATTGTTTTAAATTATTACTCTTCGTTTGTCTAAAACAATAACGTTGAGGTTCTATTTCCTTTCCATTTTATATAATCTGTAGTGTGGTAACACTAGGTTGAAATTTTATATTATACATGTATTAAACTTTCATCACTTTATATCTTTACTGAACCATTCGTTTCTTTTTGCATTGTCATATATATCCTCTCATGTCAAAATACGTAATTTCATTACTCTAAAGAACCGTTTTGATTCCTTAACGTATTACATTTTCTTATTTAATGGGAAGATGTATATATTACAATGTACCCTTTAGTTAAGGGGGTCATCCCGATCTGTGTGATCAAATTGGTAATCTTAACTTATTTCAATAGGTATTGAGTACCTGACACCATAATATATTCTACTTTCTCGTTACATGATGCCATGACTGGACCATAATTATTCACAACAGAAGTCAAACAAATTCCTTTTTTTTTTTAATTTTCTCTAAAACCTTATGGTCTCCATTGGTTCCTTAAATATAGAAATACGGTACCTAGATTTCTACCGCTTCGAGTTTTGAAGATAACACTCATGCGGAAGAAAAAGGCGACAGATTGGATGTAGGTGATTTTAGAAATATGCTCGGAATTGAGTCGTTATAAAGGGGAGCAAAACACTAGAATGCAAATAAAGATATATATGACAACACAATGGCCTTGAGACAAACAAAAAATGACGAACAATAGCATGAATAATCCACAAAACACTATACACAGAAAGGGAATATTGATGAAAGATAACCCCTCTAATAACCTGGGGGTAAACGCATGTGCTCGCGGATAGGAAAACTGTACTAACTCAACCAGTTACCCCGTAGTTTGTTCATCGATGGTTAAAATTAAGTTAAATCACAATTGAAAAAAAAGTCACAATTGAAGAAAAAAAGACAGTATAGTGCATGTAGTGGTTACAACAAATTTAAGATTTTTGTTGTGATCCATGATACATGTATTACACAATAGTACATAAATATCGGAATGTTATGTTAAAGGGAAGTTCTAACCTCTTTTCATTCTTTTCTATGGGTGCATTTTAATTGCTTTCTCATTAACCTATATCACACACTTTTTTAATCCATAATTGAATGCTGGATCAAATTTTCCTTTTGTTTAAAGTTACACAGATAAGTCTCATATTTATAGAAGACTTGACGCATTTGTCGGGTCAAGATGAAACAATTATTTATCAACATTCCTGCATTGAACAGTAAATGATACATGAAATAAAATATTAATGATTATAAATAGACAATAAAGTATATATATTCTATTGAAGGCAATTTCAATTATTTGACACAAAGAAGATATGTTTGGTTTGACAATTTTCCCGCTGATTTGTGTATTCTCTTGTCTTTATGATACTTTACAATGTAAGACTCAGATCATTTTAATATGACGAAAAATATAGTTGTTTAAGATTTAAACTCTGCATTTGTTCAGGAAAAATCCATGTGCATAAGGTAAGGATAAAGAGGGATGTCTATTGAATTAAAATTAGGCATACAAACATTCAGTAATCATTAATAATTTTAAATGACTTTTTTATCAACACTTTTATTTGTTAGTGAATTGAAAATTATACAAAACTAAGTCAGTACGACAAGAATTATAGTGATAGATTTTTTTATGTCTAAGACGACAATGTAAGATTCATATTTCCATTTGGTTGTTTTTGTCTATTTAATCTTTAAATATGATATTTAAGCACAAAGATTACATCCGTTGATAGTATTTTACTATTTCTATTATTTAGTCTCTTAAAAAACTAAATATATAGTTTACCCTTCCTCAAAATGCTCAAGTCATTCTAATTTTCTAAAATTATCACTCTTCATTTTTAAAAAATGTTGAGATTCCATTCAAATAGATAATCTATAGTTGTTTCAAAACATGACTGAACTCATTTCTATATAATATTTATTTTTCATCACAAGATATCTTTACGGCACCATTCATTTCTTTTTGCAGTGTCATATATACCATTTCATGCCAAAATAATTCTTGATTTCAGTTATCTAAATAACCGTTTAAATTCCTGAACCTATTATAATTTTATTTTTATTTGATGGCAAGATGCATAAATTTCGTTTTAGTCTAATGGAGTCATGCCGATCTTCCTGGTCGAATTAGTATCGTAATGTATTTCAATAGGTATTGAGGACCTTACACCTTAATTAATCACTGGACCAAAACCATTCCCACAGGAAGTCATACAAATTCCATTCTGAATCTTTTCTCGTAAAGCTTATGGCCTCTATAGATTTAGGGGGAATGAAATATGGTAGCTATCTATATATATATATTGAGAGAATTCTATTGTTTGAAGGTTTAATGATAACACTCGTGCAGAGGAGAAAGGAGGAAGATTAACTGTGTTGGATGTTTGAACATTTTTAATAGGCAGTAAATTACTTCTTTTAAACAGACAATCTTTTGAACTAAAAAAATCTTCTCGAAAATTTTAAATCTCGGACATTTTCTGAAATTAATTCTATCAAAACCTTTGATTATTTCCATCCTTTACACCAACATTGCACTTGATGTAAAATATAAAATCCGTCGTTAATAAATAATGCTTTTCCCCCTACAAATGGTACCATACGCTACAAATTTACTATTTTTAGATATAAATCTGCATATTTTGGAAAAAATAAACCGAAAATAAAACATTCTACACCGAAGAACAAGTGATCAGTATGATGGAGTTTCTCATTAACCCATATTTGTTGTAGAATTTTCCAGTAGGTTGCCGGCATTCATATAGGAACCAACTGTGTATCTCTCCTGGCCGACTTTTTCTTACTTTCATATGAGTCGGAGTTCCTAAAGACACTTATATAAAACTAGAAAATGAAAGAACTTAAGAATCAAGTTTCACACATAGATATATTGATGATGTTCTTTCCATTAACAATCCAATTTTTTCTGATAGGGCCCCATCAATATATCCTCCTTAACTAGTAATTAAAGAAAACCACATAATCTCTAGACACTTACCTCGAATTGACAACAACGGTCATCTCGGTACCAGAATCTATGACAAAATTCAAAATTTTCATCACCTCAGCAGCAATATACCAACTTCACTCACGTATTAAGTATATATTTCTATATACATACGATATTCGAGAGCTAGCAGCTGCTACTCAGACAAATAATATACGATGGTCTTTAGTTAAAGATTATTGGTGCTGAAGTTGTGTATTTTGTTTATTTTACTTTAGTCTCAACGTTATTTGTCTTCGTACTATTATTTTTTTGTCGTATGACTTCTGACGTCTCTCAGTATTTAGGTGTCAGACCACCAATTTATAACGTATGTAAACATAGCCCTTCCCTGACAAGAAATAGTGCTTTCGATATCATTGTTTACTTTAACCAAGCAACACATTTGAAACTTTTGGTGAAAAAGAAATATATTTAGACCATTTTGAGCTAAATTTTACTTGTCCATGAGTTTGCATTAAAAATTGAGGATTAGTGCACTGGATTACACTATGCATTTGCAATCACACGTATATTTATTTTAGACTAAATTCCGATGTAAGTTGAAACCGGATGTCAAACTACCATATTATTTAATCCGGAATATATTTGATAGCAAACCGATAGTGGTAGTTGTTTAAAGGTTAAAGTCCTAATGGATACCACCATAACCGGGTACATTGTTCTGACTTTGAGCCCAAAAGTCTTTGCTTTTACTTCTAAAAGCTGCAGTCTTGAGATCAAAGCACTAAATACCAATTTTTAAGTCTTTGATTTATTCAGGCAAGGAATCGAGCTGACGACCTCAAACATCCTAGGGTCGAACGCTACCATAAGACCACCTAGGCGACGATGTCGTTTGTATTGATACTAAAATTTACATTAAAAGAAAGTGTACCTTAGATATAGTCTAATTTGCCTTTGTTTTAAACATTTTATGACTAGAAACATAACATGATTAATTGTATCATGTGTATTGCTTCCATGTAAATGGAATAAATCAATTCTCATAACTATCATTGGTCCCCTTTGTGATCAGTCTTAACATAGCACCAATGTAGATATCACCTGCTAGTAGATATATTGGCTTCCTTAATCAGTCTTATTTCCAAAGAAAATTAATTGATGAATGTATTTTTTGTTCTTATATGTAAATGAAAATTTTTTAACTGCAATAACAAAAACAGAGGATATCAGATATGATTCAGACCATTGGTTTCTCGTTTGATTTGATTCACGTCTTGTCCTGTCGAGGCCTTTCATAATTGCTTTTCCGTATGGTTTATGCGCATTGCTGTAAACCGTAGGTTGACCTATAGTTGCTAACATGTAAGACGCTTGCCCGGGGATGTTCTGAAACAATTCCAAACAATGAAACAACGGCATGCCTTATACTTTAACGAAAGCAGAAATGACAGACAGCAGTCAACGATAAAAAATTAATTACAACCTCCTGACTTCGAATTGGCACAAACTGTGGTAGTTTTAACAAGTTAGGGAGCGCTCAATCCTCTTAATCCAGGACTTTTATAGTTTTGTACATATACCAGGCCGTTAGTTTTCTTAATTGAATTGTTTACCTTTGTCATTTCGGGACCTTTAATAGCTTGCTATGTGGTAAGGGTTTTGCTCATCGTTTAAGGTCGTGCGTTACTAATTGCTTCATTTTGTCTCTGGTAGAAAGGATCTCATAACGAATCATACCACACCTTCTTTATTTTATATAGACACAAAGAAATGATATAAAAATAAAAAATATAGAGATGTGGTAGGATTACCAATGAGACAACTGTCGACCGGGGTACAAATAATGTAAGCAATTATAGGCTATCGTACTATCTACCACAATGAAAAATAAACACATACAGTATAGTCGGAAAAAAAGCTCCGACATCAAAATGTGAAAAAATTCAAATAAGAAAACAAACGTCCTAATTCATAACAAAACAATTTATGAAAAACAGATATGACAGACACAAACCAACGACAACCAATAAACTACAGGCTTCTTACTTGGGACAGGCACATGAAGAATCTGGCGGGATTAAACATGTTTGCGAGCAATAAACCCTCCTCCTAGTATGGAACAGTAGTGTAACATCACAACATATGAACAAACTTTAAAATTCAGTCGTAATTGTCTTAACTCAAAAGATCGGTACGACGATATAAGACTACTTTAAGAACTTTACTGAAGTTAGCTCAATAACCAAAATCTATTGACGAATAAACTTTGTTCTACCATAATAAAATGTCAATCATAACTCCTCTAGCAAAGAGCTACTATGCCAAGAAAAAAATTGTCTCATTATATAAGGATTTTTTTCTAATACAAAAAAGAAGTTGATGTGGAACTTTTTTTGTAATGGCATTTTCTTAAGTGAACCGTTTTTCGTGTACAACTAGCCCACGCCTCTTAGCACAAATGAGAGCTGTAAACATGAAATACAATTCTCATTTAAAAGATTTCAGCATTGTCATATTTCAATTGGTAGTTTTATAGCAGAGAATAGTTTATTACACTGAAATTCATTATACTGTATTATTCTTGTCCATATTAATCTAATACAAGAAACAAGAAACCTATGTACATAGAAAGGTAATACATGTAATATACAAAGTACTCATACACAAATTGTTGTTTATTTGGTGTCTCTCTAGATTTATCATGCACTTGTAGCCAGTGATAAATTACACGTATTTGACTGATAAAACTAATAAATATATCAAGTAATATTGGCCATAAAAGATGAAACAATAATACTGTGCTATCATTTTTAAAAAGGGTCAACATACATAGACACCGAGCAGGTTAATTTATGACATTAAGTTTGTAGTGTTTGTAACTTGTCCTCAGCATAAATAATTATAGTATTACAATGGCTACAATGGAGATCATTGGAACTTTTGATTGAAAATTGTGCCAAAAATCGTAGTTTAAATGATTTAATGAACATTATGCGACATATACCGTAACTGTCATGAGTAAGTAATTTATTTTCTACAACTTTATTTTACTAATTGATACTACATTGTATAGGTTGCATTTGCACTTGTGTAAATTTGACGTGCGTTCATTAGTAAGAGCTTGGCGTTTTATCGTTACTTTTATGTGTAGATCGTACATATCGTTTTCAGATGAAATAAAGTGTAAAAAAATGAAATGAAGAAATTAACACCTGTTGCATCGTTATTCTCCATATAACACTTTATCATTCTCACTCATAAAATAAGAAACACACAGATTAAACAAAGTACTTAAACAAAATATTACTCGTAATCTTTATAACAGCAGTGCGTTTCAGGTATATCAAACCTGTTTTAAGATCACTTGTCTTACGAGAACATCTTTTGTTGCTTAAGAAGACTCTTAAAATTAGTGCAATACGCATCTAGTGCATCTGTTATCGTTCATTTTATAACTACCACTGGGTCAATACCTGTGCTGGTCGACTGTTAGTACCCCGGGGTATTACTAGCCCAATAGCCAGTACTTAGGTAATGGCATGAAAAAACGGATATTATTTGATTGAAATTTGATGTTATAACATTTTTGAAAACATTTCAAATTAGGAAAAATGAAAAATGAAAAGCTCTGATTCCTTGTCCGTATTTGGCTATACTTTAGGTCCTTTTTGTTTTAATCGTTTTATTTGGTTTTGGATTTTCAAATATTTCGATCTCAAGCATCACTGATGAGATATTAAAAAATTAAAACACGTTATAAATTTCATGCATCCTAAGCGTATTGTCGAAATGCGCGTCTGGTTCATAAGATTAGAACCGTTGATGTTATCAAATACACAATGAACTTTAGTCTGATAATGATACTTTAATTCGAAAAGAATTGATGTTGGGATACTTATTCTTAAACTTTAATTTTGTTGGGAGTATTGAACATTCGAACATAAGTTCTTTTGAGCTTTACACCGAATATAAAAACAATTAAACAGTAATAACAGCCAGTTCTTCTGTACAGTCATAATATTTAAAATGCTGTTCCTAACTCGCCCAATTATGATTTCAGAAATTATTAAGAAACTAAGGTTGAACTCCCTATAGCAAAGTTGACCTTATGACGAGTTTCGTATTATTTTAAGGTCCCTTTTTGTCATATAGCTATTCCATGTGTTTCGGTTTCAAAATACCAATGGCTTGCAAATATTTGCTGAAAGTAAATCCAGAAAGTAGAATTAAACTTAATTACTTTGTTATTACTAAAAGGTGAATTAAGCATTATATGAAAGTAACATTTCAATTTTCCTGTTGTAACGCCTTTCTATACACTATACATATCTGTTCATCAAATTGACGTTTTGAAATCAACCTCGTTTTCTACGTTTCAAATGCCACATTTAAGATACCAATCACAAGTTTTTGGATTAATAATGTATTTTTATATTGTTATTATATATATATATATATATATGTTAACAAAACTTGACATTGATTCATAGCTTTCTATCAGCCTATCGGTTACTGCAAGGAATATATTATTCAATCAAGATACGATATATGACAAGGATGTGCGTGTTATAGTTTGATAGTATAAATAAAACGGAATTCCTCATTGTACTTATATATATACAGTGCCACAATTTCAAACTCGTTGTATGAAGTATAATCTTAAATGTCATTGGTGTAAAAAATTGATAGGTTCATCTATAGGCCATAAAGGCCTCATTTATTTTTTATTTATTTTTTTCGAAAATTTCATTTTAGATAACAGCCAAAGACTTTCTACTATCTAGATGAAGATAAAATGGAAAACATTGTTTTTTTGTATAGGTGGATTTTCAATAATAAGCATGTTAAGTACATCAAACTTTGTACGGGTTTATCTAAGTCTATATCCGGCACTGAAGGTTAATTGCCGCAATATAATTGATGGTGACAAAAAAGAAATTTCAAATTCACTTCAGTACATGAAAAATAATTCACCAATCCGTCTATTGGACAAAGACTTCATTAATATAGCCACGAACTGTTCTAATTTCTTAGAGACTTTTGGCTACAATATGTATCCAATCACTGACGAGGAGAGACATTTTCCAATTGCCTTCAGTATTCTAACCTTCAAGGACGCGGATCAGACTGAACGTTTGCTGCGATCCATTTATCGTCCTCAGAACTTCTATTGCATACACATAGATAACAGTTCTTCGAGTTATTTACATGAAGCATTTCTAGTAATTACTAGGTGTTTCACAAATGTTTTTATTGCCTCAAAGACGGAAAACATTATCTACAAACATATTTCTCGCCTTAAGGCGGATATTAACTGCATGTCGAATCTTTTGATGAAGTCACAAAACTGGAAATATTTCATAAATTTACCTCACCAACAGTTTCCTTTGAAGACAAACTTAGAACTCGTAAAGATATTGAAAATATACAATGGTGCTAACGATATTGAAGGCATTACGTCATCTAAGCGGATGGTATCGGAGCGATATATGTACAGCTACACAACTGTAAACGACTCTTTGGTGCGTATTGGACTAAAAAATGATACTATGCCGTATAACGCAAGTATTGTAAAGGGGAGTGCGTATGGTGTTTTTAGTCGCAAATTTGTTCAATATATAGTATTTGACCAAAGGGCGAAAGATGTACTTGAATATATGGAAGACATCATGAGTCCAGATGAATACTATTGGGCTACTTTGAATCATAATGAAATTTTAAAAGCGCCAGGTAGATTCACAGGTAATAATCTTAGATATCCATTAGTATAAATATATAAACATGGTAGTAAAAAGAATTGGAATGAACTCAAAAAGACATTACATCAAGTTAAATAACAGGTAAAAAATCTTCAGCTGTGCATACATCCATAGTTACATGACTCGGAATTTAATCTCTCAGCAACGGTCAACATTACTGTACCAATTTTACTGCATCAGATGGGAATTTCGACAATAAATGTCCCTTCAGTAATACTCAAGACTAAAATATTTGAATATCGAAAACATACTCATGGTTGTACAACCGTTGTAAAGCTAACAAAAAAAAAACAAAAAACAGATCAAAAGTAAAGTCAGTCCCGAAAACTTCTCAGGCCAGGAATCAGAACTATGCATAAGGTAAATGCATTCCTAAACTTATTTTGTAATTGCAAATTTTAAAGTCAGGCACATGCTATAACCGCTATCATCGTCGTCAGGTTGACGATAGAAAATATGTTTTAAATGATTGCTAGTAGTTGTTGTTCATATATCATGCGACGATGAAATCGATCTGTATCTGATTTAATTAAGTTTTACCGAACGGTATGTTGATAATAACACCTCCTATACAGTAAAAGTTATAGAAACGAATTGAGTACTTCAGTGCTTTTACTTTTCTACAATAGAAAGTATAATTGAACTCCTATGAATAATGATCAGTACAACATATATTATACCCTGAGTAAGTTGCAGTTTGTTTTAAAAAGAGGTAAATTGTTGTCATGTGCATAAATGTCAGTATCGTTAATATGTTTGAGAATATTATTATTATTATTATTATTATTTTTTTTTTAGTATTATTAGTATTATAATTATTATTATTATTATTATTATTATTATTATTATTATTATTATTATTATTATCTTTTTTATTATTATTATTGGTAGAGTATGTTCATTTTTTTTATAGACAACCCTGAAAAAAAGTCTTGGCTTGCCGTTTATGCTGCATGGGATGGGACAGATCAGTGTCAAGGAAAATTTGTCAGAGATATTTGTATTTTTGGTGTTGGAGATTTAAAAGAACTTGTGTTAAGGAAAGAACTTTTTGCAAATAAATTTTATCCGGATTTTCAATACCTAGCTTTGGAATGTTTAGAAGAGTATGTCAATAACAAAACATTTAATCCAATGCGATTTGATTCCTTTTATTACAAACAATTATCCTTTATAAGAAAGACTTGACAGAGACCAGTTTCATTTCAAATAATTCTTTATTGAACTTATCTATATCTAATAAATAAAGTTTTTAAAATTTTGTTCTTATAATACTACCTTAGCAGCAAACAAACAAAAGAAAATGTGGAAACTCACCGATGAGACAGCAAACTACTGACAAATATAATCCATTCCAATGGACAAAGATACCTTTTCTTTCGAGATCAAACGGAGTAGAGTAAGGTGTTTTTTTTTTTATCCCAGTTAATGTGAAAGAACACATTGATAAAACTTGCTGTAAATATAATGTTAGCTATTCTATGGGAATACTTTAAACAACTAGTCTAATCTTGGGCTCATTGCAATCTGGGACAAGGTAACGACACTTGTTTTTCTGCTTTGTTTTCTGTTTCGACTGGTAACATGGGTAAGTGTCTAATTGACGCATCCTCGCAACGCCTTTGTTTAAATTCAATAATCAATAAGATATAGGTATTGACTTTAAAGATTAGGGTTTTTTCCTGCAATGATTGCAGTATTCTTAGGTTATTGTTTCAAATATTAGACTCTTATAAATGTATAGCAAATATTTTCTAATTTAAGCATGTACTCATTAAAACGACACAGTGAAAAGTATTTGAAATGGACCATATGTACATTATTTTACATTACTGTTATTACCATCTTTATTTAAAGTCTTCTCATTGATATTGATGTTTTAGTATAAACCCACACCGAACTTTACGAAGATCAACCCATTTACCTGGAATGTAACCTCTGTCTGTGGTAGGTTTGGAATTCGCTCGAAACATAACTGACTGGACCTGTGAGTCAATGCGTGGTAGATATTGTCAAATAATTTCTTAAGGTCATTGGTTTCCTATGTCAAAAGCGGACCAAGTCTTCGAATTCGCTTTCAGTAACTGCAAGTACTTTTAAATTGGTAGTTTGTGTCTTTTGTCTTTTTTTATGCTGAGTTTCTATATTATTTGTCGAGTCCTTTTCAACTGATTTTTTCAGTGCCATTACAGACTGCACCTGCTTATAAGAGGAATGAGGGTCCACAAACATATTTAGGCCATGGGGTCTGACGTGGATAGTTGTCTCATCGGTAATCATACCACATCTTCTTATTTTTATTTTGATCCAGTCACATTATGTATGTGCTTGTTCTAAACAAGGAGCCTTTTATTCAGTGGTTGTCGTTGCTGGCTGTTTGGCCCTATTGTTTTTGGTTTGTTGTTTTAGTGCAAATCATATCATTGGTTTTCTCTTTGAATTGTCTCTCGTTTTTCTCATTCTTAGACCTTTTTAGCTTACTTTACTATATGAATTTTGCTCATTGTTAAAAGCAGAACAGCAATATATAACTGTAAAATATGTGTCTCTTAGTTTTTGTTAAATAGTTATTTCATTGGTAATCATGAAATCTTCTGATTAACCCGTGCCAATAACGCAAGGACACAACATGCTGCCGTACAAAATTATAAATATACATATAATACAGACGTATAAACTAATACATGTTGAGGTAGCTTCGCTGATTGATAACTTTCTCGAAAGAAGAAAATTACAAATAATACATATCATTGGTAACATTCATCTAAACAAATATCATCTCTACGGAAGGTTTCAAGTCCTACTATTGAATTTGTCTGTTGTTATCAAACGATATTCATGTTTTATCTACCCTTGTAGAAATTCCATTATTGACTAAGGCTATGAATACGACGGATGTGGCGTATTGTGTACACTGATATCGGCGGAAAACGGTTTTATCAGAAAAGAAATTGTGAATTTTTTAGTTTCCTAATCATCTTTCAGTTACGTGTCACGATTCGAAGATCAATTGTGCATCTACTTCATTTATCTTCATTTACATTTAAACTACCCGTTTAAAGAATTTTTCAGTATCAGTGTTTCCAAATAGTTCACAATGTCAGTATTTTTGTTGTCATGGGGGTATCTTTAGCTCAGAAAACTTGTTTTCCCAATCTGTCACTGATACATGTTATTCTGATAACATAATCAACTTTAGTCTTATTACTTTTTCCTAAGGATTAGTTAAGTCAAGAGTAATTAACCAGTCATATATTTTCAAGTTATTTGTTTGGCGCGCTTGCTTCAGTGCAGTTTTAGTGTCGAAAAAACTATGGTCAATATTGTCCCAAAGAAATCCAAGACAGACTAATCTTTCATAATACGTTTGGAAACTGTTGAATTCCCTCCCAACACAAGCACCTATAAAGGCATTTGGTATCTCAAGTTCACTTTCGGTGTAATTCTGCAACAACCATATTACTAATTTGAGATATCCATTGCAAGCGTCAAGCATTAATATCTTAATGTTTAAATCTTTAGATATATCGTTTTCTAAGAAAAAGGAAACAACGTCATATGCTTTTTGTTCATGAGTAGTATTCAGAACTTTTGGTAAGTCAAAGGAATTCCTACCACAGTAACGAAAAATTAAATCAACGATTTCAACTCTATTTGTAGAATGTGCATCTCGAATAACCCCATGATACAGAGGATATGGATTGCAGGCCTCAATCAATGCAGTTTTCAAGTCAAAGTCCGACAATTCAAATTCATTGATTAGATATTTAACAAGATCATAGTAAGCTGAGCGACAACTTATTAACATAATTTGATTAATGTCATATGAATCATGGTCAATATTGTCTAATATCCATTTTATTATATAAAATGATTGCTCTTGAAGTGCTACATCTATAGCCTTATTTAAATCAAACAACTTTTGATCAAAATGATTCCATAGATAAGTAAACAGATCAATTCGATGCTGTTTGGTATTTCTGCTTCTAAAGTCACCGGCACACGTCATAATCATTGCCAAATTCATATCCAGGGTTTTATAATTGCCTTTATCCAAAATACTTTCGACAATATCAGTATGTGCTAAACGACACAGCCCTTCCACAACTTTCTGCATATCAAAATATCCATGATCACATTTTTCAAGCAGCAGTTGTATGATGCATTTGTTGTCATTCTAAATAGCATGCTGCATAGATTCAGCTATGCCTAAAGACTCGTGATTTGGATTCTTTAATATACATGAGACCAGTTTGTTTTGTTTGGTTTGGAATGTATCTTCGAAAGTTAGATCAGATAAAATATCATTCGTCGCCCTATTATTCCCTTCCGCCGACATAAACGTGATTGTTGAATAGGTTCTAAATGAGGACAACCATATCAGGCATGATTTATAATCAACAACAGAAGTATCATAATTAGAAAGTACCCACTCTAGTTCTAGCTGACCATATTTACAACCAGTTTGAAGTACCAGACTTATACTACTGTGTTCAGGTTTTATATGTTCAAGTAACCATTGTATGATATGAAATCGTTTTACAATGCATGCTTTCGCGATTGCATTTTCATCATTTAAAGTTGTTGTGTCATCAACACAATTCCAAAGTTTACTGACCAATTTCTAACGTTTTTTATCTTCTTCTTCTTCATTATATTCCACAACGGATATGTAACCAAAACGACCTAATCCATTGTTACCACCACATGCTTTCAAAAAAGCAGTGTTGAAGTTAAGGCATCTACGCTCTACAAAATCTACCATCCATTGTACCATTTTCATATTACAGTATTCGCATGCTTCGTTGAAAATTGCAGGCAAATCAAGATTACATGGACTCCATTTTTCCAAAAACAAAATAACTACTTCGAAACACCTGTTTTCGCTTGCTAATTTTACTGTTGTTTTAATGTCTACCATGGAAAGATCAAACTCCTGTAAGAATATTTTCATTATCTTGACAAATTGTTTTTCGTGGGAATCATCCAGGAAAGGAAATCTATCTCCTCCTAGCAAATAATGTATTGCACATGCTACGTCGTGCCTATTTACTTTGACTCTCCTAACCATCTATGGAATCATATTATATATTCTCTTTTTGCAACATTCGATAAATAAGTTTAATAGCTCAGACTGAAACATAATTGATTCATCCCAGAAAAAGTCTGCAATAATTTCAAAGTTGTTCCTAATACTTAATTTCAAGAGAATCTTTTTGTCTAAGTTCTGACATGTTGTGAGCCATTTAAGGGATTCAAGTGGCAGAGAATATGTCTTTCTCGTAAACATTGGTGCTATAAATTCATTTATGTTAAACGTAGGCAGTGTATATTTTGACATCAGCAACCGTAAAACCGATAGATTGGAAAACAAAAACGCCCCTCAATACATTTATAAATACTTATGACATTTCCGCCGAATTTATAGTAAGCAATTAAATCGTCATGCGAAATAGGAATACAATACTTGCGTGCAAACTTGATAGTTTTTTCAACCATATCTGCGTTTCCAAATGCACACAACACATATAGACTCGGTTAATATTGTTTTACATAATGTCTTTTTATCAATTTCAAAATCTCCTTCTATAATTTTAGTTATATATTTCAAAGCAATATCAAAACATATTTCGTCTCCCTGTTTTCCAGCAAAGTATAAAAGAAGCTGAGCAGGTAGAAAAGCCGATTTAGAAAAACGTCTATTTGATCTTGAAGTCGCGTCATCAAAACTGACAAAAGAATATTTTCCGCCTTTGGAACAACATTCATGTTCTTAATCATGTTCATTTACGAATGCTTGTAGTATGAAATCAATGAGCGACTCGTTCTTTGATTTAATCAATTCAGAATGCACGAGTCTCTGTTTCAATTGAGCTGCCTTTTCATGTCTAAACTCCCTATGAATAAGACATGCAATTCTTTTGCCTAGAAGGTCAGTAAATTCTGCAGGAACAAGCAAAACTACCTCGCCTTCTTTCGATTTGTATTCTTCTGTTCTCAACATCTCGCATATAAATTCAAAATCCGCAACTAGTATAATTTTGCTCATGTCTATTTGTCCAAAGGATAATAAAACACTTTCGAAAAGTAATCGATGATCAAACATGGCAAAAAGTGGATGCTTTTGGAAAAATCTGCCTTGTAAATTATGAATGGAATCAATTAAATCTCATTTTGTAATCTTAATAGTATCTCCATATATTGTATGAATTATTTCATTGACTTTCATGATGGCATGAGCATGGGAAGGATCAAAACAGTTTTCATTTAAAACTGTAAGAACTAACAAGCTATATTGAATTTTTAACTTGTTATTCTGATGTCATTGTCTTCTAATGTCATTTATATATTCTAGGGTTTGTTCGTCAGGTCTCTTGAAGAACGCGCTACCTAGATTTATGTACTTATGATTATGAATAAACATTTGAACCGCTTGTGGAAACCCGATTACAAAATTTGACGAAGCAATGTCGAGGATATCGCTATTATTCAAAATAATAGCACCAGTTGTATCAGCAAAACCATCACTTGTATATTCAAAGTCATCATTTGTTCTCGTACAGGTGACCAGGAGCCTACATTTTTGATCTACATTCATTTGGAACGGTGCAGAATTCAGGTCAATTTGACAGCCTTGAAAAAGTCGATGACTCTCGATAATTTCTTGACACTGTCGTTTCACTGTGTCTCTTGTAGACAAAATTACCTTAATGTTACCTTTTTGGACAAACGCATACATTTGATTTAGGATTTTTTCATGGATTTCTTTGTCATAATTGGCGTTTGTCTTTCCAAATATATCGTCGATGAAAACAATGTAATGTTTATCTAGATCGACAAATTCATCCCATTCACTGAGATTCTCTAATTTAATCATTTGATATTTAGGTTCTATTTCAGAGCAAAAATTATTCAACAGTTTAAAACAATTTCTGGTTTTACCAATTCCAGCCATCCCAGTCAACAGGACAACTCCTCTTTGTTTAAGAAGTTCTAAACCGACATCCAATGTACGAGTAGGAATGAAGGTATTTTCTTTTTCCAATGCTTCAACTAGAGCCCAAGTCACAACTGCAAAATAAGATGATGATCAAAACAGTTTGTATAGAAAACTGAAAAATTAAAAGGTCTTGAGGGACATTTAAAATAGGTGTTCAATTTGTTGCAAAATATCTTAAAATAAGAACACTCAATCCTCTCCTTTACCTTGAACAGTGGTGTAACAATTCGAGCTAGTAAAAAAATATCAACTATATGCATGCCTTATCCGCCATGCGAATTCATCCACACTCTGTCAAAATTCACAATCGGAAAGTTGGACACAATCGGCAAAATTACAGATTGGACGATTATTCTAGTATCTATGAATCAGTTACAACGAAATACAAATCAGGTCTCCGTTTCCGACTGCACAAATCATCAGGAAGAAAGGAAACGAGATATCGACGCTCCGCTGTGTTCACCTTTTAGATACAAATTTTTGATTCCAATATTATTTTCTTCGATTTTAATATGCAAATTTCCAAAACCTGGAATTAAGTGTTGGATTTCGTTTTAAAAACTAGAACCAAATATCAAAGGGGTTTTGTGTAATGTCAACAACGTTGGAATTTGTTTCATTCCCATTGAAATTTATCTATGCGACCACTTAAGAAAAACCTTTTAAGCAGAAAACTAGTATGCTATTTTTGATAATGATAGTTTTTGGTTTCATAACGAATGAGAATTGGAAATCGATCGAGAAGAACTCGGAGTTAATAATTTCAATATAATATTAACGAACCTTTGGCGAGACGTCAAAATGAGTTAAATCACATATTTTTGTCTTTTCAAGCGAAATCCAATTATTTCGAGTTGTTAAAACTATTTTTTTTAAATCGATTTTATTTCTATTAATTGAAAATTTGCGCAAGTTATTCTTGTAATTGGTACTTTGACTGTCCCGCTGGTATCTTTCGTCCCTCTTTTTTAACATCATAAGTGGGTTTCCGGTGTCAAACGTTAACATAAGCAGATTTAAAGTTTTTTGAATGGATTAAAATTTTACAAACATAATATATTTATGTGATTAATATAAGTTGCTGTATATTGTTGAAGAAATCACATATATTAATTACCACTGAATAAAAGAAGACAGTCATTATATATGAAAATCAGTTTTGACCTTAGCCGATGGAATTGTCGCTTTTTCGTATCAAAATGCAATGCTTGATAGCTCTACCAAATGAATGCATTTTTCGTATTAACTACATGTTGTAATCATATAACATATAACATCCATTCAGTGTGATACGCGAAATGTCTCTTCGTATAGGAAATTGATTACATACCATAGCCATAATCGCAAATTGTAATAATGTACAAAATAACGAAATTTTTGTCGTTCCAACCGTTTTGGTAATTGCGTATGTGATGAGTCTCATGTAGACGAAACGCGAGTCTGGCGAACCTAATTTCAAGCCCGGTATCATTGATAAGTATATTTAAATAATATGATTACATTGTACGTTTCTTTCATTTTGTCATCTTTAACTCAAGACTATAGGGTTATTTTTTGCATGATTATCAGTGATTTTATCCGGACTAAATCTTAAAATTGCATGAGCTTACAATTGCAATTTATGTCCCAAGAGGGATAGTTTTCACCAATTTTCATGCAGTAACCCTTGTATTGAATAGCCAAGCTTTAAAATCTTACTAAAACATATTTTCCCACTGCCGACATGAATAATTTTAAGCTATATTTTTACTAGTTTAATATGATAGAATATTGTTACGTTCTGTGAGGAATATTTTGTTGCTGGACAATTAATGACATATTCACTCTTTCGGCCAAAAAATATAAACTCACCTTGACGTTTCTTTCTCTGATTTTCTAAAAGGGAACACAAGATATGTCTCAAATGATATGAATTTCAAAATTGCTGATAAATTCTTACCTTATAAATCATGTTAAAAGTATTAAGTGTTTTAATATCAATTCTGTTTTCACATTTTTGTTTTCATTTATATATAAGCCTCTCTACAAATGACATGATCTGCACAATAGTAATCATCGGGGTGTGCAGCACGTTATTTTGCGACTAAACAACATTGGAAAGGTCTGGGTTTTTTTATTAACTACTACATTTTAGCCCTTACGACATGCAAGCTGTCCTGACGGGAAAGAGAGTCCGGACCGGGAAGATATTAAATGGATATTCAAAAAATATAATCAACAAACACAACATAGAAAACTGTAGACTGAGCAATCAGGGATGATCTTAGGTGTTCCGTGAGGGAAATCAGAGTAAGTGATGAACTACCGCAGAATTGTCCGATTTGTCTGCGTCATATGAATATGTTGCACGAATTAGACCTATATATATGGATTCTTTTTGATAAGTTAAGTGCAAAAGTATGTTGCATGTTGGGTAATTTTCCAGGTTTAAGTAAACTGGTATACAGGAAAAGTTTTGTCGAAATTTACTTTTTTCTGTGTTGAAATAAGTACCGGAACTATGAAAAAAATAATCAAGTCTGTTAACGTAATCAGTCCTTTAAAAAAATTCTACTGTTCAAGTTATTGTATCTATATCATATATTCAACTCTGAATACACATGTAGGATATTTAGATCAGTATCGAAAACTGCTCAGCAATAGTTTTCTGGGGAAGGGAAAGCAAAACAGGCACTATTTCTTTCATATATTTTTTGTCCTAGAGTATTTCCTCCTGGACCGGTGCCCACCCTTTTTTCCTGACGCTTTGTGTCCTTTTTACGTGTGATCTTGTTACCCTTTGAATTGTGATTCCCGGGACTTTTATCAAAATGTACAATTGTCGGTGCCGATCAACTCCCAGTTGTCAGCAAATATAATTCAGCTAAAACTTGTTTGAATAGTACAATGACTTCATTTGACAACTTGGATGTCAAACATAATAATAATTAATATGTTTTACGACAGCCCTAGTAAATAATACTTGCACTTTTTTCATATGTTTTAACAAAAGTCAAGATGGATGTACGTATACACGTCGAGCTACTTTTCTAATCTTGCGGTGATTTTTTATTTTGAAGTATATTCTTAAACTTATTCTATTGATTAAAATATAAATGAATCCAAAATTGAAGAGCACGTATCTTCGAATGTCATGTTTTGAGATGATAACTGAAAATTCTAGGAAAGTGGTTATTTTATGGATATAAATGAAAAACATTTTTCATGTCATTTTCAGGACAAGTACTCTAGTGAAAGTAATTAAAAGTAATTTTTTTTTTTTCGATTTCTAATAATCGTTTAGTAGTATTATTGCACTTTTAAACGCATGATTACCCTCAGGGACTTTAAAAAAATGAAAAGAACACGATTCATGCGTTCGAAGCGCTTTTCTGGATTTACCTGCATCAGGAACGCTCAAAGCCAAACATTTGAAATCGTCACTTAATAAGTTGTACGGTCACCATCACAAATTTTTTGACAGAAACGATGTGTCAGTGTTTCAACTCAATAGCGAAATGTTTTCGCGGTCTGACTTACTCTTTGAACATCAGTAAAGTCGTCGTCGGAACCCTTAATATTTCGACGCACATGGTTTCGTTCCATTTGGAATTTATGCGATTCCTTCAGTTTCTGCTTGCTACCATGATTTGTTTATTCCTTATCGATTTATCAGATTTCATGAACATCGGTAAACTACTGTGGCCTTAATGTAGATCATGGAAAAATACAAGAAAATTGTCAGTCAAAATCAAATTTAAAATTTTCATTTTAAATTTTGTAAGATTTGCTTTCCTGATTAGGCTTAACAAAATGTAATAATATTGAGTGTGGTGTCTTTCTTGTTCATAACAATATATATTTGAATATGTGAATTGGGTAATAATGCTTAATCGGACTCGGACTTCTTTTAAACTGAGTTTTACTGTGCGTATTGCTATGTGTTTCTTTATTCTACATTGGCTAGAGGTATAGGGGGAGGCTTGAGATCTTACAAAACATATTTAACCCCGCCGCATTTTTGCGCCTGTCCCAAGTCAGGAGCCTCTGGCCTTTGTTAGTCTAGTATGTTTTTTTTTAATTTTAGTTCATTTATATGTTTTGGAGTTTAGTGTTACGTCCATTTTCACTGAACTAGCACACAATTTTAGTTAGGGGCCAGCTGAGGACCACCTCCGGGTGCGGGATTTTTTCGCTGCATTGAAGACCCATTGGTGGCCTTCGGCTGTTGTCTGCTCTTTGGTCGGGTTGTTGTCTCTTTGACATATTCCCCATTTCCATTCTCAATTTTATTAAAGCATTCAACATAACTATATATTAAAAGTACCTTTGTTGTCATTCCTAATTTCCTCTTCTAGACATTTTATTTCTTCTCTTAGTCGTTTAACTTCTGAAGTTTTTGTCATTTCTGAACCGGCAAGTTCTTCACATGGACTCATAAACACTTGGCCACCGAGTCTGTATATTGCCTTGGATAGTCACAAAATTAAACGTATTATATTTCTAAAATTGAAATGTATGCATTAGTCTATCAAATTAAAATTAACAAATATGCTCTAATTCATCAAACCAAAAATAAAGCAGTAAAACGTTCAACCCATAATTTTTTCTTAAAATGTCCTGAACCAAGTCAGGAAAATGGCCATTGTTATATTATAGTTCGTTTCTGTGTGTGTTACATTTTAATGTTGTGTTTCTGTTGTGTCGTAGTTCTCCTATTATATTTAATGTGTTTCCCTCAGTTTTAGTTTGTAACCCGGATTTGTTTTTTATCTCAATCGATTTATGAATTTCGAACAGCGGTATACTACTGTTGCCTTTATCTGGCATGATATGATATCTTTATATATGAAATGTAAAATTTATTACTACAGCGTATTAGATTTCGACGGCGTTAACAGCTTTAAAATTAAAAAAGAAATAACTATTTTTCGAAATAAAATTAGTAAATCAATTCATATTTAGTCCATTCAACTGTTTTGATAGAGAAGGTTCTGTTCTTTTGCTTTATCTTATTTGTTTCTAATATTTTTCTAATATTTATTTTCCCATATGTCGAGAAAACTCAATATTTTTGTAAAGTCTCTGGAAAATGAATTCCACGTTGAAATATGAATTTTAACGGCAAATCTTAACTTGTTGTGATACGAACCAATACATTATAATTGATTTTAACATAACTAATTTTTCCATTCTACAATTAATCCTTGTCACAACCGCATAAAAGACAAAACAACTAGAGAACGACTTGATTACAATCCGAAATTTGCTCCTCACTTGTACCAAGAAAGTATAAAATAGAGTTATTCCCTCTTTGCCACTCTATCAACATCTGTAAGGCTATACGGTATTTCGTCTTTTTGATTTTCCCGAGGAACGTAAATCCAGAAACAATACATGTACATTTATTATACTTACCTCAGTTATGTCTTTCCAACTAGTTTTGTAATAAGTATTTTCTATCTCATCGCTACTAGCATGTACTAATTGGTTTCAAATTAGAAAAAGAAAGATGCTGCGTGTTTTTTTTTTTTTTTTTTGTGGATCACAGAGTTCTATTGCAAATTGAATATTTTATGGTTGATGTAAATAATAATTTGAAGATGTAAGGGGGTTGTATTGGTGCACTTACCGGAAGGACGGTAAAGTATGTCTTTCTGCGACTCTGCCAGTATTCTTTTGCAGTACAACTTATCAATATAATTTTTACCATTATTTAACGTTGCAATCAATGAATACGGAGGGAAAATGTTGTCAAATTGAACCCTGGCAGCTTCCGATCCAATACTATTTACCAAATGAAATAACCGTATAAAATTTTGTTTTTCCTCATTCATTGTAGACGGGTTTATCTTCTTTATCTTCCAAGAGAAAATAGTTTTCATAACTCCATAAAAGTACCTGAAATAAAGATTAACACGGAATAAACACGGTCATGTAATTACAACTATAATGAATTAAACTACTTTTAATAATATATTACTATATATCACTTAAAAGCAATAAAAATGCATCGATTATTAACACAAACAATACGTTATTTTTGATTTGCGATACAGACTTTTTTTACAACAATACGTAAACCAAATTAACAAAACGGAAAACACGTGAAGAGCTATATGATTATCAGAGACTTAAAAAAAACAAGCAAATGCATCTGAGGACACCTTGATGAGGATACCTCAGCCTGTGGAAGAATGAACCCTATTTTTTTTATTTGAAATTCTCAACGAAGGGGTTTTGTTGTCGAAGTAAGTTATTAATAATTTCAGTAATTAAGCACCGACTTACGATCTGAGGGTACTCTCAGGGACTTAAAATGCACAAACAGCAGTATCGATAAAATGCTAGAAAAAGCTTTATAAACGTTCTGCGTTCAAAGAGCTTTTCTGGATTTGACTTCAACGAGAATGTTCAAACCCAAATAAAGTGATAGCCAAAGATGACTAACTGCCTACTCGCATGAAGAGCGATTTGTTCAAAAAAAGGCATAACAAAATGACTTAATCAAACTAAGGTCAACTTAAGGGAGTTTGCACTTTAGTTGACATAAATATTTATGAATTTATCTGCGGAGAATTTAATTGCACAACTATGTTATAACTAAGTTCTGTATTTAATTAATCGACTTCTGATGATGATATTCTCCCGGACTTACAGTCAGAAAAATAAATAATCCCTATAACCTGTTATGAGCATCGTCACATTGATAGATTTACGTTTAATTCATTTCATTAATAAGATATAAAAATATATCATGAACACAAGAAGATAATGTTACTCGAAAACGGTCTTCGATAGAAAAAAAACCTTCAACTATTGTTTCGAGGGCATTTAAATTATTTCAAAGACCTACATGTCTTCGGCAGTGTAATCAGCATCATATTTTCACATTATCTGTATTATGCTATTCATTTTTTATTCAGAGTGTCTATTGTTCTGGCTAGCTGGAAGAATAGTTGAAAATATCTATTTTTTCCGGCCATCCGTTTGCGGATGCGCAAATGGTCAATATCAACAGAAGTGTCATGTGGCGCGGAAAGTGTCCAGGATGAGGTGTCGGATTACAAATGCGCGTATGCAATGGACGTTTTGAGAATTGGTGATCGTGATTTATATTTAAAGATGTCCTAAAGAAAACTAGAGAGAATGTTATTACTTTAAAAACAAAATTCTATAGGAATGACTCCAGAACAATAGCGTATGCATGTAAACGGAGAGGAATAAAGCCTGAAATCAAACTGATTTACACCATTATCTTTACCTGTATCAACTGATGGAGGCAAAACGCATTTCAACAATTTACGGGAAAATGACTATGCTTGGATGCTTCTACTACATCGGATATCTATGAACATGCATTGATATGGCCTGTAATGGGAATAGGATAGCAGGGTTGGGGAAGCCCCCATTTTTTATTCTGTTATATCTAATAATAAAATGTGTTCTATGTTTTTTTTTCTATCGTAATCAAAATCTTACTTTGGGGTCAGGTTACACGTGCTTACCCTTTTCTATTATTTCCTATGTGTTAGAAATCACTAAACATTTTAAATAAAAAATCGTGCAAAATCATTAGACGACCTGGTTTGAACCAAACTTCAAGGAAACAATCAATTCAGGATCTTCTTTAGGAATCATAGATGTCCAATGAAGCCATAAATCTCTTAATCTTACAGGAAAATCATAGGTAGAACAACTAAAAAAGGAGAGTAATTTTTGCCGTCCCCCATTCTTTTAGAATAAAAAAAAATGAATAAGCTGTATACTTTGTAGTAAATTCTTTTGCATTTTGATTTTTTTTAGTGAATAAATGGAAACAATTAACACGTTTGTTTGCCAAGACTGTTAGTGACTTAATTTCAAAAGGGTATTTGCTTCATATCAATAGTAACAACATAAACGGTACCAATTTTTCTGCACCAGATGCGCATTTCGACCATCAATGTCTCTTCAGTGATGCTCGAGGCAAAAATATTTGAAAATCAAAAGCTTATAAAAAGGATGAGGAACTTTTAACCAAAAAAGAAAAAAAAGTATAGCCAAAGCCGGGCAAGGAATCAGAGCTTTGCATGAGGGAGATACATTCCTTAATTTTAAATAATTTCAAAAATTTTGTAACAGCAAATTTTAATAACACAAAATCCGTATTTTCATGCAAGTACCGAAGTACTGGCTACTGGGATGGTGATACCCTCGGGGACTATCAGTCCACCAGCAGAGGCATCGACCCAGTAGTAGTAATAACATAGATGTTGATATATTCTTCTTTTGATCTCATTTGATAAGCTGTATATATTTTCGGGGAATCTGTGTGTTCCATGGAACAGTCAGTAGAACTAGAGGCTCTAAAAAGCCTGTGTCGCTCACCTTAGTCTATGTGCATATCAAACAAAGGACACTCTCCAACATTGTAGACGAGAATAGACTTCATGACAAAAATCTCTATTTTGTTGATCTTGTATTACTGATTTTTCAGTCTGTTTAGTTTCTCTCTATCTTCTTTAGTTTTTGCTCAAAACACAAAAGAGGGTAAAAAATCCTCATTTAAGGGCAATCACTCCTATGAAGAGTGATAGTCTACTAACTATATCGGCAAAATTGAACTTTTTAAAAGATATTGCCTCACTGATCATTTTTGGAATTTAAAGTCTATTTATCTATTACTAACTCATATCATATAAGGCATAACGGAACAAAATGTTCCAAATATCATAGTTTTCATGATAATAGGCAAACATTAAAAAAGTGGTAACATTTTTCATTTATGGGCAATGACTCCTATAAGAATTTGTCAAACAGTTTTGACGTATATGGACAATTGGTAGAGCTCATTATTCTGAACATTTTTGCGCCTCTCAGATTTTCTCTATTTATAACGGTTCAAAATATAATAGACAATACTTGCATTTTACACCTATGTTCTATTTTTAGCCATGTCGGCCATGTTGGTTGGTAAGCGGGGTCATCGGACGCATTTTTTAAACTAGATACCCTAATGATAATTGTGGCCAAGTTTGGTTAAATTCGTCTTAGTAGTTTCAGAGGAGAAGATTTTTGTAAAAGATTACAAAAAATTACGAAAAATTGTTAAAAATTTACTATTAAGGGCAATTACTCCTTAAGGGGTCAATTGATCATTTTGGTAATTTAACTTATTTGTAGATCTTACTTTCGCTGAGCATTATTGCTGTTTACAGTTTATCCCTATCTATAATAATATCCAAGATAATAACCAAAAACTGCAAAATTTCCTCAAAATTACCGATTCAGGGGCAGTAACCCAACTACCGGTTGTCTGATTTGTCTGAAAATTTCAGGGCAGATAGATCTTGACCTGATTAACAATTTTGTAAGATTTGATCTAAATGTTTTGATTTCAGTTCAGAGATTTAAGCCAAAATCTACATTTTTTACCCCTATGTTCTATTTTTAGCCATGGCGACCATCTTGGTTGGCTGTCCGGGTCATTGGATAGTTTTTTAAACTAGACACCTTAATGATGATTGTGGCCAAGTTTGGTTAACTTTGGCCCAGTAGTTTCAGAGGGGAAGAATTTTGTAAAAGTTAACGACAGACGACGGACGACGGACGCCAAGTGATGAGAAAAGTTCACTTGGACTTGTGGGCCAGGTGAGCCAAAAAAAATCAAAGTTGGTTGTTGAATAGGTTATTCCCATAATAATTTTGTTTTTATTGTTTGATTTTTTGTTGCGTTACTACTATTTTCCAGAACGTTTTATCTTGAGTTAATAATAACTAAATAAGTAACGTCTTCCCGGAGAACATGCAATAAATGAATAGTTCCAATTCTCAGTGTATGCATGTGAGGGAATTTTTTGCCACTACATTCTCCATTGGATACTACAATAACCATGCACTTAACCATAAACATATTCATTTTTCATTTTTATGTATGGCCGGAATAATAGCATGATAGCAGAGAAAAGCTATTCTTCCGGATGGCCGGAAGAATAGACATTTTTTGCTATAGTTCCGGCTAGCCTGAAGAATAGCCACTACAATATGTTTACGACAAAACATTATTATTCCATGGAAACAAATATTCTAGTCATCTACGTAATCTAATGTATATAGTTATTTTACTGCTCACTTATGTCCATTGACTATACGTGATTCACTGAAGCTGTTTTACTATTAACTTATTTTCAAAATGTTTGTTGTTTGTACTTTTTGTACGCCAATCAACGTATTAATGCCTAATTGTTTTCATATTCAAATATATAACCGACTTCAATTTGCAAACATTTAAAAATGAAATGATTTGAACTCTTTGATAACATCGAATATAACGTATGAAATTATCACAGTTTTAACGAAAATAGACACACACATGGTTTAAATGCCTACGTTTCTTAGGAAACACCCCCTTGGATATTCTAAAAAAAAGATTTGTTAGTTGAAAAACTTTGTAATTTGTTTAATATGGACTTTAATATTTTTTAGAAATTATAAATTGTCGTTTATATTCAATCTCTGGCGCAGAGATCATATCCGATCCAATCTATACTAAGTAACACTACACTCAATAGTAAGTGAATTATAGCAAAGTACGTGGAACGGATATGAACTCTGTGCCGGAGATTTGTTTATATTTCAAAACAAAAATATACCACGTGAGAACAAAATTAATCGTAGATTCCAAGGCATACAGAAAGTGATGGAAAATAAGGTAGTTTAGATTGCAACAGCGTCAATGTTTGTCTATGATATGTAGATTGTTTTATAAAAACAAAATATGCATGCATTCATGGAGATAAAAATATAAAAAAAGTTATTGCATATTACAATAAGAAATAAAGATATGTTTGTCAATTAAATATTATTTAAATTCAAATAAGTTACTTATTTACAATTTCATTTGGGGTAATAAAAAAGAAAAAGTTAAACGGATCAATTTATGTTAAGATTACTGGGAAGGAGGCCTTAAAATGATCAATATTGACAATTTCCTATCAGCTATACAATTATCCTGGGTCAAACGATTAACATCAAAACACTTTGCAAACTCGAAAGTTAATCCCATTTACTTTTTAAATACATTTGGAGAAAACTTTTCTTGATTCAACATGAATCCAGGTAGCATAAAAGCAATTCCAAACCTTAGTAAATCACTCCCTCTTTTTTACTTAGAAATAGTTAAAAGTTGGTTTAAAATTAAAAAAAACATATCAAACAAGAACAATATTACAAGTTTTGTAAATACATTTTGGGCAATAAACATATATAATTTCAAAACAAATGCTTAATATTTTCACATTGGATAACAAATGTGATACTATTTATTAATGATATGATCGACAAAGCACGAAATATTTCACAAAAGGAAGTATTAGATAAATTGACAATTAAATCTAATTGGATATCAGAACTATCTAGAAAGAAAAAAAATGCAATACCAAAAAAAGTGGCAAATGGCAATGAAATCAGATAAATCATGCTATACTCAAGTTAAAACAGATAAAAAACTATACTTGAAAACACAAAATAATATAAAAATGATTTGCATTGATAACCTGCCATTAAATGAAATTTATAAAAGCATTAATTCATGGAATATTTAGGAAGAAACACCAGTTGGCTTTTTAAAATTGAAAACACAATTCAAATTAGAATCGTCAAGCTATTTATATAAAATGCTAAACTTTATATTTTATAGCTTACAAGTAAACAAATTAAAAATATTCAGGTGGAAATTACTTCACCATATCCTTCATTGTAAACAGCTATCGTATATTTGGAAACTAAAAAGCGATGACCAGTGCCATATCTGTAACCAATTAGAAAACTATGAAAATTTTTTCATTACATGCAAATATTTTCAATAATTTTGGAAAAAGGTCAAATTATAAATCACTCTTTGATAAAATAAAAATGGGGACACAGATAATCACGTTAAAAAATCTAATACTTGGCTACAAAATATATGATAAAACCTACTATGACATCAATCTGTTTCTCACTGTATTAATGTTCTCTATTCATAAATCAACATATGCATCAGAGTATAAACAAAACAATGTTGATGTATATAGAAATTTTAAGGTAGAGTTTAAACAATACTTTGAAAAAATGAAACTTCTTGATAAAAAAACAAATAGATTGTAAATGATGTTTATATAAATTTATAATAACCATGTATATATTGTGCATGCTCTTTTTCAGTATTATTAAACATATCACGTAGGATAACTAATATGAAATGCAATATTCGATTTCAGTAAACGATTGCGAATTTTTTAAGATGACACATTTATGTGTGTGTTTAAATTTGATAAATGAGCAATGATTACCTGTACAACATGCTTATTGAACATTGACCCTGTACTGACTGGGAAAATCTTTGATATTTTAGGATAAATCATGATTTTTTCTATAAATTTATTATAAAACAATGGAAATATTACCAAAACTCCCCTTTAGAAATACTTAGTTGAGATCCTTCTGCTCTCAAGATCATTACACGTGGTGTCTTTTAATCATTCTGATCATCTCACCTTTCACGTAAACTATTTTGATCAAGGTTAAAGTTAAATTATAAACAATATCGGACAATATATAGTTCAATTTCCAGAATCATGTAACATAATGAAGGCTTCAAAAAAAATTGTCAAAACAAATGTATTGTATAACTAACCATATTTAATAGATATAAATTTTACTGTATAATCTCCCTGTTTAAACAAGAAAAAAAAAGATTTAAAATGCATACTACCCGGTAATCCCTTCCACATATTAGCCTGTCCCAAGACAGTGGTTATCTAATGTCATATATTATGTAACTTCGTTATTTGCATTGGTTTGGATTGCAGGTTTTTGATTGTTTCTGTTTAATCTATTCACATATTTTATAGAATAGGAATGATTAAGAACCAGACTTATCTATAAATACATGTTTATTGTTGAAGACTGCATGATGACCTCTATGTAATGTTTTTTTTTGTTTTTTTTTAAATATTTTTGTTGTCTGTTTGCTGTCTCACTGATGATTACCCCAAATGTCCTTGTATTCAAATATAGATGAATTCATAAAAAAAACGTATCAAAATGTCTGCATGGTGCTTAACCATATATATTAAACTAACTGTTATTTTGCACATGTCTATAACAACAGATATTGCTAATAATGATTTTAAAATGTAAGGGACATGGTATACGTTTACTTCCTTCAAGGAAGGTAAAGTTTTAAATCTGCGTATATCGTACAATACCATATTGAATCAATTTTGTTTAACGTTGTAAACAGTGATTTTCGAAGAAAAAAAAGGATTTTAGATTTAACCCTGGCATCTTGCGTTCTTATACTCTTGATAAAATGGAAAACAAATGTATGAAATTCTCATTCTTTTGTATTGGGTTTAGCTTAGTATGCATCCAATTAATCTTCCAGGAGCATAAGGTTTTCATAACTTCCATGTTTTGTGTGGAGCACGATCTTCTTACCCTTCCGTAGTACCTGATATCATTCACGACTTCTGGTTCTTGCTTGTTGAAAAAAATGGCTTTTGGATGAAGAACTTCTTTTTAAAATTAAATGAGATTCAAATGGAAGCATTTTTCACAAAACTTTTAGAAATATAACTTGAGACATATACCCCTTTTTATAAGAATTTTAATTTTTCATTCCATAAAAACATTATACTTCAGCATTCAGTTAAGATCAGTTTCTATAGTCATCACTACGCTTTGCTGTTTTCATCCTATATAGAGAGATAATTGCATTTAATGGCATTAACTAATAGTTGAGATAAAATTGATGCTTAACCACGATCTCAGTTGCTGTTTTTGGGGTTATCTGTAATCACTGGATCACCTCTCTAGTTTTCAAAAGGTAAGTTGTTTGTACTTTTTGTTAGCCAATTAACTTATTAAGATGCCTTATTTTCTCAAATATAAATCTTTAACCGACTTTTCAAATTGAAATGTTCTTGAGTTCGTAGATAACCTAGAAGATAACGCTCGAAATTTTCATCATTTAAACTAAAATAGGCACACTTGTTTTAAATGACGACGTTTCTTAGGTAACATCCAAATAGATGAAGTTAATGGGGTAAAAAATCACGATTGTTTAATATGTACCGAAAAGGTGAGAGGTTTTATCTTTTTCAAATTCAAAGATTTCTCCGTATTTTTTTTTTTAAATGCGCGGGATAGTTTTTTTTTTTTTTTCTTCTTTTATGAGCAATAATTTGCAATACACAAAAACATAATGAATACAGAAAAATGGTACAATGAAATGCTTACAAACAATACAGAAAGAAATTGTTAGTTTAGATAGTTACAATTACCATGAATGTTTGTAAAATATAAGAGTTTTTCATCAATGCAAAAGGGGACATGTTTACAAGAAAATACCAAGGGGACAATAACAAATCAAATATAAAGTTTTTATGCACTTTATTCTAAACCTCCTGTTTGCACCTGTACTAGCTCGCAATTCACATATAATCCGACTGGCCACGTTATTACCGGAGACCTCAACATTGTCAATAACACTTCCCTGCGAAATGTGTTATCCAAAGGTTCGAAATATCGTGAGCCTAAATCCATCAATTGGAAATACAACTTCAAAATACTGATGGATTCGGTCGAGGATTATGCCAGGCAATGGGATAAACGCGAGAAAGAAGACGTAGATACTCTTTCCGAGTGGATTAAGGCTGTGAGGTCGTTGATATAAATCAGAATTAAGAAACTAAACTGGTCTATCAATACCCATGCTACGTCAATCTTTAAAGACCCAAATGTTTCAAAACACTTATCCTACCTCCATGACAAATATGTTGTTGTCCCCGCAGATAAAGCCCCAAACAACATCGTTTTTGTGTGTAAATCTCATTACATAAACTGCTTGATAAATGAATTAGGTATTGACAATTCACTTGGAAACTCAACATATACCCTCACGACACTTACCAATGAGGAAATCCTGGATAAGCATAGGTCTGTTCTATGTTTCTTTGGAATTTCAACCAAAGATAAAGAACTGGATCTTCCATCAACCTAAACTACATAAGTGTCCTTACAAACAACGGTATATTGCTGGGTCTTCCAAGTTCTTCACGATACCTCTTTCTAAATTATCAACATCTATTTTATCAGCAATCAAATTAAAGCCGGGCTTCAAAGTTATTGTGAAACTGCCTATTCTAGAGGTGGCCTGAATCTGATGTGGATACTTAAAAATTCAAAAGATCTTTTAGAGTACATACAATCTAAGACTCTCTCATCTTGCAATAGTATTAAAACATTTGACTTTTCTACACTTTACACAAGTATTCCCCATTCAAAACTAAAAGACAAATTGAAAGAGTTGGTATTGCTTTGTTTCATAAAAAAGAATGGCGAACGTAGATACAAGTATCTTGTCATGGGGAGGGATAAATCCTACTTTGTAAAGAATCACTCTGATTCAAACAAAAAATTCTCTGAAACTGACATTATCAAGATGCTTGATTTCTTGATTGACAACATATTTGTTACGTTTGGAGGACCTGTTTATCAACAGACTGTCGGCATTCCAATGGGAACCAATTGTGCCCCTCTTCTTGCCGACTTGTTTCTTTATTATTATGAGGCTGACTTCATACAGGAACTTCTTAGGAAGAAAGATAAGAAGTTAGCAATATCCTTTAACTTTACTTTCCGCTTTATAGATGATGTTCTCTCACTAAATAATTCAAAATTTGGTGACTATGTTGAACCCATCTGTCCCATCAAACTAGAGATAAAGGATACAACAGATACAGTTCAGTCTGCCTCATATCCTGACTTACATCTAGAAGTTGACAATAAGGGTCTGTTGAAAACAAAACTTTCCGACAAAAGAGATGATTTCAGCTTTCCAATTGTGAACTTTCCATTTCTATGTAGCAACATTCCAGCAGCGCCTGCATACGGAGTATATATCTCCCAATTGATACGATATTCCCGGGATTGTATTTCCTATCATGATTTCCTTGATAGAGGGTTGCTGCTTACATGGAAGTTCTTCATCCAAGAGTTCAAAATGGTGAAGTTGAAATCATCCCTTCGTAAATTTTACGGACGCCATCACGAGTTGGTTGACCGTTATAGAATAACCGTTTCACAGATGATATCGGATATGTTCCTTATGTCGTAATTACAGTCCACTTCCTTTTTCACCACGAATGTGACCTACCGAATTAGACTATTTACCGGATTTGTAATAACATGAGCAACACGACGGGTGTCACATGTGGAGCAGGATCTGCTTACCCTTCAGATCACCTGAGATCACCCCCAGTTTTTGGTGGGGTTCGTGTTGCTTAGTCTTTAGTTTTCTATGTTGTATCTTGTGTACTATTATTTGTCTGTTTGTCTTTTTATTTTTTAGCCATGGCGTTGTCAGTTTATTTTCGATCTATGAGTTTGACTGTCCCTCTGGTATCTTTCGCCCCTCTTTTATTCCTCAAGAAATATAAGACACTTATGTTAAAACATATTGCATAACTTAAAATACTGTGATCAGACAGTAAGCCTTCGCCTCTTACATTAATTATTTATGACATACCAATAAACTCCAGTCAGTTATCAGATTAGATATCAGATATCTCAGTTTTATTTTGTTAACGATGACCTCAAAATGAAAAAAATGCATAGCGAATACACGGACAGAGTCATTATGTATATACAAAGTGAACATTTTATTTCGGTTTGGTAGAGGTTATTCTGAATATCAATATATATTTTTCATCATTCAACATTCAAAAACAATTTTCAAATTTTTTTTTTCTTTCGATTTCAACATTCAACATTCGTTTTTCTACATTCAACATTCGTTTTTCTACATTCAACATTCGTTTTTAACATTTAACATTGAATTTTTTTTCCAAATTTTTTTTGTTTTCAACATTTGATTTCAACATTTAACATTAGTTTTTCAACATTCAACATTCGTTTCAACATTCAACATTCGATTTTCAACATTTTACGTTTTCGTTTTCGTTTTCAACGTTCAACATTCAATTTTTTTTTTTGTTAAAATATTTTTTGTTTCAAACTCCCTTTTTTTTTTTTTTCCAACATTCAGTTTCAACATTCAACATTCAACATTCCAATAATTTTTTATACCCAAAAGTTTTTTTTTTTTTTTTTCTTTTTCCAACAATCGATTTCAACATTCAACATTCGTTTTTCAACATTCATCATTCAACATTCGTTTTTTAACATTCAACATTCGTTTTCAACATTCAACATTTGTTTTCAACATTCTACATTCGATTTTCAACATTCAACATTCGTTTTCAACATTCCACATTCGATTTCAACATTCAAAATTTGTTTTTAACATTCGTTTTCAACGTTCAACATTTTATTTTTTTATTAAAACATTTTTTGTTTCAAATTTTTTTTTTTTTTTTTTTTTTTTTCAACATTCAACATTCAACATTCCAAATTTATTTATACCCAAAAGTTTTTCTGTTTTCTTTTTCCAACATTCGATTTCAACATTCAACATTCGTTTTCAACATTCAACATTCGATTTTCAACATTCAACATTCGTTTTCAACATTCCACATTCGATTCTAACATTTAACATTCGTTTTCAATTTCAACATTCAAATTTTTTGTTTGTTAAAACATTTTTTGTTTCAATTTTTTTTTCCAACATTCAGTTTCAACATTCTATATTCAACATTCAAAATTTTTTTTAATCCCAAAAGTTTTTTGTTTTTTTCTTTCGATTTCAACATTCAACATTCGTTTTTCTACATTCAACATTCGTTTTTAACATTCAACATTCAATTTTTTTTTCCAAAATTTTTTTGTTTTCAACATTTGATTTCAACATTTAACATTAGTTTTTCAACATTCAACATTCGTTTCAACATTCAACATTCGATTTTCAACATTTAACGTTTTCGTTTTCTTTTTCAACGTTCAACATTCAATTTGTTTTTTTGTTAAAATATTTTTTGTTTCAAACTCCTTTTTTTTTTTATCCAACATTCAGTTTCAACATTCAACATTCAACATTCCAATAATTTTTTATACCCAAAAGTTTTTTTTTTTTTTCTTTTTCCAACAATCGATTTCAACATTCAACATTCGTTTTTCAACATTCAACATTCAACATTCCAAATTTATTTATACCCAAAAGTTTTTCTGTTTTCTTTTTCCAACATTCGATTTCAACATTCAACATTCGTTTTCAACATTCAACATTCGATTTTCAACATTCAACATTCGTTTTCAACATTCCACATTCGATTCTAACATTTAACATTCGTTTTCAATTTCAACATTCAAATTTTTTGTTTGTTAAAACATTTTTTGTTTCAATTTTTTTTTTCCAACATTCAGTTTCAACATTCTATATTCAACATTCAAAATTTTTTTTAATCCCAAAAGTTTTTTGTTTTTTTCTTTCGATTTCAACATTCAACATTCGTTTTTCTACATTCAACATTCGTTTTTAACATTCAACATTCAATTTTTTTTTCCAAAATTTTTTTGTTTTCAACATTTGATTTCAACATTTAACATTAGTTTTTCAACATTCAACATTCGTTTCAACATTCAACATTCGATTTTCAACATTTAACGTTTTCGTTTTCTTTTTCAACGTTCAACATTCAATTTGTTTTTTTGTTAAAATAATTTTTGTTTCAAACTCCTTTTTTTTTTTATCCAACATTCAGTTTCAACATTCAACATTCAACATTCCAATAATTTTTTATACCCAAAAGTTTTTTTTTTTTTCTTTTTCCAACAATCGATTTCAACATTCAACATTCGTTTTTCAACATTCATCATTCAACATTCGTTTTTTAACATTCAACATTCGTTTTCAACATTCAACATTTGTTTTCAACATTCTACATTCGATTTTCAACATTCAACATTCGTTTTCAACATTCCACATTCGATTTCAACTTTCAAAATTTGTTTTCAACATTCGATTTCAACGTTCAACTTTTTTTTTTATCAAAACATTTTTTGTTTCGAATTTTTTTTTTTTTTTTTTTTTCAACATTCAACATTCAACATTCCAAATTTATTTATACCCAAAAGTTTTTCTTTTTCTTTTCCAACATTCGATTTCAACATTCAACATTCCTTTTCAACATTCAACATTCGATTTTCAACATTCAACATTCGTTTTCAACATTCCACATTCGATTCCAACATTTAACATTCGTTTTCAACATTCGTTTTCAATTTCAACATTCAAATTTTTTTTTTCTTAAAACATTTTTTGTTTCAATTTTTTTTTTCCAACATTCAGTTTCAACATTCTATATTCAACATTCAAAATTTTTTTTAATCCCAAAATTTTTTTTTTTTCTTTTTCCAACATTCGATTTCAACATTCAACATTCAACATTCGCTTTTTAACATTCAACATTCGATTTTCAACATTCAACATTCGTTTTCAACATTTGATATGTAACATTCAACATTCGTTTTCAACATTCGATTTTCAACATTCAACATTCGTTTTCAATATTCCACATTAGATTTCAATATTAAACGTTCGTTTTCAACATTCAACATTCGTTTTCAACATTCGTTTTTCAATATTCAACCTCGATTTCAACATTCAACATTCGATTTTCAACATTTAACATTCGTTTTCAACATTTGATTTTTTTTTCCAACATTCAGTTTCAACATTCAATATTCAACATTCAAAATTTGTTTATACCAAAAGTTTTTTCAACATTCAACATTCGTTTTCAACATTCAACATTCGATTTTTAACATTCCACATTCGTTTTCAACATTCAACATTCGTTTTCAACGTTCATCATTCAAATTTTTTATTTGTTAAAACATTTTTTGTTTCAAATTTTTTTTTCTTTTTTTTTCCAACATTCAGTTTCAACATTCAGCATTCAAAAGTTTTTTATACCCCAAAGTTTTTTTTTTTTTTTTTTTTTTCTTTTTTCAAAATTCGATTTCAACATTCAACATTCGTTTTTCCACATTCAACATTCAACATTCAACTTTTAACATTCAACATTCGTTTTCAACATTCAACATTCGTTTTCAACATTCTACATTTGATTTTCAACATTCAACATTCGTTTTCAACATTCGATTTTCAGCATACAACATTCGTTTTCAATATTCAACAGTTGATTTCATCATTCAACATTCAACATTCGTTTTCAACATTCAACATTCAAAATATTTTTTTCCAACATTTTTTTTTTTTTTCATTTTCTTATTTTTTTTCAATATTCGATTTAAACATTCACCAATCGTTTTTCAACATTCAAAAGTCGTTTTCAACATTCAACAATTATTTCAACATTCAACATTCGATTTTCAACATTCAACATTTGTTTTCAACATTCAACAATCGATTTCAACATTCAACATTCGTTTTCAACATTCAACAATCGATTTCAACATTCAACATTCGTTTTCAACATTCAACATTCGATTTTCAACATTCAACATTCGTTTTCAACATTCCACATTCGATTCTAACATTTAACATTCGTTTTCAATTTCAACATTCAAATTTTTTGTTTGTTAAAACATTTTTTGTTTCAATTTTTTTTTTCCAACATTCAGTTTCAACATTCTATATTCAACATTCAAAATTTTTTTTAATCCCAAAAGTTTTTTGTTTTTTCTTTCGATTTCAACATTCAACATTCGTTTTTCTACATTCAACATTCGTTTTTAACATTCAACATTCAATTTTTTTTTCCAAAATTTTTTTGTTTTCAACATTTGATTTCAACATTTAACATTAGTTTTTCAACATTCAACATTCGTTTCAACATTCAACATTCGATTTTCAACATTTAACGTTTTCGTTTTCTTTTTCAACGTTCAACATTCAATTTGTTTTTTTGTTAAAATATTTTTTGTTTCAAACTCCTTTTTTTTTTATCCAACATTCAGTTTCAACATTCAACATTCAACATTCCAATAATTTTTTATACCCAAAAGTTTTTTTTTTTTTCTTTTTCCAACAATCGATTTCAACATTCAACATTCGTTTTTCAACATTCAACATTCAACATTCCAAATTTATTTATACCCAAAAGTTTTTCTGTTTTCTTTTTCCAACATTCGATTTCAACATTCAACATTCGTTTTCAACATTCAACATTCGATTTTCAACATTCAACATTCGTTTTCAACATTCCACATTCGATTCTAACATTTAACATTCGTTTTCAATTTCAACATTCAAATTTTTTGTTTGTTAAAACATTTTTTGTTTCAATTTTTTTTTCCAACATTCAGTTTCAACATTCTATATTCAACATTCAAAATTTTTTTTAATCCCAAAAGTTTTTTGTTTTTTTCTTTCGATTTCAACATTCAACATTCGTTTTTCTACATTCAACATTCGTTTTTAACATTCAACATTCAATTTTTTTTTCCAAAATTTTTTTGTTTTCAACATTTGATTTCAACATTTAACATTAGTTTTTCAACATTCAACATTCGTTTCAACATTCAACATTCGATTTTCAACATTTAACGTTTTCGTTTTCTTTTTCAACGTTCAACATTCAATTTGTTTTTTTGTTAAAATATTTTTTGTTTCAAACTCCTTTTTTTTTTTATCCAACATTCAGTTTCAACATTCAACATTCAACATTCCAATAATTTTTTATACCCAAAAGTTTTTTTTTTTTTTCTTTTTCCAACAATCGATTTCAACATTCAACATTCGTTTTTCAACATTCATCATTCAACATTCGTTTTTTAACATTCAACATTCGTTTTCAACATTCAACATTTGTTTTCAACATTCTACATTCGATTTTCAACATTCAACATTCGTTTTCAACATTCCACATTCGATTTCAACTTTCAAAATTTGTTTTCAACATTCGATTTCAACGTTCAACTTTTTTTTTTTATCAAAACATTTTTTGTTTCGAATTTTTTTTTTTTTTTTTTTTCAACATTCAACATTCAACATTCCAAATTTATTTATACCCAAAAGTTTTTCTTTTTTCTTTTTCCAACATTCGATTTCAACATTCAACATTCCTTTTCAACATTCAACATTCGATTTTCAACATTCAACATTCGTTTTCAACATTCCACATTCGATTCCAACATTTAACATTCGTTTTCAACATTCGTTTTCAATTTCAACATTCAAATTTTTTTTTTCTTAAAACATTTTTTGTTTCAATTTTTTTTTTTCCAACATTCAGTTTCAACATTCTATATTCAACATTCAAAATTTTTTTTAATCCCAAATTTTTTTTTTTTTCTTTTTCCAACATTCGATTTCAACATTCAACATTCAACATTCGCTTTTTAACATTCAACATTCGATTTTCAGCATTCAACATTCGTTTTCAACATTTGATATGTAACATTCAACATTCGTTTTCAACATTCGATTTTCAACATTCAACATTCGTTTTCAATATTCCACATTAGATTTCAATATTAAACGTTCGTTTTCAACATTCAACATTCCTTTTCAACATTCGTTTTTCAATATTCAACCTCGATTTCAACATTCAACATTCGATTTTCAACATTTAACATTCGTTTTCAACATTTGATTTTTTTTTCCAACATTCAGTTTCAACATTCAATATTCAACATTCAAAATTTGTTTATACCAAAAGTTTTTTCAACATTCAACATTCGTTTTCAACATTCAACATTCGATTTTTAACATTCCACATTCGTTTTCAACATTCAACATTCGTTTTCAACGTTCATCATTCAAATTTTTTATTTGTTAAAACATTTTTTGTTTCAAATTTTTTTTTCTTTTTTTTTTCCAACATTCAGTTTCAACATTCAGCATTCAAAAGTTTTTTATACCCCAAAGTTTTTTTTTTTTTTTTTTTTTTCTTTTTTCAAAATTCGATTTCAACATTCAACATTCGTTTTTCCACATTCAACATTCAACATTCATCTTTTAACATTCAACATTCGTTTTCAACATTCAACATTCGTTTTCAACATTCTACATTTGATTTTCAACATTCAACATTCGTTTTCAACATTCGATTTTCAGCATACAACATTCGTTTTCAATATTCAACAGTTGATTTCATCATTCAACATTCAACATTCGTTTTCAACATTCAACATTCAAAATATTTTTTTCCAACATTTTTTTTTTTTTTCATTTTCTTATTTTTTTTTCAATATTCGATTTAAACATTCACCAATCGTTTTTCAACATTCAAAAGTCGTTTTCAACATTCAACAATTATTTCAACATTCAACATTCGATTTTCAACATTCAACATTTGTTTTCAACATTCAACAATCGATTTCAACATTCAACATTCGTTTTCAACATTCAACAATCGATTTCAACATTCAACATTCGTTTTCTACTGTTGCCTTTTCTGACATCGAACTCGGACTTCTTTTGAACTCAGTTTTACTGTGCGTATTGCTGTGTGTTTGTTTCATCTACATTAGCTAGTGGTATTGGGGGAAGAGAGGAGATCTCACAAAACATGTTTAACCCCGCCGCCGCATTTTTTAGCCTGTCCCAAGTCAGGAGCCTCTGGTCTTTGTTAGTCTTGTATTTTTTTTTAAATTTTAGTTCAATTATATGTTTCGGAGTTTAGTGTGCCGTCCATTTTCACTGAATTACTACACATTTTTGTTTAGGGGCCAGCTGAAGCCCGCCTCCGCGTGCGGGATTTTCTCACTGTGTTGAAGACCCATTGGTGGCCTTGGGCTGTTTTCTGCTCTTTGGTCGGGTTGTTGTTTCTTTGACACATTCCCCATTTCCATTCTCAATTTCATTGAAAACATTTTGAGATACAAAGACTCAAAAAGCACTAAAAAAGCTACAAAAATTGCGTTAATATGCTTGAATGAGTACGCAATACGTACAGATCTATGAGATCTATGAGAAATCTTGATTTTTCTAGTTACAGTCGAGAGGAACTTTTATCACAAATCTTTATGTTCATTCATGGAAAATTTTATCTTTGTATTCTGTTCAGTCTAATAATACAGTTATGGCCTTCAGGAAAAGTAAATTTCGAAAATAACCATTCCTCGATTTAACAATTTTGGATATTTACTTTTCATGAAGATCATAATTGTATATAAAGAGACTATTGACTATATACAAATGTGCTGAATACTTTATAGATCTCATTTTGTCCTGTTGATCATTTTTGTTGTATACAGTTTCTATCTATCCATTAACCTTTTTAAGTTGATTATAAAAAAAACAAAAACAAAAACGCAAAAATTGGGTACTAATAGCTACTTACAATACCTTAAAACAACTTGAGAGAACGGAAAAGCATGACGTCCTGATAATTTGAGACGACGTTTTTTTCTATTTTGCTTCAGTGTACGTGATAATAGCCAACATGATGTCGCCATACTTTTGTTTGTTTGGCGAGCATACGGAACACAATTATCAAACAAGATGCCCTAAGTTTTATAGTTGCCATATTTAATTCACAATGGCATGTTTGTTTCAGAGAAAACAATTGAAAAGCTTTAAGATGATTACATTGGACAACAATGGTCGACAACACACGAATATTGATAGCAATAGATCGGCCATTAGTAACTCATGTTCTATGTATAATAAATTCTGATCCGTTCTACTTATCCCAGTACACACAAACAATTTACCTGTGACTGTCAAACAAATGATCAGGTTAAAAGATATTTGCCGCGTGCGGGATTTTCTCACTGTGTTGAAGACCCATTGGTGGCCTTGGGCTGTTTTCTGCTCTTTGGTCGGGTTGTTGTTTCTTTGACACATTCCCCATTTTCATTCTCAATTTCATTGAAAACATTTTGAGATACAAAGACTCAAAAAGCACTAAAAAGCTACAAAAATTGCGTTAATATGCTTGAATGAGTACGCAATACGTACAGATCTATGAGATCTATGAGAAATCTTGATTTTTCTAGTTACAGTCGAGAGGAACTTTTATCACAAATCTTTATGTTCATTCATGGAAAATTTTATCTTTGTATTCTGTTCAGTCTAATAATACAGTTATGGCCTTCAGGAAAAGTAAATTTCGAAAATAACCATTCCTCGATTTAACAATTTTGGATATTTACTTTTCATGAAGATCATAATTGTATATAAAGAGACTATTGACTATATACAAATGTGCTGAATACTTTATAGATCTCATTTTGTCCTGTTGATCATTTTTGTTGTATACAGTTTCTATCTATCCATTAACCTTTTTAAGTTGATTATAAAAAAAACAAAAACAAAAACGCAAAAATTGGGTACTAATAGCTACTTACAATACCTTAAAACAACTTGAGAGAACGGAAAAGCATGACGTCCTGATAATTTGAGACGACGTTTTTTTCTATTTTGCTTCAGTGTACGTGATAATAGCCAACATGATGTCGCCATACTTTTGTTTGTTTGTTTGGCGAGCATACGGAACACAATTATCAAACAAGATGCCCTAAGTTTTATAGTTGCCATATTTAATTCACAATGGCATGTTTGTTTCAGAGAAAACAATTGAAAAGCTTTAAGATGATTACATTGGACAACAATGGTCGACAACACACGAATATTGATAGCAATAGATCGGCCATTAGTAACTCATGTTCTATGTATAATAAATTCTGATCCGTTCTACTTATCCCAGTACACACAAACAATTTACCTGTGACTGTCAAACAAATGATCAGGTTAAAAGATATTTGCCGCGTGCGGGATTTTCTCACTGTGTTGAAGACCCATTGGTGGCCTTGGGCTGTTTTCTGCTCTTTGGTCGGGTTGTTGTTTCTTTGACACATTCCCCATTTCCATTCTCAATTTCATTGAAAACATTTTGAGATACAAAGACTCAAAAAGCACTAAACAAGCTACAAAAATTGCGTTAATATGCTTGAATGAGTACGCAATACGTACAGATCTATGAGATCTATGAGAAATCTTGACAGACCACTTACAGACCCAAAAAACGTAGCATTTCTGTTCAAAATTTTTTATATGTATGAAATACAGATACACATATTACTATTTTCTATTGTGATATGTAAAAATTTTTACAACCGTTTTTGATTAATGGAGAAGTAAGTAAAAAAAAGCACGCATACTAATAAATAAACTGAACCTTACCTCAGATTTGTTAAATTTCTCGTTAAATTGTGCACATTGTACGAGGAAAAAGAGTCAAAACACGAATATACATGGCAATTGGAAGATAAGTCATTTTTTGCATTCTTGTATTTAATGCCTGGAATCTGAAATATGAATCGTGTCCAAAAGCAAAGACCCAGTTTTTGAAATGTTGTCTATAGCACCAAGATCCGGTTTTGTCTTTATACAGGGCCCGATTATGATTCGTTTTAAACCCGAAATTATAAAAAGCAACACATATCTGAACATTTAATTACAGAAATGTCGAAGTAGGAAGTAAGACACATATTACGTTATCAAAATGCCTTAAGTTTATCTCATTGCACTCGTATAAGAACTAAATTGTAGGGGAATACAAGTCCAATTTAGCACTGACAATTGATGATTCTGTTATACCATTTAGACATTTGTCAGTATGTACTAGTATTAAATGGCCCATTAAATTTGAGCCTGTTTAGTAATTGCATTACTTGTATTTGCGCTGCAAGTTATAAGGATCAGCTTTTTTGTTCTTTTTTTATAGGGGGTTTGGGTGGGGGGGGGGGGGGGGGTAAAAATAATATGTATCAACATTTCGTGTGTATTTTAGTCTAGACGCCATCTAATTAACCAAAGAGGCTAACCGAATTAACCTTTGAAGACTACCAACGGTAATATAACGGGCGCATTTCATTTGCGCCAATTTTCACAAAATTCAATCTTGCATTTGCGCCACAAGGTATATTTTATTTGCGCCAAAAAATAAAAACTACATTTGCGCCATTTTACAGGTAATATATAACGGAATAGTTATATTATACATTGCTGTATCGTGAATAAGATTTTTTTCAGAGTATCCCCACTGGGTAACTAAGTGATTTCATACTTATTTCTAATATAAAACTGAGAGTCACTTAAATTTAACATTGTACAGTGTTTATATGTTTGAGATGTCAAGATCGACATTGTTAATTCTGAGAAAAACAGGCCGTTAGTTTTCTCAATTGAATTGTTCCATATTTTTCATGTTGCTTACAAGTCTTGTGTCAGAACAAACTTTTTGTTTTACTCCAGTATTACTGTATAGTGCTTTCTTTTGGGTTTTATGATCACGTTTATTTATAACAGAACTGTGTTTTAACATTATTAATATGAAAAGTCTCTTTTTAATGACGTATCAGTGTATAGAATTTTCATTATGGTTATGATGACCGGTTTGGGATGAATAGTTTTATTATGCAAGCAAAAACTGTGTTTTAAAGTTATTATTAATAGTCTCTTTTGATTTACCTGTATTAACCTGTATCATTGGTGCAAATGAAATGTTTTCTTTTTGGCGCAAATGAAATATGGTTTGTTGCGGAAATGAAAGATTTTTTTCGCGCAAATGAAATGCCAATTGGCGCAAAAGCAAAGCACCGAATATAACCCGATTTAAACATAAATATAGATAAAAATAGACAACGAACTCGTGCAATTGGATTTTTCTATGTTTGTTTAATTTCATATTATAGGTTAAAAATATATGTTAATCATCGTTTTTACCTGTATAAGTATTAGGTTTTGTGGATCGAATCAGTCAATCAAATGGTTTATCCTTGTTTCACTTTCAATGTTGACATTCTTTTTCTTTTAATAACTAAACACGCATAATTCATGCGTAACCTATCTCTAGCTAAGGGTTAAATTAAAGGTCACATGAATACGGATTCAATGAGGTCGAAATATTCACTTGCAAGTCAATAAGTCATCAGAGATGGTTTTTTTAGCTTATATTGACAAAATTGAACTGGCTTCTAAAAGTCATTTATTTTTTCATTATTTCACTTTCATTAATGATTGAACAAAAAAAAATCATAGTTTAATTTTATTATATATCTCGTAGCTAATGCACCTATAAGGTTTACGATAAGCATGTTATATAAAAAATATTGTATGTTGTGAAGGACCATTCATATGGTTATGTGTATGTGCCCTATTGGAAACTTAATTTTGAAATTAAATATCCGCATCTTTTTCAATATGACAGAAAACTTGACAATTGAGGGAGCAGGGAAATCATTTAATGAGCTCATCAACAAAAACTGGTGTTCTGGTACAGCTTTTATCCGAATCAGCGTGTCAGTCTAGTACTAATCTGGGTTAATATTCATATAACATTAACACATTCTTGTCCTGAATATGCGTATAATTTGCCGCTGGACGTTAAGCAGCCATTTATCATTATCATCTGAATTTGTGCGGACGTCTAACACTTTACATCCCAAAAGAAGTATTACATTTTCAGTATAATAGGCGCTTATAATCTTGTATTTCATCACTAAACAATGCATGTAATTTTAGTCAACCAAATGTGTATATAATAAATACAGCCAATACAGACGATGTAAACTAAGGGTTATGCAAGTATAAAGCATATCATTTATGCAATATAACAACATAATGAAGAAAAGAAAAAGGTATGATAAGTGTCATGTTTGCCTTCACTTAAAAACATCTATATTCGTATCATTGATAACCTGTGTACAGAATTTTTGAAAGCAATGATTTCTGTTATGTTCAGGTGAACAGAAAAAAGTTGCATAACAACGTTTTTTTTCAAAATGATCACATATGAAGTGCTTTACTTTGCCTGAATGAATTAGAACACTTCCAAATAAGTATAATCTTTCAAAGATAAATTAGTTACAAAAGAATGTTGAATGTTGAAAACGAATGTTGAATGTTGAAAAGAATGTTGAATGTTGAAAACGAATGTTGAATGTTGAAAATCGAATGCTGAAAACGAATGATGAATGATGAAATCAAATGTTGAAAAAAAGAAAAAAAAATGAAAAAAAAAAAATTTGATAAAAAACGAATGTTGAATGTTGAAAAAACGAATGTTGAAAGTTGAATTCGAATGTTGAAAAAAATTATTTAAAAACAAAATGTTTAACAATTTTTTTTTTTTTTGTAAGTTGAATGTTGAATGTTGAATATTGAACCAACTTGACATCCGTATATATATATACCTGTATAAAGATACAGAACATCATAATCATATAGGACTGTTGTGGCTAACAAAATGATGCAGTGCATTTTTAAATTCTGTAGTTTGCTTTGTTGGTAAATAAGCATGATGCCAATTTTAGTTACATAAGGTAAAATATGTTTTAGGCAAATAAATTAATCTTCATCTAGTTTGGCAACTGTATCGACATAATCTGTTACAAAATTATACAATATCAAATATGAATTCAAATCAATATCTTAGTAAAAAAACATTATGTAAACAAAATGCACATCCTTGCATACTAGTAATTAACACTATAACCAAATGCTTTTTTTTTCTAATTCTACACAAATATATAAACATATATTCCTAACAAAAACGTTAAATACAACGAAAACATGCGAATAGAGCTTCATGTTCTATACAAATGCATTTCTTTTATTTGTACATATGTTTTATCATTTAACAAAAAAGACTTTTCTGGAATTTTCTTTTCTGGAAATATGGTGTTGATTTGTCGCAATGTTGATATCAAAGAAAATCTAGTACATTCAAAGTTAAGAGAAAACGTGATATCTGCTATCCTTGATCCTAAAAAAGACGTTGAAATAAAAAAAAATATTATAGTACACTTGCTTTGTATATAAGTGTGAACATTTAAGATTCCACAGAATATAACAACAGATAAAAAAAAAATCCTAAAATATATTCAGTTTATCATCATCATTATCATATGTGTCCTTACAACGTACAATGTATGATATAGTATTGGTTTGTTGTAATAGTATTTTGTCGTTTTGTTTATATTGAGTTTTATGTTAAGTATTATTTTTTTAAGTCCATGTAAATAAACGAATTTTCCAGTGAATGCACAAATTAAGTTATAAATTACATATATTAAAGTCCACATGATAAAATTGATAATGGCAATGGGGAATGTGCCAAAAAGACAACAACCCGACTAAAGAGCAGAAAACAGCCGAAGGCTACCAATGGTTCTTCATCATAGCGAGAAATTCGCGCACCCGGAGGCGGTATAACATAAAGTCCTTATTTGTCATTATTTCAGATTGCCTTTATTCAATCAGGTGCATATCAAAGGAATGAAAATCAGGAAACCTTGGCCTTAACTAATTCAACTGTATTAACAATGATATGCATATCTGAATGTATGTATAACTGTTGTGTTTCAGACGAATAGAATCACGGACATGGAGTTTAAACCTATACCTTTACATAAAAAGGTACTTCTTTTCTTGACCTTAAATGTTGTATTCTTATGACCACTGATGAATCATAGAAAACGTATTTATATAGTACATACCTCTAATTTGAATTCACTATAAACATTTGTTTTATCTTTTAAACCAAGAGATTCGTAAGCTGCCCTTGAACTGCAAAGTAAATGTATATATGCATATAGAGGTTGCTTTATCTATGTATAACATGATACATATTTATTATAAGGTTTATCCTAACTATCCTACTGCCTGTCGGTATTTTATTTTGGCATTGCACAGGTCATGTCTTCTTTGACTGTCCATGGCGTTAAAACATTGAATCCCTGGAATATGTTTTAATTGATTTTAATCTCTGATGCATGATTTGTTTATATTAATTGTTTTTGGCTTGTAACTAGCTCTCAAATCGTATTTTTGTGTTAATAGACCTGTTGACACAATTTGTAATGCATTTTTGATATTCAATGTTTACTTTTTATGTATCATATCTCGTCTCACTATTTTTAATATGTACCACCTTTGATAAGTATTTTGTATGACGATAAATTTTCACTTCTGTACTCGTACTACAAACAACAAATTTGTTTATTTTGTAAAATATATTTCCGTACTCCTTAAACAAAATTATTATATTCAAAAATTAACATGTGTACGTTATTTTATTTAACGCCATTTCTTTTTATATTGTATTTATATTGTGCCAAAGACCGAATTTATTTGTTTTTGTTAATATGTCTTTTTGATTGAGTTAAGCCATTTCAATTGATATTTTATAGTGTTTCTTCTATGTTGTAATGTTGCACTACTATTTCAGGTTAGAGTTAAGGTTGGCGCCTGTTAAAACTTTTGAAAAGTTTAAGATCTTTATAGAGTAATGTCCCTTGATATGTCAAGACGTATCGCACAATACTCTTTCTAAAAAGTGATAAAATTCGTTGTTAAAGCTGAAAATGAACGCAGAAGTAGAAGCGTTGTGTAAGAAAATGACCCAGGATCGCCTTCTGAGGCTTTTAGAAGGTCTACAAGGTACAGAACCATATATAGTTAACAAAGAAGCGACGGTTCATCAAGATGTAAACAATGAAAAAATGGCGACCTACGCCGAAGTTACTTCAGATACACATTTAAGTCAGGGTAACACACAATCTGAACAATCTAACATTGAAAAAAACATTTACTATAGTAAACAAAATGAACCAAGTGACCAAAGTGATTGCGTAAAGACATTTTTTTTAAAAAGATCAAGATGTTCATGCCTTGGTAAAACCGCTTAGGCCGCAATGGCTAACACATATTGAAATCTTCAAATCAATTGGTACCAAAGTCCCTTCACAGCGTACAAAGGAAAATATAGAGAATCAGAGAGATGTGGCGAATTCATATGGACAACGAAGGCGACAGACTGTCTTTGTTGGTACAGGGGGTAAACTTACGTGGGAGGCAAGTACCCTTCTACTCACAAAACCCTCACAACCCATCTACGCTGCAAAAAGACACAATACGCTTTAAGGTGAAAAACATCCACTTTCTGCGGATGATTGGCAAATACACCGAGCCCTGACCCTTCAATGCTGTGAAATTCAGGGATTAATTAGAGTGTACCTAAGAATAGATGGTGAACTGACAGCTTGTGAAACAGGAGATAGATTTGTTATCAGTAAAAGTCTAGAGAAACCGATTCCCAGAAATCTTCCGATTGGAAAATATTTTGGGAGAATTTTTCATCCTGGCCAACCAGAATTCCAAAACAACAATACTGGGGTAATGGAAGAGAGAACATGTCACAAATGCCTTAAGCCAGGTCACATGATATTCCAATGTCCCAATGACTGGGTGTGCAAAATATGCAGAGAAAGCGGACACATAATGATAGACTACCCAAAAAAATTTCAGGATAATGATGAAGCTAGACAGGAAGCTGAGAATGACAGCAATGCATTTTTTGACAACAAAGATCAAAATGAAAATGTAAAGCATACTGAATTAGAAGCTCCTGTTAAACCACCTACTAAAAAAAAATCTGAAAAAAAGAAATAATAACAGTAAAACATCTACTAACAAGGTAGTAGCACCAAAAACTGGTAAAGATGGAAACAGTGACAATGTTGACAAAGCACAACCACCAATAGACAGATTTGTTAGAAGACCACATAGGAGAACAGTAAATGCAAATGACAGATCACCAACACCTACAGAAGCTCTACATGACAAAACTAGTGGAAGTATTGCAACTAAAAAAAATAAAGCATAATTCAAATGTTTAGAAATCACAAAATAATGCCAGTGATTGTACAATAGTTTTATCATACAATATTTACGAAAAAAAATGACAAATAAATTACAGCTCATATCAAGAGTTTACCAATCAAATAAACAAAACATATGTGGTTTCTTAATCTGTTTCAGTATTGTGTTTGTTTTTCTGAAATTTTATCTTATTTTGAATTCTTCAAAAATTTGAAAAAAATAATAAAAATATATAACAGTTAAAAGCTCTTTGAAAGAGTTAAAATTTGCTATGAAGAAGTGTTTTTCAAATGTGAAGTTGTACTAAAATGTGAAATGTGTATTAACCAAACTGTGAAAATGGCAAATGTTTACATGTGCTTCATATCTGAAAATGTTCTAAAAGGTGATATATGGAAAGAAACTCTAAAACTACCATATGTTCACATATCAATAACGTATATAGCTAAAATCATGTTCATATACTCTTAAATATTGATAAAGTAGTGTGTATATGTTTTATAACTATGATGCATGCCACAATACATCAACTGTTCAATGTTTACATTATGAACATACGTTACATAGTAATTCGGTTTTTACCGGTGCTATATATAGTAACACGAACTATCAATTAACGATAAACAGAATAAGACATTTTCTTGTCTAAACATTACATCACCAATGAGATACCTGAAAATCAATAAACGATATAATAGTAATACGATAGGACAAAATAACTACTTACATGTAGAGTACTATATGGTCCGACAGTATGTATTTGTTAAGAACAATGTATTTTTCAATTGTATTGAATTGAAAAAGAATAAATTCCTCACGGTTCAGAATATATCGAAGCAATTCAACATTGATATATGCTTTATGTCTGGGTCATGCAGAGTTCTATATATTCAAAAAAAGCAATATATGTATAATCAAACAAGCAACCAACCAGTTACGTTTAACCGTAATACTGTGAACGGCATTAAATGTTCCACCTTTCAATCGAATCGAGTACACCTTGTCGATATAGCAGATATTTGCGTTGTATTGTCCATTCAAACACATATATTTAATTCTGAATTATTGAACTATCATGCGTTAATTCCTACACCAGCAAACTATCCAAATAAAAATACACTGTGTGTTAAAGAACACAAAACATACACGAGGTTCAATAGCGGAACAATTGGTTTTAGGTCACACCAGGTGAAAGGTACATGTATTTATTATACAGGTTGTAAAAATATGTGTAACATCTATGTATTAACGTAAATGATGAATATGTATTTCAATTGTGTAGCAACTAAGTGTTATAAAACTGTTGTATTGTGTCGTGTGTTGAAATTTAAGTACAATTATAACGTATTTATGATTAAATATAACATTTACAAATACAATTAATCTATGTAGTCTCAATAATAACGGAATTAGTTCAAGGGAAAAAAGAAATAGAGTTATAGAATGGGTTACGGCTCAAAAAAGCGTAATAAGTTTTTTACAAGAAACACGTTTTGATGAAATTATTGAAAGGGAAATTAATAGTAAAACGGAATATGATACTTTTTGTAGTCATGGTAGTACGGCTAGTAGGGGGTAGCTATTTTAACTAAGAAATCACTGAGCTAAGAACTAATCAATTAATTTACTGATAGTGACGGAAGATTAGTACTTATCAATGTGCAGATAAATAATTCAATTTTTACATTTATTAATATATATGCACCTAACTGTAAAACATCTTGAAATTCTTTTTTCAAAAAGGTCAGTGATAATTTGAAAGAACATGGTCTAGGAATACCAATACTTCGGGGCGACTTTAATGAGACACTGAAACTAATTGATAGAAAATATATATGTCCATGTAAATTTTTTTTCAACCCGTACACGGTTTAAAAAAAAATGATAAAATCTAACAAACTGTCAGATGTTTGGAGACATTTAAATGAATGTAAACAGCAATTCACATGGAGAACAAGGGATCGGTCACAAGCTAGCAGGATTGACATGATCTTTATGGGGTCAGATTTTTTACCCCTTGTAGAATTTTGTAAAATTAAACCGGCGGTTATTCGGTCTACTGATCACCAAAGTATATTTCTCAAATTCAAACCAGGGGTAGCAGAAAGGGGCAATGGGTATTGGAAAATAAATATTTCAGTTTTGCAAGATAAAGATTACCAAGAACTGATCAATAATTTGATAGATAAATATGTTTTCGAAAAGGAAACATTAGATTGTAGATTGTTATGGGATGGTTTTAAAATCACGGTAAGGGAAGTAACCACAAATTATTGTAAAAATAAAGCAAAGTTAACCAAGCGGCGAAGAAGTACTTTGGAAAAAGACTAAAAAGAAAAATTAAAAATAAGGGACGAGACGCACATAGATGACAATGAAATAGAAAAAGAAATAAATGATATTGAAGAAGAGCTAAATAAGATATATTAAGAAAAAGTTAAAGGAGCTCAAGTGAGATCTAGAGAAAAATGGGTAGAGTTTGGTGAAAAGATAATTCTTATTTCCTTAGGTTAGAAAAAAGAAGACAAGTAAAAAAAATCGACAAGTTAGCTAAAGTGAGATAATGGGGAAATAATTTCAGATCAAGGGAAACTTCTAAACAAAAATAAAAAATTATTATGAAAATTTGTATAATAAAAAAGTTTAAACAAAGATTTAACAGAAAAATATATTAGTGATACAAAATTAGAAAATAAAGATGAAGAAAATGATAAACTTATATGCGATGGGAAAATTACAGTGGAGGAATGCACACATGGTATCTATAAAATGAAATTAAATAAATCTCCAGATCTTGAAGGACTTACAGTAGAATTTAATAGAATTTTTTTGGAATAAACTTAAATTACTACTGGTAAATGTCTTAAATACAGAATACGATATAAACAGTCTTTCATATTCACAACGTACTAGTATATTAACTTTGATACTCAAAAAGGGGGACCCTTTACTTTTGGAAAACTATCGTCCAATATCTTTTCTAAATATAGATTTTAAAATTCTGTCATATGTTCTTGCGTTTAATAAAGGTACTTCCAAAAACTATAAATGAGGATCAAACTGGTTATGTTAAAAATAGATTTATTGGGGTTTAATCTGAGACAAATACAAGATGTTATACACTACTCAGAAACATACAAAATCGAGGGGGCAATTGTTTTTGTGGATTTAACGAAAGCATTTGATTCGTTAGAATGGAATTTTATGCTTGGAACTTGAAAAATTTTAATTTTAATGAATCATTTATTAAGTGGGTTAAAACTATGTATACAGACGTTCAGAAATGTGTCCTGAATAATGGGAGGGTATCAGAAAATTTCAAAAATTCATGAGGAATTCGACAAGGCTGTCCTTTATCATCTTTATTGTTGGTTTTGGCCGTTTAAATTATGGCTCTAAAATTGAGAAATAGCAACGAAGTAAAAGGAATCACTGTTAAATTAGATGGGAAAAGTCACAGCATTAAGATTTCGCTATTAGCAGATGACACAACTTTATTTTGTAAAGATAGACACGATGTAATATCAACAATGAATGTAATAGAAATCTTTGCCTCGTTTTCAGGTTTATTGATAAATAGAAATAAAACAGAAGGATTATGGATTGGTAAATTAAAACCATGTTAAGATAAAATTTGCGGGAATTAATTGGGGAGATAACCCCATTAAAGTTTTAGGGTGTATTTTGGGCATGATAAAGAGGTATGCAAAAAAATAAATTGGGATTGTAAAATAGAAAAAGTGATAAAAATGTTCAAGACATGGAAAAAAGAAATCTTTCAATTTTAGGGAAAATACTAATTATAAAAGCACTAATCTTGCCTTTATTTACATTCTTGGGAAGCGTTTGCTTAATTCCCGAAAGTTATCTTAAAGAACTAGAAGCTGAAAGCTTTAAATATATTTGGAATGGGAAACCTGACAAAGTAAAAAGAAACCGGATAATATGATATGTAAAAGGGGGTTTACAAATGGTCGATTTTAAAAGTTATTTCATGGGAATATAGACTTGTTAAAGGTAAATCTGCCAACTGGAAGCTTATACCTTTTAAATTTTTAAAGGTGTCTAATACTATTTTGTTTATAATCAACATGAATTTAATGATATAAAACATTAAGAATATTTCAAAAATGTTCCAGATTTTTATAGAGAAGTAACAAAATCCTGGCTTATGACTGGGGGTGGGCAAACATAACAACCAGTTACATATTTTGATATAAGAAAGCAAACAATATGGGGGAATAAATTTATTACATTTCATAATAAACCAATTTATATATCTTTGAAAACTGGATTAAGAGTGGTATAAAATACTTAAATGACATTCTGGATGACACTATGTCATTATCAGAAAACTATATTTTGAAAAAATTGAAGTGTAAGGTAAACATGATTTCTGAATTTCATAAATTGAAAAATCTATTCCACAAAAAAATTGGATAAATATTGTTAAAAAGAAGATTCAGTCAAAAGTACAGTAAATGTCCAAAGAAATAAGATCAAATGGAAATATCGTTATCTTTAGACCACATGTTTTTCAAATAAAATGTTTCATGATTTACTAGTGAACAATAAAAAAGAATCATCAGTAGGGATAAACAGGTGGCTTAAAGTTCTACCAATGCAAGAAGCTCCAAATATGAATTCAGTGTATAACTTTATTTTTAAACATTTAACTGAAAGTAAATTAAAGATCTTCAGATGGAAACTGCTACAGTTTATTGTACCAACAAAAAAGCTTTTATTACAATGGAAAATAACTAACAATAATATGTGTATTTTTTGTAGCCTAGATATGCTAGAAGAAGACTGTATATGCTATTTTTTTTTCTATTGTTCTTTTTTGACAAGATTTTGGCAACAAATATATGATCTCTTAAAAAGAAGTAATATAGATTTTGTAATAAAACTACAACACCTAATATTTGGGTACAAAATCACAGACAACAAGTATTACTCAATAAATTTTTTAATTACAATAATTAGCTTTTCTATATATAAGTCATACTATGTATCTGAGCAGAAAACAAAAAACATAGATGTCTACAGAATTTTTGTGAATGAATATACTAAGAGAGTAGACACCAATATTAATGGCATAAGATAATAAGTCCAATGTTAATAACAATTAAAAGAAACCAATGAATAATTTTCTAGTACTGTTATTCTAGTGTTAACTTAACAAAATGTATATGTCAATAAATCTAATCTGCTGATTATTCCCTGGATAGTCAGTAGAGTGTAACAGGGTACGTCAAAAGAAGCTTGGAATCTTGATGGTTTTTGTAACAAGCAATATTTGATGAATAAAAATATAATGTTGTTAAAAAACAACTTTTGAACCCGCTGCATTTGTTTGCACCTATCCTACGTCAGGAACTTGTTGTTCAGTGGTTGTCTTGTGTTGATGTGGTTCATAAGTGTTTCGTTTCTTGTTTTTCATATAGATTAAATCTTTGGTTTTCCTGTTTGAATTGTTTTAAACTAGTAATTTTTGGGCCCGTTATAGCTTGCTGTTCGGTGTGAGCCAACGCTCCGTGTTGAAGGCCGTTCTTTCACCTATAATTGTTTATATTTTACACATTGTGACTTGGATGGAGAGTTGTCTCATTGGCACTCATACCACAAATTTCTCATTTCTATTACATTTTTACAAGTTAAACCATGTTGACTTATTAAAAGATGATTAAAGGTTAAACTGGAAAGAATATAACTTTTAATGGAAAGTAATTTAATTATTGCGTTTTCCATATAATGAAATGACAAAAAAAAAAAATTTGCGAAACCGATCAGAGATTTTAAAAACAAAATTTGTTTTTCATTGTTGGACATTATATCTTACCTGTAACAAAAGTTAAAGTGGCCCATTTTCTTAAAATAAAAACGATACTTACGTATCCGGTTGATCTGAAATGTAGTTAAAATTTTGTTGTTGAACAAATGCTGTTTATGATAATATTCTTGAAAAAAAAAGTATCTCGTGGAGAACACAAAAAATAAGCAGTGAGAACCAATCTAGGATTCAGATGTTATTTAACACAGAAAAAATTGGAAAATAAAAATTAGCGCATCTCATTCAATAAGAAACAATAGTTTACCCTCAGAAAATTGTGTTGGCTATATTCCAATCGATATAATCAGAAGAATTTAAACTTTTGAAAAATTTACAAGTCTTGCAAAAGAAATTACTTAAATATAGGAAAAATAAGAAAAAAAGCCTACCATGCCAAAATTGCTTAAGTAGAGCGGAATTACAACTATTGAGTTATCATAATACATTTTATGTCGTCTACAGTCTAAATGTGCATAAGTATTTTGCTCTTTGAAACATATGTCATAAAAAGGAATTGTATTTGCCCTATACACAAGCAGGTACAATCAAAGTTGATTTGAGATGGTAAAATAACTATCACCTGTATTGTAACAATATTACCTGTCTTAATCCTTGCAGAGTCTGTAACTATGTCATACATTTGGGTGTCGGAACGATACTGTGAGGAAACTGTTTTATTACTAAAAAAAATATATCATTTAATCAGAGATATTATCATATATAGGTATTTTGTAGCAAACATCACTATCGAAACATGAATTTTCTAAATGCGCCTTTGGTATATCAAAGTTTTTGTTTTTAAATTGAAATTTTATATTCAATGATACACATTTTCACTCCCTCAACTTTCCTTTTGAAGTAGAAGTTACTTAAGAAAAAACTTAGAAATTATCAAAGAGCCAATAAAGAACACATATAAGAGAACGAAAGATACTAATAACAAATTAATAAAACTTCGTCATGAGCATACAATCCTTTCCATCTAATATCGAGCATTTATGTCCCAGAATTTCATAAAATCAAATCTGAAATTCCTTTCTGATAAAATCGTATTTTGGAACATTTTCTATTGGTTTATCCTTAATTAATAAAGTATATAAAATATATAAGAATCAAATTATTGAACATGTAGAAGAACTAAAAAGCAAAAACAAAAACAACAAACTCCGAGAAAAATTCTAAACAGAAAGTCCCTAAGAAATGGCAAAATCAAAAGTTCAAACGAGTGGATAACAACTGCCATATTCTGACTTGGTACATGCATTTACTTATGTAGAAAATGGCGGATTAAACCTGGTTTTATAGCTAGCTTAACCTCTCACTTGTATGACAGTCGCATAAAATTAAATTATATTGACAACGTCGTGTGAACAAAACAAACAGACATAATAGGTAAAAATGTCAAAAATAGGGGTACAGCAGTCAACATTGTGTTATAATCTTAATCATTATAAAAAAAAAAAAAAAATTCAACAAAGAAATATGGGATGCATTATCGCCTCCACTTTGTTTTGTTTTGGAGAGGTGCTTACAAATGTTCCAATTCATGTAGAAGAACATGAAGTATATGGGGAAAAAATCTCTCTATAATGTGATCGTTGTCCTTTATCAGACCTTTATTTAAGAATTTTTGAACAACAGGACGATTTTTTTGGTAAATTGTTGGTGGTATTCCGTCGATAGTAGGCAGACCGTGACATATAATCCGTAAAGTCGTTATCAATAATAAAATATGATGATTATTGCAATGGAGAGAAAAAGAGTGCATTCTCTAATAACTCATTGCTGTATATATCATAAACATTTTTGAAATTTTGTAAAGGAAAAAGGAATTCAATGTTAAGTTGCTATATCTTCAGGTATGCCATGCTAAGCTTTAAAGAGGGAGGAGAAGGATACCAAAGGGACATTGAAACTCATAAGTCGAAAATAAACTGACAACGACATGGCTAAATAAGAAAAAGACAAACAGACAAACAATAGTACACAAAACACAACATAGAAAACTAAAGATTGAGCAACATGAACTCCACCAAAAACTGGGACTGATCTCAAGTGTTACTCGTAGCGTATATCAACCTCGATGTGGACGCAAATAAAATAATTTATATCTATATCAGTGAGTTATTTTCTTTAAGCTCAATAACATAAACACGATTAAGATGGTCACTAGATTTAGAATACTGCATGTGTGAATGTAAGTTATAAAAAATGAAAACAACACTTTATAAAGTTAATGCGTCCGTATTGCTTTTCAGGATTTACCTTCATCAGGAACGCTCAAAGCCGAATATTTGAAAGCCAAGGATGTATAAAACGGAAACAGATGAAGAACTATATAATCAAAAATGACCTAAATGTTATTAGTTTATATCCTTATTATTTTTATGTACTAGTATACATTTATTTACCATGTACCTTTTAGTCTTGATGACTGTTTTTCGTTTGAACAAAAACGAACCTGAAATATTTTCAAAATAAAGTTTATTGATCTTGTTTTCCACTTTAGCTTATTAGACTGTCTTCAAATGTTTTAATATACTCTCATGGAATCTCTGTCTCTCTCTTGACTTTTTTATACTAACGTCATAATGGGTCTTTTGTAAACAAAACAAAAGTATACAATCAGCCTGGTATCTTTTTTTTTTCTTAATGGCAGAACTACATTACATCTCGCTTTATTGGTATATACATGTATATTCTCTGCAATCACTATGTAGAAACAATAAATTTTATGATTTATTATACATTATATTAAAATGCCAGATTTGATGCGTTAATATGAGGGAGATGATTTACTCTATCCCATGGCAAATACTCTATTACCCTTCACAGAGACGTTTGATCGATTGTGCGCTTTATAAGTTACTGATTGTTGTTATGCACAAGACATCATAGTTGATTACCTTACATTTAAATGTTGATAGACAGTAGTAACAGAACATTCATTATAATAAATTAGATAATACATAGTTGAGAGGCTGATACAGCAGCTGCGCCTCGGTTGACAATGTTTTCTCGAGGAAACAATCTGCTCTATCACCCTCTCAACTATGGGTTATTTATCTAATGATCATTGCCCACCCTTTTCTTCTGAAAATGCCTGTTCCAAGTCAGGAATATGATAGCTGTTTTCCATTAGTTTCGTTGCTTAATATAGTCGAGCGATTGGTTTTTGTATTTATCATGCAGCTTTTGGAATAAGAGATCAGTCTATAACAGCTTATTTAACCTTATAAGAGTAGACTGGTGATATCAGGGCATTTTAGATCTCTATAGGAAATGAACTGGTACTTTCTTTTACTCCAGTAGTACTGGTATGTGACTGAAATCAAAGTGTCTTCATATACCACTTATTTTTTATTGCCGTACTATCAAACGTAAACAAAACCATAAGATATTCGTGAAGACGCTTAATTTTTTACAACGGGTGTTTCTCAATTATGAATTAAAACGGTTGTTTGTCGTTACAATTTTTCCATAATTAATTTCTGGATTTTTCGTCTTCAGGAATGTATAGAGGTTAGAAAACATAAACAAAATATTTTTTGATATATATATATATATATTCAGTGAAACAAACAGTAAACGAACAAAACATACTATATTTATAACATAATAATGATATTTACCGACTATGAGCCAAGCTACAATGGTAATAATAGTGGACGATGTTCCCAATGCCACAATTGGAATGGATGCGGACTGAATAGCATTTGGTGTGTTTTCTACAAATCATTTTTCAAAATGTGTTTAGAGAAATTCATTAAAAGAAAATAAGAGTCATTTACATGTACCATCTCATAAGAATGATGTTTTAAGTCCAGTATACCAAGGAAATATGCTCTTTCAAATATCATAATAATTCTGGATAGACAAATGTCAAAAAATACCAATCCTTATTTGATAGAGAAAATCGATCAAGCTCAAAGCTGCGCATCAAAACATTTGGAACTTTGTATTTTCTCATTACAAATGAAAAACAACTTCCGTGTGATTTCTTTAATAATTCTGTGTAAATCGGTCGTTTATATGTGAAAGTACATTTCAGATATGATGATTTAAACAAAAGAAGAGAAAGCTTCGTTTAATACAGAATGATTGAAGCCGATGAAAACCTTTCCGACAACCTGGTTAAAAAGGGAACGATGCATTTATGAGATATTACAATTGCAGGTGAAAAAATCTGTATGTCGATAGAATATTTAACTCCAATAAAAGGAAGGGTTGTTTTATTAAAGCAAAAGGAGTAGTCCTTTGTTTTTCAGAAAGAACCATGCTTGGATGTTACATGTACGTGTACTTTACAAAATTTCATGTGATGTGATCTATTTTACCGCCAAATGTCGTATTTCTGTCAGTTTATTTAATCATAGGTTTGTTTAAACAAGTTGTAGTCTTTGTTATGTTTATTTCGAAATTGCAATATACACATGTAGTCTTACACAGAAAACCGGGATAAAATCACATTTTAATTTTTGTAAGATAAACCACGCTTGTGTTGTAATGAACGTAGTTAGAATCTTAGATTACATAGTTGTATTAGTAATATTCTATTTATGTAACTCAACGTAAATGTACAACAACCATAAGAAAACTTTACGCTTTGCGGTCCATGAATTAAACAAAATATATGAATATGCAAAAATCTAGAAGTCCGATATTGTTTTCTTAGTATTCTTGCCGAGCAATTGTGGCTTAGTAGAAGCAGTTTTTTTAATTTTACAAAATAACAGTCGAAGGAAGGATTTAGATTGTAGAAAGATACATATATAATGATGAGTTAAATGAATTGTTCCTTTATGACTGTACGTGTTCTTTCGTGAAATTTGCTGTTGATGACAGCTGAAGTGCTCATAACTTGAAGCTAATAAACACGGTTGCAATCATATTTTGATATTACGATTGAATCTAATTTTAACTGATGATTCAGCATCTCAAAATGTAAAAATGAAAACAAGGATGTCAGCAGTTCTTTTATAGTACACGAATATACTGAACAACGATTTTGGAATTACATGCTGAACAATATTTTTTTAATATAAGGCATATTGTCCCAATACCTTTTACCTTTACTGAGAGTCTGTGCTGTGATAACTGTTGATGGCAAACTTTTGTTGAAACTGTTTTCCGCTAAAATTCTAACATCATAATAAGTTGACGTTTGTAAACCAGCCAATGTATATAGTAGTTCTTTGTTGCCTGTTTCTTTTGTAATCATTTCTTTGCGAATCCAGGTTGATGAAATGGACAGTTTATATGCTATATGATACACCAGATGCAATTCTCTATCATCCACATGGACCCACTGTATTGTCAAGCTTGAACCTCCAACAGACACCACAGTGATATTTGTAGGCGTTTGTGGAATATCTAAATCAAGAAATAACCAACTTATATCCTAAAAATATTTCGACGAAATTTATTAAATACACAAAATCTAACTGGTCCATAGTCTCAGTTAATTACAAATTTTGACCAATTATAACAGAATTTATTTCAACATCTTTCATTGCCTGATCTTATTAGAAAATGTATTTCAGGCGTAACTGGAAACGTATCGTTTTCAATCTAATCTTTTGGTAAAACTTACGTCCTATTTCTAGAATCAGATTGTGCTCGACTAAGTGTCCTATGCCATTTGACAATTGTAGTTTGTAAACAGCTGCATCTTCAAATCTCAACTCTTTAATAACCAAATTCAGTTTGTACCCATCAAGTTGTACCTCTTTACCATGGAAATCGTCATAAACAATCATCATGTTTTCAGTCATACTGTATTTAGTTGACTGCTTCAGAAGGGTTGTGTTTTTATACCATCTGATTGTGGTATATTTGGGTTCACTATACACGTAAACATTGACATCCACACTTCTTCCGAAAACCCCATTCATTTTCTGGACATTGCCATTTGCGAATACTGGCTGCGCTTTAAGTTGAAAAAGAAAATTCTGATTAACAACATATTACAAGTACTCATTTTGATTTGTTTGTGGATTTCTTAAACATTGTAATGTACTTTTATTATATATAAGTCATGTCATCTTCGAATATCATAATTTATCGCTATGCAAGTGATATGTTGTTCAAAAAACATCAATTGTAGAAGGGGTTTCTTCGGTCTATGCATTTACTGTACATGTTTGCTTTGAGGACCAAAACAAATGTTTTTTAAGTTATTCATCATGACACGTATAGAAATCAAGAGCAATTATTGTACCTATTTTTATAACAAAAAATGTTCGTTGGGGATTAGTTTAGAAATGAGTTTTAAAGTTATATAATACAAATGACATAAACAAAAAGTTATTGCCTGAAACAAAACTATATCAAAATTCTTTTTTTTTTCAAAACAAACAAAATATTGGTTTACCATTTATTTTAACAAATCCATATCCTGATTGTTTTTCTTGTCCATTTGTGCCCAAAATTCCATTTCCAACTGCACACGTATAAATACCACTATCCTGGTAGGCAAATTCCGTTGAAACTTCAGGAAGTACTAATATTCCACTTTGTCCGATTGTCAACTCTTGAATCATAACATCATAATACGACTTATGATAACACTTGAAGTATGTGTATTCACTAGGATTGCCTTTTATACTGCACTGTACATTCCTTACCTTATCTATTTGTAGGAACGTTTTATTTTCTACACTCGCTATTGGTGCATCTAAATACAAATGCATATTTAAAAGGTATTACTAAAAAATGTTTAATTATAGTACTTTGGTAGAATGTTACATTAATATGTTTGAGCAAACAGTCTTTATACAATGTTGAGTTCTTTTTAAATGATGAAGGCATTGTTAAACATTTCAAATATTTTTTCATTTCCAAAGAATTTGACTCTTACCAATTGAAAAAATGAAATTTACTACAGTTGAAAAACTCGCCCTGTTCATGATTCAGGTGGGAACGTTGGGTATCTCTGAAAACTATATAGTTAAGCCCCGTAAAATAATTGTGTGCCTGTTCCGGGTTGTGTGGACAACTGTCTACTGTTTAGACTGTTTTTGACCGAACGATGTCATTCGATAAAATCGTTAATTGAAGTTGAATTTCATAGCAATTATTTTTTTCATACTCTTAATAAAAAACAATGGTAAATTAAATCCAGTATATAGTAACCAACAATTATGTTATACTTTGAATAGAGATGCTAATAAGTTTGAATCTACTTACATTTAATATTGAGCAGTGTGTTTGATGACACATTACTGCTTATAATATTATTGGCTTTACATGTTACCATTTGTCTGTTATAAGTTCTGTCAACATTGAAGGTTAACGTAGATATTACTGTAAACGTTTCTGATGACGAATTTAAGGTTTTAGTTTCTGAAGAGTTTATTGTTACATCCATATTAGTTTGTCCAATAAACCACGTAACATTAGCTGCAGGTCTGCTACCATGAGAAATACAGGAAACATTCAGTGGCATGGTCTCTTCTGTACCTACAGATTTCTGTAGGAATATTGGCGAAAGCGGCTTTACTAAAAATATACGCATTTCATATGTTTTACCTTCCGAATATGTAATGTTTATGATTCCGAAATTGTCACATGTTTGTTCAAAATAATATATTTATATATTAAGTTGTAACAGTTTCAATTCAAGTAAGTATATAGGATATAACACGAGAACGTACATCCGAGTTGTGATATCCAATTTACGGTATAGTCCCCAAATTGTAATATATGGTTGCTACGCATCAATATAACTATATCATATTTACATTAATTTTATTAATCTTGTTTACTAATTTATAAGATATATCAGGGTATCAAATGGGTCTATCATTGAAATCTATATGTTGATTTCAAGGTGTCTTTTTGTTATTTCTGTCGTAAAGATGTTGTATGTCAACTTCTTTTTTTTTTTTTTTTTTACAACATGTATAAATTTATCACAAGTTATAGTTCAGTTTGAAATATTTCTTTTACTTCGGCAACTTAAAAAAGATGTTGTTTAAAGTCTTTGATTACCCACAGTTCTGTAGATTCAAAGTACAATGTGATATATGTAGATATATTTTATTACATATAAAATATTAATTATTATTGTTCATACCAGTTACAGTTAAAATAATAAAATCTGAAATATTACTGGTTTTCTAAAAAAAACTAACAATTTAAGCAAATATCTTACAGGTGAGATACAGCTTCGCTGAATCAACCAGTTTATAATGTGAAATCTCTTCGTTTCCTGCATAACATGTAATTGTCTTTAAATCATATGATCTACTGATTTTTAGCAGTGTATATTGAAGAGACTGTTTGCCGGTAGCAACTGTACTTCCAGCTATCGTCAGTTTCAAATCTGGTTGTGGTTTTCCTCCTACAGCTCTGCAAGTTATTAACAGATCAAGTCCTTCTGTACCTTGCAGTTTGTTATCTTCTAACAAATTATCTATATCCACACTAGATGGATCAACTGGAAAGTCGATAAAGTGAAATCTACACGTTATCTATAGCTAGAAATGTCTGGCTTACATCTAATATTTGGTACATTTGAGTTCACGATTGCATTTTGACACTCCATCATGATATTGAAAAATATATGTGTATTCTAAAGAAGGATCTTGATTATGCTAATCCTTTTTCGGGCACAATTTTTTTCTTTAAATATTTGTTATCCCTTTATTCTCCATTCTGTTAACCCCTTCCAGACCCTCATACAGAATACATCTTAAGATGCAATTAATTAAAACTCACCAATTCAATTTCAAATTATATTTTTCAAAATAAAGACATCCAAATAACCTGTTCATAAAACAGATTGAATACTTTGTCACACCACATCATATATTTTCAATTCAAAACTTTATTTGTTTTATAACAACACAACAATAATAATACAACATTCAAAATGCTTATTCTTGCCGACTCGACTACACAAACTATTGCATTTTATCGTTGAAATTAAGATAATTTTCTTAAGTTCCCTAAGTGGGTTTTATGGGAAAATTTTAATTAATAGTAGACATCATCATAACAACATGAACATGCAAGCTCTGTTTTGTTCTGAGAACCATTTGGTAATAATTCATCAAACCAAGCTTGTTTTTATTTTATTATTTGTAATGTGTGTTCCTCTGGTGGTATAGGAGATTAAGGACAAAACAAAAATAAGCCAGACTGAGCATTTAGACTAAGAACCTCTTTAATCGGTAGACATGAATAATTGCTTTTCTAATAGCTAAAATAGTTATCTCTTAATTAGTAAACGTCGTAGACATCGGCGGATAACGTTTGATTTGCTTTCAACAATACAGGAGTAAGCGAGATAAAATAAAAAATTATATTACTGGTCTACGTTAGTGTAAATATCAAAAAGAATTCTCCCTTAAATATCTTGGTGTCTTCTTTGTTGTTTTGTTATAAATATTTGTATGCATGTAAACGAAATATATAAATTGTAACTACACAGTTACTGTATTGCAATAATAAAATGACTTACCAATAACAGTCAGTTGTTGTCTGTATACTATTGCATTACCAGTAACTACACACTCATACCTTCCATCATCACTTTCTTTAAGCTCATATATACTCAAGTGATATTCCCCAATTGTATGATTACCAGTAATATGTATTCTCTTGTGGAGATCTGATTGTAAACTTGGATTTATTACCGAATTTTGAGAATAAATTATAGAATAAGAGCCAGATCTGAAATACCAGTTCAATTTTCTCGTTTCTGTAACAGTTTCAGGACACTCCAATTGTACTGTAGAACCCTTCAGAGAAGACAATCCATGTGATAGCGCTAGAAAACGATATTGCTAGAATGTATTGTACCATTAGAGCAAATGCTTTTCTTGTCATCATATGAAACATGTCTCTAAATCGAGAATGTTTTTTAAATGATAATTACTGTTTCATTGAATTTGGTGTGCACTAGCTTAAAATATAGCGGTAGTATTTTTCCTCAATAGGCAATAATACTTACATTTTCTAAATTTGTCACTTTTTATGATAAAAACCAGGACAAACAGTTAAGCAATATATAAAAATTATAAATGTATTGTTATGAGTTACAATTTATGACTATAATCAGCAAAGACCCATCGAAACAACATCTGATTCAAAAATTTGATAACACATTTAGATATTTAGATGATATATTGGCTCTCAATAATGACGACTTCAGTATGTACACTAAAGATCTGAAATGTAGGTAAAATCCTTTTGGAAACCAGACCCGTTCAGGTCAGAATTCTTTGGAAAATAAAAAATAAAATCTCATGGAGAACACAAGAAAGAGGAAGTGAAAACCAATTAATGATTTTGAAGTATTTAAGCTCAAATAAAGTTTGGAAATTAAAAATAAAAACAATTTTAAATGTCATTAAAAGAGGGTTTTGATTTTACGCTCCGAAAAATTCCACTGGTTACGTTCTAATCGATATATTCAGGGGGAAAAAATTAACCTTGAAAATTTACAAGGCATGCAAAAGACTTTGCTTGAAAATAGGAAAGATAAGACAAACCTATGAAATGCTAAAACTGCAGTAAAGTAGAGCGAATTACAACCATTAAATTGTTTTCTCTAATTTTCATGCTATTTTCACATTTCCCGATGGGTGTGAGAAAAATGTTTCTCATATCTAGAGAAAACTTTGTTCTCGGCAAATGATTGGTCGAAATTCAATTATGGCGTCAAATTTTCTTGATTTCTTTTAAAGTTCCTACTGTGACGTCAGGAAAAAAGGCCAAATATCGTAACACACTTGATGCAGTGGTGGAATCTATATATAATACATTCTATGCCATTCTGAACAGATATATCATGTTATGGAGGGGTATTTGCGAAAAATACCAGTCAAGGGACTGTGAAATTTCCCAAGCCGCTAGGCGAGGGAAATTCAGTCCCAAGACTGGTATTTTTCGCAAATACCCCTCCATAACATGATATATCTGTTTAATTACACCGCATAGCGATTTTGATTAAAACTGTTTGTACAGGTGAAGGGAAATCGTAGTACCGCGGGAATTATACATCTACTTATACGCGTTATTGCTGTCTTTTTGTAACGTCATGGTATCTATGTGTAAACGTCATTGTTATTCCATCATTAAATCGTTCATTTGTATCGACGTCTTTTATCTACTTTATTTCATGTATATCTCTGACATTTCAGTTTACAGTTTTCGGTCTAACTCAATCAGTAGTGATTTACCATGTTGTCTTAATAATCGGGATAAAGTGAGAAAGGTTCCGAGGGTAAAAAAAGGAATATCCGAAATGGCAAATACCAAGGCAGAGAGGGGAATTTGAGGCAAATTCACCGGCAGTGGTAAAAAACAGACAAATTCGTTTGAAATGAGGAAAAAATGTTAGAATATGCGAAAAATACACTGGCTAACAACCAATCAAAATCCGGCATTCTTATATAAGGTGTAATTAAAAGACTAACTATACATGTGCATTCAGCTCTGTGAAACAAATGTCATAAAAAAAATTGTATTTCCCCTTTACCAAAGCAGGTACAATTAAAGTTGGTTTGAAATTTGTAAATCACTATGACCTTTATTGTAAGAATACTACCTGTCTGAATCCTTGCAGAATCTGTAACTACATCATACATTTGGGTGTCAGAACGATGTTGAACGGAACCTGTTTTATTACTAATCAAATAAAATTCAGTTAATCAGATAGACAATATACAACAGTTAGCATACACAAGTTTTGTGCCTTTTTATGGTACTATTAATTCTATTTTGCGTCTTTGTTACTTTTTGAAATTTTGAATTCAATGATAAAGTTTTACACTCCATCCACCTTTCTCTTGAAATAGCAATTACTTTAGAAAAACTAGAAATAACCAAAGAGCCAATAAAAAATAAATTGGGAATAAATATGTTTATTGTTTTATCCTAAATTAATAAAAGTAACTAAAATCTTTCAAAAGAAAAAAGCTTATTGAACATGCAAAAAAAAAACGTAGAGCCATTGGGTTGCTATGTTGTCCCCATCTTATTTTGTTTTGGAGGTGCTTAGGAATGTTCATATCATTTATTAAAATTATCAACTCCAAAATTCTCTCCCTAAATCTGATCGTTGTCCTTTACCAGAAATTTACTTAAGAATTTATGATCAACTCGAGGATTTTTCGTATTGTTGTTGGTGTTGGTAGCTTTGGTGTCTAAATGTTTGACCCTTGATTTTTCTAAAACTTCTGTAAAAGACTGTAGTTTCAAATTTCCAAAATAAACTGGGGATCACGGACCTCTTTTTTCTGTTAAAATACACTGAATATAACGAAATCACAGCTTTTTTATGGGTTATAAAAGAGGTGAGACACTAATAAAGTATTTGTTTGTTTGTTTGTTTAATCTTTAAATTTCAAGTTTTAGATGTTTTTGTGGTGTATTGAATGATATTTGGTGAAATATTTTGAACCAAAAAAAGTATTTTTGCAACATGCCTAGAATGGATGCTCAGAAAATGACACCCGATCTACCTTAATGCAACGGAACAAGCTTCGAACTCTAATAACTGAGAGTTTTATACTCCATACACATTTTCTAATTTTTTGTAAATAAGAAAGGAATTCAAAGTTCAGCTGTTATACATGTATCTTTAGTTATGTGATTCTAAGCTTTCAAGCGGTACTCGTAGCGTATGTCGACATCGAAGTGGAAGCAATTTTATCTATATCAATGTGTTTTTTTTTTTTTTTTTTTTTTTCTTTTAGCTCAATGAGATAAATTCGATAAAGATAATCACTAGATTTAGAATACTGCATGTGTGAATGTTAGTTATAAGTTATACCATTATTCTTTTTAAATATTAGTATACATTTATTAACCGTTTACCTTTTAGTCTTTTTGGTTGTTTTGAACCAAAACAAATCTGAAATATTTGGAAATAAAATGTATTGATCTCTCTCTCTCTCTCTCTCTCTCTCTCTCTCTCTCTCTCTCTCTCTCTTATCTGTAAATCAAATCAGTGAAAGTAGAGCTATAAATTCTATAAAACTTAAGCTTAACATTTTATTTTCAGTGTCCAAACTATCTTAACTGTTTTTTGGCAAACACTTTCGGAATTTTGATCCGCAATGCTCTTCAACTTCGTACTTTATTTTGCCTTTTAACATTTTTATACTAGCGTCTCTAATGAGTCTTATGTAGACGCATGTCTGTTGTACAAAATTATAAGCCTGGTAATGGTAGAGCTACATGATATCTCGTTTTACGACTGAATTGGTATATATGTCCTTAACTAGATAGAAACAAATACATATTGTGATATAATCATCGCCCATCATTTTCAGAACCCATCATTTTCTTCTGAAAATGCCTGTACCAAGTCAGGAATATGACAGTTGTTTTCAATTCGTTTCGTTGGTTGATATTGTGGAGCGTTTGGTTTTGTCATATTTTATGGACTTTCCACTTTTTGAATTTACTTTGGTGTTCAGTATATTTGTTAATACTTTTTTGTATTTATTACGAAGCTTTTGAGCAAAGAGATCAGTCTATATCTGTTTTTTTAACCTTTTTAGACTAATCTGGTGAAATCAGGGCATTTGACGTCTTTATAGCAAAAAGAGTGATACTGTGTTTTATACTGTTATATGACTAAAATCAAAGTGTTTTTACCGGCCATTTATCTTTTATTGCCGTACTATCAAACGTAAACAAAACCATAAAATGTTCAGGAAGACGCTAGATTTTGACAACGGCGTTTCTAAATTAGGAATCGAAACGGTTCTTTGTCGTTACAATTTTACCATGATTGATCTTTTAGATGTCCCTTCCTCAGGAACGCATAGAGGTAAGAAAACATTGAGAAAACAAAATAGATTTTGATATATCTACATACAGTGAATCAAACAGTAAACGAAGACACCATATCATTATCCAAAAAAAAAAAAGATATTTACCTACTACAAGCCAAGCTACAATGGTAATAATAGTAGAAGATGTTCCCAAAGCTACCATCGGAATGCTTGCCGACTGTATAGCATTAGCTGAGTTTTCTAAAAATCATTGAACAGAAATGTCTTATAAGAAAAGTATCCCTAAGAGAATAAGAGTAATGTCAACGTATCATTTAATAAGAATGATGTTTTTACGTCCTGTATATCCAGGAATTCTGCTCTTTCAAATATCATTATAATTCTGGTTAGACAAATGTATCAAAATACTAATCCATTTGATAATAGAAAATCGATCAAGATCAAAGTTGCGCATCAAAACAATTGTAAATTTGTATTTTCTTATTACAAATGACAAATACCTTCCGATGAATTTGTAAAGTAATATTTTGGTAAATAGTAGTAGGTCTTTTTTATTTGAAAGTTGTGCAGATTTTTTTCAAAAGAGAAAATCTGCATTACATACAGAATGATTGCAGTCTATGAGATTTTTTCCGTTATAAAAGGGATTGCAATACAGACGGATTTATGCAAAATTGCAATCCAGGATAAAAACTTGATTAAGCCTAGCCCTGTTTAACATAAATAAAAACAAGGGTTGTTTTATTTTATTCTGAAAGGACAACTTTTAAAAGTAACATCCATGTTCTGTTCAAAATTTCAATTCATTTAAGTTGATCGATTTCGACCTCAAAGTCTCGTCGATGTCAGCTTGTAGGTTAATTGTTGTTAAATTGTTCTGTTTTTGACGTTTACCCCATGTTTATTTTGAACTTGTCCTTATATTCTTACCAGAAAATCGCCGTAAAATCGCATTATAATTTGTGTAAGGTGAACCACGCTTGGTACTGTAAATCAACATAAGTGCAATTTATGAATTTCATACTTTCATCAAAACGTATAGCATTTTTGATATTAGTATTATATAGAAGGACAGCAGCTCTATTGTACATTACAATAATTTTGAAATACATGCTGAAAAATATATGTTGAACATACGGCATATTGTTCTGATACATTTTACCTTTCCTAAGAGTTTGCACTGTGATAATTGCTGATGGTAAACTTTTGTTGAAACTGTTTTCTACTAAAATTCTTACGTCATAATAAGTTGAAGTTTGTAAACCAGACAATTGATATATTACTTTTTTGTTGCTTGATTATTTTCTTTCTTTTCGAATCTACATTGATGATATTGACCTTTTATACTCTATATGATACATCAGTTGAAATGCTCCATCACCCTCCGGTATCCACTGTATTGTCATGCTTGTTTCTCCAACTGGTATTAGGGTGATATTTCTTGGTATTCGTGGAATATCTAGATTTATACAACCGTTATAAAACCAGAAATACTTTTAGGAAGTATATGATGTTACTAAGTAATCAGACTGGTATATTGTGTTAATGAATTACTTCATTTGAACAGCTATGTCGGAATTTTTTTTTTTTTTTTGCAACCTCGCCGTAATTATAAAATTTATGGTACAAATTTTACTGCTCCGGATGTGCATTTCGACAATAACAGGTGCAGAAAAATTGTTATCGTTAAGGCTATTTACTATTTCATCAGTAATACACGATGCCAAACCATTGCAAAATCCAAAACATAATATAAACGTTGAAATCTTATATAATAAAAAAAAAGAGTAAAACTTACGGCCAAATATGGAAAATATATGGATAATTTTTTTTTAAAAACCTATCAGTCTGATTATCTAAAATCACATATTTCAGGCGTAACTGGAATATATTAATTTTTTATCAAACACTCTGACCAAACTTACTTCCGATTTCAAGAAATAGATTGTGCTCGAATAAGTTCCCTATGCCATTTGACCATTGCAGTTTGTCAAATGGCATAGGGAACTTATTCGAGCACAATCTATTTCTTGAAATCGGAAGTTAGTTTGGTCAGAGTGTTTGATTAAAAATTAATATATTCCAGTCAACTCATTAATTACCAAATTCAGTCTGTACCCATCAAGTTGTACTTCTCTACCATGGAAATCGTCCTTAATGATCCTCATATTTTCAGTTATACTGTATTTAGCTGACTATTTTAGAAGGATTGTAAACATTGACATCAACTCTTCCTCCGATCACTGCATTCATTTTCTGAACATTGGCTTTTGCGAAAACGGGCTGTGCTATAATTTAGATAGGAAGATGTTGATAAAATATATGAGAAATCCCTTCTTGTGAGTACATTTTCAAACATTTTTTATGAGTATTATTCAAACATGTCATTACAATTTTCTTGAACCGGAAATGCCACCGTTATGTATCATCGTTTGTCTCAAGATATAAAATGTTCATGTTACATTTAAGTTCATTTTTTTTAGGGGGGGGGGGGTTATAATGAACAATTTTAAGCTTTATATCACAACATATTGTGAAAATTTCCTACCTGTATTTTATTGTAATATTAAGTGAAATATACAATAAAACAGACTAATTTATGTTGTTTTTTTTTAAATATATGTATTGATTACCGTTTATTCTAATAAATCCATATCCCAGTTGTTTTTCTTGTCCCTTTTTGCCTCTCATACCATTTCCAACTGTACACATATATATGCCACTGTCTTGGTAAGCATATTTCGTAAACACTACTGGAAGGGATAAAGTTCCATTTTGTCCTCTGTTCAACTCCCGAATCACAACATCATAAAATGACTTATGGTAACACTTGAAATATGTGTATTCGCTTGGGTTGCCTTGTGCATGGTACTGTAAATTCCTTTCCTTGTCTGTTTGCAGGAAAGTTTTATTCTCTAATCTCACATTTGGTGCATCTGAATACAAATATGTTTAGAGTTTTACCATGTAGCATGTCTAATAATAGTATTTTAGTCAACAGCACGAAACTTATACACATAAAATAGAAATTTGGGTGAGCAAAAAAGTCTTTGTAAAATATTTAATGAATGACTGTTATTTATTTTGAGTTTATTGAACCATAAAATTAATTTTTGACTCTTCACATTGAATAATCCGCGAAGCGGATTATGTAAAATGTGAAGAGTCAAAAATTAATTTTATGGTTCAATAAATTCAAAATAAATTATTGTCATTCATTATAAATAAATTTCTATCAAAAATAAGGTTCAAAGAGCTTTTTATATTATTTATATTAACAATAACAACGTACACACATGTTGGCGTATGAATACACAACGTCAGAATGGGCGTGTCGCCATAAAAATTGACAACATTGAAAATAAAGGTAATACTTTTAACCAATCAGAAGACAGTAAATACACCAAATTTATTTATTCTCTATTGTATATAACTTATTTCCTTCATGACAATTCTCGATATTCAAGTGTTTTTTCTTATGTTTATCCCTTTAATACTTTGCTGTTTTAAAGTCATTTATTTATTCTCATTTTACCCTCTAAAATATAACTCGTATTAAATCGTTCTTCTTTTTTGTGGAGGGAGGGGTTGTGGATGGGCGCCTGGTTTCTCTTGTAAAAATGGAATCTTACAAATTGAAAAAAAAAACAGTATTAAAGAAAAGTATTTACAATAATTATGCAAGTGTAGAGCAATGATAACATTAAAAGTATAAAGATGTACTGAATGCATATGAAGAAGACATTTTTACATAGATTTAAAACACATACAAAAAACCTATACTGTCAAGTATTCAACAACGTTTCTACAATAATTTCAACATCATTGCATTAATTCATCAGAGATCTAGGGATTATATTGGCGTTTCGAGTAGATACGGGTATAATATTGGAAAACAACACTCTATAAAATAATACTTATAACACATGTTTAAAGTTTGTAGCTCTTCAGCAGTTGCAAATTTATGTCCAACTAAAAATGACTAAAGTATCTATTTTATAAAAAATGAAAACAACACGTTATACATTTCATGCGTTCGAAGCGCTAGCCTTTCTGGATTTACCTTCATCAAGAATGCCCAAATCCGAATATTTGAAAGCCAAGATTCTTCCCCATGCAAGTTGAATTTATGGCAAAAAAGCAAATCATTATTTTAAAATGCGAAAAACCAAAATATGAACCTGATGTTCAGTGGTTGTCATTTGTTGATGTGATTCATAAATGTTTCTCTTTTCTCGTTTTTTATATAGATTAGATCGTTGATTTTCCTGTTTGAATGGTTTTACACTAGTCATTTTTGGGGCCCTTTATAGCTTGCTGTTCGGTGTGAGCCAAGGCTCCGTGTAGAAGGCCGTACTTTGACCTATAATGGTTTACTTTTACAAATTGTGACTTGGATGGAGAGTTGTCTCATCGGCACTCATACCACATCTTCTTATATCTAAATAAATATTAACAGAATGATAATTTCTTAGAAATTATTTAATTATTTTATTTGATTTGTATGGTGTTTTACAGCACAAGTCTAAAAGAGGGTCGAAAGATACCAGGGGGACAGTCAAACTCATAGATCGAAAACAAACTGACAACGCCATGGCCAAAAAAAAAGACAAACAGACAAATAATAGTACAGATGACACAACATAGAAAACCAAAGACTAAGCAACACAAACCCCACTAAAAACTGGGGGTTATCTCATGTGCTCCGGAAGGGTAGGCAGATCCTGCTCCACATGTGGCACCCGTTGTGTTCCTGATGAAGGTAAATCCAGAAAAGCGCTTCGGACGCATGAAATTATTAAACGTGTTGTTTTCAATTTTTTACATCACTGGGTCGATACCTCTGCTTGTGGACTATCAGTCCCCGAGGGTATCATCAGCTCAGTAGTCAGTACTTCGGTACTGACATGATTTAACAAACTTTTCTAAAATTGTCGGTTTTTAAATTTTGAAATTATTAAGAAACTAAGGTTTCAACTCCCTCAGGCAAAGTTGACTTTAGATGAATTTGGATATTTATTTTAGGTATTGTTGTCATACAGCTCTTTAACGGTTTCGGTACTTATACATCCTCGGATTTCAAATGTTTAGCTTTTAGCGTTCCTGATGAAGGTAAATCCAGAAAAGAGTTTCGGACGCATGAAATTATTAAACGTGTTGTTTTCAATTTTTTTTTATGTTATTACAAATCCGGTAAATAGTCTAATTCGGTAAGTCACAATCGTGAAAAGGGAGGATATTGTAGATACAACATAAGGAACATATCCGATATCATCTGTGAAACGGTTATTCCATAACGGTCAACCAACTCGTGATGGCGTCCGTAAAATTTACGAAGGGATGATTTCAACTTCACCATTTGGAACTCTTGGTTTAATAGCTTCCTTGTGAGCAGCAATCCTCTATCAAGGAAATCGTGATAGGAAACACAAACCTGGGAATATCGTATCATTTGGGAGATATATACTCCGTATGCAGGCGCTGCTGGAATGTTGCTACATAGAAATGGAAAGTTTACAATTGGGAAGCTGAAATCATCTCTTTTGTCGTAAAGCTTACACTCTCTCTTAAAAAGACATTTGGTTTAAAGTCCTTATTTAGACCGGATGTGGCTGCGATTTATATTCCTCGCACAGTCAAACAGCTGCACCACTTTAACTGTCGATCGGAAGAAGACCAAGGCGACCATATTTCTAGACCTATGTAACCCTAGGGATACAGAGTAGAGGTTTACTTATGATTCATATTATATGTAGATTGATTATATTTAATAGTTTATACTTTGAACTTAAAAGTATGCTTCAGCACTAACTATTTTTTCAACATATTGTGTTTCAAGAGTTTCGAAGTAGTATTTTCTGTAGCCGTTAATCAGGGTGTCATAGAGTAAGAAGCAATATCAATAATTTTATTATTTAATTTTGAAACGATCCCAAGGGTTGTTTGGGTTTGTTAATATAACCAGCCTCCGACTTATCCCATCCGGCGTAAAATCCCATACTAAATGGAAGAGTCCGTTTTGACTGTGTGTGATGTATGAATTGGCATTCGCGTCCTGTTGAATTTTGGGATGTTAAATTCGATGGCTCTTGTAGGGAGAATTCCAGTCTTTTTACACGTAATAATTCATTTTAACAACTTTATGGAGAATCCGTATAATAATATATACCCTTCTACAATTCATATGAACTTAATTTTTTTTGTAATGATTTCGTTTTTTTCCTAGGTTTTGTTTCGAATTGATAAATTTACTCTATTACCTTTATTTTTTTTTTTTTTTTTTCAAAGGATATGTTTTCAGATTTCTATGATTTCGAAATATCCGAATATTTAGTTCAAATGAATATTATTGTTTCTTTTATATTGTTTGATTTAATAAAGAAGATTAATGATTGACTTTTATGTCTGTTACAGATAGAACTACATAGTTACACAATATATAGCTTACAATTGAGATAGAGATTCGCTGAATCAACATGCGGATAATATGAAAACTCTTCGTTTCCTGCTTGACACGTAATCGTCTTCCTATCGATCGATCTGCTTACTGCCTTCAGCGTGTGTTGAATAGACTGTTTACCCTGGCAACAGTGACCCTGATATCATTAATTTCACATCTGGCAATGGTTTACCTCCCATAGCTCTGCATTCTATTTTCCAATCAAGCCCTTCTGTACCTTGCAGTTTGTCCTCCAGAGACACATTATCTATTTTCACACTAGATGGTTCAACTGAAAATTGATGATGTTTAAATAAAACAATCAAACTTTGTCATATGTTGTCCATTTTGTCTTCAACAGCATTATATAGTGCACTTCTATTTCAAAGAGATATTGTTTAGCATTTGAATACATCTTATTATTTTTCATCGCAAAACTTAATGTTTTTTTTATATTTAATAGTATTCATTTAGATATTTTACTAGTCCGAAATTGCTTTGAAGTCTGTGGCCTTTATATGATTTGTTGAAAACGGGACGTCAAGGCGCAGTCAATATAGAACCTATCTAAATTGCCGATCCAGATTTGGGGAGGCTAGTTTTTCTCTCGACATCGTAATTGATCCAGTTTCAAGTAGATAATTAAAAGTTATATATTTTTCGATTTCTTAATCAATTAAATCAACGAATATGTAACGTTGGTGATTTCATTTTTTTCTCTCTATGGACTGCGCTCTGACATCCAACGGTCCAATAAGTCATTAATATGTCGTCAGACGTCAGAAAATTCTCGGACTTGTATTGATCATGTATGATACACGGATTCACATACGTATGATTCTTCTTCTTTGACATTAAACATAGATCAAGACAAAACAAGGTAAAAAAACAGGAAATTCGCAAAACATATGTGTTGGCTTACACTTGTGTTTGAAGGATAATCAACAAATTAAATCGGACCCGGAAAAACTCAATACACTGTGGGTGTTTATTTATCCCTGTTCACAGCAAATTGAAAGTATTCACATGTACAATTATTAAATAAGTTACAGATGTATTTTTATAGATGTTTACGTTGTAAGTAAAAATACGTTTACGAAAACAAGAGCTTTCAACTATCACTACATGGAATAACGAAGTATTTCGATTAAAACACCTTACCGAAAACTGTCAGAATTTGTGTGTCAACTTTTAGGAAAACAGTACACTCGTATGTTTTCTCATCACTTTCTCTTACGTCAGATATATTCAGATGGTATTCTCCATTTGTGTGGTTACCCGTAATATTCAGTCTCTTGCGAAGCTCTGGTGGAAAACTTGGATTTATCTGAGAGTTTATCGAATAAGTAACTCAAAAGAGCCTGTCTAAATTTCCTCCGTTGGTAGTTGTATAAGGGCAAACCAATTGTACTGAAGAGCCCTTCAGAGTATTCAATCCATTTGATAGTTCTGTAAATAAAAGGCAGCAGAAGTATGCATGGCTAGTTCATTTTTTTTTTAAATCTGTTTTAAGGGGACGACCATTTGATATATAGGAGAACAGGGCAGGAGGATTTTTTTGCATTTTGCGCCACAGAACATCAAATGGTCGTCACCTTTTGGCGTGGTGTTATGGTGGTATGAGTGCCAATGAGACAACTCTCCATCCAAGTCAAAATTTATAAAAGTAAACCATTATAGGTCAAAGTACGGTCTTCAACACATAGCCTTGGCTCACACCGAACAGCAAGCTATAAAGGGCCTGCTTAAGAACTAATTTAGAATTCTTGCAACAAAATATTGAGGGGTTTGTAGTTGGCTTGTTACAAGGCTACATATCTGTCTACTATTCAATATACCATCCTTTTCTGTGCAGTATAAATTTATCCCTTAATCCCGATATGTGTTGGATATAACAAGTGCAGATATAAGTTCTGAAGGATGCAAAATATTACCAACCTACTATCACTGAGAAATGTTCTCTCCTAATAGAGTTCATCAAAATATTATAATGAAACCATCGTATTTTTAAGTCACTGAACTATAACTGAGCGTGAATTCCATAGAAAATCAAATCCACTGTTTATATGAAATAAGCATTTCTGGTGACAAAGAACATTTAAAGACGCCATACCACAATTCTGAAACCACATACTAATCAATCATTTATTTCACGCTTATCTAGATATTTTACATTAGATTTAACCTTCTGAGAATCAGTATCCTGAATTAAACACGTGTCACCTTTCTATGTGCAAATGTTTAGAATTGGTAGTGACACTTTTATTTAACATCCACTTCATTTGAACTTTGGTGGATAGTTGTCTCATTGGCAATCATACCACAACTCCTTATTCTTAAATAGCGCTCTGCTTTATGTTTTTTTATATCTTTAAAATGCATAATTTGTAGAACATATCTCCTAAATTGTAATGCAATTTCTCAGACAGGTTTATTTGGACAATTTGTCATTCAGCAAACGTGTTATTTGTGCTAAAACAAAATACAAATCACAAATAACAAAAGACAGAAAGCTAGTTCAAAGCCCAATTTCAACTGATGAATGACATGTAGCCATGGTCTCCAAGACAAAATAAACTTACAACTCCGACGGATTTAGTGTTTTTATGTCATAAGCAGACTTAAAAAAACATTAGCATGTTCAGTGCCAGACTAAAATTATTGACAAAATGTGGAACCATGTGCGTAAATAGCCCGTTAATACTTTGATTTCAATGCATGCTTTATCATGTTCAAGTAAAAGCTGAAAAAACAACATTTTGCAGTCAAAATGTAGTTAAAGTCGTCAAGCAAACTTTTGATAGTGTCTTTCATTTTTTAACCAATAAATAATGCGCCGTCTAATTTGAAACAAAAATTATGAAAACAAGGCATTGACATGAACCGCAGTGTTTGTTAATTGTGGCTATTTTTCATGGCCGCCACGGACAGCAATTTTCCTTAAGTCATTTGACTGTCTTTCCAGTGTTGTTTGATTTTGGTGTTTTTTTATGTGGGCACAATAAATTTGAAATTTTGACATTGTTTGAAATGGAAATGAACTGGATAGGGTGTACTAAAACATGACTATTAAATTCCGTCAGCCATTTGACAAAACTCGAAGCAAAGGAGTAGTACTGTATTGCTATTCTTCAGATCAAAGTAACAGATAGGTCAAAATATACATTTGTGAAATAGCTTTTATCTCACATTAAATTGATAATAGTGAAATCAAGATTATATGATTTTTATGTAATTTTTCGACTTTGAAAATAGTATTTTCAAATTGGACATATATAGAATACCCAAACATAGTAAGTATAAAAATAAGAAGATGAGTCATAATTGCTAATGAGACAATTCTCCTACAACAAACAAATATGATGAACAGCAACAAACGACAACAACTGAATTACTGGCTCCTTACTTTGGACAGAATGTGGCGATGTTGAACATATTTGCTGGCGCCAACACCTCTATCTTACATGTAGATTTGAACTGTGTCTTCTATAGGTATTATCATAATGTATAAATGACATTTTTTTTATAATGAAATATGCATTAGACAACGTCACAAAGGTATCACGGCATCTAAAATCGAAATGTGTTTGTTTTGTGTGTTTTACCTATAAAACAAAGTAATTTAGGCATCAGAATGTCATCGATGTTCAAATCTCATAATTCGATAAAGAAAATACAATCAAGGTAACACACAAAAACTAAGGGAACCGTATGTGCTCTAAAAATGAGTTATACTAGGTGCGACGACATGAAAGGGTCTCCTGCTTAACATGCATCACTCGATAAAATTACAGATCAGATGACTATTCCGATATCTAAAGTTATATGACTGCGAAACCATGTCGATAAGTTGAGAACCATACATATGGTATTCGTAAACCATTTCGTGATGGTGTCCGTTAAACTTATTTAGTGTCGATGTCAGTCGTTCACTGGGATATAAGAGACAGAAGCATTCACTGAAATGTGGGTCCAGTGTATACTTGGAATTATCTTTATTGTCCTTTCTTCTATTTTGTTATTCTTATTCCATTGGTCTAGATTAAAAGGTAGGTGGTTGAAAAGTCAACATCAAGCTGAAACCGTCATAAATTTTGTATGATGTTGTCTTTGGTTATATTCACGTGGTCTTGTCTTTTGTAGAATTTGGTTATGATGACAAATCTTTTGTTGTTTTGCTTTTAAAAAGGTAGTGATTATAGCAATGGATATATTAAAAATCATTAGCCCACTAAAGAAAAAAACTTTTGCCAAAATTAAAAACACCGAAATGACAAACAAAAAAACGCAGTATTACACAGAACAAACATGGATTGAACAACACGAATCCCAGCTTAAACCAGTGGAACTCAATTGTTCCGGCTCAACATGTCATATTTTTAATCAACTTTCCTTAACTCATTATTTTTCCATTCAGTTTACTTGACATTGTATTGGCACTAAATTTATAAAATATTATTTTTATTTTCTATAACTGGGTCTATAACACTGCAGACTTTCAGTTTAGAAGGCATCATCTGTCCAGTAGTAGGTGCTTCGCTACAGACATACTTTATAATATTTATTCCATTTTTTTCTCGTTGATAATTTGAGAAATGATAATAAAACTAGGGTTACAGCATTGTCAGGCAAAATTGATATAAGTTGGTGTTGGCTTTTTTGTGGCGGTGTCTTCTGGTCGAACAGCTGCACATTTGTTTATATTGTAACGTTCCAGGTTTTTTGACTTTTATCAATATAACACATACAGTGATAAACTGTTATTATAACCACTGGGTCGACACCTCTATGCATGGACGGTGAGTCTCCAATGTAATCACCACCCTAGCACCCAGTACTGGGTACCGATATGGAAATACGGATATTAAAATTTGCTGCTACAAAGTGTTTTAAAATATTTTTAATTAATTAATTAATGCATCTTCATTATACATACCTCTGATTCCTTGTCTAAGTTTTGATTTACTTGTTAGTCCCCTTTAGTGTTATCAGCTCCTTAACGTTTGGATTCAGTTTTGAATTTTATCGTTAACGTTATTGCAAATAGTTCTGTTTGCACTCGATGCAGAAAACTTTACTTGGCGCACTGCATTCAATACTCTGCATACTGAATAAATTGTTCACGACTTATCAGAGCAAACAGTAAGTTTTTATAGTGATTAAGATGATTACACAATTTTGACTGCTGTACCCCTATTTTTGACATTTTTACCTATTGTGTCTGTTTGTTTTGTTCACGCATCGTTGTCAATATAATGGAATTTGATGCGACTGTCATACAAGTGAGAGGTTTAGCTAGCTATAAAACCAGGTTCAATCCACCATTTTCTACTTAAGAAAATGCCTATACCAAGTCAGAGATATGACAGTTGTTATCCATTCGTTTGATGTGTTTGAACTTTTGATTTTGCCATTTGATTGGGGACTTTCCTTTTTGAATTTTCCTCGGAGTTCAGTATTTTTGTGATTTTACTTTTAGCCTTTTGATATGACTTTGACTTTGGGGAATCATCAAGTTTACTAGATATTTTCAACAAGCATTTTCAATTTTTGCAGCACCTGGTGAAAATCTCCCCTTCAGTCCATTTATACTAAAGCTTCTTTTTTGTCGTGACGTAATACACAAGATATTCATAAACATGAACAGGAACTCATAACGTTACATTTAGCCGTTACAATGAAATTAAAAATAAACAAAAACAATATTTAAATATTTGCTTCATTGACACTCTGCAGCTTAGAAAGACAATTTGCGCAATACATAAACTGTTAATAAGTTACATATAAGGATTTGTTATAGATAGCAATGAAAAAATCTGTTCTGTGTCATTTTTAGGACTCGAATGAATTTGATCAAGAGTAAAATCCGATTTTTTTTGTCAACTGTTAGTTCAGAATTCAAAAATAATGTAAGAATCTTTACTCACTTCACGAACGATGACCCACATCTGCTTGAAACACACGTTAACAAATACGAAATAATTTAACTCAAGTAATCGAATTGAATTAATTTTATGTGCCTGAAGCACTTTTTTCCGGAGAATTCAACAATCAATTAGTAGAATTATTACACTTTTTAAAGTATTGTATGTACTAAATAAAAAGAATTTCTATTGAGATTTCACGAGGCACGGAATAGGTAATGATTACTAATTGTTATAAATGACCAGCAAATTTTTAATGCTATCGACCGAAAACCAATTGAGAAATGTATAAATCATGTTGTAGCAGTTTGTTTGGGTTTTTTTATATTATTTTGTTTATTTCATTTCTATGTCTAACTCTGTTTTGCTCTCTTCATTATGACTACATTGGTGAACAGGGAATTAATCTTCCGTAAAATCTCATTTTCTGCACTTATCTTATGTTTTGAATGACAATGTTGCTGAAATCATGAATATGACGTCTACTACACACTCACACTCCCATTTATTTCATCGTATCTCTAAAAGAAATTTACGTGCTAGTCAAAATAAAAACTCATTCATCTGTTACGCTCATTTTGATGAAGTTTTGTAATTTCTTTGCCAATTTAAGTTCATTAAGGACTTTATACCCCAGTGCCATTGTTGTACTTTATAGTTTCTATCGCCGGAGGGGTTTCGTATCCAGATACGCCATATCCCTCAGTGTATAACCATTACTTAAACACGTCTACCGGTACTGTTTCCCTATAATAATCGTGAATCTCGCAAAAACTTTTATCTATAAGATCACACATTTTAACCGAATTCGCCAAAGTTGTCGGTCTTTTTGGATTATGTACCGTTTCAGTAAACACGTATTTTTATGTTTTCATATGAATTTATTTCGAAAAGAATGTTTAGATTTGCACCAAAATAGCTTTCATTTGTATTTCATTTACAAAATGTTCTATATTCTTGAAAAAAAATTGTCAACCAATTGTTCTGTGAAACCCGTTGATACTGCCTCTTCAATTTTAAAGCATTAACGTCAATTCGTATGTTTTGTTGATCAAATTTTATGCCCTATAGGGGTACCACACGTGAAGCAGGATCTGCTTACCCTACAGGAGCACATGAGATCAACCCAGGTTTTTAGAGGGGTTTGTTTACTGTTGTTTGTCTTTTAGAGTTTTTTTTTTCTATGGCGTTGTCAGTCTATTTTTGACTTATGAGCTTGAACATCCGTTTAGTATCTTTGAACAAATTTCTCCCTATTGTGATATACATTTTGAAGAAATTAGCTTTTTAGAGAAAACATTGAGGGGCTTTTGCTTTCACAATCAGCTTTAGATTTATTTCCAGTAAGGGATACATTTTAGAAATTCTCAACAAAATCATTATTTAAAAAATGATAGTGGATCTGTAAAAAGTTGGTAGTTAAAAAATGATGAAAATCTACACATTCATTGCCATCAAACATATACATCTGAGACTACTATATGTGGATGTTGTATCGTTATTTTAAATCTGTATTATATTCTCCCGTTACTTGTTATAGCTGGTAATGATAGATCACTATCTAGATTGGGTTATCTATTGGAGGTATAAATTATTAATCAAATGTATAAATTCAATAAAAAATCAAAACCATCTAAGATGTACCTAAATTTGTATTGTTTTATTATTTTTTTTCTAGAAATACAAATCAAATGAAGATATTCAAAATTCTTTATCATTGTACTTATGCATTAAAATGTTACGAAGAAGTCAATTTCTAGTACTTTCTATATACTTTATAAACGATACAGTAATTTAAACATTTAGTTTTTTAATTGTTAAAACAAACCATTATTACAAAACTTCAACTTGTCCATTTACATCTGATCATTTCAAATAAATTCCATTTCGTCTTTTCCTATATCTTATCTTGGTACTTTCTTACTAGGAATTTGTCTTTAGGGCTCAATAGGAACACATTTTTCCAATGTTTATTACTTCATTTGTTTTAGACAAATCATATAGCGAGAAAAAACAAAAGCAAGAACTAGACACAAACTGTAATTCCCTAAGCCAAAATGTGCAAGGTATTGAAACTTCTAGAACTTAAAGGGTGAACCAAAAAGCTAAAAAAAAAAAATACATATAAGCTAGTATTAGTTATATCTAATATTAATATTATAGTGTCTCTTTCATTTAGCCAATATCCTCTCTTTAAATACAAAATTAACAATTCTTGCTTTTATTTGCTGTGTCATTTACAAAAACCCAAACTTCAATTCTTCAGAAACACATGTCTACAGTTTGTAATAGACTAAGTACAACGAAAAGTGTACTAATATTTACAAAAAAACTAAGTACTAAACTATTATTTATTTAAGAATATAAAAACATGTAAATTTATTTACAAAATGGCAACTGGGGACTTATATAAAACACAGTAAAAACCAATAATGTATAATGTTCCCCATTTGAAAAGGGAGAAACTAGGAATGAAGAGATATAGAGATTGACTAAATTTTTGTATCAAAATAGCCATTGATAAAATAAAGAAAATGTAAGGCTCTTACATACATACATATTATAAGTTTCTAATCAGATTTCTACCAATAATTGTTAAAGGTAAACCATAATTATGTTAGTATGGTATAAAAAATAAGATGCTTTAGACATTACGTCAGTATGGTATTTAAAACAAATTAGGTAAATTCAACCATACTAGTATCAAAATGAGGTACTTAGATCATACGTCAGCATGGGGTCAAAATGAGGTTCTTATACCATACGTCAATACGGTATCAAAAAAGAAGTAATGGTGTCAAAGGAGGAGATAAGCCCATACCTCAGTATGGTGTCAAAAGAAGCTGTTTAAACCATACGTCAGTATGGTATCGAAAATAAGGTACGAATACCATAGTCAGATTGGTATCAAAAGAGGTAATTAAGACCATATGTCAGTATGGTGTCAAACTGAGGTAATTAAGACCATATTTCAGTATTGTGTCAAATTGAGGTACTTCGATCATACGTCAGTATTGTATCAAAAAGATTACTAACACCATACGTCAGTAGAGTAATAAAATGAGATAAAAAATTCATATTATTTATGCCATACAAGCTACAAAGAGAAATAAAATTCTTAATCAAATACTAGTATATAATAATGACAATCAAATAATAGAAATTAGAAAAAATAAAACTGAAAGTATAAGATATAAGCATGATAAACATCAAGCTAAGTAAAAAAAAATATACAAAGTAATATAATTATCATATTCCTGATCACATCCCCAAGAAATACCGGTAACATAATAACAAGACAAACAGGAATGGTATTATGGCGATTCAATTATTGTGCAGCTACAGCGTGGTCGAGGGAAGTCAGACTTGGTCTTCGGTAGTGAAAAATAGATACCTAAGGCATATTCAAACTCTTAAGAAGAAAATTAACTTACAATACCCGCGTAAAAATCCCCCCCAAAAAAACGACCAACAGATAAACAACAATACACAAAAATACAACATGGAAAACCAGGTCTATCCTTGAACAGATTTGGACAACTCTACATTAGAGTTGATCATTATAGTTCTACCCTAAAACTGATTCTATTTATTTTTCCCTAGAACTGTTCCAGATTAGAACTGTTAAGAACAGTTCTAAACAGGATCAGAACTAATCCAAACTGTAATTGTCTGTTATAATAGTCTGATTTAGAAATTACATTTAAATAGGCTATTTAGTGGAACATGCATTATTAATTACATACAAATTTAGTTAACAGCAGTTTAACTTCAATTATTTACAAAGTTATTCTCAGAATGCTTTAAAAATGGCGTCTATTCATATGAGCGGTGTTGTCAGTTTAGCTGCTTTCTTGGTTTGCAAATGTTGTATTAGAATGATAGCACAAATACTATTATATAAACTGTTGAAGGCAACAAAAACCTGCAAATAAAGCTTCATGTTCTATACAAACGCATTAAGTTTATTTGTAAATACGTTTTATAATTCGAAAATAATAACTGTGTTTTGAACATTCTATCCTTTACATATGCTGTTGATTTTTCGCAGTGCTAATATCAAAGAATATCATGTATATTTCGAAATTTGGAAAAACAGGATGTTGATCTGATTAAAACATGGCATGGCTGCTATCATTGATCCTAAAAAAGATATTTGAATAAAGAACATTAATAGTAAACATACATTGAATATATATATCCAATTGTTAAAATAAAATAATCCTAAATATTTTCATTTTTTGGAAGAATCAACTTTTTTCCATATATGTGTTTTCAAAGTACAATGTATGTATATAGTATTGGTTTCTTCTAACATTATTTTGTCACTTTGTTTACTAAAGCGGCGTTAGGCAAATACTAATAAATAAATCAATCTTTTTTATTTGAGCTACCTTTGCAGATACAGATTAACCATTGCATTAATAATATGTATGTTGGGTATATGAATATAGTTCGATATTAGATTTGCTAAGTCTGCATGTAAAGAAAAGAATTGTCAAGGGGTGCAATAGGTTAATCATAAATTATATATATATATATATAATAGACCAGATGTGGCAGTATACCACAATATCTTTCTCCTGATTCAGGACACCTAAGAGTTCAGTTTTTTCTCATTCTTGTAAGAACTACCATGGAGACTTGAGTAAATTGTCCGTTTTTTTGGTCCGCTCTTTGGTCACATCGCTCTTCAACTGTTTCAGTTCTTATACATCTTTGGTTTTCAAATATTCGGCTTTGAGCGTTCCCGATAAAGTTCAATCCAGAAAAACGCTTCAGACGGATAAAAATTTATAAAGTTTTGTTTTCAATCAAAGTTTATTACACGTTTACATAAGATATGTTTTTTCCCATTAGTCATATTTCTCTTATTAAAACGGAAGGAAAACGCAGTCAATACTTTACTTATTCAATTACAGTTACAATAAAATGCATATCTTAACGTTGGAATAAATGTAGTGTTTCTGACGATCGGAATCAGGGACATGAAGTTTAAACCAATACCTTCACATGAAAAGGTTACCTCATTGCATGACCTTGAATGTTATATTCTTGTTCAGACTGTTTAATCATTACAAAAACATAACTTAAATACATACCTTTTACTTGAATTCACTATAAACATTTGGCTTATCTTTCAAACCAAGAGCTTCGTAGGCTGCCTTTGAACTGCAAAGTTTGTGCATATATTCATTACAGGCTTACTAGTAAAAATTCATTTTGATTTATTGTAGACAATTTAATGTTGTATAGCAAAGAATAAAATGTTTAGTAGAAAGTAGACCGTATGGTCGACATTGGTTTAGGTTTTAACATTTTTTTGAATAATGGAAATCTTTGTTGATTTGAAATATGATTCGATATAGTCTTTTAAGTCTTTATTGTTTGACGGGCTTTCCTTCAAGTTGATAAGTATATTTTTTTTAATTGTTCACTATTACTAAATTGTGATGTAAGACAACAACTCAAAGACACAAACACCAACATAATCTGGTTAACGTTTTGTGTTCAATAATCTTCAATATACAGTCGTCTGTTAAGCTCTGCCAACTTTACAACTTGGAGCCACTGGTTCAATAGCGTCTTGAAAGCAGTAACTCTTTATTAAAGGGATGATAATAGGAAGCGGAAGGTCTGGGGTATCCTGTCCACTTGGAGATATATAATCCATATGCAGATGCTGCTGGAATGTTGCTTCATAGAAATGGAAAATTAACAATTGGAGACTAAAATCATCCAATTTGTTGTAAAGTCTTGTTCTCAACCAACCCTCATTGTCAATTTTTAGATGTAAGTCAAGATATGAGGCTGAATAAACTGGTTCTGTGATATCATTTATGTCAAGGTCGATTTCAAAAGATATAAATGAACTACTGACTAGCTAAGCTCTTAACTTGGAAAAGGCAAATAAACATAGGGTTGGGATAAACTTGTCATTAAGCTATAAATGCTTTCCAGTTGTTATGAGTAGAAAACCACAAAAATACACGAGACAAAGCCGCTTTACATTAGAATACCGGTGTAAAAAAACAATGAAACAATGCCTTATCAAGGAATGTTCGCAGTTACAAAAACTTCTTATTTCCATAGGTTCTATCAAAGTTGAACATTTTCTTAAAGTAAGGTTAAAAAATTAAAAATGATAACAGTCAGACATTTAGAATTTTAATTATAAGATAGGCAGTTAAGTAAAATACACTAACTTTGATTTGGCATATAATTATATTTAGCTAAATGCATATTTTGATCTCATAAACAAATGGCAATGGCGATTTATCAAAAATGCATATTTAGAAGAATCTTATCAGATGTTAAGGTTAAAATCAAATAAAAATTGTTAAAAGCGACAATCATATCAATATTTGAAAGCGAACATTATATAGTGCTCTTTTATAAAAGATAAAAACGGTACTTACGTATCACTTATATCTCTTGGTTGATCTGGAATGTATGTAAAATCATTTGTGAAACAGGACCCCGTTCAGGCTAGAATTTTTTTGAAAATAGAACAAATTCCAAAAGAGAAAACAGGAAAGAGGAACCTTCAGATAGACCCCTTTAGTATTTCAAACAGCGACTGTAACATGATTTGTATTAAATGTAACGCGGAGGCATACGGAATGACGCGGAGGCATACGGAGTGGCACATATTGATACTAGGTGCGTGCACAAAGTAAATATTCCAGTCATCACGATCAGACTAGTTTTAATGAAAACCAATCTAAGATTCTGATGTATTTAAGATAAAACAAAGGATACCAAATGAAATATATTTTACAGGTCATTCTATAAGGCTATTTATTTTACACTCTAAAATTTCACTGGTTACGATTTTATCGATATAATCAGAAACAAATAACCTTGAAAATTGACAAGGCTTGCAAAAAGAACTTGCATGAAAATATGAAAGATAAAACAAATATCACGTACATGCAAACCCTTCTTTAGGTAGAGCCGAAGTACAGACGTACGGTGACCTATAGTTGTTAATTTCTGTGTCATTTGGTCTCTTGTGGAGAGTTGTCTCATTGGCAATCATACAACTTCTTCTTTTTATATTAAATGATAATGATGCATTATATGCCATCCAAGATTCTAGCCATACACGATTATTAAACCGTGTAAATTGTGTCACGAAAATAGAATTATATTTCGTTTGCTATTTCCAAGCAGGTACAATAACCGGTGATTTGAGATTTATAAAAAATTATTACCATTATTGTATCAATATTACCTGTCTTAATCCTTGTAGAATCTGTAACTACATCATACATTTGGGTGTTAAGATGTTGTTGTAAAAAATCTGTTTTATTTCTAAACAAATTAGTTTTAGTTATTGAGATCTAATGTATACTATTGTTATCATACTTAGATTTTTTGCGTCTTTAAATGGTGCTTTTTCAGCTATATTGTTACTTCTTGATTTCCAAAACTTTGTCAGAAATACCACTGTTGAAACATAAATTTTCCAAAACTTTGTCGGAAACACCACTGTTGAAACATAAATTTTCGAAATGCGTAAAAGTGTATCAAAGACAAAGAACTTCATAAAATCAAATCTGAAATTACCTTTTTAATAAAATCGTATTTTGGTACATCTGGTAATATATATGTCTGTTTTTTTGTCATCGTAAAGTAATATAAGTAACTAAAAATAGTTTTTGTAAAACTTATTTTAAATGCAAACAGATAACAGCAAAGCAATTGGTCTGCTTTGTTCCCTCTTTTGAGGATGTTTGAAAATGTTTGTGTTTGTTGGGAGAAATGAAATTGATGAAATTTATACACACCAAACACCTCCTTAGATATGATCCTTGTATTAAATCATACTTTTTATGTAAACATTTCTGACCAACAGGACGACTTTTCGTCTCATTTTTGTTGATATTCGGTTGATATTTTGGACCATTACATATCAAGTTAAAAGTATATATCTTTATCGTTTTCATATATATTTATTAATCGTTTACCTTATAGTCTTGATGGGTGATTTTCGTTTGAACCAAAATAAACCTAAAAAAATATATTTATTTATCTAGTGTTTCACATTATCTTTTACTGTCCTTTATAATTTGAATATTCTCTCTGTAGTAATGTCCTAAGACAAGACATCGTACACAATCAACTCTCTTGTAAAACATAAAGGATGTTTGATACGCTTAAATTTCTCACTGTTGCAAAACTCTACGTAAATTTCTCTTCTACAGGGAAATAACATTTATATTTATTCGTAATTCAAATCAATGGAAATAAAGCTGTCAATCCTATAAAGCTTAAAATTCGTTTTTCGCTGTCTTAAATATCGTTTGAAAACATAGTGTTATAGGGTAAAGCAAAAAAAAAAAACTCCCTTTACGAATGTATTACTATATACCTCACTTGCAATCACTAGTTAGTAACACGTAAATATTGTAATACGATCAATTATAATAAAGTTTTTGAACAACGAGATTATTATATAGCGGGTTCTTTAACTCTATTAGACTAGGCTGGTCATATCAGGATATTTAGGTCGCTACAGAAAAAATATGATACTGTTAATAGTTTTCTTCCTTGTGCATGTCTTTTACTCCAGTAAATTAATACTGTTATGTGACTAAAATAAATGTGTCTTTATCGTCTATTTACCTTTTATTACCGTGTACTAACAAGCGTTAAAAAGTTTTAATTTTGGTCCTTCAATGTGCAGATGGTTCATGACTCTCTACAAAAGTGCTAAAAGTTTGTAATCAACAATGGCCATTTATCGATTTTTTTTTAAATCGTGAAAGAGGTTGCCGACAAGGAGATTCGCTCTCCTCTTATTTGTTTGTAATCGATGTAGAGTTATTATCTTTGAAACTTAAGTCCAATCCCAATTTTCAAGGTATCCTCATCAATGTTAAACAAAAACTTTTAAGTCGGTATACAGATGATACTTTTCTTACTTTAGATGGTTGTGAGACATTCCTACAACAAAACCTCAATTCTTTTGATTCGTTTCACATGTTTCTGGATTAAAAATGAACACACCAAAGCCAAGACCTCTTGTGATTGGTGACAAAAATATTCTGATCACATATCATGTCCTAATTACAATCTTATGTGGTTTTATACAAACTTTTGACTTTTAGAAATAGATTTTTCTCTTGATTTGAATTGTATTCTCGATATCTCAAAGAGGTTTCAGTTACACTTAAAAGCTGGCAACATAGAAATTCAACTAACAGTAATAGGCAAAATTACTGTAGTTAAGACTTTGGCATTGCAAAGATTAATTCATTTGTTGACTGCTCTGTCGAATTTGCCTGATTTTCAATTAAGTACTATTTTTAAAAAATTTTTATTTGGAATGGCAAGACTGATAGAGTCAAGCGTAGTACATGTACTCTTAATGCAGATTTTTCACAAGGAGGATTAAATATGGTGCACTGCAGTCTTTCTGTACGTATCTTGAATTATCTTAGATAAAGAGATTTTTATCAAAATCAGACGGTACTTGGAAGATTTTTTTCCTTGCAGAACCAAAACAGTTTGATGGTAACAGAGTCTTTACATTACGAAATGAAAAGATTAAAGAAATTTCTAATTGCTTAAAAATCCATTTTGGAAAGACATATTTCTTGTCTGCACATGTCAAAGTTATTTGTTCCAGAATATCATTGGATGTTTTAAAATTTATACCAGCGTTTGTATATCCTGTTCATATGAAATGGAAGGTATATGGTATACAATTTATAAATGAAATTGTAGATAGTCAAAGCAAATCATTGTAAACATTTCAACAAGTAAGACATCAACTTAGTATTGAATAAATAACTACAGTTTATTATCTATCATTCCAAAATATATTTAAATATACATCAAAGATTATCGTAACTTGAACTTTTAAAATTTTGTTCCTTTTGGTGCATTTTCTAAACAGATTTTGGAAAATAAGAAGTTGAAATTTATGTACATAAAATATGCATATTCCGAAAATGAGATTTTTTTTAAAATGAGAGGAAGTAACAAATTCTGAAACCTTAAAATGGTCTTAGTGTTTTTCTATTCTGAAAAGATGTTGTTGAGATACATATTTAAAGGATGCTCAGTATAAAGTATTACATAAAATTATATCTACAAATACATTTTTATAGAGAATTAAGCAAAAAGAAACAAGTCTATGTACCGTCTATGAGGTTTTAAGATTGTAATGTTACCTTCAATTTTTGGTTGTCTTTTTTACAGAAAATCAAATTAGCTGATGATCAATTCAGCATCACTAAGAAAGAGATAGATATAGGAAGATGTGGTATGAGTGCCAATAAGACAACTCTCCATCCAAGTAACAATTTATAAAAGTAAACCATTATAGGTCAAGGTACGGCCTTCAACACGGAGCATTGGCTCACACCGAACAGCAAGTTATAAAGGGTCCCAAAAATTACTAGTGTTAAACCATTAAAACGGGAAAACCAACGGTCTAATCTATATAAAAACGAGAAACAAGAAACACGTATGAACTACATAAACAGACGACAACTACTGTACATCAGATTCCTGACTTAGGACAGGTGCAAACATTTGCAGCGGGATTAAACGTTTTAATGGTACCAAACCTTCTCCCTTTTCTGAAACAATAGTATAACATCACAATAAAATCACTATAAAATATCAATTGGCAGGCTTAACTCAATCAAAAAACGCAAATTAACACACAATGAACGAATAAATTTGATCTGTGATACCTGAATGCAAATACATAGTTAATAAAAATTATAAGGGATAAATAATTAAAATCAAAAGTAAATAAACAGGTTTAAACAAAGTTAAAGTATGATACCAATGTGAAATGTAAAACAATTTTTAGAAAATCATCACTTTTGAAAAAAACCTGCGTCATATTATACACAGGTAAATGAAAATAATTTTGTTGTTAAGTATACTTCTTCTTCTGTGTGTATAAAATCTTCCGTTTAGGAATACCAAGAAATTTCTTTAATATCAATAAAACTAATCTTACACTTGGTACATATGGGGTGAATATCAACAATAAAACTATATTATAAGTGCTAGATAAAACTTCCTGTACAGGTGCAAGAACAGTTTTTAAGGAGAAATGAAATAATTTTGATGTTCATTGTACGAAGAAGTGAAAATTTGTAGTAATTCCAAGTAATCAAAGCTGGTATATAGACATTTGTTTATAAATTTGTTAATTATTATAGCTTAAATCTACATCTCCAGATGTAAGTTAAGAAAGATAGCTCTTAGTGTAATATGACTAAAATCCAGAATAAAACAATACTAATCTAATGAATTTTATATTGCAAAAAAAAAAATGATAGAGCAAATGCTTATGAAAAATTCTGGTCCCCACTACACAAAATATTTTCATGATTTATCATCATTTATACTTTAAATTATACTGTAGCGAGTAGTTGATATTTGTATTTTACCTTATGTGTAGACATGCGTTCATACTAATGGTAAGCTTGTAGTGGCTGTGTATTAGAAGTGAGTGAAAGTGTGAGTGTGAGTGTGAGTAGCCTTTTTTGAGTAACTATATTCTTGTTTAATAGTTATGACTTTAAAAAACAAAATGGATCATCTTGTACATATAATTCAATGTTTACCCAACAGAACATAGTCAGGTGGTGATTGTGGGGGTATTGTTAAATCCTGACTACTGTTAAAAAAAATATAAAAAGAAACAAGCGTAAACAAAACACTAAGATGTTCGTGAAGACGTTAATTTTCTTCAACGGGTGTTCCTAAATTAGGAATCTAAACTGTTAATTGTCGTTACAATTTTGCAATGTTTGATTTCTGGATGTTCCTTCATCAGGAACGCATAGAGGTGAGAAAACATAAACAAAAAAAGATTTTGATATTTCTACAGACAGTGAAATAAACAGTAAACGAAGACGACATATTATTAACCAAACAATAATGATATTTACCTACTACAAGCCAAGCTACAATGGTAATAATAGTAGAAGATGTTCCCAAAGCTACCATCGAACTGCTTACAGACTGTATAGCATTAACTGTGTTTTCTCAAAATCATTGATCAGAAATGTCTTATAAGAAACTGATCACTGAGAGAATAAGAGTCATTTAATAAGAATGATGTTTTTACGTCCTGTATATCCAGGATATACGCCCTTTCAAATATCATATTAATTCTGGATAGATAAAGGTCTAAATCTAAATACCAAGCCATTCGATAAAAGAAAATCGATCAAGCTGAAAGTTGCTTATCAAAACATTTGTAACTTTGTATATTCTCATTAAAAATAACAAATACCTTCTGAGTGATCTCTTAAATAATTTCGGTGTAAATCGGTCTTTTATATTTGATAGTAAATATTTCAGTTATGTTGACACTAGAAAAAGAGAACACTGCGATCTATAGAGAATGATTTCAGTCCATGAAAACTTTCCCGTCAACCTGGTAAAAAAGGGAAGGATTACAATACATAGATGCATTTATGAGATATTACAATTAAGAGGTTACATGTACATCGATGTACTGTACAAAATTTCAATTCATGTGATGTGATCGATTGTTACCTCCAAAAGTCGTATTTGTGTCAGTTTATGGGTTAGTTTTTATCAAGTTTAGTCTTTTTCACGTTTATTTTGAAACTGCCATTTAGTTTTACACAGAAAACCGCGATACAATCGCATTTGAATTTTTGTAAGATAAACCAATCTTGCGACTCTACATGAACGTAGTTGAAATTTTAGATAACGTTCTTTCAGAAGTAATATACTCTTTAATGTTATTCAACGTAAATGTGCAAAAACCATAACAAAACTTTGCTCGATGCTGTCCATGAGTAAAAAAAAATATAAAAATATCCAAAAACTAGAAGTCCGAGATTGTTTTCTAGATTGTAAAACGGTAGATAGTGATGTGTTAAATAATTTTTTCCGTTATGACTGTACATGTTCCTTCATGAAATTTGCTGTTGGTGACGACTGAACTGCTCAAAACTTGAAGCTAGTAAACATTGATAAACATGGCCGCAATCGTTTTTTGACATTACGGCTGAATCTAATTTTAACTCATGATTTAGCAAAGATAACAACAGTTCAATTATAGTACACAAGTATGTTGTGCGATGATTTTGAAATTACATGCTGAAAGACATTTTTTGAACATAAGGCATATTATCAAATACATTTTACCTTTAATTAGAGTCTGTGCTGTGATAACTGTTGATGGTAAACTTTTGTTGAATCTGTTTTCCGCTAAAATTCTAACGTCATAATAAGCTGACGTTTGTAAACCAGTCAATGTATATAGTTGTTCTTTTTTGCCTGTTTCTTTTGAAATCATTTCTTTGTGAATCCAGGTTGATGATATAGACAGTTTATATTCTATTTGATACATTAGATGCAATTCTATATCATCCACATGGACCCACTGTATTGTCAAGCTTGTTTCTTCAACAGACACGACCGTGATATTTGTAGGCGTTTGTGGAATATCTAAATACAGGAAATAACTGACTTATAAAAGCAAAATAGTTTACGAAATGTATAAAGTACACAATAATTAGACTGGTATATTGTGTTAATAAATTACTCATTTTGAACAACTATATCAGAATAGAGTTGCAGCCTAGTTGTGAAAATTATTAAAACAAATTTTATTGTCTGATCTTATCAAAGCATTCATTTTAATTGTAACTGGATACGTTTCGTGTTCAATCTAATCCTTTGGTAAAACTTACGTCCTATTTCTAGAATAAGATTGTGCTCGACTAAGTTTCCTATCCCATTTGACAATTGCAGTTTGTAAACAGCTGCATCTTCAAATCTCAACCTATTGATAACCAAAGTCAGTCTGTGTCCATCAAGTTGTACCTCTCTACCATGGAAATCGTCATTCACAATCATCATTTTTTTCAGTCAAACTGTATTTAACTGACTGTTTCAGAATGGTTGTGTTTTTGTACCATCTGATTGTGGTATATTTAGGTTCACTAAACACGTAAAGATTGACATCAACACTTCTTCCCAACACCAATAATTTTCTGATCATTACCTTTTACGAAAACTGGCTGTGCTATAATTTCAATAGAAATGGAAATATGCTGATAAACAACATATATATATATTTAGAATATTTGAACAATTTTTGCTGTAAATGTATTTAGTCCTGACAAGTACAAATGTATATTGATTCGTGGATTTGATAAACATAAGAACGTACTTTCATCATCTATTGGCTGTGCCATCTTCGAGTATCATAATTTGCCGCTATGCAGGTTATATGTCTTTAAGAATACATCAATTATAGAAAGGCTGTTTTCGATCTCTATTTTTACTCCTTTTGTTTGCCTAAAGGACTGAGAAAAAATGTTAAGTAATTGATTCTTATCCAAATACATCTTACTAAAAAAACGTGTCGAAAGTAAGAATGATTAATATTTTTTTTTTGCAACATACGATTTTTTTAGTTTGGATCTAATTATAAAGTATGTGTCAATGCTATCAATAATATTTCTTGCTAGACCTTGAAACAAAACTATCCTAAATGTCTTTTTTTTCAAATCAAACTAAATACAAGCTTACCATTGATTTTAACAAATCCATATCCTGATTGTGTTTCTTGTCCATTTGTGCCCATAATCCCATTTCCAACTGTACACGTATATATACCACTGTCCTGGTAGACAAATTCCGTTGATATTTCAGGAAGTGCCAAAATTCCATTTTGTCCGATCGTCAACTCTCGAATTGTAACATCATAAAAAGACACATGATAACACTTGAAATATGTGTACTCACTAGGGTTACCTTGTTTACTGCACTGTACATTCCTTGCCTTATCTGTTTGCCGGAACGTTTTATTTTCTACTCTTACACTCGGCGCATCTAAGTACAAATATGTATATAAGTTTGACTCCGTAACAAGGAAAAATAGAGTTATTGTGTCAAACGCGAGAAAAATTACAATGAAATCATGTTCGTGAAAGCCTTTGAAAAATATTGAAAGGAATATATCTCAAATAATTTCTCCAAGATAACTACCGATTTAAAAATGGTCATGCCTTTTGGATACATTTCAAAGTTACTGTTGCTATCATATAGAAATATACGATGTTACCCTCTTCGTCTTTATAAAAAGAAAATTCTATAAAAGTATTCGACAATTTCCAATTGAAAAAAAATATATAATATAATAGACAACGTCAAACTGTTCGAGATTAGGAGAGTGGCGATCTCAGGAAACTAGTTTGTGTCCGTAACCCGGATTGAGAACATCGTTAAAGGTTGTCTATTGTCTTGTCTTGGCATATTTTGTTTAGAGTTTAGTGTTAATAACACTTCTTTAATCCGCATCAATTAGTCCATTCACATTTCAAATTGAAATGCAAGATTTATGTTACAAGCAACGAATCAGAAGAGAAGGTTTTTTTTGTCAGGTAGTAGCTGTTCATGTTAGGCTTTTAAAAACCTGTTTACAGATAACAGCAATTTGTGGTTTTTGTATATTATCGGGTTAGTGGCTGTTAATGCAATTGCTGCAAGCGAGTGGCTGTTAACTTGAGTCAATTGATGGCATGAGCGATCGGTCATTTTAGCTGTATCAAAGCCAAATTGAAAGTTGAAGCGCTTCAGATGCATACAATTTATATGTCGGTGTTTTTATCATTTACAGCACTGGGTTGATACCGATGCTGCTTGAAGAGAAGAGCGCTGCAGACACATTACATTTATAAAGTGTTGTTTTGGGGTTTTTTTTTTCGAGAAAGAGAAATTATTTGATGCTGAATATAATGATATTCTCTAAGCATTTTACATGGAGAAATTCAACATCATAAACAAAAATTGTGAATACCAAATCATACAGTACATGAAATCAAAAAACAATTTGTTTGAAAAATCGAAATGAAAAGCAATTGATTTTTTTATATTTTAGATAAAGCACAAGTTTTAACAAGGTCAGTTTGCATTAACCAACAATTCTCTTGTACATTGATTCATGTGATTATTGAGATCTGCTTAATCTACTTTCATTTAATATTGAGCAGTTCGCTTGATGACATATTACTGCTTATGATCTTTCTGACACTACATGTTACAAATTGTCCGTTGTAGGTTCTGTCAACTCTGTAGATTAACGTAGATGTAACTGTAAACGTTTCTGTGGACTTATTTAAGGTCATACTTTCGGAAGAGTTTAATGTAACATCTTTATTATTTTGTCCAATAATCCACGTAAAATTAGCTGCAGGTCTACTACCATGCGTTATACATGAAACGTTTATTGGCACTGTCTCTTCTATAACTACAGATTTCTGGAGGAACATTGGCGGCAACGGCTTTACTAAAAATATTCATACAAATTTTGGAATTTGTTACACTCTCGAAAATGTTCAGTTTGTCTCTAAGATGGTTTTATGTAGATCGTATTTTTTCATTGTAATAAAAATGGTAAGCTGTACCACTTTAAACTATTATGAAAAATTAAGTAAGGATTTATAGGATATTATACGAGGACGTATATCCGAGTTGTGATATCCCATTTACAAAAAAGTCCCCAAATTGTGATCCATGATTGTTCTTCATCGATTCATTGATGAACTTCCAGTAAGTGAAACCTGTCTTATAGGTGACAACAATATCCTAGAAGGATGGAAGACCCTTTTTTGCGAATTTAAACCTTTTGATCCTACACACTTTGATCTATCTTGATTTGGTTGACTCCGAATATTTTCAGATTATTCAAATATATCTAGATGTCTACAAACATGAAGCAGTAACTATAGATAAATTTAAAAAGCCTTACAAAAATGAAATATAAACCAATCAGCTGACATTCTTGGTATTACTGCAGAATGCCCTCTATTCAGAGAGGAAAACTTGATAGTACATTGCTCAGTCATCAAGACAAGGCATCATTTCATCACTGTTATAATATACATGTATCTTACAACTTGAAAACTGGTACTTTTGAACCATTCTTTAAAAATAAGGGAGAAAGTTTAGATTCAATCAATCATAGAGGCATCACCATTACTCATTCATTATAGAAATAAAAGAAACCAAACGCAAACTGAGCATAAACCCAAGCATGAAAGAATATCATAACATCCTTCAGTGTGGCTGAAAACTCTAATCCACTTATTGCATCCATAATAATTGAGGGATTCAAAAGAGAAAATAAATACTTTTTAAAAAACCAACAATATATGGAATGCTTGACACAAAATCTGCTTTTGATGTAGTTCGACATATAAATCTAAATAGAAATCTTTACCATCTGGGTATTTGAGAACAATGCATTTTAATGATTGATAACCTGTACAGAGATGCTACTACTCAAGTTGAATAAAAAGGATGTGTATCTTACGCATTCAATATTGAACAAGGTGTAAGACAAGGAGGAACTTAAAGTTCTGTTTATGTAAACCAACTGTTGAACGACTTCGTAGACTCAAACTTGTGCCCCCCCCCCCCCCTTTCTTTGTGCAGACGACATAGCAGGAAATATACTTGTTGATGTATACATAATAAATATGGCATATGACTATATCTAACGTGAAGGATATTTGCTGCAACAAGAAAAAGTGTTATTTTAACAATTAAAACCAACAACAAAGTAAAATTTGTAGAAGAATGTTGGTCTATTAACAACAAACCAATGCCTATTTTGACCAAAAAATATCACTTCGGGACAAATCGATACAGCAGGATGTCCTATAGATGATAACCTTAAAAAAGCCTGAAGGTCATTATATAGTATGATGCATACAGGATTACCTGGATTACATGGTTCAGACCCTGAAACTATGAAGGGCCGTTCGAGGTATAATTCATTTTGTTACACGTACGCTGGAAGTACGCGTAACAGGTCGTTCACGTACCCTAAAGTTACACGTAACACTGTTCATATACCCTAAAGGTACACGTAACTATTTGTTCACGTACCCTAGAGGTACACGTAACTGTTTGTCCACGTATGTTTGTATGCGGAATAACCTTTATACCCTATGCACAATGAACTGCTGGAGAATACTGATTGACCAATTAAATCAGGCCTTTTCACAACATTTTAATTACTTGATTCAAAGTTTTAGAATTCGGTTAAAATTATTGATTTAAACCTACATTTATATTAAACATTATGTAACCGCCTTAAGAGCATACGATACAGTTACAGGGGATATAATTACGTTGCCAACGTAAAATGTTATTTTTCGCGACGTCAAACTGTGACTTATCAGAAAAAGATGTATTTTACGACTGATTTAATCATTAGCATGTAAACGAGAACATGGACCCCACTTTTTTAAAATGACATTGAGTTCGATAATGTATAAAGATCATGTGCACCAATTTAAAAAAAAAATTTAAATTAAATAAATATACAGCAAAAATTGCCGTTTTTTTTCTATAATTATGGAAATTTCATTTAAATGAATTATTTACGAATAACTGTCACATAAATTTAAAGCATACTTTTGTAAAGGAGATATTGCAGATGTTTTACAAAAATCTGCTAGTGTTTATCTTTTGAAACAAAAAAGCTAGATATGTATGTCCAAAGGATAGAAATTTCCAAGAAAATAAAATGTTGACCTAATGTCTATAATTTCGACCCCATTTATCTTTAAAAGTAGTAAAAATAATCGTGGGATCAAAACTGTATCGTATGCCCGTTAGTATGCTACAAACATTTGTATTTCCAATAATGTTCTATGTTTTAGAAATTCTACTGTCTACTGGGAAAATCTAGAATCACTGTCAAAACAATATAAAAGGATACTCATGCAATTCTATCACTACCTGTTAATGTAGCTGACTCAGCAATTTATATAAATTCTGGCTTACTACCTACAGTAGCAGTTATACACAAAAAACACTTATTTTATTTGGAAGTATATGAAAAGCTGGATGCACCTTCACCGAGTTGAAAATGATAAAAAGACAACTAGCAAATAATAAAAAAATATATATATATGTATTTCAGATCAATTTGACATATTTATTTTATATTAAAAAACTTATAAGGAATTGATTATCATTTTCAAGTGAATATTGTATTCTCTGATCACACACAGTTATGCAGAAGAAGAGAAGAAGAGTACAATATGATAAATGTAGATATATATTTTTGATTTCATATCAGATTTTAATTAATCGTTTGCACCCGTTGTTGCAGCTACAATAACAAAACTGAAACATTTTTTGTTTTTAAAAAAAAGTTACTAGCAACCGTTTTGAGTAAATATCTTACAGGTGAGGTACAACTTCGCTGCATCAACAAGTGGATAATGTGAAATCTCTTTGTGTCCTGCATAACATGTAATCGTCTTACGATCATACGATCTACTGGTTGTCGGCAGTGTGTGTTGAAGAGATTGATTACCGGAAGCAATTATTGTACTTCCTAATATCAGCATTTTAACGTCAGGTGCTGGTTTTCCGCCCACAGCTCTGCATGTTATAATCAGATCTAGTCCTTCTGTACCTTGCAGTTTGTCATCTGGTAACACATTATCTATGTTTACACTAACTGGTTCCACTGAAAAAGCAATAAACTTGCTAGACGATATGAAATGAGTCAATTAAGTAATGACGTTAGTACATGAATGCATACAACCAAAACATTTAGAGTTGCATCTCGATGTTGGAAAAAGTGGCATCGGTGCACGAATGGTCTAATTATATATTATTGCTCATTGTATAAAGTATTACATATAATTATATCTACAAATACATTTTTATAGAGAATTAAGCAAAAAGAAACAAGTCTATGTACCGTCTATTGTATCATTGGGACTCGCCTGATATATCATTTAATTCATTTTGATATGACAAACAAGACAAAGAATGAGATAGGTGTGGGGATCTCACCCATTTAAAATATATTTGAACATTCTAGAATGGCGGGGTGGGGATGGCCCTTATGATCTCACTTAATCTTTCATTTGATGTTTCTTGTCGAGTAGAATATTATCCATTCTTTATGTTATCCATTTCTTTTACAGTTTGTGTGAAAAATAATGTCAAGGTCATAGTAGGTCATATGGTCACATGATCTTTATTGAATGTCTTATCACTTACTGTGTTCTGAATATATAATCACTTCAACATGAAAATAAAAAATTTCTCATAGCTGAAGCGCTTCATAGTAAAAATGTCCGCATTGTCATCGGTGTGTGAGCCAAAAATTTATGACCCAGGGTTTGGTCAAAGAATGTTTCGTCTTTTTTTTCAAAAGTTTATCAAAAAGTACCAAGTCCTAATCGATATATATTCAGTGTCTACTTCATAAAAAATACAAGTTGGTGTTTTTCTCTGACTGTTAATGACATCTTATATAATTAAATCCATTGGATGTTTGATGTGTGTTGATTGATATTTTAGTATAAGATAAATGATTATTTTATTAATTGTTATTGGCTTTCAACAAGCTGTCAGTAACTGCGAGTACTCTCAGATCTGTTCTTTGTGTATTTTTTGTTGTTAGGGATGTATAAATACCCTGCCACGTCCGGTCTATGTTTTTTTGTTAGATCTTTTCCTGCTTTGTATCGATGTGATTGGTAAAGTTCTTTTCAACTGATTTGTATAGTATGTTCTTATCCACTGTCCAAGGTTAGAGAAGGGTTGAACGCTCAGAAACATGTTTAACCCCGCCACATTCTTGATATGCCTGTCCCAAGTCAGGAGCCTGTAGTTCAGTGGTTGTCGTTGGTTCATGTCTGTCATATTTGGTTTTCGTAAATTGTTTTGTTCTATATTAAACTTTTATAGCCGACTATACGGTATGAGTTTTTCTCATTGTTAAAGGCTGTGCGGTTGCCTATAATTGCTTACATTCACTTCATTTGAAATTCAGTGGATAGTTGCTCATTTGCAATCATACCACATCTCCTTATTTTTTTATTGAGTTATATATCCTAGGTGCTGTATAAGTGTATTGTTTTTTTCCCCTTTGTTTGTCTTCGTGCTTTTATTTTTCTTTTGGTGGTATAACTTTTGACGTGATTCGGTATTTATGCATCCCGCTATCGCAGTTTTTACTTTGGGCGTTCCTGGTTCTGTTCGGTCCTATAGTGCAATTCGGACGCAAGAGGTTTTTTTCAGTTTTGTTTTCATTTTGTTTACCTTTGTATTTATATTTTACTTAATTTGTATTTTATCGAGAACGTGTATACTATATGCGGTATGTACTATCAACTACAACATCTTATAAGTCGGAAATAAATTTACAATGCCATGGCAAAAATAGAAAAAAGAAAAACAACAGTTTTCAAAAGACAACATAAAACTAAATACTGAGCAACACGAACCCCACCAAAACCTTGGGGTAATCTCATGTGCTCCTGAAGGGTAAGCAGATCCTGCTCAACATTTAGAATCTATCGTGTTGCTCATGTAAGTACAAACCCGGCGATAAGTCTAATTCGGTAGGTCACATTCTTGTAAAAGGAAGACTGTATTTCAATTACGACGATTTGAACATATCTGTAGTCTTCTGTGAAACAGATATTCCCAAACGATCAACCAACTCATCATGGCGTCCGTTAAATTTTTGAAGGGATGATTTCAACTTCACCACTTGGAATTCTTGATTTAATAGCTTCCTTGTGAGCAGCAACACTCTATCAAGGAAATCATGATAGGAAACGCTAGCCCCGGAATCAACCGTATCAACTGTAAGATATATACTCCATATGCAAATGCTGACGGAATGTTGCTACATATAAATGGAAAGTTCAAAATTGAAAAGCTGACTTCATCTCTTTTGTCGTTAGGTTTTGTTCTCAACAGACCCTCATCGTTAATTTCTATATGTAAGAAAAGATATGAGGCAGACTTTATTGCATTTGTTGTATCCTTTATTTCAAGTTCGATAGGATAGATTCTTTAAACATAGTCAGCAAACTATGAATTATTTTGTGAGAGGACATCATCTATATAGCGAAAAGTGAAGTCAAAGAATAATGCAAGCTTCTTCTCTTTCTTCCTAAAATGGTCATGTATGCAGTCTGCAAGAAAAGGAGCACAGTTGGTCCCCACGGGAATAACGATTGTTTGTTCCAAACGTAACAAATATGTAGTCAACAAGAAATCAAGCATCTTGATAATGTCAGTTTCAAAGAATGTTTAAGTTAAAGTGATTTACTATCAGCAACATCTTTTTTGTTGGCGTCTTTATCAAATTAACTATTAACTATAACACCTTTTTTCTTAGCGCCTATGTTAGATTCATGAGTATATTTGTTTGAATTTTTTATTCAGTTGTGTTGTATGTCTGTGGTGTATGTTTACACAGTTGTGGCTGCTAGATCCAAATTTTTGTCACAATAACCTAATATGTCAGTTTGGTTTGCTCATCCAATTTTGTCAATATAACGGAACTATTAACAACTGTCATACAAGTGGGAGGTTTAGCTAGCTATAAAACCAGGTTTAACTCACATTTTCATCTAAAAAATAGGTGTACCAAATCAAGAACATGGCAATTGTTTTTCATTCGTTCCGCTGGTTGATAATGTTTGAATTTGTCAGTTTTTATGGACTTCTCCCTGTTGAATTTACCTTGGAGTTCGGTATTTTTGCAACTGATCAAAAAGTTCGAATAAACATACAAATTAATCTAACAAATACGCCAACAAAAAAAGTGTAGTAAATAGTAAATTTTAAATTTGACATTGACGTCAACAAAAAAGTCGTTAATAATACATACCGTATATAGTATATACACTTTCTCGATAAAGTAAAAAACCGTGAATATAAATACAAGCGTAAACAACATAGAAACAACACTGTAAAAACCTTACGAGAGTACTTAGGTACTGGCATGAAAATACGGATTTATTGTTATTAAAATAACATATTTTAGATGTAATGGTTTTGTTGTGAATATAAGAGACAATAGGAGCAGACTGATTTTGAAAATAAAGCGGAATTTTAGATGTTACTTCCTTGTGATGATTAACGTTGTTCGCATCGATTCCATTATTTTAAAACTAAATTTGAAGGATTTTCCTATTTTCATAGTGAAATGATTCTGATCTTATTGTTATAAATATACGGAAAAGAGCTACATTACAAATTATACTTAGTAGTCTGTATATTGGGGAAACATAATTATACATCCTTTGCCAGTGGCATAATCTCTTAAACATTTAAAAGAAGTTTACAGGCAGTAAAAATAGATTGATACGAATGTTATGTAACATAAGCTGTATCCCAAGTGGATGATGGAGATGTGAAAGTAGGTCTTCACAGCTCTCAGTGAGTGGTCTAGATTTGGAAGACTTTTTAACATTTCCTACACCTTTGATGTTATCGTGTAAAACCGTATGCCATTGCAGTACCTAGTTCTCTTACCCAGAAATTTTCTCTATCTGTTCGGAAAGGTGTCCTTAGTATATGGCTATTAGAATGGTGTTGCATTTTCTCAATGATTAGTACTTTCATGGACAAAGAAGGATAATGATCCTGTTGATTAAAATGATTATAAAGAATCCTGAATAGCGGATTTTTATTATCAGACCGGTGTTGGTTTATGTATTACGCAATATTTGTCGAGTTTCACCAACATAAAGTAAGCCACACAGTGATGAAGATGTTAAGGTAGGTCATTAAAGCTCCCAGTGAGTGATCTAGATTTAGCATTGCAGTACCTAATCTCTTGTTTGTTTTCCTGTGCATTGTTGTGACGTTGTCACGTGCTGTAATAAATATTGATTTTTTTTTGAGAAATACAAATTGATATTGAAATGCCTCGCAATTGTTTTCAGTCGGTCAAAAGTACGGCTTCTTATGAAACATTCAGGTAGTGTAATTATTAAGTATTGTAATACAAAATGTCTTACGAATAACAGTCTGCTGTTCCATGTAAATTTTTGAAGTACCAGATACAGAACACTCATATGTTCCCTCATCACTTTCTCTTACGTCAGATATATTCAGATGATATTCTCCATTTGAATGATTACCAGTAATGTTTAGTCTCTTCTTAAGGTCTGTTGGGAAATTTGGATTAATCAAACTATTCTCTGAATATGTTAAAACAGTTCTGTTAGAAAAGTAGGTCCACGATAATCGTTTACAATTAGTAGCTGTATATGGACATTTCAGTTGTACAGTAGAACCATTTAGTGCAGATAATCCATTGGATAATGCTGTAAAACAATAATACTAGAATATATTGTACTACATGTACTGCAGGAGATGACAGGTCAACGTGTGCAACATCTTTTTATCGAGTATGATTATAAACGATTAACTACTGCTTTACCAATTGATTTGCAAAGACTGTTCAATATTAAAGCAATCTCTTTATAACATTTAATTCAAATGGATAAACACAGCGAAATTTTTATTTGTCTTGCCTTTTAGTATTGGACTCAATATATCACAATTAGTCCAGTGCCTTTTATAAATTGTGTACGATATATCCACTTGATTACGAATATTGAGAACGAAACTGTTTAAACATATCTTTTGAACGAATAGGTCTTGTCATTTCAAAATGCTATGTCTCCATATTGAGGAGTGGTAACATTGAGAGCAAAATATAGTCAAGGGTCAATATATCAGTTAAGAAATCGTATTATAAAAGGGATATCATATCCTTATTTTTATGGTAATTTAGTTGTAAGGGCTGGAACATTTGGATACAAATAAGGTAAACTTCTATGAATAATCTTATTTCTAAACGGTTTTAAAAGAGGGACGAAAGATACCAGAGGGACAGTCAAACTCATAGATCGAAAACAAACTGACAACGCCATGGCCAAAAATAAAAAGACAAACAGACAAATAATAGTACAGATGACACAACATAGAAAACTAAAGACTAAGCAACACGAACCCCACCAAAAACTGGGGGTGATCTCAGGTGCTCCGGAAGGGTAAGCAGATACTGTTCCACATGTGGCACCCGTCGTGTTGCTTATGTTATTACAAATCCGGTAAATAGTCTAATTCGGTAAGTCACATTCGTGAAAAAGGAAGGGTATTGTAGTTACGACATAAGGAACATATCTGATATCATCTGTGAAACGGTTATTCCATAACGGTCAACCAACTCGTGATGGCGTCCGTAAAATTTACGAAGGGATGATTTCAACTTCACCATTTGGAGCTCTTGGTTACATAGTTTCCTTGTGAGCAGCAATCCTCTATCAAGGAAATCATGATAGGAAACACAAGCCCGGGAATATCGTATCAATTGGGAGATATATACTCCGTATGCAGGCGCTGCTGGAATGTTGCTACATAGAAATGGCAAGTTCACAATTGGGAAGCTGAAATCATCTCTTTTGTCGTAAAGTTTTGTTTTCAACTGACCCTCATTGTCAATTTCTAGATGTAAGTCAAGATATGAGGCAGGCTTAATTGTATCTGTAGTATCCTTTATCTCTAGTTCGATGGGATAGATTCGTTCAACATAGTCACCAAATTTTGTATTATTTAGTGAGAGAACATCATCTATATAGCGGAACGTAGAGTTAAAGGATATTGCTAACTTCTTATCTTTCTTCCTAAGAAGTTCCTGTATGAAGTCAGCCTCATAATAATATAGAAACAAGTCGGCAAGAAGAGGGGCACAATTGGTTCCCATTGGAATTCCGACAGTCTGTTGAAAAACACGTCCTCCAAACGTAACAAATATGTTGTCAATCAAGAAATCAAGCATCTTGATAATGTCAATTTCAGAGATTTTTTTGTTTGAATCAGAGTTAAAAGTTATTAGTTTAACACTAGCTCAGTAGTCAGTACTTCGGTACTGACATGATTAATAACCAACCTTTCTAAATTTGTCCGTTAATACATTTTGAAATTATAAAGAAACTAAGGTTTCAACTCCCTCAGGCAAAGTTGACATTAGATGGATTTGGCTATTTTTTAGATATTTTTTTTTTGTCAAATAGCTCTTCAACTGTTCGGGTTCTTGTACATTCTGATTTTTGGGGTTTTTCGTAGCTTAAATCAGGCAGTTGATTTTCTCGTTTGAATTGTTGCACTTTGTCATATCTGGCATTTTGTATCTTACGATAAGGTAAGACATTTGGTTTGCTTATTGGAGAAGGCCGTTCAGTGCCCTATATTTTTTTGTTTACATACTAGTCCCTCCATCTTTTGTTGATAGTTGTTTCATTGTCAATCATACGGCATCTTCCTATTTTTAAATACACAAATAGATGATTACTTTTTTAATAAAAATAAGTGTGACACAAAAAGGCAAACATTATTTGTCAATCTATATTAATACAAGACTTACTTGATATGGTCTAGGTAAAGATGATTTTATTTATATTGATATAATTCGACATATTTATAAATTGAGTGTAAACTTCCGCATTGACACCATGTTTATGTGATGGTATTTATTTAACTATGAATTAAATGTATAGATCTATATATAGTGCATTGATGGAGGAAGGTACATTGTAAATGTTAAGTCAGATGAAAAGTGTATTTAAGGTTATCTACTTTTCTTTCATTTGTATGTTATCAAGTCTAAAACAAGAACACTCCTTCAAAATGTGTCATTTCGGAAAGTAAAAGGTTTTTTTCTTAGACCAGAAAAAGGATAGGTATCGGGTTTTATAATTTAAGCGGAACTTGGAAGCTGACAAGACAAAGACGTAGGGCCAATCTCCCCTGTTTTGTTTCACTCACAGGATTTAAACCTTAAAGTTCACAAAGGGTTGAAATTGGCCATAAGAGTTTGATGATTTTGATGATCAGACCAAAATACTACAAATTTCGCATAGAAATAGTTGTGATATTACTATTAATACAAAATAACTTCATTTTGGCACATCACATAAAAAAGATGAAGTATTGACTCCTTAAGTATGCATTATTTGTGTTGTAACGTCAGTTTTGGTCAAGTTTTCAATTATTCCTAACAGTTTTTAGGATAATTTACTTTGGCCGCCACCCAAGATCCAGAAAGCTTTTGTGTATAGGGTTTCAATATCATCATTGTCAACTTTTGGTTACAAATGATTTTGGATACTAGGTTGCGGCCAAGGGTTTCCTCAAGCTTTTATGTCCGAAAAGTGCACAAGATCATCGTATTTTGACTTTTTATTTAAAATGTGCTGATTTTGAAGTCAAGAGTATATTCTTATGAAGACATTCATTTTAAGAAAGGAGTAAGGCTTTTGAAATAGATCCATTTAAGAACCAAATTATTGCCATTATGAAATGTTTTGATAAAGTTGAAATTTAAGTCCATATTTGGCCTAAAGTGAACCTTGTCCCCAAGGCATTTAATAGACTTTGATCTACAATCTATGCATGAGTGACATTGGTCAATTTATATAAATTACCTGCTATATTATTGTTTGAAAATTCAAATGTCAATGTTAAATATCATATACTTCAAACATTTTTGAACAATTAAACAGATTTCGATAATATCCAAATCCCTTTCATCGCAGCAAATCCCTTTCATTGATTCATACATGTTATTGTCACTTTTGCATCGAAGGACTTCGCTAAACAAAAAATTACTTTAATTTTGTTTTCTAAAGATATTACACAGCTTGAAATCCAACAGAATTTTGTTTGAAAACCAAGGATGTATAAATACCTGAATACTAGAGGAGCTAAACTATCCATATTGACTTAAAATAATGGCCAAATCCACCTAAGGTCAAAATTGCTTGAGAGAGTAGGAACCTTCGTTTTAATCCTGGTATATATGATGAGTTTATTCTTAATGATTTCTAAATTTATCAACGAACGATTTCAGAAAGTTATGGTATAACTAATGTCAATACCGTAATACGTACTACTGAGCTGATGATACCTTCGAGGACTAGCAGTCAAATAGTATAGATGGTTCAGTGGGAACACCATTTTGAACAAGCATATTACGGTAGTACTGGATAAACTATCCAGATTCAATAGGATAGAATTAAAATTCTTTCTTAGTAGAAACAAAATTCAAAAATTGTTCCAACAAGTACTATAAAAAAAGTCTACAGAAAGTTTGAAAATATCGTTTAAACGCAATTGAGACATTACAACTGTCGTAGAGATCAATCGTAGGGACTTCCTACTGGTGGACATAGACATTTTTTCGAATATTTATAGCTGAGATCTTTGAAGGGTAAGAAGGGAGAATTAGACACCGAACTAATTAAAGAATCGTCTTAGGCGAAAACAAAATCAGGAATTTTGATGGAAATTGTTCAAGATTCTCCTACTGATATATTCAAGACTTTGTGTTTGAAATAAGAAACTAAATCAATTCTAGAACTTCAATGTATGTGAAGCATTCACAGAAATTTACTGAAAGCTATAGCAAAAACACCAGAAGATACAAATGGATCAAGACAGTGCACTTACAAACAAACAAACAATCATATGGTGGACTATAAACTGACATTAAAAGAATGTCAATCACAATCACTAAAGCAGATCAAAATTTATATATTCGCAACATTTGGTTTTGTCTTAATTTGTTTTCATTTTTCATTACAATCAAGTTAATCATACAGTTCGATGTCCTTTACGACTCTTAATTGTGCGATCGATCAATTTCAGCTGCCAATCAACAATATTATGTCGCAGATGACCTCGGATATGTTCCAATTGTTCCCGGTCCTGTTTTCCTCGATTGTGACATCACCAAATGAGACTTTACTCAGAAGTTATACCAAGTTCTAAAGCACCTCGAGTCTAGAAAAGTTAGGTATTAAGCATATATTTAATTCTTATTTGCCAAAAAAAAACACATCAACATAAATTGAAGAACAAATGAAAACATATTTACAAGTACATGTAGCAATGCTTCGTGCACAAAAAAAACCAATGCTTTTCAGCACAAGCGTACAGTGGTTAATGATGTGTGGTCGCAAAAAAATAAATATTTGAGATACATTCAAAAGCATTTTTAAACATAAACTGTAATTTAAAGACAAATTTTATGCATTTATTTTTACACATATGCCATTGTTTCAATTATGCTTTCTCATTTCTGTAAATATAGAAAAAAAAGGACTTTTTGTTTTTGATACTGACTTTATTACGTAAAAATATCATGTGAAACCCGAAGGGCTAGCCTGATATTTTACAGTGATAAAGTCAGTATCAAAATTAAAAGGTAGTTTATACTTTTATCGGTTATTATGAAAACATAAGCATCACTATAACAATACAGAAAATTACAAACAAACTACTTTATCGTGTCGAATGACAGCGAATCACATTTAAAGTCACAGGCTGCATAACTTCATTTAAAATTTTGTCATTGTGCTCAAAACATGGCGTTCTCTTGCACAAAGTATTGGAAATGAATTATTGTTCTGCTTTGGACATCCATGAAACAATGCAGAATATAGTGGTGGCATACCGGGTATTCAAGTTTCTTTATTTTTGGCAAAGCATAGTATGATACGATGTGAATCAGCAGATTTGTCATTGTTTTAGAAGTCCAAGTAAACCATTTTACTAACTTGCTTATTATTGCATGGATAATTTGCTTGAAAGTCACATTTATCTTTTCGTAATACGGTCAGCATTCATCCTAAAGACGATCACATTGATTTTACGAAAACACTGTGTATGCAGACACTCCGATTTTTCAGGTGTGGGCAACTATGTGTTGACTGACTGTAAATTATCTAAAAGCTCATTTCTATTTTCAAACATTTCAATAGAAGTAACTCAACTTTGGTTTATTTACTTTCGGTTTACTTGGTCATGTCATTTCTTTTTTACAACCCGGACCAGAAATATGAAACATTGAAGGCACTACGGTAATCTGCAATTTGTTTGCTTATTTGTTCTTTGGTGTATAAAGAAAAGTCTATACATTGGCAATGAAACCAAATCTCCTTAATTTTATATGACAGTCCAACATAAAATGTCGAAAGGGTTTTTTTTTTTTTTTTTCTATGTTTTATTTAGCTTTTCCCATGCTATAGCGTTACTTTTTTGGTCACTTTTTATGTTTTGCGTCTAAATATGAATTGTAACACTTAATAGTGCAGGACTAGGTTGAACAAATCCTTCTCGGAAACAGAAAAAGAAGACACCTTGGAACAGCACCAGACTATTGAGCATTCAAGCTTATAAATGAAACTCAGATCGAAATAGTAGGGAATAACGCACATTTTTTTATGTTTGTCGGCTTTTTCATACATTTTCTGTACAAATTTTCAAAAAAAACCTAAACTAACATTACTGAAACAATGACAGATGTTTCATTCACCAAAAAAACGCGCGATTTTGTGAATGAAAGGGAAAGTAAGTCCTTACGCGGTGCACTCGCGCATGTCAATTGCAAACTGACCCAATATTTTTTTATCACGACCAGTCTACTGGTACTGACATTATCAGCGAGTACACATCAAAGCAAACATGTACATATCAGCAAAAAACAAATAAACACCACACGAAGTATATATCATGGAGATAGGAAGCTAATATATAAAGTACTCATACAAATTGCTGCTAATTACGTGACTCCATTAAAGATTTGTAACGCAAACGTGGCACTTGATATATAACATGCATTGTATTCAGCTGATAAAGATAATGAAATGTATCATGTTAGTGACAACATAGTGGCATCATAGCAAATATTTTCTAACTGAATTATCAAGATTACATAATCCTATTCATTTATTATCAATAAAACTTACAGTATATTGCATTATAAGATTGCAGAATAATTTTTTGCAATATCGCGGTTCCAAGTTCTAGGTCTTATACCTCTCCCTTCAATATTTTGATTGCCACTGGACGTTAAGCAACCAACAATCAATCAATCAATATTTTGATATCGGAATGTTGAGCTTTCATAAACTAGTTTAACCTGTCAGGTTTACCTATGTTTTCCGAAGTCACGATCTTTGATCATATCAGCTTATACTTTATATACCTGATATATAGATGTTTATTAGCAATAGATGCCTTGCATAAAACAGACAGCCTGAGGATATATATCAAAGGCATATCCAAAATCAAAAACAAACTGCCATGGCAAAAATGAAAAACAGACAATATACGAACAACAGAAGACAAACCACAACTTGAAAATCTAAAAACTGAGCAACACAAACCCCACCCAAACCTGGGATGATCTTAGATGCTCCGAAAGGGATAGCAAATCCTGCTTCACATGCGACACCCGTCGTTCTACTCCTATAAAATATGTTGAATAAATCAAGTGATTAGGTATCATGCAAAAGTGGATTGGTAATTGACTTTTATCTAAAAAGTATAATAAAAATACCAATATCAATAAACCCCAAGCAAAATTCAAAAAGGGGAAGTCCGTAAAAACAGACAAAATCAAAAACGCTATCAATCAACGGAACAAGTGAAAGAAAATTGTCATATTCCTGACTTGGTACCGGCATTTTCCAAAGAAAATGGTGGTTTAAACCTGGTTTTGTAGCTAGATAAAACTCCTACTTTATGACAGTTGTTTATAGTTCCGTTATATTGACGCAATTAGGTGAGCAACACAAACAGACATAATAGGTAAATGTGATAATAATTGGGATCAAGCAGCCAAATCTGTGTAAACATATATAACCCTAAGACATCACCAAATTCATAAACCATAGTTCATGTACGTTTTCTAACCCTGATGACTGTGATTGACAACAGAAATCGGTGCGAACTGAAGACAAATTAAATTAAATGTTTTAATGATAAATACAACAACCACGTTTAAAAAAAACCAAACATTAACCAATTATACCTTATAATTCATGAAAAAGTATAAAACTGTGCATGTGGTATTTTAAATACAATCATTTGTTTTCTATTCTACTATATTTTTCCATCAGGCAAAAAAGAAAAGCCACACGATCAATGTAAAAATTAAAAGTGAACGGTATATAGATTGTGTACACAGGATAATATATAATACAAGATATTTTCTAAATAAAACATTAATAAAACATCTGCATTACATAACATTTTAAATCTATATAAAAAAATGTAGACATCCTTAATATAATATGTATGTTCCCTTTTCTGGTGATAATTCTGTTTGCTAGAAGAGCAACAAGCGTAATAATATCTTATATAACGGATTACAAATGTGTCGAGTTTTGTGATTGGATAACAACAGAGATGTCAGAATATTATATTCAGGAAACTGCCGGGGTATATACGACTTTTTTTACCCCAATTGGAACCTCAACAACGTCATCATAACTAAAGTTACTATTTGACGGGCTCACAGAAGGAAAATAATGACGTTTATCATATACTTAGAGTAGATAACTTATAATTTTAACAGTGTGATAAAAGCTTAAAATTTACGTGAATTCCATATTTTCCGCAATGGTGTTAAGCGGGCTGATATGAAAAATTTATCACATGCTTCCAGCTATTATCACATGCCTTACCGAAACGTTATCGCATGGCTTTCCGGCGTTACTCGGCAAATTCCGGAAAATACACCTTCATGGTACGTTTTCAGTGAAAAAAATATAACAAAGGAGGGTACAAAATAATTATTAGGAAACAGGAAAATATATTATGTAAAATGCCAAAAAAAAAACAACAAACAAATGATACAATAAATGCAAATGCATTTTTCAAAGTTTCCAGCATAATTTAGAACGTTACTTTACTTTTCCAAACAGTGTTCATTATGTTTTGTTGAAAATTTTTTTATCGTTAATATAGAAATATATTATAATGTTGTTTTTCTCCTCTGTTTGGGCATTTGATAGAAAGATTTCATATCGGATCGGATATTTGGCGTCCGACGTCCGTAAACTTTTCACTTTTGAACTTCAACTTGAGAATCACTTAAAAGGATCAATATGTTAAACTGTTATTTTTCTCCATTGTTGAAGCATATGATAAAAAGATCATAACATGTCATTTTTCATATCAGATGCATTATCAGCCCTTGGTCAATATCAGCCCAAGAACATTGGGCTGATAATACATCTGATATGAAAAATGCCATGTAATAATCTGATAGTATCAATAGTACGTTTTTAATTGAATATCACGCGATTAACACATCAAATACTTAATTTACGTCTTAAAATGTTATTACATATTATTGCATATACGATAGAATTATTTTCAAAGCAAATTACAAAATCCTTCACGTATGCCGAAATATATATACAAACAAATCAGTATCTGGTACTGGAAACAAACTTTAGGGCAGGGGTAATCCGTAATATATGTGTAATTCAGGTCTCAGACAGGGTATTTAATGTAATATAAGATTCGAGACTAAAAATTATTAAGATAACTTTCTAGAAAGATCATCAAAATGAGAACTATCAACATTCACAAGCAAAATATGCTTTTTTTTACATGTTACTTCAGATGATGAAGCAATATTAATTCGATGACAAGGATGAAACAGCAAAAAGCCTTTAAACAGTATATACATTGAATGTAGATATGTTACAGTGAACTTGTATAATCAGGGATAATTTAGAAAATACAATTTGTATATATATAATCACTAAAGTTACCAGTGATTATACGGGATGATACATAATCCCTAATTATACACGTTTACTGTAACAGATGCGCCATTGGAATTATGTAATAAAAAAAAAAAAAAACTCAACACAGATACAATGAATTAATGACAATAAAAGTATGTATCTTGTAATCAAACAACTATACAAATAATAAGTACACACAAAATTTCTTGCCTCGTTTGTACTTGTATCGTGTTACTCCGCTTCTATATTGAGCAAATTTTAATGTGATTATAGACAGTTCGTTTTGTTTTGTTTCATCTGCACAGTCCGCGCTTAAACTATGTCGATTTCTTTGAAAAATCAGAGACATCTATTTTGATTTAAAACTTAACCTTAAAGTGCTAGATGTGAATTACAGGATAAAAATAATATATGTAAATTGACATTTCAATACCCATTGTTTATATTAAAACCATATCTCGGATTTTAATAATGATTCTGAAATTCTTTTGAATTTAGGCAAAATGTACCACTTTTGGAGTTTCTACAAAGAGGAAATCACGTCATGTTTAGAATATAGCTAAGAAATATATATATATATATACAAGTCTAAATAGAAAACAACGTTAAAACTTAAGATTGCGTTGGATAAAAACCGCAATTTTTATACGTGTGCATGTAAAACAAATTTCTTGGTAGAGGGGTCTGAATACAGCACAAACAACAATTTCAAGTGAAAAGTATATTTTAACAAATCGCATTTGACTAACAGGTCAAACAACTGATGTTCTTTAACCCTGCTGACTGCCATTGACGATTGCCAAATAAATTGATCACGATATGTAACATGGATCCTAATTATTAATTCAATACCAAACAGAAAACAATAAACTTGCGGAGATGGTGGTATACCGCAAACATGAGGTGCAAAAAATTGTACACCATATCCGGATTTCGACAATTAATGTCTCTTCAGTGATGTTAGGGATCGAAACGGTATTTGGAAGGCCATATATATATATATATTATGTATATATATACATAAAACCTCATTATCCCTGATGATCGAAAGTGAAACCGGTAGGATAATGGACGTTACGTTATCGTTAATTTTGTGAAATTTAATGAAATATCGGCATTTTTACAAATTTCAAATTTATTTATATTTAACTTTTGCGCAAATTTATGAACTTTACTATGTATATAGAAATATATTTCCCAAATATAAAACAAAAAAATATATAGAATTCCATCGGCATTACATAGGGCCAAGATGTTCAATATACTATTTGTTTTCAGTGCATTCATGTCATTCTATATCGTGTATTTTCCTCTTCCAGTTTTCTTATCTGGTTCTGCTGCTCTATGAGTGTCCAAAGGTAGATATCCTTGACATGTTGGTCTGGTTCAAGTTTAGATATGTGTCCAGCACCGACGTTACTCAGCAATATATCTAAAAATGTATTGAAAGTTTTAAAACTAATATCTTATATCAGTGAAATTAGTATTTTTTAGCGTATCGACGACAAAGAAAAGTTTCTTATGGTATTACAAATCCGGTAAATAGTCTAATTCGGTAGGTCACATTCGTGAAAAGGGAAGGGTATTGAAGTTACGACATAAGGAACATATCCGATATCATCTGTGAAACGGTTATTCAATAACGGTCAACCAACTCGTGATGGCGTCTGTAAAATTTACGAAGGGATGATTTCAACTTCACCATTTGGAACCTTTGGTTTAATAGCTTCCTTGTGAGCAGCAATCCTCTGTCAAGGAAATCATGATAGGAAATACAAGCCCGGGAATATCGTATCAATTGGGAGATATATACTCCGTATACAGGCGCTGCTGGAATGTTGCTACATAGAAATGGAAAGTTTACAATTGGGAAGCTGAAATCATCTCTTTTGTCGTAAAGTTTTGTTTTCAACCGACCCTCATTGTCAATTTCTAGATGTAAGTCAAGATATGAGGCAGACTTAACTTTATCTGTAGTATCCTTTATCTCTAGTTCGATGGGATAGATTCGTTCAACATAGTCACCAAATTTTGTATTATTTAGTGAGAGAACATCATCTATATAGCGGAACGTAAAGTTAAAGGATATTGCTAACTTCTTATCTTTCTTCCTAAGAAGTTCCTGTATGAAGTCGGACTCATAATAATAAAGAAACAAGTCGGCAAGAAGAGGGGCACAATTGGTTCCCATTGGAATTCCGACAGTCTGTTGAAAAACACGTCCTCCAAACGTAACAAATACTTTGTCAATCAAGAAATCAAGCATCTTGATAATGTCAGTTTCAGAAAATTTTTTGTTTGAATCAGAGTGATTCTTTACAAAGTAGGATTTATCCCTCCCCAAGACAAGATACTTGTATTAACGTTCGCCATTCTTTTTAATGAAATAAAGTAATACCAACTCTTTCAATTTGTCTTTTAGTTTGGAATGGGGAATACTTGTGTAAAGTGTAGAAAAGTCAAATGTTTTAATACTATTGCAAGATGAGAGAGTCTTAGATTGTATTTACTCTAAAAGATCTTTGGAATTTTTTAGTATCCACATCTGATTCACCCCACCTCTAAGAATAGGCAGTTTCACAATTCTTTGGAGCCCGGCTTTGATTGCTGATAAAATAGATGTTAATAATTTAGAAAGAGGTTTCGTAGAGCATTTGGAAGACCCAGCAATATACCGTTGTTTGTAAGGAGCCTTATGTAGTTTAGGTATCCAATACAGTGATGGAAGATCCAGATCTTCATCTTTGGTTGAAATTCTAAAGGAACATAGAACAGACCTATGATTATCCAGGATTTCCTCTTTGGTAACAGTACACAAAACACAGTATAGAAAAACCAAAGACAAAACACACAAACCTTACCAAAAACCGGGAGTAATTTCAGGTGCTCCGGCAGGTAGGCAGATCCTGCTCAACATGTGGCACAGGTAGATTTTATCATGTAAGAAAACCCAGTAATAAGTCTAATTCGGTAGATGGCATTCGAGAAAAAGAGGACGGAACTGTGGTTACAACAATTGGAACGTATCCGTCGTCACTGATATTCCATAACGATCAACAAACTCGTAAGAAGGGTTTGAATGCATTCATTCTGCTTAATATGAGTACAAAAATAAGACGGTCAGTAGGGAAACATAATTAGTACACAATGGAATACCGACTGTATGTTGAGAAAACAATCCGACAAACACAATAAATATGTTGTTGATCAAAACGTCCAGCATTTTGATGATATCCTCTTATGTGCGTAAGTATGATATATCAGTATCAATAAAAGAAAATGTTGAACATTCGTCAATCCGATTAAAAGTCAGTTTATTTTTTTTTTGTATAGGTAAATTACAGCTACTGAATAGTCTAAACATAGACTTAACAAATCATACTTGACTGCAAGCAAATTTTATTAACATTACTGAACTGACTGAACATGGCTTAATAATGTATTGTTCAGATTTTTAAAGCTGTTTAGATCAAAATGCCCCTTTCAAATAAAAATTGGTGTATTACTGAACATTTCATGAAATATGTATGTATGTGAGGAAGACTTTCCTGTCGTTGTAGGATCTTGAATTTTACGCACACATAGTAATATATAAGTTGTAAGTGACTTTCGAGTGACAGGACATTGGCAATCATATATATTCAGATTTAACGAAAATTTACAACAATTTTAAAAACAGAATCTGTGGGAGAAGCAACACGACACATGTTAATACATAGTTTGTATTTAACGTAAGACTCGGACGTTTAATGCATCTGTAACTGGCAAAAGAACATGAATCAAATAGGACTTTCTGCCTTGTTCTGTTTAAAATCTCAACAACAAAAAAACTAAATGTAAATAAGGCCTATAGCACATTACATTAACACAGAATATACGTCTGATAGATCCTATGATTTGGTAAAGTAAAACTTGCACAGACGAAGCTGTATAACTAAATTAGAAGTTATACTTAAAGAAACCAAACTTAAAATAAATTCATCATTATACTCATCTTTGGGGTTCGAATCAAACATTTGAACGGCAAAACTAATTACATAGTTGAAACACTGAACATAAAAAAATTCAGGAGTACAGACTAGTACACTGGTGATACCAACGGAGAGGAAACGTCCACCAGGAGTTGCATCGACACAGCGGTTGTAAAAACGGGTCAAAGATACAATGCTTGTAATTAAAAATGTAAGACGAGCGTTTTATCTACTTTGGACTAAACAGCAGCACTCGAACCAAATCAATTAGAAGGCTAAATTAATTGCAAAGTTGAAGTGTGCAAAAAACCATAACAAAAACTGTAAAAGGTTGAGGTAGCACTATCTAAGGACATATATGCCTTGGAGTATAAAACCTTAGCGTTTTGAGTGATTTACTGAAAATTACCGTATCAGTGATTGTTCATGTCAGCACGAAATATTGGGCTGGTGATGCAATCCGCTGAAACGTCCAACAACAGAGTGCCATCTGCCTAGTTGTTGTCAACACTAAACGAAGATACCACTTATAATTTAATACACCAGATAAACGTTTAGCCTTGGTATTTAACTTGAGGACGGTATAAGTTATAACGTTTTTATTATGTACTTTCTTTAGAGGCTTCAAACCTGTCAATTTTCATTCACTTACAGTGGTTTTGTCTCTTTTTCGGGACCACTTTTGTAAGATAACTATTTGTGTGTATAGTTACTTTGGTTTTCTTAACTTTCCTTTATTTTATTACAATAAATATATCCAACCGAATTCCGTACACATGAATCGTGTTTTTGGAATAAACTAAATTATGTTGGCTTGAAGAAATTATTATCGGAACCGAAAAATATGAAATAAGCATAAAACCAATAGACCAAAACAATAGGTCAACGCTGAAAAGTGTTCTCTTTGTTTTTAGTAAGTTATAATTTACATCCAAAATGTATAATTTAATTATACATTTTGGATGTAAATTATAAATTATATTCATTCCAGTTCCAAAGCACTGGCTTCTAGTACCTTCGAGAACCACAACTTTTATAGAATCAGTGTAATTATAAATGTAAATTTCCGTCAGCATGACACGTGTCCAGGAAATCCTTTACACCACAAGGACGGTATATTATTACTTATACTGCATTCATTAATGCTATACAGTCACCGACGGTATATCGCCTTGTTTAATTATGTTGACAATGCGTTTCGATAGAATCTTATTTGTGACGTCAATCAAGAATACAGGTACGATTCAAATTTAAAATTGATGTGTTTTACCCAAAACATTTCATTTCGAACAGTTATAAATAAGAGTTTCTGTATAAAGAGAATACCTATACTTTGTCTCGACAAATAGAATTGTATTTGTACTCGGCTTAACTTGTATTACATGTACGTGTTTATGGGCCGTGTACAAATATATATTTATATATTTATATTTCGAGACAATGTAAAGTTATTCTATTCATACAACTACATTATTGTGGTATCTAAAACCATGTAATCAGACGTCTACGCTATATTGTCTTTCTACAACACTTACATATATTACATTTTAGGTTCATAATAAATAGGTTGATGATGAAGCTGTTTTATATTCTTCGAGATCCACTTGGCTAACAGTTTCTAGGCGTTTAGGATGAAACTTAATCGAGATAACCTGTTTAAAAGAAACAAAACCTTACTTGTTTTGAAAAAGAAATTATCTCAAACATTTTACCTGTGAATGCTTCAATTTCTGCTTTGTCAGTAGTTTTTGTTATAAACTCCTGGAATCGTTTTAAGGCTAAAATATAAAATAAAAATTACAAAGAGAAGTGAACATAATATATAGTGAGTTCTGAAGAGAAAAAAAAACATTGAACAAGTAAAAACATTTGTACAGGTCACTTTCAATAAGACAAAAAATATTCATATTCTGTATATTATTAGGATATTTCTTTTAAGTCCTTCACGTTTGTATTGCCATCAATTGTTTTTATTCTTTAGGTTTTTCCTAAGTTTTGGCCTTGTGTGTACATAATAAAGTTCCGGTTACACGGAATACGTTATCATGTCTTTAAAGGAAACAATTGTTATAGTTGTTATAACTATAACAATGCTTTCCTTTAAAGACATGATAATGTATTCCGTGTAACCGGAACTTTATTATGTTATGTTTTGGACAAAATCCTTCTACTTTTTCGAATGAAGAGACTTCCGAACAAAAGATTCAGGATTACTTCAAGAGACCATTGTAGTAGAGGTTTGTTGTCTTCATCATAGAACTCCTGTATATATGACCTTGCAGTATATCCACCTTCACCTTTGAGGAATAAAATCAAAGGTCAAGATTACATCTGTCAAACTGGAAGCTACTGGGTTTTTTTCCGAAACGCTCTAAACAAACCCATAAAAAAGGAAAACAAAAAGTTATTAATGTAACTTTGGATTAAGGAGAACATATTCTATGTCAAAGTCATGTCCCGTTGCAAAAATCACCAAAAAACATATTCTTTGATTTTGTGGAGGTACCTATCACCGGTTACAATTCAGTGGAGGTACCTATCACTGGTTAAAATTTTCAAACAAAAAAAAGTATTTCTGGTCAATAATTTACCCTTCTTTAAAATATCGTTACAATTATATATGTTTTTATTCAGTTGTGTATGAGCTATCACTTAATTGCGTGGCTCAGTATTTATACATCTCGCCATTGTCTTATTGTGCTATGGTCATTTTTTTGTAATCTTGTCTTTCGTTTTTGCTTATTTGCTTTGTCTGTAGTGTGTCTATATGCCATTTTGTTTTCTTTGTTGACATAGTTGTTTCTTTGTTTTTATAGTGATTAAGATTATAACACAATGTTGACTCTGTACCCTAAGTTTTGACATTTTTACCTATTATGTTTGTTTGTTTTGCTCACACATTGTTGTTAATATAATGAAATTCAATGCGACTGTCATACAAGCTAGCTATAAAACCATGGTTTAATCCACCATTTTCTACATAAGGAAATGTCTGTTCCACGTCAGGAATATGACATTTCGGTAATTTTGTTATTTTACTTTTAATACAATTTAGATCCATATAATGCACTTCAGAAATTCTTGTTTACAAAAGTACTTTTTAATCAAATAGCTTTAAGATCACGCGATGAGGCTATTCTAAAGACGTGATAGACCTTCCCTTTGTTATTTTTACTTTTCTGTGCCTAAGATTCAAAAAATAACAGGTACTATTAACATAATAAAAACACAAAGACAAACAAAAGACTCCCTTATTGGAAAACGGGACGTTGTGAATTGCAAATTCACTGATAAACCTCATTTGAGAATGTCTCACTCGAGTAAGGACGGGACTTTATCTTCGGTAAGTGAAACTAATCCATGGTCATCTGTGACACATTTATTCTGTACATGTCATACAGATAACCGCCCTTAAAACATTCGAAGGGATGACTTTAACTTTACCATTCGAAACCCTTGGTTCAAAAGCTTCTAAGTAAGGAGCAAATCGCTATCAACGAAATCTTAATAAAAAGGATACCCTTGACATATTGTAGCAATTGGGTTATAACTGGGAGATATATACTCAATATGCAGACGCCGCTGGAATGTGTTATTGAGAAATGGAAATTTCGCAATCGGAAAATTGAAATCATCTCTTTTGTCGTAACTTTAACATCTCAAATGACCCCCCACAGTAATAACAATTGAAAAGAACATTTACATATAAATAACACACAAAAAAATCTTACACTCGTGAATGACTTCTTCAAAATGCTCTTCCAATGATGAAATCTCCTTGCGCTTTAACCGTGAGCTGTCCAAAGCTATAATTATAAAAATAGTTATTCTAATCGGTATTAGATAAAGGTATTTATGTTGAGCATAAATGAATTTATGGTCACTCAATACTGCCAGGATTGTTGCTATTGTTTTATCAGGTTTATTTTGTTTAGATCGATAGCCGATCGACCAATGAAAAGTCTCCTTTTAGACAACACCCTCATTTAGGAAAACTAAGGAGAGAAATTTTATCCCACGAAAAATTTAATTTGTGGATTTTCCGCTTTCCTCCCCTACCTCCATCCTTTTATACCAAAACTGTTTTCTTTGAAAAAGTGTAAGTTTGTATTTTGTTTTGATTTTTTGTCTCATTTTGTTGGTAATTACATGAATTAATCAGTATTTGTCAGTCTAGTTATTTTTATATCCATATTTGTGGGCGCTTTCTATGCCCCACCTTCGTTCTAATTATATCAGATGCACCAATCACTATTTACAGTCTAGTCATATGCATGGCTTGACCATATTGGTTACATACATAATTTTGGCATTTTTTATATTTTATAAAATTTGTTTTTGATATCATATTGTTCTCTTGTTTGATATTGGCATTTTATATTAAATGCTCATTTTAGACATACTATTTGTGTTGGGCTTTATTTAGAGCTAACAAGCTCCTGTATGCCTCTCTGTATATCGTTGTTGTAACCGTATTACTTTGGCGGGATCATTAAGAAGCAATTTTTAAATATCTTTAGAGCAAACTAATTCATAGTAAAAGAACCATTCTGACAAGTATTTAAGTAAGAAATATTTGCTACATTGTATTTCAAGTTTATCCCATGTTTCACTGATGTTACTAGTAACTACTACCCTTTTCAAAATATATGCGTTAAGATTCCCTTGTGTTTTGGAGTATAATTAACTTACGAAAAAAGGAGAAGCCAGGCAAAAGGCAATTTGACATCAACCAAACGACATGAAAAATATAACTAATCTTCAGCAATAAAATCAGTCTTTACATTCTCCAAATGATAATAAAATATATGAAGATAATAAAAAAAATGTCAAGATTCTGGACTTTGGACATTTTGTTGGGATATGATACTTTTCTTAGATCTCAATAGACCCATTTAATCTCGATCAATCGACTACAAAATAAGCTACAATATAAATCAGTACAGGAAATAACATTATGATAACCGTATAGTAAATTACAAAAGAATAAACAAAATCCAATATCTTGAAATTCTAACAGACTCTGAAAAAACGTTTTAAGTATTTTACCTGTCCGTATGGTATCATTCATTATTTTTTGTACCTACACTCTTACCTGTTTGCTTCGTTGGCAGATAGCAATTTTTAGATGATACGTCAGGAAGAAACGAATTTTCAAGAACATATGTAAAAATTGCTTTACATAGACTCATGCGGTTTCAAAGTACTATCATATTATAAGTGTAAAAGACGGGGATAAGGCAAAATCTGTAATAACTGTAGATGGTCCTTAGGAGACAAGTGTCTTTACATTATATAAACCAAGTCTACAAAATTTTGGGGAAAAACTGGAGGAAGACAAACTAGCATCAACCACTGACTAAGTTCCTTGATAGAGATAGGCACATTTCTAAACTCATTCAAATAATGAAAAATCCATGTTATCAAATATATTCCTTTTTTGAATTAATCAAATTGACGAAAACCAATAACATGGCAATAATTGCAAAATAAGGATAGCCCTATATTATTTCTTTTGGAGTCTCTTAAGTCCTCATTATAATGTTCGGAACTTAAATTGATTTTATCTTGTATTCATATTCATTTGGTATATGATATCATGTTGAATGATGTTTAACTGACGACTAAAATGCAAATATCTAGACCTATAGTTGTTAATTTCTGTGTCATTTAGTCACTTGTGGAGAGTTGTTTCATTGGCAATCATACCACATCTTCTTAATTTTTTATTCTTACTTTAGAACGATAAAAAATAATTAAGGTAGCTGCGGTGTCTACATGTTCAACGATAGATTCTTCTTAAACTTCTATAAAAGTCTTATGGGTTAATGTACTTTTTAATTTCACTATAAAAACTGGGGGTCATGGACCTTGGTATTTCGTTAAAATGCATTGAAATAACGAAATCACAGTTATTTTATATGGGTTAACTAAATGTTTCCTTATTAAGGAAAAATTAACGATAGAATTGGTTAAAATTCAATGAGAAAACTCATTTTTATAAATACTTCCGAAATATTAAATAATAATAGGGGGTAACGGGCCTTATTTTCTTGAAAAATCAAAAACACACCAATTGTCCTATCAAATTCAATATAATTATCTGCCTTTGATTTTAAAGGATTTTTTTCTGAAAATGCTAAATACATAAAGGCAACAGTAGTATACCGCTGTTCAAAAGTCATAAATCGATTAAGCGAAGACAAATCTTGGTCACAAAATAAATACACTTAACGACACTCAATATTTTGATGGTTTAATCTTTAAAGTTTTAGATGTTTTTCTTGTATATTGAATGGCATTGCTAAATATTTTTAAACCAAAAAAGTATTTTTGCAACATCTCAAGAAGATATATGTTTAAACTCTTTTAGGTCATTTTATATTAACAACAAACTATGAAAATTGAACCTGCTTTTATATTATAACTGCACTTGAGTTTTCACTAGATAACGTTTTTGTTCGCTTTTGAGATGTTTCTTTGTCGCCAAGTTATCGGAATTCCCATGGGGACTAACTTTGCACCACTTATTGCGGTCCTGTTTCTGTATTGTTACGAATTTCCATTGATGACTAATATGAACAAAGACCCATCGAAACAACATCTGATACAAAAATTTGATAACACTTTTAGATATTTGGATGATGTATTGGCTCTCAATAATGACAACTTCAGTACGTACACTAAAGAGATGTGTCCTGTTGAACTGACTTTAAATAAAGCTAATACTAACAATGAACTCTACATTTTCCTGGATCTTGATATCTATATCTTAGACGGGAAACTTAATACTAAAATTTACGATAAAAGAGAATAGTTTTCATTTCCTATTGTTATTTTCCCACTTTTGGATGGTGACGTTCCCTAGGCACCATCTTATGGTGTTAATATATTTCAACTTGTTCGATTCGATCGTGTATGTAACAAAATATTTGAATTTAACGAAAGAATCTTTGTATTAATGAAAATTATTACACCAGGGTTTTCGATATCACAATTTGTCAAAACATTTACTAAATTTTATCATCGGTACAAGGTTATCCTTCATAAATATAAATCAACGTGCAGACGGGAGGTTTGGCTAGCCATAAAACCAGGTTCATCCCACCAATTTGTCTTAAAATGTCCTGTACCAAGTCAGGAATATGGAAGTTGTTATCGAATAGTTCGTTTCTATGTATGTTATCGTTTGTTTTTGTTGCACTTTAGTGTTTCAGTTGTTCCGTTGTTTTCTCTTATAGTTGATGTGTTTCCCTCTGTTTTAGTTTGTAACCCGGATTTGTTTCCTCTCAATCGATTTATGACTTTTGAACAGCGGTATACTACTGTTGCCTTTACTTATGCGTTCATGTATTTTACATCCAATCGTTTATTGTAATATTCTATACAAAAGCACAAAAATGTCGTCATTCTTCTCAAAATCTAACCAAACCTTTAAACAGACTTATTCAGAAGGGATGTAGTTACGATACTGTTGTCAAGTCATCAAAGATGGCATTTTTTTTTAATTAATATTGATACACTCATAGGGTCTTTGCAGCGGATTTAAACACATATATTCAAAAATAGTTGTTGGCATGATACTGGTTATGTTCTTCTCGTATACTTTATAATTGCATGATACTAGACCCCTAACAGTAGGGATTGTGCTTGATTTTCATATGATTACGACATACTCTTTTGATCAGTTTAATTGAAGTCTGGAGCTGGCATGTCAGTAACTGCTTGTAGTCCATTGTTAATTTATGTTGATCATTGTCATTTTGCTTAGTTTCTTCTGTTACCTTTTCTAACATCGGATTCGGACTTCTTTTGAACTGAGTTTTACTGTGCGTATTGCTGTGTGTTTGTTTATTCAACATCGGCTAGAGGTATAGCGGGATGGTTGAGATCTCACAAAACATTTTTAACCCCGCCGTATTTATACGCCTATCCCAAGTCAGGAACCTGAAGCTTTTGTTAGTCTTGTGTTGTTTAATTTAAGTTCATTTATATGTTTTGGAGTTAAGTGTGGCGTCAATTTTCGCTGAACTAGTATACATTATTGTTAAAGAGACCAGTTAAGCCCACCTCTGTGTGCGAGATTTTCGCGTTGTGTTGAAGACCCATTGGTGGCCTTGGTCTGTTTACTGCTTGTTGGTCGGGTAGCCGTCTCTTTGACCCATTCCCCGTTTCCATTCTCATTTTTATTATAATTTTGTACACCAGACATTTCGTCTACATAAGACTCACTAGAGACGCTCGAATAAAAAAGTTAGAAGGCAAAATCAAGTACGAATTCATTGAGCATAAAAATTCTGTCTTAAGTCAAATTCGTGAAAACATTCAATAATTACACTAAAGCGAAAAGAATTGCTGCAGAAAAGTTTTATTCATATGATTCATATCAGAAGAGTCGCTGGTCTCATTCAGCTTTGGGTGCATGCTGTTTCTACCATTTTCAAACATACGCGCATATATTTTGTCTGTTTGTACCTGGCCTAATCTGTTTTGGAATATCGGTTTTAATACACTTGTTATATTCAAGAATTGTGATCTTGTCAAAAGATGTTAAATTTGTCAAAAGATGTTAAATCTACACTATACAAGGTAATTTTAACAATTTTCTTTCAAGTAGTAGTATCAATGATGGACAACGTTTATTTCAGTTTGCGCATGTCAATGAATTCAATGTTCTTGATTTTTTATCAACTGAAAATGAAGTATTGATGGACTGTCTTCAAAGTGCTACTTAATAATGACTTCATAAATTATTTTATTATATCTCACTAAAATTCGTACCTTTTGGCTTGGATCCCGTTGCTTCTGTGTTTATTTGTTTACTAAAATAATAAATACCTTAATATCAATATGTCTTATTCAAGTGTAAAACCTCGTTTGTAACGGTTTTTTTTTATATATATAACTGTTTATGTTCAATAATTTTTTTTGTGTTTGGTGTTGGGAACAATATAAAAATAAGGAAATGTGGTATGATTGCCAATGAGACAACAATCCACTAAAGATCAAATAAAGTGGATGTAAGCAATTATAGGCAACCGTACGGCCTTCAACACTGAGAAAACCCCAAGTTGTTATCAGCCTTATATGTACGAACCAGCAGCGATTTGGAACATGACACTAGCATAAGTCTCTTGTTGAAGTAGTATATTTGTATGTTGTCCTCTGGTTTATTTTTCGCTTAATTGTGTTTCATGAAGGGTGTCCTTTTTGCTGTGAATTCAATGTTCTTTAGACATTCCAAATAAAAGTTTTTGCATATAAAAAAAGATTTTTTGGTGCACGGTCTGCCGGACCAACAATGTATTTGTCGTGAATGGAGGATAAAGCATTCAGAACCTGTGAGGTCATTGTACATCGTATAATTGAATGCTCTTCTGAAAACATGCCCAAATAGCTCGTGCTTTACCCATTTTCTGGCATAGTCCTCCAATGTATCCATCAGTAACCTGAAGTTCTTCGTTTGGTTGATGGGAATGGGAATTCGATATTTCAACCCTATTGCTGGCAACTCATATATGTGTATGGGAACGATGCACACGAGCAATTAGGAAATATCGATTTTACATCCCTGCGAGTAAAGGTCTCTAATACCCACATGGGCTTGAAAAATATGTTTCGTGTAGGTATATGAAATGACAGGTGTAGTTGTATCTTTGAAATAATCAGGTATTGTTTTCTGAACAGATTTTTGGTGAAAACTATTGCTGAAATTGATGGCATAGAAACCCTTACTAGTAAATTCTTCACAATATGTATTTTCATCATTTTTCAAAGCAGCTGTCATTGGTTTAAATAGCCTTCGGTTATATTAGTAATGTCCATAATTATTGCAACAAGTCTGTACTTAGCAGAATGTGTTTCAATAACAGAAGTGTTTTGACCTCTTGAAATAGTGAATTTGATAAAGCTATTGAAAACAGTTTAGTTCGAATATAAGGAATTGTTTAAGGTTTATGAACTGAGAATAACAAACATCAACAGACACGGTGTGAACAGCAGGTGGTGTATTTGTTCGATGGCCGTGACTCCTAATGAGTCGAAAACAGAGGTGTTAAATGAGTTTAATTTGTTTATATAACTTTACCTAAGACGAACGATAACTGTTCGAATAATTTTGTTATTTGTATTTATTGAATGTTATGAAATATTGTTACCTTACCTAGGCTGATTTGTTTGATTTGAAACTACCAATTCTCCTAATCAAGAAAAAAAAAACATTAAAGGATGGTAATATTTTGATACAATACATTAACAATACGAATAAGAAAAAGAAGTATAATATTATACAATATTGAAAACTAGTTATCTTTGTCCGTTCTTTGGATGATGACAACATTTTCTTATTTTCTTTACCTTAAAAAAAGGAAGGTGCATTTAATAAATAATCAGCTTTGAATTAGTAAAATTGTGAATCTTATTTACTTCATTTTAAATCAATTTGTACATGAGTATCAGAATCAAATATTTCTTTTTTCTACCGAGAACTTTCCATTTATAAAAATTAACATTCCTGCATGCAGAATACATACAATACAACCTCACCAAACCACCACCCGTTGGACATGGAAAGTTGTTCAATGTGGCTATATTTTTGGGGTGACGGTTTAGAAATGGAAAAACAGATTCGGAACCAAAGGATCTGTCGAAGACCGGTTTGGTGAGTTTAAAGAATAACAAAAATACCGAACACCAAGGCAAATTCAAAAAGGAGAAGTCTGTAAAATCTGACAAAATCAAACGCTATCAATCAACGAAGCAAGTGAAAAACAACTGCCATATTCATGACTTGGTACAGGCATTTTTCCGAGGAAAATGGTGGATTAAGCCTGGTATTAAAAGTAACATAAACCTCCCACTTGACAGTTGTTTATAGTTCCGTTATATTGACAAAATTTGGTGGGCAACCCAAACAGACATAACAAACTCTGACCTTAAGCTTTTTACAATGACAGTTAAATAATGAACGTATTTGGACGTATTTTCTTAAGAAAGTCTGTAAACGATAATTTATTTGTGCATACAGGTTTCAGTCTCGTCTGTTTCTGACCAGACAAGCGTCAGATATAATTTCATCGGTAACATTATCGGAGATTTCCGTTTTCAGATCAGCATTAATCTGCTTAAGAATAATTTTCTTTTTATCATGCGCATTTCGAAAGAACTATTTTGAATCATCAATACGATGGATTTGAATATTTGGATTACACAATTTATAGCCTCGTCATTTTCTCGGGGATTGTTTTATATACCTAAGTTCACCTGGTTTTACATTTAAATGAATAAGAATAATAATAAAAAAAAATAAAATTAAACATGCTCCATTCTTGATATCCTTCAAAAGTTTTATGGACACCATTATAAAATACCGAGTCGTCGATGGCCATGTTTATGTCGTGGTTAATCATAGCTCTCATTTTCTCGTATATGACTACTCGCAAATGTAAAGTAACAATGATTTTACATTTGTCAAGAGAAACACAGCGCATGTTACTAAAGCAGCATGAGTTATGGGTTGGTGCTGTTGGTAACGTTATTTTTTTTTATTTTCTGTAGATTGTTTGTTTTTTGTAGTCTTTTGCTTGCTATTGTTTCTATTTTGCCCTAAAGTCATCTTGTTGGCTATCTTATTTTGACAGAATGGTATTGGCCGGTTGTATCATTTAATTTTCTCATACCATTTTCATTAATGATGAATTCAAAATCAGCTTTGTCTTCTTCTCGATCTTTCACTGTACCTATAACAAATGAAGAGTCAGATTCTTTATTACAATTGTTTATATCTTTATTTTGGTTCTTTTTTTTTTTTTTTTGTTAGTTTAACCTTTATTTCATAACATGTCATTCAGTATTACTTTTCAATAAATCAATTCAGATTCCCTGTAGGGTTTAAAGGTGATGTGAGTAACGTCTGAAATTCATCATAGAATGCTCATTGATCAGAAGTCAACCAATCAAACATAACTACGCAAATATCAGCTCTGGTGCTTTTTCATCTTATTTAATCATAGTCCTAAATCTGCACTATTATGCAAAAACGCCTATTTGTCATTATTTATTAAAGTCATATGAAACTTCAAATTAAAAAAAAAGTTGAAAATGTTTACTGTTTGGTCTTACATGATCTTGCCTTATACTACAGTTATTTTATTTTTTTTTCTATATGTATGTAAAAAATTAAGATAATTAATCAGCTTTATCATTTATATGATTTTTAGTTTAAAGCAACTATATGCACATGATTTTTTTGGTTTTTTTACACAGTTTTGATTTAGAAGAAAAACTGACAGGGTAAGTTAATACAAATAATAACACCATTACAAACACAATTCCGTTTTAATATTCTTGTCATGGTTAGGAAATACATAAAATAACACCATTACAAACTCAATCTTATGTTCTTTAGTCTACAATAAAACAAATCTATTTTATTTTTAGAAATTTACCTGTGATAATATAAACGTCACAAAATATACGTCACTTGTTTGTGGCGTTGATACATTCGTGTAACGCACAGTTTATAATATGTTTGTGGTGTCCTGGTGTGCTGTCGTGGATTCATGGGAGACGTCCGTTGTTATTCGTTGGTTTACATGTTGTAATGTACTATTATATTATTTATTTATGTGTTTTTCTGTCCTGAGTGTTCTTGTGTTTATTTGTACTGTATTCCTGTCACGTAATTTTGTCATTTTAGCATTATTTTTAACATTGCCATATAAGCGGAAGGTTTGGCTAGCCATAAAACCAGGTTTAACCCACATATTTTTCTTAAATGTCCTGAACCTAGTCAGGAATATGACAGTTTTTATCAAATAGTCTGTTTCTATGTATGTTTTTGTTGCAGTTCAGTGTTTCTGTTGTTCCGTTGTTTTCCTCGGTTTTGGTTTGTGACATGGATTTGTTTTTGCTTAATCGATTTATGACTATTGAACAGCGGTATACTACTGTTGCCTTTATTTATATAATTGAATGGCTAAGTTTTACTTTAAAACAAGTGTACGTGGACTTTCTAGTATAAGAAAATCCTTTATATTATCAAAATCTTCATAAATGTGCTGCTATTGAATTATTGTCTTCCCGTACACTAATTCGCCGATATTTTCCAGTATGCAGTGACCTTAACTACGTGACCTCTTGTTAGAACTTCGTCCACCACAAAGTGCAAGTGCGAGGGGATACCCGTGATGAAAAATGTAAACAAACGAGCACTGGAAGGTAAAAAGTGATAACTGATCCTTAAAGAACAAATTTAATACAACAAATCATTTAACAACTGTCAAAGAAAAGTTTAATTAACAAATGGGAACGCATAGAAAATATATAAAAAAAATCGTGGCTCTATCAATTCACTTTTCTGTCGATAATACGTTATAAATTCGTAATACTTATAAACATTATGCATACAGGACTTAGTTTAGTATATATGCATGCATTGGTTCAATAATTTCGATAACATTAAAATTACAAGACACTCGTTTCATATGACTTTAGTCATGTTATTGTTTTAACAAAGAATAACGATTGAAATCTTTGGTGGTTTAAATTACATTAGAACTAACTTTTTTTCAAATACTGTTTAGCTTCTGTCTTTAAAATGGTATTCTATTATTTCATACTTACCACCAACGGCGCCTTTCTTACAGAGATGACATTTGGCATGTGGCATACATAGTTTTGATCTGTTTGTAAGGACTTCCGCAAATTCAACCAACAGCTGTCCTTTGATCAAGATAAAGTCCAAGAACAACTTAGCCCTGTCGGTTCTAGAAGTTGTATTTGCCTTTCAACGCAAAACTCTAAAATAAATTTTGGAACTTGTTGATGTTTTCCAAAAAACGTCGTTTTCATCATTTCTGTATCTATTTCATCCATAACATCTTTTTTTGACTGCCAAATAGAATATCTGAAACATTCTGTAAAAAACATCATTTTAGTAATAGTAAAAGTTCGATGATAAGTTAATATTGATATTAAAAGACCTTCGAACAAAAAGGGATGTTGAGATTTGAACAGCCCTTTTTGTGAGGAGATCTTTTAATATTAATATTAACTTAATCATTGAACTTTTACTGACTTACAAACCGTCAAAACATAAGAAAAGTACGCAAAAAACCACGTGCAGAAGCCTAATTCCCCTGAATTGGACGAGTCTAAATATATTTAACTTAAATGCTAGTTAAACAGTACTCAGACTGATGTATACAAATAAGTTACCTAATTGCACTGAAAACGGACCTATTAAATGGTAGTACATCATTAAATTTAATTATTTATTATAAATTTGTTTACATTAAAATAACACCATAGGACAGATTTATAACCCTATACAGACCTCATTTTCAACTGCCCAATGAATGTTCTGTACAAAAATTTCTTGTTATATATATTTGATGATTTAATCTGTCAGTAATCATGAAATAGATTCGTAAAGACCAGACCATACGAAAACAGCAAGTAAACTCTTCCAACAAATAGTTATTTAAACAGCTTTTTTCACAACTTCTAATCGAACAAACCTAGATGCGTAAGGTCCTTCACAATATTCAGGTAAATGTTCATTTTGGTTTTGATTCTGTAATTTTCCTTCACTACGTTACATGCAAATGCAAAATAATTAGTGTTGTCTGTTTAGTCCAATTAATCAATAATTCTCGTTTTGTTTGTTTTTTTTTATAAATAAAAATCTATGCCTGTAAACTCCAATGAATAAAATCATCTTAAATAGCCGAAATGTAACATCTTTAGCATCAAGCTAAGTAGGTTTGTGTGGCTCGATCAAAACGTGTATAGATGAGACATTTTCGCAAGATTGATCATCATTATCAAATTGGAATACAATGTATTATATGATAAAAACACTTTTATTTTAATCGTCCTTTATTCCTTTTTCACGTCTAAATGAAGCATAAACACCTTGAAAAAAAACTTTTACCTTTCTTAGTTTTATAATCGCCTGACATAATCATACATTATAAATCATAATAAAACAGTCTTATTTTCGTGAACTATGTAATTGTCGTTGGCTTTACACCCAGTGGCAAATATTTCATGCATGTTCATGACGAGAACACATAAATTTTAAATACTTGCAATAGGAGGTCGACAGTGACGTTGGAAGTGAAACTTGGAATACCACTGGAAAATGCGGGTATATAGAATTAGGACAGGAATTTTGCCTTGCAACAGCTGGCCACATCCGGACCCCTCAAATAACTGGTGCAAGAGTTTTAATTTGCCGAGAGCGTTGATCCATGAAATCTTCTCTGAAGTCGGTCATCGTTATTTACGTGTAGGTTCCAATATCATTTAACGCATCTAATTTAGGTTAAATACTTTTAGCTCACTGAAGTAACTGTGATAATTCTGTGAAACTGTATTGTTTATTGTACTTGAGTTATTGGTATGATATTCTATACTAACGCTCTCCGAATCCCGACCTGGTCAAACAAAGATGTTAAAATTGGTATTTGCTGTTTCAACGCTATTAAAACACGCGGCATTTAAGAGTTAGAGCACAGACTGGTCGGCTCGGAGTGAGAAATGTGTCCGGGTAGGTTAACTTTTCTTCCTGCGAAATGTGAGCTTGTGAACTTACACGTTAAAATCAGGCTCAGAGGGTCGGTCTAGTACAAAGCAGGGTTAATATTCATATTATATTTACATGTTTTTGTCCTGAACATGCATTTAATTTGAGGCTGGACGACATCCATTATCATCATTTATTTTACCGTTACTATACAGTGAAGTGTTTTTCTTCTACTGGTTTATATTACACGATCTTTAATTTCCACCGATCGAAATTAAAAAAGGACAGGTGATATGTTTCAACCAAACACTTGTGCCTGTTTGGAAATATTCAACGGTAAATGATATTAAATCAAATGTGCCTGTTGGGATATCTTTGACGGTAAAAATTATTAAATTAAATCCGGTTTTTTTATTCATGGCGCTGTTTTGAGGTTATTATTCTGTATAGGCACCTTTCTATTACAAAAGTCTGTATGTTGACTCTTAAAGTTTTGATTTGTCTGTGTCGTTGGGTTGCTGTCGCATTAATGTATACCTTTATCTCCTTTTATTCAAAACCAAAGGCTTGACTTGGGTATAGAAATATTGACATCTCTAGACTTCTCCCGCCCGACAGTATACCCTTAATTAAAGGGGTGTGTCCGTTTGGCTGTTCGGATGTATAAATATGCAGCTTCGTCCGGTCGAAATAGAAATGTCATATATCCGATGCCTGGTGAAGTGAGAGTTTCGCGCTATCTATACGGCTAAGAACCATTTGAATAACTCTTTGAGGGGGGGATACGATCTACGCACAAGTTAAATGATTGAAATCTCTAAACAACAACAAAGGTCGGCTTAATCTTCAAATAAAATCGCATAGCTGATTTTAACACATTTTTTTACCCTTTTGCAATGACAATTGTAGATGAAAAAATCTTTTTAAATAACAAAACCGATCAGTAAGACAATATCTAAAGAATAAATGAAACGGCCAAAATAAGTTGAATTCTTATATTTATTGTTGCCAACATTTTTTATCCATTTTTGCTTTTATGACAACTATACATTTTTGTACCAGATATTAAAAAAAACTTGAAAAAAAATCGGTGTTGAAGGCCGTACTTTGACCTATAATTGTTTACGTTTTACACATTGCGACTTGGATGGATAGTTGTCTCATTGGCACTCCTACCACATCTTCTTATTTATATTGAAACAGCATATTTTGTCACCTAGACGAGACTGCCGTCGTTGTACGCTTCAATATTATGAGTTATTGCCACTCAATGAAGTTCTGTTCTACTCCCCTCCTCCTAGTTTGGCTGGATAGGATACAATGTAACTCCTGCTGTGGATTACGTTAAATAATGTAAAAAAAATAAATGCAAAGAGAAAAATGAGGAAAGAAATGCTAAATTTTACACTTAAAAAATCAAACATAAATAAAAATCAATATATAAAAATTGGAAAACTGTTTGAGACAATTATCAACTGAAGAATAATGATTATACATAACTAAATGAAGCTGATTAATTAATTGCTCCCTTAATGTCCAGTGGTAAATATGTCGTGCATATTCACGACGAGATGCAAAGTGGATCGACCTGAAGCAAAAAATAACAATTTTAGAGTGACAATTAATAAGATAAAGGTAAAACGTATGCCGTACTACAATAAAGTTGAACCATGATCAAAATCGTAAGTTAAGATATTAAGGCGCCCCTCCCCCTCCCCCCCCCCCCCCCCCCCCTATTTTTTCTCCACGGTAGACGAATGACAAAAACAAAACGACATGAATTTACAATCAATAAAGGCCACTATAAGTAAATGAGATATGGACTTATTTTGTAAATAAATTGCTATTGCAGCCAGCATTTCCCAGTTTCGGACAGGTTTGTATTTCCACTCAAATACCGTCTGATTATTGACCGGAGATATTTCTCTGAAATTGTAAATTATGGTATTTCGCTGGCTGTTTTTTCCCGATCCTATTTTTGACCTCTTGATTCTAAGAGGGTGTGTCTAGTTAGTCATGCCCGATTAACTTTTAGTGAATTGAACCTCAACTTAAAGATCTACATCGGGTTAATAAGTTCGAGGTACAATAAATAAACAAAAGAGATCTTTAATGAAATGAGATCGTCCCAGGTATCTAAGATAATTATTTTGCGTTGAATAACAATGAAAAATGCACGACCAGGTGTGTAATAAATATTAAACTCAACGTTCATTGACAAAAAGGATTATGCAAAACGTCTTGTTTGTAATTTCAAAATAACTATATTTATCTCATACATGTATCTGATAATGAATAATTTTGCAAATGATTAAAAGCAATAATGGTGATTTCTTTTATATTCATGTATACGGGTTATATGTGACGACCAGTTGATTTTCTAGGGAGGGAAGGAGGATTTTGAAAGTAAATGTCCTTGGCTGGTTAGAGCTGAAAAAAATCTTGCACATGACATGATGAAAATGAACATTTTTTAAACACAAAATGCAGGAAACAATTGTGTACAAAGTGAAAATAATTTTTGCATGCGGCAAACACCTGGAAAAAAAAGTATGCGTACCAACAGATGAAAATGATTATCCAATCCGAAGAAATAACATGAAAATCAGTAGATAAAACTGTACTCATAAAAGGTATATAGTCCAATCTGACATGGACAATTTTTTGAATAAAAATGAATATGTTATTCAAAATGATATTTATTTTCTCTTTTTGCCGACATGCTTTTATTCATTTCAGACTGACTTCATACATATGCTTCTTAGGAAGAATGAAAAGAAGATAGCATCATTCTTTCACTTCACGTTCCGCTATATAGACAATATCCTCTTACTATATGATTCAATGTTTGATGACTATGTTGAACGCATCTATCCCATCGAACTTGAAATAAAAGATACTGCAAATACATTCAAATCTGCCTCATATCTTGACTTAGATCTAGAAATTGACAATCAGGGTCGGTTGAAAAGAAAACTTTACGACAAAAGAAATGATTCTAGTGTCACACTTGTGAATATTTCATTTGTATGCATGTAGCGATATTCTAACAGCGCCGGCATATGGAGTATATAACTTCCAGTTGATGCAATAGTCCAGAGCTTGCATTTCCTATCATGATATCCTTGATAGAGGGTTGGTGCTTACAAGGAAGCTATCGAACCAGGAGTTCCACGTGGTGAAGTTGAAATCATCCCTTCAAAAATTTTACGGAAGCCATCATGAGTTGGTTGACCGTTATGAAATATCTGTTTTACAGATGAAAATAGATATGTTCCAGTTATCGTAACTACAATTCGGTCCTCATTTCCTCAAATGTGACCTACCGAATTAGACTTATCACCAGGCTTGTACTTACATGAGCAACACGACGGGTGCTACTAGCAGAGGAGGATCTGATTGCCCTTCCGGAGCTCCCGAGATCACCCCAGGTTATTGGTGAGATTCGTGTTGCTCAACCCTGTGTTTTCCATGTTGTGTTTTGTGTTCTGTTGTTTGCCTTTCGTTATTTTTCTTTTTCTGCCATGGCATTGTTAGTTTGTTTTTCACATATAAGTTTGAATATCCCTTTGGTATCTTTCACTTTTCTTTTACTGATTCAAAATAGCGTCAAGATAAACACAAATACACAATTAAGACTTTTATTCTCTTAATTTATTATGATGTGTTTTGCTACAATATGACATTAACTAATTTCTCATCTTTTTCAGTTTGAGTTTCACAACAAAAATCTGCACTCTACCATACATGTATACGTTAACATAATTACCTTATTATATACAAATTATATTTTCACATCAGAGAAGATCAAATAGAAAAAAATAGTAGATATTTGTTTCTAAGGCAAAATCTATATTTGATTTGTACTTTATTATCTTATTTTCTCACGATGTTATAGATTCGTCCCGCTCAAAAAGGAATATGTTTATCACGTTCGTCTGTACATCCGTCACATTTGTCACCAAAAAATTTCAAGTCATAGCTTCTTGATATATTATAACATGCCTCATACGGTATACTTCATTGTGGCATATTTTTAATTCATTTGATGTTCTATTTCCTGTTTAGATTTAAACATCGGTAAATTGCTGTCGCCTTAATTAGTCAACAGCATGGCGGAGTCAAGGTATGGAGCAAAATACATCACAGTATAGTGATAACAACCAAACAACATATAAAGTACAAATCACATAAAAATATTAACAAATTGACTTCCACAGCTGACAATTGTCTATCAGTTAAACCCTAAAATAGCATAACTCCATACAAGTTGTAAACCAACTACCATTTACCGACTTGCTGTCAGCATCAAACGGATTGAAGAAGAAATAAAATACTGACGGTACACATTAACGTATGTCAAGATGTAAGTTTCTTTCTTTTTGTTTTTAGATTTTGTCGTGCGTCGGTAATGACTTAAATGGAATATTTGTGCCACAGTTGACAACAAAAATGTTCTGATTGTCGTAGTCACAACCACGTTCTCCTAACTTTGATAATGATTTTACCGCAACCGACAATTACAGTTATCATCGGATCTTACTGAGGTTCTAATTTTGTTCAGACATTTGAGGTAAACATATAGCTAACCGATAAATATAAATGTAACATTCCAAAGTCTAATTAAGATCACAAACCAATTAAAATATAGACAAATATAGGTTAGCAACCATGTTCAGCAACATTAAATATCTCTTGATATAAATGTGAAATGTATCCTTCTGTTACACGATTTCAAAGTCATTTCCGTTTTTAGTTTATGTCAAAGCCAAGATAAAGAGGTAATACTGTCAAATTGATATAGTGGTTTGTATGAAATCTTATTATTTGGAATACGCAAAAGTCATATGGTAAGACATATACATAAGTCGTGTTTAAATACTCAGGAATATAAAAAGATCATTCATAAATTTAATTTATCTTATTTGTTAAACCTGAAAAAGGTAGAGAATCTATATTTCAAATTTCAGTAAAAACTAAAACGATACAAAGAGAGCAATCATAATCAAAAAAAGACAAGAATCTGTATGCCAGAAAGAAATCAAAATAAAAGTCCGAGAACAAGACACCACATTAAACTAAAGATTGAGAAACATAACCCCCTTCATAAACCCGGGTGAACTTATTTTGTCTTGAAAGATCTGAGTGCATATATTAAAAATGGAAAATTCCTCAGATGATATATACAGTCCGTACACGTTTCTTCTTCAAGAACTGTAAACATACCTAAACATTTCTTTCAATTTCAGCAGAACTTCTTTTATCTAAACTTTGCTAAAATATCACATTAACTATAATTTCGAATTAGCTTCACAACATAAATGAACACTTTAAAACATTTGCTAGGATAATAAGTGCATACGATGCAATATATAATTTCAAGGAAGAAATTTCACAGTTTAAATCTTAACAGCATAAGCTTATATGGCATATTTACATTAAATCTATTGGACGTTGGATGTGTACTGATTGATATTTTAGTCTTAGAAACATGATTGTTTTATTAGTTGTTATTGGCTTTGAACTAGCTGTAAGTAACTGCGAATACTCTCAAAACTGTACTTTTTTGTTGTTAGGGATGAGGGATGGATAAATACCCTGCCACGTCCGGTCTGTGTGTGGGTTTTTTTTTTTTTGCACCACTGTCCCAGGCTAGGGGAGGGTTGAGCGCTCACAAACATGTTTAACCCCGCCACATTATATGTGCCTGTCCCTAGGAGCCTGTAGTTTAGTGGTTGTCGTTGGTTCATGTCAGTTATATTTGTTTTACGTAAATTGTTCTGTTTTAAATTAAGCCGTTAATTTTCTCAATTGAATTGTTTCATATATTTCATGTCGGAGCCTTTTATAGCCGATTATATGGTATAGGTTTTCTTCATTGATGAAGGCCGTACGATTGCCTATAATTGCTCAGATCTACTTCATTTTGGTGGATAGTTGTCCCATTGGCAATCATACCACATCTCCTTTTTTTATATTATACCATACATTATTTTCAGTGAAGACATTTCAAAGGTGAGTATAGTAGAGAACTGTTTTGCAACAATATTTGTATTGATTTATACTTAATCACCGTTTTTTCTCACAATGTAATAGATTTGTTCTGTTTAAAAAAAGGGGGGTTGATATTTACTACGTCCTTCCGTATATACTTAAACCTGAAGGAGGTACTGAATTCATATTGCAAATTTCAGTAGAAAAATACCAAGGGAACAAATATAAGACGAAAAGACAAGAAACATTATGCAGGAAAGAATAGAAAATAACAGTCCAAACAAGACAACACTTTAGAACTACTAAATATATATAGAAACATAAAACCCCTCCATATACCCGGGTCAGCTCATTTTCCCTTGAAGAGTTAGCCGCATTAGTTACAACACTTGCGTTGCCGATGTTAAAAACGGAAAATTCTGCAAATAATATATACAGTCCGTACACGTTGCTTCTTCAAGGACTTTATACATACCTACACATTTCTTTTCTTCGACACAATCACTGATATATTTGCAGTCATTAGGTTCTTTCAATTTTCGAAGAACTACATCTAACTTGGTATTGTCAAATGTTGCAAGGAGATGGAAAATATATTCTTTCTTTAACTTCTCATCCGCAATTTGTTGTACCTTTTCACTGGTTTTGCCATTAATCACCCCCATTTCTTCTAAACATCTGAGTGTTTCACAAACATTTATTTGTTGTAAAATCTCTTGTCTGCCTAATTTTAATGCAACATCATCCCTCAAGCTTGTAACTTTTTGTCCTTAAAAAAAAACTATTTCTATGTAGCAAATACGGTTGATTATATTCATACAAAAGACAAAAATGTCAATGACCATGGCAGTTTTACCTAAAGATAAGAATTTTTTCTTTCATCTTTTTCTTTAATATTATAGTTTACGATGTAAAAACCATTGCTACTGGCAAGGAAGGAATAGTGAATGCACCTTTGGAAACTAATTGTTCAACAGCAGCAGTACCGAAGTAGAGGCTGTAAAAACATATGACATGATTTCCGTACGCAGAAGACCATGAAGACGTGTTACTGAACTCTCCCTATCAAGAAAGCACGAAATTTTTAAAATAGCCTTGAAAACAGGAAAGATTAAAACCCAAAAGTACCAAAACACAACAAGAAATGTATAGTAACTGTTTTTTGTTAGGTTTGCAAATGTAGTTTCATCACAATAATTGTATTATATCACATGAAAATTTACTAGCAAAGTTATAACAGTCATGCCAATTACTCATCATAGATACCAGGATTAAATTTTTTGGAATACAGATACCACAGCTGGCGGCTGGACAAGAGGTTCACACTGCCCTTGTGTCAAAATGGTATGTTTGATTAATGCAGACATTTCAATTGCTGCATGAAGCATCGGATGTAACGCCCCCTTTACGACCGGACGTCAAATTTATTAAATATTTGTGATACAGTCATTGCCTGCAAAATTTGTTCGTTTAATGTTTAAACCATTTAAAACACCTAGGTATTTTACATTCAGCCAGATTTTGCACAATTGATCTGAATTTTATAGTTGATGTGTTTCCCTCGGTTTTGGTTTGTAACCCGGATTTGTTTCAGTTAAATCGATTAATGACAATTGAACAGCGGTATACTACTGTTGCCTGACTTGGTACAGGACATTTTAAGACAAAATGGTAGGCTGAACCTGGTTTTATGTTAAGCCAAACCTCCCGCTTTTATGGCAATGTTAAAAATACCGCTAAAATGACAACATTACGTGACAGGAATACATTACAACTAATGAATATTGTGAAATGAATGGTAAACGCCATTTAGACAATAACCAATGAATAAAAATATATTACACCCGAATAAAATTATATAGTTTAGTAATCCAATGTAGATAATATTTTGAAGTTCCAAAACTATAATATTTATTAAAAAGAAACATACCATCGTTATCAAGAAGAGGAATATTGAGACAACAACCTCGTAACATAACTTTGAAGGTTTGCCCTGTCTTTACAGTTGCCTTTACATCTGACAGTTGCAATAATTTTTGTATGAATTGTAGGCAAAAATCTTGTTGACTTCCTTTCAGCAATTTATCGTACGAACTGAATAAAATAAATTCCACGCATCCCCTCCTAACATCAGCTACAGGACAATTTTGGGGTACCTGGTTGTTCATGTCGTCGATATGATGCTGTTCAAGAGATCTTTCAGTTTCTTCTGTTGTTGTCACTTTTATATTACACCCGAATGAGATATCTAAATCGTCTATTGGATCATGTTCTGTGAAACATAAAATAACATTTTTAGTTTGCTGCAATTATGTCTGTGTTTTAATATTTATGTTAACAAAGAGTATGTCAAAATGTCTTATGAATGTCCTCATTAAGCCCAATACCTGTAGGTATCATTGGTTGATGTGTATAAGAATAAGAAAAATTAAACTCTTTTTTTCATTTGTAATGTTATATTTCTTATATTTGCAGGTACTATATATATGGTACTATAAATTCATGCACTTTCGGTAGAATTAGTCAAAACACTATTAGGCTTCGACCAATCACGATATTTGCTTTAAACTAACATTAATCTTCATATTTTTCAAATAGCTTAGAAAGTTCTGTTAGGCTCTTAAGTTTTCGAAACTATTGATTAGAAAGGCAACTGGTAAAGGTTTTGTTGAAATACGTGTTGTTCGAACTGAAATTACATAACGTTTCACTTTCACTCCCGCTGAGTCAGTTACGATGATATTGTAAATAATAATTTAGCAGTCTTGATATGTACGAAAAATCATTGCTGACAGGCAAGCAGACGGGTCAATATAACATGTTTTGCAAACACCATCACAGGCATTCAGTAGTTTCCTACTGTTTTAATAATTTCATTGGTAATAGGAATTCAAGAGTTTGTAGTAACATGAGCAACAAAACAGATGCCACATGTGGAACAGGATCTGTTTAACCCCCAGTTTTGGTCGGGTTCGTGTTGCTTAGTCTTTGGTTTTCTATGTGTTTTTTTAACCATGGCGTTGTCATTTTATTTTCGACTTATGAGTTTGATTGTCCCTTTTGGTATCCTTCGCCTCTCTTTTTCTATACATAAATATTCCGTTAGCCAAACACCTCCTTATCCTTGCGAAGAATTTATGAAATAAAAATTAGAAATGTATTATGGTGAGTGATTTTTGAAGAAAATAAGATCTAAACAAAATACAGGATACTAAACGACAATTATAAAGTAAGGCTAAAGATACCAAGGGGACATTCAAATTTAAAAGACGAAAATAAACTGACAACACCATGGCAAGAAAAGTAAAAGGCTGAAAGACAAACAACAATATACAAAACATAAAAATAGAAACTAAAGACTGAGCACGAAACCCACCGGAGATGATCTCATGTGCACCGGAAGGGTAAGCTGATCCTGTTCAACATGTGGCACCCCTCGTATTGCTCGTGTAAGTATAAATCGGTTATTAGTCTAATTCGGTACGTCACATTCAGGGAAATGAGGACAGAATTGTGGTTAAGACGATTGGAACATATCTATCGTCATTTATGAAACAGATATTCAATAACGATCAAGCAACTCGTGATGGCGTCCGTAAAATTTTCGAAGAGATGATTTCAACTTCACCACTTGAAACTTAGTTTAATAGCTTCCTTGTGAGCGAAACCTCCTATCAAGGAAATCATGAGGAGATAAGCAAACCCTGGAATGTCGTATCAACTGAGAGACATATACTCCATATACAGGCGCTGTTGGAATGTTTCTATATAGAAATGGAAAGTTGACATTCATAACTTCATATTTAAAAACTTTTTATAACGTCTTCGCCAAACAAAACACGTTAGTCGTTTCTGGAACATACCAACCTCACATATTAGTTTACTTGGGACTTTTGTCTAACAAATGTCGTAAGTATATCTTTTTTATATGTATGTGCGTTGTGTACGCGCGCCTTGATAGTCACAGGGTTGATGTTACATAAAAGCCATATGGCCACGGTTACATATTTAGGCTTTCCTTAATTATATTTTCTGAAATGTTTGAAAAAGTTTTTCTTAGTAGTGTAAACATCAAGTCTGATTTATTAATTTAATCATTTTCAAACAGCTTACAATAAAAGGAATAAACTATAAAAAAAAAATGACAATAAAACATTTTGTATATGGACATATCTATTTTTAGAAATTGTATGTTTACTTTGAGATGTCTTTTAGTTATTTGTGTCATTGTGTTGCCATCTCATTGTCGTATACCCCACATCTTGTTTCAATTATGGTTTAATAGAGCGTTAGCTAACAGATGCAGAGAGCAAAAATTTCTTTAACGCTTCACAATAACATTTATAAACAGTTTGTACTTTATAAAACCTAATTTTTATCTTGAGCGAATAAACTTTCATAAAGTCGTTGAACATCTATCAATTTTGCTTAGACCTACCAAATATCTGTGAAGGACTTGTGTGGTTCCGTAAAAATATAACGACTCTTTCATGATCATGTTCATTTAAAATATAACAGAACTTGATGAACCAGTTAACATCTGTTTTCGTGTCCAAAATTGATATCAATTTGGCAACTTTGCCGGTTCTACCTAGAGCACTTAGTATGTTTTCGTGTTCATCCATGTCGATTAAATGCCATTGATATAAATTGTCTACAACATCGTCGATTTCCACCTCCCGTATCATGTACTGTTGGACGTCACGATTTCTGAAAATTTCAGGACGAACCCATGTAAACTCCTGCAATGCTTCGTCTGGGAGAGATAAAGTCCTTAAATCTGGAAAGATATTAACCATAATATAATATTGCATATTATTAATAACAAACAGGTATCTGATACTTACCTAATTGTAGTAAAGATAGGAATTTCAAAATTGAAACCAGGAAGTAAATACGCTAACAAGATAAATCGAAAACATCGAGATAAGGATATGAATCAACAAACAACATATAAGAAGAACAAAACCAAAAACTAATTAGAAGCTTTGAGACGAGTAAAAATATTCCATCCAAACAGGTGGTGAATGAAAAATCTGTTATAACCGATTTCAATGTACATGCAACCTAATGTTTTACTAATCTCAAGTGGTAAGCTCTATATCTAAAGTGGGAAGTAAAATACATGAAAAGTAGTAAAGCATTAACAGGCGACGGATTTTATTGTGTGATCTCTGAAGACGAAATATACGTCAGACGTTCGTACCATATAATGGGCCTGGAATAGTTGATTAGTTTTTACCTATATGATATATGATCTAGATATGCATAAAACAAGCTTGTGCACACGTGCACGTTACAACTTGTAACCCGTTTAACCGCACCACATTGTGTTCCTTTGACATACCAGGCTGTCTGGATCTTGTCTTGTTCGTTTTTCTTTGGTTTGTTGTACCTTAAGCAAGGATTTTGTTTTTTTTGTTGTTGACTGTGATTATTCCTGTTACCTTTTTACATGTTATTTATCAAAGCAGCTAAAAGGCGTCTAGGATAAAGTTGTCCCGAGTTATGCAACCGTTACATTTGCATTACGATATATCTACTTCCATTTTAAATCCAAATATATCATTTATATTATGATGGTACCAAAGAGCTGCACGCTGTTTAAAGGGAAAATCGTGCTTTCGAACACTGTTAGCGCAACTGACCAAGTGCTAGAAAAATATACAGGAAATCGATTTTAATGTGCTTTGGAATAACTTTAATCGTATGTACTAAAGGTACCAAAATTAGAAACGAGCAAACGTTAGTCAAGGATTTATAGGTAAGAGAGTAAAGTAACTTGGGACATAGTTTATACCTCAGAGAGTTGCTACAATGATGTGTAACGTGTAGAGAAAATTAAATTTGCCACAAGATAATTTAAATAGTTTTAATAAAAGTGTTTGTATCGTTAATAATTCTCTGCACGTGTCATTTCACTCTCGCGAATTTAGGGATATTTCGAAGATGCTATAATTTTTACAGAAATATAACCATCGATAACAAAATAGCTAGGTGTTATTAGACTTTAAGAAAAGTGTAATCAATGACCTCATGTGGTTCTTAATAGACATTTGCGGAAACTAGGTCTATACCTAGGGTTACACTTAGACTCACGATTACAGTTGACGAAAAACATGGGGTCATCTCAAAATATAAAAAAACAAGTGAAACTGCGAGCTACTGATCACTGATGATACCCCTCCAAAATGTAAGTGTTCGGTAAAAAGGAAGTTGTTGAGTGAGGAATCTGAAAACGCATCACACGGTATAAGTGACTTATATAAACCCTGAAATCAAATTGCAGAAATCCTTGTAATGTAGTTCCTGAGAAAGATGTGACGAAAAATATTCATGGGACGGACGGACGGACAGACAGAGGTAAACCAGTATACCCTCACTTTTTTAAAGCGGAGGTATAAAAACAAAAGAGATACATAGTAAACCCAAATGAATATTTGTTTGTTATGTAAATAAATCTGTTCGACGACAGACTAATTCAACACAAATGGTCAAAACAGATTTGAAACTGTATTGGTTATCACCTAAAAATCCACGAAACTTTATATTTTCTTAATTCACCGATAGTGTGTTCAACCTTTACTTTATAGAGTATGATAAGTCTATTTAATTTTCTGCACTGTACATATTCTTGGGTTTTCAAACAATCTGTTGTCTTGTTTAGGGTGTCAATACTGGGTGTCTGTTTGAATATATTTTGTTGCCCGCCAAAACAGTAGAGAACCATACGCGTTTCTCGAGAAACAGAGTACTTCTCTTTTCGTTGTAGTTCCAAAATTGTGTCTTACCTTAATTGAGTATAGCAAAATCAGAAAAAAAATCGTTAAGTGGGTACTTTACAAACGGTGCACTTGATAATCACGGGAAAATATAATAAGCAATTTACACAAAATAATCAATAAACCTGCCGCAGCGCAATGCTTTTGAACTGTTAATGTCCTTCGTTTTCACAATTACACTTTTATATCCACAACTCATCCCTTACCGAATTAAATAGTGTGTGATTTTTTTTAGGAATTTCTTCTTGCCTAATATACCTTTGCACCTTTTAATAATCTCGTTTAATCAACGCCGAGATTACTTTTGCGGATAAAGTTTGTGTGAATGTTATAAGTAAAGAAAGAAAATTTGACCAGTCTCGGATCATGAATTACAGCTCATCATTCGAGCAAACCAGACCCACCCATGTTCATGGAAGAGAATTGTCGACATGCCAAATTCAGAAAAAAAAAGTATAAATATACCGAACGGCAAGTTTACTGCCATGAAGAATAAAAAGTTCTTCAGGACCCATCCGCTGTACCCCCTTATTCTCTTAAACAAAAAAAAAGGAAATTGTATGTCTTAGATAAAATTAAATTAATTAAACATCAAAAATGTCAACATTCTCCTTGGTTGATCGCCCTTTCTTAACACTAGTCTTGCTGAAATTAATTTAACAACTTGCACAATAATTAATGTGTACACATTACTACATATATTTCTTTTTAAAAAAATAGGCATAGTTTGCCTCTCTGTGTTTTAAAGAAATTTTACATAATTACAAGCACCAGGATATTATAAAATGCATTACATTAATTATAAATGAAATATCAGATGAACCTTTGAATCGCAAAATAGGATTTTTGGTAAAATTGTGGTATGCTTTTGAAGATAAAAAAATCACATTTTTTATGACTCAAATATAGGAATAAGATTATAGGAAGGAAAGGGGCAGATACATCTAGTGCTTAAACATACGTTAATTGTGAATGCAAACGTTTTCTAGTAAATTTTTTCATTATTTTTCAAAAGAAAGGCGCAATATACTAAAGTGATATTCAAACTCATAAGTCGAAGACAAACTGACATATACATCATAGCAAAAAAATTGAAAAAAAAAACGACGAGAGCGTATCAAGTACAACATAGAAAACTAAAGACTAAGAATCCCGAACCCCACCAAAAATCGAGCGTTTAATAAAAATTTACCTTTGATTTCATGTATTTTCAGAATTGTTTCATCGCATAAGCAGCTTACAAACTTTTCGCATATATCGTCTCCTTTGCGTATAATTGTTCTCAGCAAGCAGTCTAACTTGTCATTGTCAGTTGTTGCAGTGATAGCCGGTAGGAGCTCGTGAAAATTCAACACATCCCTAAATATCAAGTCTTCTAGTTTTCCTATAACCTCTAGCAAACGTTTTTTTCACAAAGGTATACGATGATCGTATTATGTCAATCCAGTCATCTGCAAGTAAAAGTGTTTTTACTGTAGACAAAACTTAAATTTTTAACCCATATCTAACGTTGTACCACTGATTATAGTCGAATTAGATGAGAACGGGTAAAGGTCAAAGGTAAAATACTGCTTAGAACCTACTTTACATGACTGAGAACATTGTACAATACGGCCCTCAAAAGAGGGGGATATCCCAAATTGTCAACCTTGCTAACCGTTATTTCCTGGACGGTACAATTTGTCGAGGTTATTCACCGGACCGATTAAAACGAAAAAATTATACTATGAGGTATGATAACATGCATTATTTGCTTTAAAAGTCACGATTTTACATCGGAAAACAAACTTATGAATGATATTTATTTGAAAACTTGTACAAATATGTAATTTGTTTATCCCGCCATATCGTTATGCGTGTGTTGTAAGTCGGAGGATGCCTGTGACCCCCGCCCTCTGTATCTTACTTTTTCTGTCCACTAGATTTAATGTTGCCAGATTATTAAATGAATAGGGACCAATCAGTATCCCTCCAATAAGAGACCTAATTCTACAATCTAAGTTAAATAAACATCTTGTAGATACTTTCCATTTATATAATTAAAATTTAATACTTAATTAAAAGTATAAAAACTGATGAAAAAATATAATGTAGTTTCAATTATGATTTGCTTATACATATATCACCTGTTATTCTACTGGAAGCTCGTCTACCACCATCTGAAAACATATAAATGAATTTAAAACGAGATTTAAACCGAATATACCGAATGATCAATACCCTTATTTGAAGTTAACGCGCAAGAAAATGAACACAAAAATGTGGTTGAGATATGTTTTAACATTTTCACATCAACTTCCGGATAGAGGATAAGTAGTAATCTGTAGAACCCTGAGACTATTAATACACATTTGTAATAGTATTCTTACTATAAACGTACCATCGACATTACTATCTCCCATCGAGGTCTTTAATAAGTCTGTAACCAATTTCAGGCCTATAACTCTTGTGAAATGTCTAACAATTCTTATCATTCTGAAAAATATAAAAATTCACTTTTTTTTGTATCATCTACCTATCGTTTAAGTCGTTAAAAACTTCATGTTGTAAATCGACAATAATACCACGAGAACTGAATATTAAAGTCATATGATCCTTCAAATTCAACAAAAAAAAAGATAAAATGTTTCATATACTTAAATTGCTATGTTTTACTATACAAAAAAGTGTACTTTTGTTAGTCTTGTATCATTTTTAATTTTAGTTTTTTGTGTATAATTTGGAGTTTAGTATGACGTCCATTATCACTGAACTAGTATACATATTTGTTTAGGAGCCAGCTGAAGGACGCCTCCGGGTGCGGGAGTTTCTCGCTGCATTGAAGACCCATTGGTGGCCTTCGGCTGTTGTCTGCTCTATGGTCGGGTTGTTGTCTCTTTGACACATTCTCCATTTCCATTCTCAATTTAAAAAAAAAACTTTCTTTTAAAAGAAAATTCTGAATTTGATCAAGATCTTCGGAAATGTTGCTTTTGAATTTTGGTAACCAGTACTCAAATTCGCCGACAGCTTTCCCGTATTCAGTGATATAAACAACAAAACCTTTCTTAGGAAATCAGAAAATCGCACAGCACGAGTGCAAAAGGAAACCCGTGATAAAAGAAAAGATGTGGAAGAAATAAATGGTTAATCGATTCTAAAAGAAATCTTTCCAGAACATCAAAATCTTTCAACTTCTGTTATAAACAGTCTAATAAGAAAGAAAAAAAAACGGGAAAGCAAAGAAAATATGAAAAACCGACCTAAACATCGCTCTATCATCTCACTTATTTTTCATGTGCTCCATGCTTCCGTGTTGGTTGTTTATCAATTATCACATGATAGTATGAGGACGAAGTTCTAGATAACAAAAGAAAAATCAATAAACTAATGAATCGAAAATCTTTCAATTAATGTTTTCAGATTTTTGCATTTGCAATTCTACACTGTACATATACCTGACGCCTGACGCGTCCGGACGCGTTCAAAATTTGTACACCGAATGTTCAATATTTTAACGTCATATGTTCATGCTTAGAGACGTGTTCAAAGTTTTAACGTTTGTGTTAAAAATATTAACATGTGTGTTCAGACGCAGTGAACACCGGTGTTCAAATTCTGATCTAAAAAAGAAGATAGTCGTTTGTCCGATTTGCTATCCTTCCAATTGGCAAATTCAAAAAGAAATTCTTTAAAAAATATGAATGTATACGCAGGATGATGATCTTGTGAATTTTTGGCTAATATTTTAGTAATTGTGAAATATTAAACTTCCAAGCTGGCATATATGTATAGTTTATGAATTTATTTTATTATTTATTTATATATACTAGTTTTACTTATAAGTGACATAATTATGCATATCAATGAGGCCTGTTATGATAATATCGTAATAAAAATATGTCGATGTTTATCTTATTTCATGATCAGTTCATTTTATTAACATTACATGTTCAATCAGTGTTCAAATCGCTCGAAATTTTGAACACCTCGTGTTAAAAAAAATATACCAGGATACCAAATACCGGAAACAGATATCGGCTGGCGATTTAGGCGGTTAAACGAAGAATGGATACACATAAGAAAGAGAACTGGAGAAGGGACTTCTATCCCATATGAACACGAAAGAAGTAAGTAACAAGTTAGAATAATCTCCATAGGTATTTCGATGGCTTCCTTGTTATTTTTTCATGCCAGATATATATTTGTCAAATATTCATAACTGTTATATCCAAATTTTCAATATTCAACGTAAAAGACGAATTAAAAAACGGGCTTTATATATAAACGTAAATAACTGTCAGCTTTGTTCTGATGATTTCCTAAACTGATGAATAAACAGTCTGTCTGTTATACAGAATAAATGATGATTTTCGACATCCACATACATTAGCTGAACACTAAGTGTTAAGAATTCTAACATCAAGTGTTAAAAAATGAAACACAAAGGCATTAAAAACTGAACACCACACATTCAATTGATGAACACTAAGTGTTAAGAACTCTAACATCAAGTGTTCAAAAATGAAACACAAAGGCATTAAAACTGAACACCACACATTCAATTGATGAACACTAAGTGTTAAGAAATCTAACATCAAGTGTTCAAAAATGAAACACAAAGGCATTAAAAACTGAACACCACACATTCAATTGATGAACACTAGTGCAAACATTTGGAACACCATTTTTGACTTAGAAAATGCATTTATTTTTTTATTTGCAGGAATCGTTAGATTAAAATGTTTGAATTAGGAACCGGTAGCCAATAATCCCAAAAAGGTCATTTCTGCATGCTATAAAGTGGTGGAAAAAAGAAAGATGTCGAAAAAAGGTATGACAATAAATGTATATTAATAGCTTATGTGGGTGTATCATTTCTATCTGTTCACCTTAGGTCAAGAAATCGACTTTTGTAATTTATAATGTCAAAACTTGCATTTCATTGCTAGAGATTATCAATTTGTACACTAGTATATATCGACATTAAAGCATAACAAGCATTGCATAATTTGATGCTTTATGAAAAACTCTCTTCTATTAATTTTTAATTTTATTTTGCAGGATATATAGGCTCATAGACATTCATTGTTGTGGAGGATTTTGACATTGGAAGTTGATAACAACACATAAAATGCCACCCAGTTGATAGCTTTAAGTAAAGATGCACTGAAAAGTGGAGCGTACATTGTATGTGATCGTACAAGAACTGTTTGAATTTGCAAACTTTTAAACTTTCATTGTGACAAATATCTATATCATAAACTATCTAATTATCACATTGACATGCTTTTTTTGGTTAGGATACAAATGATGTTGCAACTATCTAGTCATGTAGGGGAAAATCATTATTTGTGATATATATTAAGTCAGTTTAAAAACATTATGTATGTGATTTCACTGACTGTTACTTGTGATATCATAAGGTATCTGGTGTACTTTTCTTACATATAATATGCTCATTTGATTACATAAAGAATTACTTGTTAAAATATTTTTTATTGTTATATTTTGCCTGATTGAATATAGTTTTTATAACAGTTTATTTAAGTTGAGTACTTATGGAAAATTATGTACGCTTGAAAATAGAACATGTTCCACATTTGAACACCATCACTTTGAACACTTATGTCAACTGTTCTGAAAGTTAACGTCTGGTGTTCTGAATCTTAACACTTTGGCTTTAAACATGTTTTATGTGTTCAAAAAGTGTTACATGGCTGTTGAACGCGTCGACGTATTAAGATTTTGAACATTCGGACACGTTAAATCGTTGAATACTAAGTGTTAAGAACTCTAACATCAAGTGTTCAAAAATGAAACACAAAGGCATTAAAAACTGAACACCACACATTCAATTGATGAACACTAGTGTAAACATTTGGAACACCATTACACGTTCAAAAGTGTAACAAAAAAGCGTTCAAGCAGTGTTCTATTTATTAACACTTAGATTTACAGTGTATCCGGTGACGTTTCTTTGCAAAAAAAAATAAGGACAGGCCATCATATGATTTCCCGCAAATTTGTTGTATCTGACTATCAAAAGAATATTCATTAACAGCTAGACAATGAAAATAAATCCGTGGCTTATTATTCACAGTAGACATTGAATGTTTTAATTGTGTATTGCGTTGATATTTGAATGAAACTCAATAAATTATTCAAATTGGTACCGTTTTCTTATGCTGTAAGGGATCGCTGTCATTATTGATCAATTTGCCTTTTTTTTTACATTGACCCAGATCATTCCCTTACCAACTTACCAACTAAAAAAATGTCAGATGCTTTGTATCAACACTGTTAGTGTAATGTTCTTGTTAACATTAAAGAAATGTCTTGTGTTTTTTAACTTTGATATGTTAAACAATTGTAAATTTAAATTTCCCATACATGTTTATCTGTTTATTCGTTTTATCTTATAGAATGAAAAAAGAAAGGCGGAAGATACCAAAGGGATGTTCAAACTCATACGTCGATGAAAAACTGACAAAGTCATGGCAAAAAAAAAGAAGAAAAACGACCAAAAGACAAACAACAGTATACAAAACACTATAGCATAAGCTCAAGACTGATAATCACAAATCCCACCATAAGACGTGGTGATCTCGGTTGCCCCGAGAAGGTACATGTAACTGCTGCAAATGTGACACCTGTCGTCTTACTCCTATAAAATACGATGACAAGTTATATCAAATGATTAGCACATTGGTACTTAATTGATTGTTATCGAACCCTAAGACATCTCAATCGGACATGTAACTTTTCTAACCCTGAAACTTAACCGAACGTGAAATTGTGATATTGAATCAAGTTTTTCATGACAAAGGATGGACAAAACTGTTACGTGTATAAACAATACAGACAATGAAAAGTACAAATACTTAAAACTTAAGTAAGAGCAACACAAACTACTTTTAAACAAAGCTAGAGGTGATCTAAGGTGTTCCAGAAGGGTACGCAGACCCTGTTCTACGTGTATGACTCGGTGTCAAATTCGAGGAAAAAGGCAACAATTTGAACAAATCCGTCGTCAACTGTGAAACAGAGATTCCAAAACGGTCAATCAACTGGAGATGGAATTCGTAATATTTTTTTGGGTGAATGACTTCAACTTCACAACTTGAACATTTTGATTTTAAGATTAAATGTTACCTGAATCAAACTGTTGCGCGCGTTTCTTTGTTTTCATCGATAATGACTTCATAAAGATAATGCATAACAATATGATCAACATCGGGGCGATTTCGTATTTTAGCTCATTTAGCTCGGTTATTTTATTGTTTAGGCCTATAAAATGATTTCGTTAGTAATACGAATCAAAGTTTTTTCATAAATTGAGTTTTGACAAAAAAATGAGAACTACTGTTTTACATGGATAGTTAATATAATTCGTCCTCTTTCACCTGCCTCATATTATTTAATCGATGTTTATCCTTTTTATGAATATCAGGGTATGATACCAAATACAGTGTTAAAAAAATTATTAGTTGCAAAGCAAAATTAGTCCAACAATATATACGAATACACAAACTATTTTTTGTTGCTAAGTTTGATATCCCTGATATATTTGGAAATTAAAATAGGTACCATCATTTGCGCTTCTTGGCATTTGTTTTCACAAATAACAACTTTGGACGACTTTGATTGAACAAAATCAGACCTAAAACTAGGGGTCCGGCAAATATTCTGTAACTTCTTTATTAAGAATCAAAGACAGGGTTTCTATCTTCATGGCAATGCTTTTAAGAACAGACAGAATAAGTTTTTCTTTGTCCGAAACCCCCTTGTCAATGAGCCTTAAAGCAAAACATGTTTGTAGTTCTGAAGCGTGCTTTCACTTGTTTTATAATTTTGATTTACTTGTAGGTTTAAAATCCTATTTACGATCTCCACCTCAAACAACAACTGCCTAATTTTCTTGCTTGCATTTTCTTCATAAGCACACAATTCTTTTACTATATTTTCTTGAACTTTGTCTTAGTGATCATTGTTTATTTACCGGTTTGGTTACCATCATGTGCAATCTTTTCTTTGCGGTCATAACGAATTCTTTGTACACTTTCCAATATATCGGCCAGAATTTGTTCTAATTCAAGAATTGCATTCGATGACTTGATATTTCTCACTAGGTCATCAATTGCCTTAGATCGTTACATTCATTATGTGTTGCTATGACGAACCTAAGAACAATCATGCTTCTTGCAAAATGTTTGATACTGTTCTTTGTGTTTTAAAGATGTTTGCGTGATTTTTAATACTTTTTTTTCGGAAGCTTCTGGTAATCTGTGACAAAGATAAAGCTATGGTTTCATGATGATTTTACGCACCACTACACTCGTCACAAAGCCCGTCGTCATATTCCGAACACCATACCACTGACGATTGTTTTATGTTTTATGTTTCGGAAATCACAAATGCCACAAACTGTCCAATCATGAGCCATACTATAAATTTTATTTCAATTTTAAATAACTGTGCCTCAATGACATTAATGATCTTTTTACAACACAAGATGCGCATTTCGAAGGTTTATGCATATTCAGCGATGATCCAGGCCAAAAAAATTCGAAAACCAAAATACAAATTCAAAAGTAGAAGTGCTCATAATATTAAAAAAAATCGATATTATTGCAAAACCGGAAAAAAACATACTTGACATGAACATTTTGTACTTTTGTTGCTATGGTTTTTGAATGGTACTGAACAATTGACACAATCTTCTCTTCAAGCATTTTCTTTTGGTAGAACAGATTTGAAAAAATAAGATGATTCCACGGGAGCAATCGCAAATTTTAAGGCGTATTTCCTGCTTTATCAGTGAATTCTTTAAATTACTATCCTTATTTTAAGCAGTAATCGCTATAATAGCCTTGCAATTGTAAACTGTAGTAAAAATCAAAAATCATTCAAATGACAATGCTTAAGAGAGTTATCCATTATAATTAATGAACAGAACATCTTTATGTCGAATATATAATTTAAACTATTTGTCAGCATCTGTTGAAATGTAAGAATAGGTGTACAAAAATAGTTGGAATTTATTTATATCTATCTTTTATAAAATTAAAAAATGACAACCGAGTTCTTAGTTGTTTGTTTTTGTGCAATTTTTAAAGAGATCTTGGGAAACATTTGAATATGGACATTTTCTGTCACGGTATCGATAATTCTGGCACATTTACATGGGCAGGTCTGGTATGCGCAAGCATAACCAGTAACTCCTGAATCGAGACTAGTACAGTTTTCTTGAAATAGAGTCACGAGAGTGCAATTATGCCGGTGTCCATTTCAACACAAAGTTTATCTGCATAATCAGCTCGAGAAAAGAATAAATATACTGAGAACTAGAGAATTTATTAAAGTAAGAAACCAAATGTTGCAATTTTTAAAAACCCGGAACGTTTAATTGAGGAAAATATTATCTTACTTTGGTTGATGAAACAGGCTGCATGGCAGTGCATGCTGTGTGCATAACAATTATTAAATCGCCAGATTGCTAATAATTACTATCGCATGAAATCATACAAGTTTTAATTGCTTTTTCATTCGTTGGACGTATCTGGAAACATAATTTTATTCTCTATAGCGAAAGCAATATATACTGCAGTTTGAAACAAACGGAATCAATTTATTGTGACATATATCTAAAGTTTAATCGTCATCAGATACCGTCTGAATCAAAAGTCAAAGATATAAAGCTTTTGACATAATAAAAGCAAAAAAAGGCCTTAAACGGAATATAAAACAATCACGAAAGTTAGAATACCCGAGTTTTGGTACAATTACATATTTTTAACTAAAAATAGATATACGATTCATTGAAATTACACCAGTATCAAAAATATTTATATACAGAAATTGCAAGTACTATTGAAACGGTTATCATCAAAATTATAATTACAAAACACTATACTATAGACTTATTCGATGTTTAAACACGTGTATGTGTGTGAAACAAATGTCATTAACTATCTCTGACAAGCTTCAACTTGCCTTCAGGCTTGTATTCGAATTCAGCAGGTAAAAACAGAGACAAGGACATGCACGGCCGATTAACATCAGCGATTGTAAGTTGCTCGATCATTCGTCAGCGCATGAAAATAACTTCTAAGGAAACGGTTATGACTAAGGTGTGAACAACGGTGTCTGCTGAATATGTGTAATGGGAAAAGATCTTAATATAGATGAAATACAATGCATTTTTGAAATTGTGTATCTCATGTATACTTCATGATTATGATCGTGTAAAATTCTTTTTTTTTCTTGTTCCTTAAGTAAAGATTAATTTTAGTCAGTATTTACAGATGAAAACCATAACAACTTTCCATATATAGGGAAAAGTCCATATTCCCCAATGGAGTATATAAAAATTTAAAAAAAACTGTTAAAAAATCTTAAATCTCATAAAACCGCTGTTCATGATTCAATACTAGTTTTAATACTGAAAGATGCATTAATCCAACTTGCATCCCAGAACACAGTCACACAAGGATGAAATGACGCACGTATAATATCGCTTTTTAAACAAGACGAAAGGCATTTCGCCTCTTATTACAGACATGTGTCGCTTACCCCTAGCAGTGTCCTAGATTAGAGAAGTGTTTGTCCCCATCAAACAGATTTTATCCCGCCACATTCAGTTTGTGCCTGTCACTAGTCGGGAGCCTGTAATTTATTGGTTGTCGCTTGTTGCTATATTTTGTATTTTGCATTTGTCATATTTCTTGGCCTTTTATAGCTTGTTATATGCGGTATGGGTTTTGTTCATTATTGAAGAGGGAATGGCATCCTATAGTTGCTAACTTCTAAGTCATTTTTGGTATCTGGTGGTTTTCTCATTGGCAGTCATACCACAATCTTTTTACTTTTATACCTAGCAATCAAACGCACTTCCCGAAATATTTTATTAACTATATGCCAAAATGTTAATGATCAAAGATCATTCTTAAATACATTATCATTCATCTCAGATTAAGTAGTTGATTCATGGAAATATCATATTGTCAATACACTACTTCCATATTTGAATGATAACAATGCATGGATGTTTCATAAGAATCCGTACTTTTCATTGGCTGGCAACAATCGCGAGGCAAAAAAGCTACATACATCATAGCACGTGATTCTCATGACAACGTCACAACAATGAATGGAAAAACAAAATAAAAATAAGATATAACTAGTTATTTCATGGTTGTACCATAAAAATGAAATTATAAGAATTGAATGCATCTTTTTGTAATTTTATAGGCCTTTGTAAAAGGGTTAATAATCGTTCGCAGATCATTTAGTATGAAGCGTTTCCGCGTTCCATACGTCAAATGTTCTTCGATCAACGTTTTTACACCCAAATAAAATTTATAAAAGAAGCATTCAATTCTTAAATATTAAACAGATTGAAAACATTGAAACTAGTTTGAAAGCATCGACTAATTAGAAGGTAAATAAATAATTAGTTTAAGGTTTGCCTTTGGTGTATTGCGATATAATTTTGTAAAATTTTAAATACTGATCTGCTTCTACAGATTAATACGTATATCACATGTTTCGTAAATATCGACACTTGAAAGTAAATCCACCTGAAATTAAATCCAATTTCCATTGTGCAATATCTATAGATTATCGATGGTTTTTTAAACGACAGGGTGTTTCTCAGCTACAATCTCATCGAAGGGCGAAAACCCTGATATGAGATGTGGCCGAAAAACATGCTCGAGTTTGAAAGACCATTACAGTCGGAAAGCTGACCCCGGTTTGACCCCATTTCTTACAACAACATGGAAGTCATGTGACTACCATATTTGGACATTTTTGGGGTCATTTTTTTCTTCAACTGAAACGACTCTGTTTCCTCCAAAAAGTCATATCAAATGAAACCAAAGCATGCTGTACGTTACAAATGCCAAATGTGTATACTTTTTAAAAGTTCTCACATAAAAATTGTTTTGATTAAACGTACTGAATTAGAATACGAAGCCTTCAAACCAAAGGTCGTCACTCGTCGCGTCAAGTTTTTTCAACACATCAGTTGAAATTTCTTTCTTAACTTCTGGAGAACCTATGCTGGATTTGAAATATGTGATGAGGCTTTTTATAAACTGGTCCGTGTCAAATTTGTGCCACTTAATACGCTGTAATACGCAAATGTGCCACTTCGATGTGTCGATATTTCTGACGAAGCGGTGCCGATGGTAATTTACGAGTTTCGTCCCTTTGTTTACACTTTTCACGAACAAACTTATAGGTACTATCAAGCACCATATGCTGTTATTTACAACTTATACAAGTGGATGTTATAAAAATAATTTCTCATCTTTTTTACTTAATATATTTTGATTTTAAAGACATATGTAAAACAATTAGGTAAACACATTTTATCATTTTTACAACAATTTCAGAACTGAAATAGGGCTTTAATATTACAGTACAGTAAAAAGTAAAATCACAAAAATACTGAACTCCGAGGAAAATTCAATCGGAAAGTCCCTAATCACATGGCAAAATCAAATGACAAAACACATCAAACGAATGGACAACAACTGTCATATTCCTGACTTGGTACAGGCATTTTCAAATGTAGAAAATGGTGGATCGAACCTGGTTTTATAGCGCTAAACTCTCACTTGTACGACAGTCTTATCAAATTCCGTTATATTTACAACGATGCGTGAACATAACAGACATTATAAATAAAATAGTCAAAATATGTTACTCCGTGCCATAATATATTATTCTAAGAGTAACTTTAATACTTATATTTTGGTTAATATTTTTACTGCTTTAACCAAATTATATAAACACAGAAATAAATGTCTACTACATAAGGACAGGGGGTAGCCAAAATATGCTTGAATACTTGACCTAGACAGGGTTAAAATGATCACAAGCAGGAATTCCTTTTTAATACTGATGCCTGATCCTACCTTTTTCCTATAGGATATACATTTAAAAGAGATAATAATCAAAGTATTCTCAATGTAAATTCTTCATAATTTGAAATAAAAGGAAATTGGTTTGCAATCCTTATATGATTAAACTAAATATAACAATAAATGTTGTCTCACTGATTCCATGCATGCAAGTTCTACTGAATGGACTCAAATTATAAAAAAGCCTAAACCAATGGATTTAAATGGTTTATAATCATGAACTTGCCAATAAATAAGAACGAGAAAGATTCGATTTCATATTTTCCTTCTTGTATTTAAACAAAATAAATAACTAAAAACTATGCATATTAAAAGTCGTCATAGCAGTTTCTGAGTGCTAAGTAAACAATTATGTTTTAGATCACAAGTCATGAGTAAGTCACACTTCATGTAAGTATGAAAATGCTTTGAATAAGAATGATTAAAATGCAAGTCTGAAAGAGATTGTTTTAAGTTCAAAGGACAACCCTTTTGCAGGATTCCCAACAATAAATGAATTTTTTTTAATCATCTTAAGGTGGAACACAGACAGTATAAAATTTCCTTACCTTATTGTTTTAGTTAACGTCAAAAAATTTACTTAAAGAGAAAAATTAATCCAGTCAAATTTACAGCTGAACTCGCCATTGCTTTTTTAAACAAACACACTAAATGACACTAAATGTGTGTACATTCTGTTCAGATGCATGTTGACATCGATGTGTGAAACCAAAAAACTACAATGTCAAAAAATGTCTTTCTTTTGGAATTTATTTCAAACGGGGTTTCCTAAGGGGTGACAGAACGTTAGACTTGATTTTATTTTTTAACTTTGAGATACGTATTATTAATTTGTTTTATAGTATAGATCTATATATAATCTTTGTTTATCTGTGAAAAAAAGAAGAAAAAATAACAGACAATTTCGAATAATTTATTAACGTAGGGCCAATTTAGGTATTATTTTCTTTAATAATAAGACACATGCTTAATATATAGAAAGAAATCTATTTCTGACCCCAATGGCATGTTAGAAATAGAAAAAAAAAAAAAAAAATCCAAATTGCGGCCAAAATGTTTTTCCGCGAAATTAACGCAATTTCAGAATGGCGGGCTTTAATATCAGTCCAATTGTTGTCTTAAGAAAGTAGCAACAACGGTCGTTTCTAAGGGCTTGCTTTCCGACTGATTAATTTTCTGTTTATCGCTAGTTTGCCTATGACGTCGTTAACTTTTACATTGACAACGGCACGTGCGCTCTTAGTTTCTGACGATATTTTTCTATCTCAAGCGAGTAGCATGATATGAAAAATTATAAAAAAAAAAGATCAAAGGAAAAATACACAAAGTAGAGTGAGAGACCCATATTCGTCGCATAATAGGGATCATTCGTAATATTTCTTCCTGTAGACGTCGCTGGTGTTCCATAAGTGGTTGTCGGAAACGTTTTAATCACTTTGACGCTTGAATCGCATTACGTTGCACATGTTTTATTACATTAGTAACCACAATCGACACTCGCTAATTTCACCAAACTAAGCTTCAAAATTGTTGTGTCCCCGGCTGCAATTATTCTGAAGGGGACCACAGAATCCCAAAAGACCATGAAATTCTTTTAAAATGGAGAGAAGGCATCAAGAGAGTTGATCCACCCATCAAAAATATCTAGGGAAACCCGGCGGAAACTATTCGACCAAGTTTGCCATAACCAGCTGGTAACCATGTCATGCCAGGAGATTATCTAACAACAGGATTAGGTTATTATGTATTTATATTTTTCTTATATTTAGTACAGTATTTAACCTCTTTGTTTTATTTTTTCTCGATTAAACAGCCCAATGATTTGACAGGTTATTATTTATTATAATAGGGGGATGACACAGGGATGTATTTTATTCTTCAAATATACCCTAACACTTTGTAAGTTTTTTTCTAGTCTTCACATTTTTTCACCCTTTTACCTTTGTTTGCATTGTAAATAAGAAATAATAATTATGTTGTGCACTTAATTAAGCAAGTGAAATATATTTCCATGACAAAAAAATGCTTGAAAGGAAGAGAACTACATGTATTGGGAAATATGACAATCCCTATATTGCATTCTAAAAAAAAAATGGTATATATGAGCATATTTTTTCTATTTGTTTGTCGCAATAAAGTCTGAATTTTTATAAGGACTTTACATTAAACTTTTGGCAAAAGCTGTCAGAACAATTTTTTTTAATTCATCAAAGTTGGAAATCAAGAGTATTTTTGTGAGAGAAAAACATCACACACATCCCTGCATAAGCCATTAAACGCTTGTCCTTTATGAATGATAAGAAAAATTTCTGAACCTGCAGTTTATTAAATAACATGATGCTTTGTGTTTTCCTGTTTTGATATTTCAGAAGCCATCATGGATAACAGACTTTTTACCCAACCATGAAGCGATGTATGGGATACATCTTTATGTTTGAAATGAATTCATGGTTAAAATCCAAGTGGCTGCAAGTGCGAGGATCAATACTTCTGTCAGAACCAGATGTAAAAAAAAATTTGACAAAGGTGACAACAAATGGCAAATAGTGGAATTATGGAACAGGATTTATTTACTAGCCAAGACAGTTCCTTATATTAACACACAAACTTTTCTGAAAGGGAAATTCCAACTAGATCAGAAGAAAGTAGTTTGTGATAGAAAAGTGTCGTCCAACCGAATTCACATTAAAAGAGTCCTTGTATTGTGTAAAAGTTACACAAGGGTAAAATGTAATGCCCCTCCTCCGCTGTGGCAGGGGAATAAAAAATCTGAAACATGTAATTCCACGTGGAAACTTCTAACTCAACTTGGTTCAAGAATTATCTGTGTTTGCTGTGTTCTTTCTAATTTCATAAAAATACATTGTAAATAAATATGCATAAAAGATGAAATGGATTTACATGCAATTGATTTTATTATTTGTTCTAATGGGCTGCTGTTTCACCACTGCTTTCCCAGTTAGCACAAAAAAAAAATAGAAAAATGTTGAAAAAATATTGTAGCAAAATATCAAAATCTTGCAAAAATGTATGGCGTTAAAAATATTTTCAAAACATTTTCATGATACTTTTAAAACATCATTAAAATGTTACTGAATTTTTACGACAATGTTTGTAAAATGTCTTTTAAATGATTTGAATGTGTTTGTTAATCAAATATCCCTGAAACATTTTTAAAACATATAAAAATTCATTTCTTCAGGATAAAATGTTTTGAAAAAGTTCAAAAAATATTTTTTAACAAAATGTTTTTAAAATCTTCATATTCTCAAAAAATCATTTAAATGTTATACGAAATATCATTATAAAAATGTTTTCTAACATAATCTTTCAAGTCTTTTTATAAAATATTCAGAAACATATAAACAATGTTTAATATCAGAGACAGATTTAGGAGTGGGGTGCCTGGGTCCCCCCTTTATGGCCCTTATGGAGCTACATTTATGGTTAATCCAGATTTTTTTATTACTCTCAAAACTTTGTCTAGTTTGGGGCCTGATGACCCCTTTTTATGCCCCCGCAACTGAAAGTTGGGGGGCATATTATTTTACCCCTGTCTGTCCTTCTGTCTGTCCGTCCGTCCCATTATGGGTATATAGTTATTCAGCACAACTCCTCCTACAGTTAGAATCCTAGGAAGTTTTCACTTTGCTGTCTATTTGTACATATATTGAAGATGTGCATGTGGTTAGGGTTTTGATTTTTATTAATATTTGCCCTTTTGGTAGATAGTTGAACTTTGTCATTTTTGGGGTATAAGCGGTTAAATGTTATAGTTATTTTAAAATAACACTTTGCATCTACGGGGGCATCAATTGTGTCTCCTAGACACAATTATATCTCAAAGAAAGTCCTACATTGACTTTGTTTTAATACAGTTACTTCAGAGTGGAGTGGGGGGGATCACTTTATCTAGATTCAAAATCCTGGATCCACATTTGAGAAAACAACTGCCGTCATACTGATCTTTACCCCACATCTCCTTTTACTTTGTCTGCATGCTGTTGATGCCAGCTTAATCTACATATATTTTGTCTTTTTTTGTCGGGTTGATGTCTCATTGACAAACCCATATATTTCCTGTCTTAGATATCAATTTTATTGAATAGTCCATTTTTTTGTATTTTGCACTGAACACATATGAAAAAGAAGATGTGGTATGATTGCTAATGAGACAACTCTCCACAAGAGACCAAATGACACAGAAATAATTACAACTATAGGTCACCGTACAGCCTTCAACAATGAACAAAGCCCATACCGCATAATTTGTTTCACTTACATAGAGGTATTAATTTTTATACGACCGCAAAATGTTTTTTGGGATCGTATAATGGTATGATGTCGTCGTCGTCTGCGTCGTCATCCGAAGACACATTGGTTTCCGGAAAATAACTTTAGTTTTAAGTAAATGGATCTTTATGAAATTTTTTAAGAAGGTTCAATACAACAAAAGGAAGGTTAGGATTGATTTTGGGGATGATGGTCCCAACCGTTTAGGAATTACGGGCCCAAAACAAGGATTTTTCTAGTTTCAGGATAATAACTTGTGTATAAGTATTTCGATTGCTCTGAAATTGTACCACAATGTTTAATACCACAAGTAGAAGGTTGGGATTCATTTTAGGGGTTATAGCGCCAACAGTTTAGGAATTAAGGGCCAAAAAGGGGCCAAAAACAAGCATTTTTCTAGTTTCCAGACAATAACTTGTGTGTAAGTATGGATCTCTCTGACATTGTACCACAAGGTTCCATATAAGAAAGGGAAGGCTGGGATTGAGTTTGGGGTTAATTGCCCCAAACATATAGGAATTAGGGGCCAAAAACGCATTTTTCTAGTTTCCAGACAATAACTTGTGTGTAAGTGTATGGATCTCTCTGAAATTGTACTACAAGGTTCCATACTACAAAGGAAAGGCTGGGATTGAGTTTTGGGGTTATTGCTCCAAGGGGGGTTTCAAAAACTGGGGGGGGGGGGGAATTTTTTTCAAAAATTTTGTTCACAATAAATTTTTAACATTTTTAAAATTTCGAATTTTTGAAAAATTTCAAGAAGAAATCTTCAATTGCACAGTATTGCGCAATGGATTTATAAGATCTTTGACCACATTTATTTTGTGTCAGAAACCTATATTATGTAAAAAATTTGATTACAATCCAAATTCAGGCAGTATCAAGCTTGAATATTGTGTCCAAATTTGTCCCAACTGTTCAGGGTTCGACCTCTGCGGTCGTATCAGGCTGCGCTCAGCAAAGCATTTTTTTTCAGATTATAAATATCCTCATGCATTTCATTTGGTCCAGCATTGAACAAATTTTTTCTTAGAAGTGTTTTTTTATCTTTTGTTTGATCATGTGTAGCATCTGTCATTTTCTGTCTGAACAGCTTTTCGATGGTTTTCTTTGCTATCTTGGTCAACAATACACAAGATAACAACAATAAGAAATGCAAAAAAAATATATTATTTTGTCATTTCACTGTTCTTTTTCAATTTTTCTTTTGTTCCATTCTTTTTATTTCTCTTGACTTCTGCTGGCTTCTGTAAAGAAAATGTTAACAAATTAGTCCTGTTGTTTAGTGAGTAAACTAGTGGAGATAATTTAAATTTCATCAAATTACACGAGAAAATTTTATTTTAATCCAGTCTGGTTTCATAAAAATTTATATTGAAAAGCGACATCTAATCAGTGTGGCTGGATTCGGAAGATATACACGTACATCTGTGGAGTTTCAGGTGTATTATTATCATACGAGTCTGTAACGGTAGAGTTCACCAGTACTAAAATAAAACTGTACAATACCATTTTCCCAACAGAGATTAGGACCTGTAACCTTTACTTGGTCTTACAAAAAATCAACTCTCTTAATGGTAATTGTATATTTTAACACAAATACATTTTTGTGATATAGATTGAGGCTATAAAAGGATAAATACCTTCACACAATCTGCTCCTCCAGAATGTTTTGAATCTAAGCTTATAAATTTTGGCTCTTCTAATTGATTCTACAAAAGATAAAAAAAAGTCAAAATGTTAAATAAAATACAGTCAAGAAAAAATCACATTGTACTAGTCAGCTACAAAGGTCACAACATTCAAAAATGAAAGAAAATTCAAACTAGAAAACTAATGGCTTGATTTTAAATTATAAAATAAGACAATAAAAAAACAAATATATATGTATATATATCAGAAATTAACCAACTATAACTACTAAATTAAAGGCTCCTGACTAGGATTGACACATTAACAATTATCTATACTAACTTACAAAAAATGTATCTGGCCTGGCCTTGAAGGGCTAGCGATTAATCACAGGCACTTGTCTCAGAAAAAAAATTCCTATAACACGTGTTATATTAAGGTATATAGGAAATTTTTTTCTGAGACAAGTGCCTGTGCGATTAATCATGAAAACTGTATAATGAATATATTGTCTTTCATGGTTACATGTACAAATATCTACCAGTAGAAAATGTCTGCAATATTTCACTATTTTATATTACTTTACTAACTAATACATTGTTGATGAGGCTGAAAACAGCATACCTAATATATGCTATGTCTTGCTTTTGGACTCTGTCAAGGCAAGACAAAAAGGAAAGAAATCAATGATTCAAGTTCAAATATATTGATTGATTGTTGGAATCTTAATGTCCAGTGACAAATATTTAATGCATGTTCCAGCCAAAGTTTAATTAAACAAGCTAAGGAATGGTTTGAATTTTTTTAAAACATGTAGGTAAAGATTTTTTTAAAGTACTATTACATAGATTAAATTCTGCTTGCCATGAAATATTTGAAAAACACGATATCATGTGGATTTAATGGTATAACTAATGAAATTTTGAAAAAATTTTGTATGCTGATTGTTGGGCATGATATGTTTATATAATTATAAAACACTACTTTTTTCTTAAAAATTAATAAAATTTTCTCTCTAGCAAGAAGATCTTATTGGAGAGAAAATTTATTTAACCCATATTCAAAGGAAGATGTTTTAATAGGCTTAGCCCTTCAAACAACAGAGGTATAACCCTTTTTACTAGTTTAGGAACATTTTTTTTCTAGAGTATAATAGTTTAGAAAACTATTTAGAATCTTATAAGATTATCTGCCAAGAACAGATAGGATTCAAAAAGGACGTAGAACTACATGTATAGGGACCACATTTCTAAGTTTAAAAAATATTTAGTTGGGTTAGTTTTCATAATTATGTTCTAATCAATTTTGCAGAATTTGAAATTATTCCATATTTAAATAATTCCTTGTTTGAACTTGAATTGCAAATAAAACTTCATTATAGATGTACATATCTTTTAAAATTTCCAAAAATGGCCCCATCATGTTATATGTAAAAAGTTTGCAGAGAAGGGCCTTTATATTTTTTTACAGTGTCTTTTTTTTTAAGTTGATGAAGCTGAGACATATTAAAAGATTTAAAGCTTAAAAATGTAGAATCATGTCTTGTTTAAAAGTGGTATTGGGAGGATTTAATACTTTCCTTGTGTAATTGTCCCATTTTCAAAAGTAATAAATTGTTTATATATAACTGGGACTAATAGACTATTAGTATAATAGTCCAATTATATATATAACAAGTTAAATTTAATTTTCCCTTGCCCAGTCTGCATGGTCTGTATCACATTTCATGGCCAACAGATAATATCTGTATAAGAACCCCTATTTTTAATTATTATTATACAAAATCATTTAAATGTATCATAGAAAGTTTAATTATATATTCATGACTATTTATATGTTCAGTGGGGTTTTTATTTTGTTTTTTTTCTAACTTGGGGTACATTGTATTATATGTCTCTGGTATTTCACACTAAATATTTCATATAAAATTGCACTTCAAAAGATTATTTAGGGGACATTTCTGATTTGATTTTATGCAACTTGGTACCAACAGCAGAATAATTATTTGTTTATTTTCATTTTCTTCTGAGATAAACATAAATATTATTGTCTATTATAAACAATCTTGCTATATATTTATATTTCAACCAAATTAAATTGTAAAAAATAGTAGACCTATATGTGTTCACATCAGGAGAAAATAAACAGATAAAAACAACTGATGACAGAGCTATGACAAAACAAACAAATACTCTTTATATACAATTCAGCGTTTTTCAACACATTATTTGTAAAAATACAAACATAAATGCCTCGAATAAACGTCTTTTTATATGAAATATATAGCCCAAAAATGTAGGTGACGAAAGTTTTTTGGCAATGTACTGTAGCGGCGTTTCCGCTTATAATAGAAGAAATCTCAATATTTTGTAAATACATCGTTTACCTTTCTATAAGATCTATATTTCTGTCTCTTGTGACAGCTCCACGTAACGTTAGTTCTGGAACAGACCCGGTATTGTAATCATCGGATGCCATTGTTTACGTTGTAAATACAGATGCAAGCGTTTTACGTGATTGAAGCGTTCAAGTAACCACTTATGGAACCGCAGCGACGCCACGCGTGAAAAGTCGTGAATGATTCCTATTCGTTCATTTCCACTTACATCCGACCTACATTCGAATATTTGGAACTTTTTATGAAGATTTCAGGAATTTAACTATATGAAAAAAATGTTTGATGAAGAAATAATCTTCAAAACATTGGTTAATTGTTCTAAAAACGAACGCAAACTCAAGAGGAAATCAAGTTGTTCGTGTACCATGGGGGACACATTTTCGCCGCAATGTATGATATGACCATTCTCATTATCCTGGTATATTATAAAAACGAATGTTTACAATTACATGAATTAGCTTGAGATATCATTCCTATACGATTTTTCTCACAAATATTTATTTTAAGACTGCGGATGATTGCCATATAAATCTTACATAATTGCCAAAATCATTTTAAAACACCTGCGTATTTCTCAATATGTGCGAATAACCTTGGAAATGGGGTAAAGAGGAATATCAACAGTTGTAACATTACAAATAGCCTTTACCATCTATTTAGGCAAATATTGGCTAAAGACACACAAATTTTACAGAAAAAATAGCAAAACGGCGAAAATGTGTTCAAGGCGAATATGCGCCACCCACTCTAGCGATAAAATATAATACATTTGTACAGATAAATAACATATATTTCACTATGAATGTCATGGAAAAAAGTAAAATCACAAAAATACTGAACTCCGAGGAAATTTCAAAAAGGAAAGTCCCCAATCAAATGGCAAAGTCTAAAAAACAAAACAAACACATCAAACAAATGGATAACAACTGTCATATTCCTGACTTGGTACAGGCATTTTCTTATGTAAAAAATGGTGGATTGAACCTGGTTTTATAGCTAGCTAAACCTCTCACTTGTATGACAGTCGCATCAAATTCCATTATATTGACAACGATGCGTGAACAAAACAAACAGACATAATAAGTAAAAATGTCAAAATAGGGGTACAACAGTCAACATTGTGTTATCATCCTAATCACTATAAAAACAAACAAATGTATTCTTAATAGTACGAAAACCCATGAGACGAGGATACTGTTACATTGGTAGAACAGTGAGTCATATAAGTAATGATAATTCGTTCCCATTATTCGAATCAAATGCAAAAGTCTGTTTCATTATTTTTTATCTCAGATGAATTTATTATAAGTTAACGTTGTTTTGATTATAGTTTTGAATGTTCAAACCAAAACAAAAAAAATGTTAACATATAACCTTTATTTAATAAAAATGATAAAATAAAAACGAAACCCTTCTAAATTTTAATGAATGAATCCAATTCGTCATTTTAAATGTTAAATAATTACATCACATGTACGTTTCACGAGAATCCGTTAGTTTAATTGGCTAACAACAATCGCGCGTCATTCAAAAATTAACCTTCATATCAAAATGAATGTTACATTCGTGATGACACGTGCTTCCACAAAAAAGTGCACAGGTAAGTAAAAGAAAAATTGATGAAACTTTTTTTTTTTGCATGGTCTTATTAGCATAAAAATGTAATTATAAGAAATGAATGCTTCTTTTTGTAATTTTATTTGGGTGTAAAAGTGTTGATCGTGCACACATTTTTAGAATGAAGCGCTTCCGCACTTCATACAAAATGTGCTTCGGTCAACACTTTTACACCCCAATAAAATTACAAAAAGAAGCACTCATTTCTTAAATGTGGAACTCTATAGATCTATAAGAGCTTTTTACTTGAAAAAAACAAAGTATTGGACTATTCTTTTATATATATATACATAGTATTGCATTTTGTTCTCCATAAAATAACTACAGTACCAGGAACTGAGTGCGCTATACCGATATATCAGAAGGATAGATGAAAACACATTGTAACGTAAATGACGTATAACTAATTATAGATGCAAAATCTAATTTCAATGTTCAAACTTCATCATTCTATAAAATATGCAATTCAAATACATAGAACAGACCCTAAACAAAGAATAATAATCCGCCAGCACAAATTTTTATATCCTATTTATGGTAGAAGAAAAAAAAAGAAGAAAAAGAACAGAAATCACTCAATAATTCAAAACCTATATATAGATGGTCAGATCATATGTTTTCGTACGTCATATGAATTCGTACTATGCATACTTTATCAATGAAAAAAATTGTGACGTCACAATGCATTCTTAATAGTACGAAAACCCATGAAACGAGGATACTGTTACATTGGTAGAACAGCGAGTCACATAAGTAATGATGCAGTCTGGTAAAGGTATACGAGACAATCATTAATACCAACAATGTGGTTTATCAAAAAAAATTAGATCAGCTTCGCTTCGCTGGTTAATAGACTGTTCTTGTCCTCGTTCGGCTATGGTGACGTTCGGATATTAACTATGTTTATAAAAATTCATAAGGTTCACACAGACACCCATGGTCTTCTCAAAAGCACCCATCTAAACGTGTTTACCCCCCCCCCCCCCCCCCCTACCGCACACACACACACAATTCATGTATGTCTGTCCCAAGTCAGGGTCCTATAATTTGATGGTTGTCGTTGGTTGCTGTTTTACCATATTTGTTTTTCCTTTATTTTTTTGTATATAAATCAGGGCGTTGGTTTTCTTATTTGAATTATTTCACGTGTCGTGGCGTTTTATACTAATATTTTTCTTAAACTGAATGGGTTTTGCCCATTGCTGAATCATGACAATCATGCCAAATCTGTTTTGTTTTTTTATACTAGTAGTCTTGATATTTATTAAATGCATTGGCAGACAATATAACATGAATAACATGGCAAATGTTAACATTACAGGTAAAATCTGCATCTAGTAGAGATATTTGTTAGATATATTGGCAGTAAATAATGTATGGATAGGGAATTGAATTGAATAGACTGAATAACAATTTTGATAAACATGGCCTATTTGTTAGTTGAAATTGACATTTGAACTAGCTCTCGGTGACTATGAAAACTCATAGACCGATAGTGTGTATCTATTGTCTTGTTAGTAGTTTATGAACAGATCTGTTGAGTTCTGTCAGTTCCATCTGATTTTGAAATAAAATCGCCATTTTTTGGTGTTGGTGTTTTTGTTTGCAGATTAACAAGCCGAATGTAAATATAAAGATTAACCATACCATGATCATTAATTTAAAATTTTCATAATTACTTAAGGTAAGCAATTACATTAAACTAAACAATGAACTGCTAAAAAAGGAATGCTTTGAAAAATCACATTTGAGCACCTTCTTTTGATTGGTATGCTACGTCACAAGAAAAACAATGAATCAGGTGTTTTTATAGAGATCGAGAGAAAAATCCTTGTCGTTCCTTTATGCAAATACGTGTTCCATGCTTATAACGTATTAGCTACAATACAAAGGTAACAAAGAAACAGGCCGGTACGTAATAGTTATCCCACGAGGACGCGGTGTGTCAGAGTAAGATCAGCCCGACGGCAGAAGGCCGCAGTGTGATTTAACACTGACACACTAAGTCCGAATGGGATAACTATTTTACATCCCAGCTGTTCTAGATTATTTAAAAAAAAACATTTACGCTTCATAATATCTAGTTTTAGAACGCCACACAATCTTCATGATATATTTTATATATTACTATATAGCATATATCCTTTATGAGCCCAGTCGTTCTGGTGTAGTGGTATGAATATTTGGTCTATATGCTAAAGGTCTTGAGTTCGAATCCCAGCATAGACACTAGATTTTCCGTATAAATATTTCTAAGTTTTATTGTGGATTTGAAATTCCCGCCAAAATATTACAGAACAAAGGAAAGCATGCAGAACAAAAAAAAGCAAGCTAGGGTGATCTGGTAGGGGTGATCCGGCTCAGATCACCCCTACCAGAACACCCTAGCCGGATTACCCCTTATAGAACAAGGGAGCTGGGATGCAACAACTGTTGCCGGATAGTTTTCTGCACGAGTAGTCAGGTGAAGGTCCGAGGCGATAGCCGAGGACCTTGACCTGATTAAAAGTGCATAAAAACTATACGGCAGGTTGTTTCCGGCTATTAACTTTACTATTCATGCCCATATATTGAAAAAAAATAAATTTACGGACCGACCATTTAGCTTCAAAAAGGGGGGGGGGGGTATGTGTTTTTCTGAGTAAGAATTTTTCTTAGTTTTTCAACGCTGTCACCCAAATATTTTTTTTTTAGAAATTAACACTATTATATGTGGTATTCGGAAAATCAGAAATCAGAACATTATTTTGACATCTGCATGACCACAATATATTTTTTCTCATAAAATTGGGGATCAGTATATTTTTAGGAAAAAACCATAAACCCCTTTTGAAGTTAAATGGTCAATCCCTTAGTGTACTGATATGAATAGTAATATACTGGAATTGTTTGGGGGAAAAAATAGTTATTGATGCCAACGTAAATACTTTAATAAAAAAGACAGGAAATATGTCGGTGAAACAAAAAGTTCAAATCTAATTGAAATTTAAAGTGCCCATGAACTCACTGATCATGCACGAGTGATTCTATTCATAAAAAAAATCCGTGTAACAACTAACAAGTGTCCGTGTATCATCTAAAAAGTGTCCGTGTAACACCCGTTAATGTACTGTTTTTCTATAGCTCTGCTGGGGGGGGCAAAGTCGTACAAATGTTATAGACCTCAATAATTCATTACAAACAAACAAAATGCAAACTTTTTTTTTGATTTATTTAAAAATTCCTTGTCGGAGTAAGATTACACATTTGTTTAATTCTAAGGTCTATGCGTAGTAGGATTGGCATCCTGTTTTGATGTTTGTTTGGGTTTTGTTTTCTCTGTAAAACCTAGTTCCGTGCAAGAACCAATTATTTGTGTGCTCGTTTATGGCAGGCAAAAATTTCTCATAATTTACCAATTTACTACTACATAAGTATCGCTAACACAACTCATTAAAGATATCATAAGCTTATAATTTGGTATGCCAGACGCGTGTTTCGTCTTCTCATTGTTGGCGCTGGAAAAAAAGAAGGTGAAGTCTGAGAGCATTAAAATCAAAGATTACGAAAACGGTTGTGCCAAATTCGGCTTAGTCATTTAAAACGTGAAAACGCGTAACAATAGTTTTTTTTCTCATATACATGGTACTTTTCATAATCCATTTTTTTTCACTTTCAACAGTGAACAATGCACTATCGCAAATTTTGTCTTACATAGTGTAGATCGTGAGGATCAGTTCAACATTTTGAATCCCATTGATGAGATTCATTGTGTACATATTTGATAAGGTTTTTATTCTGACAGCCTAAAGGAGGAGCTGAAAACTTGTCATTATTGGACAAAACTGCAGGCATCTCTATTGGTATTCTTATTACACTTTAAATGGCGGAGAATGTAAAAATGTAAGGCAAAATTGTATATAAACACAAAGAAAAACGTTCAGCACACATAGTTTTTTTAAATGATACGATTATATATAATTAGTGTCATAAGATTACGGACCAACTAATCGGAAAAAAACAAATGTGATCTGTTAGGACATTACCTTTATTTTAGCTTTAAGAAAACACAACAAATGTCAACAGAAATGACATTTTAATTAATAGATATAACAAAATCACAAGCCCAGTTATTACACTAAAATATGTCCATTTTAAGTATTGACCTTCTGAGTTCATAATGCCCGATGAGATTGTCATTTCATTTGGCAAATGTCAATTTCAAGTCAGTTAACGACATTCATGGTTCAAGATTGTTTGATCTACAGTTTTAAATGACATAGTTAAATATCGAGTGAAGGTACCACGTGTTTGGATGACAGCATCAACCCTGCATCTCATTTCTCCAGTCAGTTGCCTCTAAATGACATAAGTTTTGTAGCAGGGGGGCAATAGGGGTCCGTTAACATGTTAACAACACCTCGATTTTGGCAAAAACAGTTAACAAGAAATATAAAATGCTGATGACAGTTGACACGAACTTTAATCTATCCTTTTTTCTCAAGTCAACCAGGAAGCAATTAAAAGGGGAAATGCACACCTTCAATGAGTTTAGAACCACTGTACAAAGTCTCAGAAATGTCAAGCTCTAAGGAATCTTAAAGCTGTGATTAAGTTTAAGATTACACAAACAAGTACCATCTTTTATGATGGACACATGGACAGACAGATGAACGCACGGACAGGCGGACAGAATGATTGACTCCTGGACAGGCTTTCGCCGTAAGCAATGCAGATAAAAATATATCATAACTAGAAAAATTACTACTTCATGAAGGGCCCAGCCGGCCTAAGTCCAATTTCTCAGACATGAATTATCAAAAACGCTTCAAAATCAAAAAGGACCTTCCTCTGGGGATGTGTATTGTTGAGTATAAGTTTTATTTCAATCAGTCAAAGCAAACTTGGATAATCGTACGTCATAGGAAAGTGTGACAGACAGATAGACAGAGCGATTATTTATAGGGCGCGACCATTAATTTTTATGGCGGAGGCCCTTATAAATTATTGTTACATCTCAGTGTAATCATACGATTCATAGCTTACATGCCTTTAGAAAAAGAAACTGGGAAAGCTTACTGATCTCTATTGCAAATCATTAAAACCAATGTATAAATCATAAAGTACCATGTTAGGTGTCACAAGATGAAGCTAACATCTCTCCCATCTCCAAGTCCCAAGAACTCAGAGTAGATATAGAAAAAACCTTGGCCCATCTTTACAATTCTAAAGTCTAGCAAGTTTGACATCAATATGAGGACCAATTCCTCGTTTTTCTGCCTCCTCTGCCAGGCCAAACTGTTCAGCTATTTTGCGAATTGCAAATTGAAACGGTACCAGAGGGTTGGTGATAAGGGTAACCCTTTTCCTTTCTTTATTTTTCACAAATCCATTCAGGTGCTCTTGGTCAATACAACTTATCAAACACTCTATCATCTTAATCTCATTGCCACTGTTTTTTTCTTGAGATTGAGCGGGTGACTGATCTGGGTCAGAACATATCCCCTGATCAGAAGTGGCCATTCCTGTTAATGTGTGAATAAATTACATAGGGGACGGAAATAAACTACATTGACTAGAGGTATAGTGGGGGGGGGGGGGGGGGTTGAGATCTCACATAGAATGTTTAACACCGCCGCATTTTTTGCGCCTGTCCCAAGTCAGGAACCGCTGTCCATTGTTAGTCTTTTATTCTTTTTTTTTCAATTTCGGTTCATTTATGTTTCGCAGTGTAGTGTGACGTCCATTTTCTATGAACTAGTACACATTTTTGTTAAGGGGACAGCCGAAGTCAGCCTCAGCGGGTACGGGATTTTCTCGCTGTGTTGAAGACCTATAGCTATTGGTGGCATGGGATGTTTTCTGCTCTTTGGTCGGGTTGTTGTCTCTTTGATACATTCACCGTTTCTGTTCTCAATTTTATCATGTTTATTAAAGATCTCCAAAGACAGTTACATATATATGCTTTTTATGCCCCGTAAAGAAAGAGATTAACAGCAAATTTAATGTGATTAGTGTGAATCTTGAAAATTCTTGTAATAACAGTTAACAGAGATAAATTATATCAAAAATAGTAAACACTGTAAGTGTCAAGTAACAGATAACAGGAATCCCATTTTCATATAAAACAGTTAACAACATTGCAAATTTTAACAGAACAGATAACAGAAAGTGGGTTGAAAACAGTTAACAGTTTATATATATTTCAAATAACAGTTAACAACACCTTGAAATAGTTAAAAACGTTTGATACTGATTTTTGTGTGCACTTTTTATATATCTGAAATAAACCTACGTTAGATATGCTCGGGACTAAACATTTGGAAAGTGAAAGATATCCCCGATGGTATCACCAGCTCAGTAGTCAGCACTTTTGTTTTGACATAAAATATCATTGATTTGTTCATTTTCTCTGCAAATTTACTGTTTATAAAATATTGAATTATTTGAAGCACTAGGATTTTCAAACCCCAATTATAGATTGCATTAGCTTTATTTGCTAAAGCTTTTTGCAATTTTCGGTTTTTAAATCCTCTTTAACTTCGTGTTTGATTTGGCTTTCAACTGTTTTGATTCGTGTGTCACTGGAACGTTACACACACTGTTCCTAAAACCCATAGGATTTAAAAAAGATTCTTCGACATTTCCTCCGCAAAACAAAACAAAAATGTTAGCAAACACTAACCACTATAAAAACAAATTCAGTATATGTTCTCGGTAGTGTTCTTATAGCTCTTGGCCATATGCTTAGTAATATCTAGTATATTTGATGATTAAAACAACAAAGGAGAGGGACGAAAGATACCAGAGGGACAGTCAAACTCATAGATCGAAAACAAACTGACAACGCCATGGCCAAAAATAAAAAGACGAACAGACAAATAATAGTACAGATGAAACAACATAGAAAACTAAGACTAAGCAACACGAACCCCACCAAAAACTGGGGGTGATCTCAGGTGTTCCGGAAGGGTAAGCAGATCCTGCTCCACATGTGGCACCCGTCGTGTTGCTTATATTATTCCAAATCCGGTAAATAGTCCAATTCGGTAGGTCACATTCGTGAAAAGGGAAGGGTATTGTAGTTACGACATAAGGAACATATCCAATATCATCTGTGAAACGGTTATTCCATAACGGTCAACCAACTCGTGATGGCGTCCGTAAAATTTACGCAGGGATGATTTCAACTTCACCATTTGTAACTCTTGGTTTAATAGCTTCCCTGTGAGCAGCAATCCTCTATCAAGGAAATCATGATAGGAAATACAAGCCCGGGAATATCGTATCAATTGGGAGATATATACTCCGTATGCAGGCGCTGCAGGAATGTTGCTACATAGAAATGGAAAGTTCACAATTGGGAAGCTGAAATCATCTCTTTTGTCGTAAAGTTTTGTTTTCAACCGACCCTCATTGTCAATTTCTAGATGTTTAAAGAGCCAGTCTGTGATAAAATCATGCAAAATGGTCCGAATCCAAAATTATCCAATCAGACTGATATTTTGTATTTTTGATACCTTATATGTAATAACTATTTGTGCAAAATATTTTGAAAAAATATTCAACCATTATTTGTGTATGCAGAACATTCGATAATTGTCCATTTCTGTACTGACAAAAGGCCATTTTAAGCCTATTTTAGGGTATTTTGACCTGGTTTTTTGTATTATTATTATAGAAAAGTTGCAGCTTATTGATAACTAATACCTTAACAAACAACTTAAAATGAAAGAAAATTAGGATTGTTTTCAAAGTTTTGACATTTCTCAATACCCCTACTGGCAGGTTGATATTGCATGGTTTTGAAAAAGTGCCGATTCAGCAAAATTTGTCTTTTTTAAAGACCTGAATCTTGTAAGATCATGTTTTGTTTTTAATAAAATGTAATACAGCATAAAGCATATATATTTATCTACAAAATGCAAAAAAATGGTGCTCGGCAAATGATACCTTCTTACGATAAAATAACAATTTAAGATGGACAAGATGGCAATTTTGCCGTATTTATGAATTTTTTATTGGTTACAAGAGAAACTTTACATATGTTTGTGATAGTAAAAATATAAGAAAATAATGACAGATACAATGTTTATTGCTTATCTTGTTTGATTAAACTCAGTTAAACTTAGTTTTAATTGAAAATATATTACAAAAGTAGGCCTGGAAAGACCCCTTTTAAGCCCCAAAATTTAGCATTTTTCAATTTGTTTAAAATACATGTATTAACTTATCGCTACTTATTAAAGTCACTTTTCAAAAGTAGAATACTTAAGTTACTTTAAAATCATTTTTTAATGGGCTGTTGTTTTTTTTTACAATACTATGAACATTCAACAGGTACTATCATCATTAATTTATGTAAAATTTCTAGAATCTTCACAATTTAAGCATTTGTGCTAATTTTAGACGTTTGTTGTCTAAAATGGATATGGCCACTTTTGTTCATAGATATAGGAAGATGTGGTATGAGTGCCAATGAGACAACTCTCCATCCAAGTAACAATTTATAAAAGTAAACCATTATAGGTCAAGGTACGGCCTATTTATATACATGTTGTATTTGATGATATTACATACACATATAAAAATTGAGACTGGGTGCTTCTTACCTAGAAAAAGGGGTTCCATTTTTTTATATTGGAATTAATCTTTATAAGCTTTTTGTCAAATATCAAGCAGATGCTGAGAAAAGTGTTACTTAAATTTTGTAACACTGACATGAATGACAGATAGTGATCCCTATGTAGCTTCTGGGATAACAGTCGACATAACAACAATGTTAAGTTTCCTCATAGAATGTAATCTCCAATAACTTGAGGCATGTGAATAAGACATGCAAGATGTAGTTAGCCTATAATACTACCACAGACAAACAAAAATATTTCAAATGGAAATAAAATTTATTTCATACCTACATGAATAAAAACAAATATACAGATAAATGGTTCAACTGTGGTGCAGACATTTTCATTAATATGGTTATATAATTATTCAGGCTGTTTGCTTATAATTTTATTGTCATATAATATTAGCGAAGTCTGCCATAAAGAGAAACATGCAAAAAGGTCTGAATACATTCAAACAGTGATAAGATCTGAAGCCAGGTCGGATGACTATTCAGGTCTAAGTTAGTAAGTATGCATCAATAAGAGCTTCAGTCAAAACATCCTGTTGTAATATTGACTGTGTTTAGTCTGTTTTCCTCTTTTCTACTACAGATCAGAACACTTTATCGACTTGTATTGTGCAGGTACAATATAATTTAAAATCAAATCAATAATTTCTGATGATAATTTTGTAGAAAAAGCCATTGTACTTTTTGATACATCATCCCATGCCAGATTCAATTGGTTCCTAAATGGTGGATACTTTCCATTTCAAAGGAAATGCAAGCCTCTGTTGAGTTTCTCCCGGTCAGAAATGTTATCTGTTTCCCAATCTGATGCTAAGTATTATGAAAAATTAGTTGATGCTGTGAATATACTCCAATGAGAACCTGAGCATCTTTAATTTGGCTTTCATCTCCATCTAAAAAGATAAAAAAAATAAATCTACAAATGTACTTTAAAAAAATAATATATCCCTTATTATATTAAAGATAAATGAATTCTCAAATATACAATGTCCATGATATATGAGATAACTATATGAAATCTATTTGGTTCGGACCCAATGATGCCAGTGAATAAATTATAATAGACAAATCTGTTTTATCAAATTAAAGGTTAAAACTAATTTATTTACAAAAAGGCATGCCTCATTAGAATACATGGACATGATGGAGACATTATTAAAGTCAGTAAGCAGAATGAATATCAAGACTACATTTAAAACTTCATACAACTTCAAGTGAGAAACTCACACCCTATAAAAACCTAGATTTTGTGCTTTCATTTCAGACAAATAAAAGGGGAATTGAGATTTTAGTGACAAAAACAAAACAAGTTTAACCTCACTACATTTATGTGTGCCCTTTCCAACTAAGGAATATATTGTAGGTTGGTTTTTACATGTAATACCGCCGGTATGTCCTTGCTTCAATAGAAATTTATAATTTACAATTTTTTATATCTTGAACATTTATACATGTACAAGTACATGTAGTGCATGTTGTTTTGTTTTTTTTTATTATTTAATGACTCATTTCTGGTAATTTACAGCTCGCAATTAGATGGTGGTTGTGCGTGTCGCATATATCACATATCTACATGTAATAGAAATAAATACCTTTTTCAATATACATGTACATGTATATATGTTCATTTGTATCACATAATTATATACCTCACCACTATGTCATGCATATGTGGCAGTTTTAAAAATGAATCTTAAATGAATCTTTTCATAATACAGTGGTGGATCCATCCAGGGAGGGACCGGTGGTCAAAATAATTATGACGTCTTGAAAGGCCATTTTATTTTATGGCTATGCCTATGGCGCCTGCGTCGCAGCAAGGCGTCAAACATGTCAGAGCAAAAAAAATACAATAGCCTTTCAAGACGTCATATATATTTGTACTAGGGACCAGTTTGTTAGAAACTTCCCTTTTTTTTTGGTGATTAATGCTTTCGAATAGGGACATATGGATGGACCTCCCTTTTTATCCTGCTAAGAACCCCCCCCCCCCCCCCCCCTTTTTTTTAAATTGGCTAGATCCACCCCTGTCATAATTAACTAATTTATTTTTGTAGTTTACCTGACACTTTTGGAATTAGTTGTCATTACAAAAGTCAGTATTCCTATGATAGGGTTAGTGTGGTTCCTCCATCACTATCAGCTTTTCGCCTTTTGGAGTTTTACCTTAATGTCAGCAATGTGTACATCCAACATGGCGACCAAGGAAATCACAATGGTCGCCATGTTGGATGTACACACTATATTTAAAATAATCTTTATGAACTTACCTACTTTCTGTTAATCATTTTTAAGTTATAAAATACACTTATAATATAATATTATTTAATAATCAATATTTAAAAGTCACCAATATGTGTTAATATTAAAATTTCAAGTGTTATTCGGTCATTACATGTGTTATTGGTATAATAACGGTGTTATTCGGTCATTCGAGGTACCGCTCACTGCCTTAAGTGCTGTGGATAAATTCAAGGTGGTGGTTGTGTCCTTTGTACAAAGATAAACCTTGTCTAACAGATGAGTTGTATAGAGCTTTGATTGTCCACAACAACCTCCAAGATTAGAAAAATCGGACCGAACAGAGACGTCTGCTTTTCATCACTGGAAGCTGCCATATTGCCAGTGAAAGATTTCCACTAAGGGAGACAATTCAACCACAAAAATAACATTGTGGCTACTTTTGGGTAACTTAATGTTAAATTTTGCAAATTAACAAGAAAAAAAACCCATACATATAGCCAGAAATATTTTTCAACATAAAATAAATCAATTTTAGCCCAGTTACCACCTACTTTAAGCAATTTTAGTTAAATAACAAGAAACAAAAACTATTTGAATTTTTGAATTTTATGGTTATTTTAAGAGTATTTTTTATCATATTTCCATTATTTGCCAAGCTAAAAAATTTTACCTGTCTTAGAACTGATATACACCTTTCAAAATATTATAAAAGTTAAGAATAAAAAATATGATCTTTAGAGAAAACTGCTATTGAGTATATGTAGTATATACAAGTTGTTTATTACATCTGTTGCGCGAACTTTCTGGCAACCTGCCAAAAGGTCAGAAATTCTCAAAAAGCTATTTTTTTGGTTATTAACTAATGTTCCTTCAAAATATGATAAAAATAATATTTCATTTAAGAGCTATATCAATTATCCAGACCCTTAAAAAGTGCCTAAATAAGGTGTATTTTTTAGCCATTTTTTAAAATAATTCACTAATATGCAATTTGGCGGTTTAATGGAAAAATAGCGCAAATAAACAAAAATTTTTTTTTTATCTTAACTCCTGAATACCTAAAGTTTTTGGAAATATATATAATTTTGGTAAGTTGTAACTTCCAATTTGGACGAAATTTGGGATTTTGCATGGTTTTATGGCAGACTGGCTCGTAAGTCTATACGTGAAAAAAACGGATGTCCAACGTTACATTTTTGATCAACTGTTTTAACTATTATGTATAGTAATCCTATTTATTATTCTTTGATAATCATAAAACTTGGCGAGAACAACGATATGTGTCGGTTCTTTGGGTCAATTAAGTCATTATTTTGTCAAATTTCATTTGACTCGGCGGCTGCATATTAAGTTGGAATAAGAAAAATGTCCAACGATGTTTTTCGTTGACTCAACGACTGAAAGTGTATTTTATAAGTAGAAATAGCAGAAAATGTCTAAAAATGGTAAGATAATACTAACATTTACCATTAGTACCAATATTTGCCTCATTGTTCGTGAGTTCAAATATTGTAGATTCTATAAAATCTTCTCTTTACAGTCGTTTTTCAAGCGGTAGTAATTTTGTCCAAGTTGATATTTCAAAGCAATTAATGTGGGTTTTTTTACCTGATATTTCAATAAGTTATTTATAATTTATAAAAATAAAAGTTAGATACACGAACAGTACACAATGCCTAGATTTGTTTTTTATTAACTACATGCTTGGGTCTGAAAGGAATAAAATGCTATGAAACATTACAAAACGGTAGTCATTTTGCTCAAACGGATGAAAACGTCGAAAGATCAAAAAAACGCTTATTTCCGACGTTGCATGTGCTTTTGTTTCAATTAAATGTTCCTGATAATAAAAAAAAATCGTGTGGTGAAATTTGAAAAACAATATTGAAGACTATCGAAAAAAGAATAGTGCATATTGACAAACTCGGAACATAGATTCGACACAGATTAAATTTTGATATTTTATAACCATTTTTAGCTTTTAGTGATTTATTGTTGCTAGAGGCAAATGTTTGATTCAGAATGCGTATGATATGTATAACTTTTGCAAAGACAATTTAGATACACCAAAACAGTCCTCTATATGTTAAAGGTGAATGTTTCGTTATGTTGCGGAAGTACACTGAAATAGATATAGATCATTTAAAGTCGCCCCTTCAGTAAGGTGCATTCACCAAATTAAAAGTACAAGTACTTGAAAAGTTTTAGTTTGCGACTTGCACTGCTACTCATGTTATAACTGTCGTACTGAAACTAATTCATGTACTAGCGAAGCCGGACCTTTTCGTCAAAATTAACCTGTGCATGAAACGGAGGTAACTGAAAGACTAATTTCAAACATCGACGAAAACAGTTTCATTGAAATAATACAACCCGGGATTGTATTACCCGTTTTTACGGACGATCCAGGAGAAGATTTCTAAATTTAAAAAATTACATCAGACGTTAGAAAACTTAAGCAAGAAACTATAGATGACCGGAGAAATAATTTTAAAGCTGAGATTCAAATAATTGAAGGGCTGTATTTCGACAAATTGTGTGTCAAGGAAAGTACAATTCATATCAAATCAATCAAGGGTAACAAAATGATTTACTTGCAGAGTGTCGGATATATATTTGTATTGGTGTTGAATCAAGATAGGGAAAATTTACAATGACATATGATATGCTCCATAAATTTTAGCAGCCTGTGATTAAAGTTTAGTGCTTCTAAAATTATGTTTAATTTATTTATGGAAAACTGTATTCTAATTCCGTCTCATTTTGCCTTCCTACATTATTTACGACAATACAGCATTTTTAGGGGAATTAAGGGTAAACATTTTTAATCGATTTCTACAACTTGAGGTAATTCATAGTAAAAATACATCACAAAAATAACAGAGACAGAATCAACCCATAACATATAAAATGAAACTTACTTTAATTAATCGACGTCAAAATTTCAGAAAACACTCTTTGACGTGCCATTCTTGGTGTAACGTCGTGTTGTAGGAACATCGTGCACAACGTTTGGTGAGTCTTATATAGACTTAAAGCGCGTCATAAGTAGAACATTATAAACATGGTGTCTTTGATGAGGTTTACAACCACTGGGTCGGTGAGACTGCTTGTGGACGTTTCGTTCCGAGAGTATAATCAGCCTGCAGTCAGGATTCTTGTGATGACATAAAATATCATTGATGTGTTCATTTTTTTGTTCATGTACTCTTGATAAGATATTGATTTTTATTTCAATACTTAGGTTTTTTTCTACTCCCAGGTATAAATTCCCTAAGCCTTATTTGGCACAATTTTTTGTAATTTTCGGATTTAAATTCTCTTCAAACTGATATTCGTTTTTGATTCGAGTGTCTTTTTCATCTTATGTAGACAAAACGTCCGTCTGGCGTATTAAATTATAAGCTTGATATCTTTCAAGAGTTTTTAAATAAAGCGTTTAAGAGCAAATAACCAAAAGGGCCTAAACAGAACGACCGAAACCATCTAAGAACTTATCTACTTAGAGAGTTGCAGTCTTAAGTTTAGCATTATTGTATAATTTGAAAGTTTACATACAACATATGGATTTGAATATACCTATTCTAATAACAATACTGTAGTTATTTAATATTTAAAGATCATTCATATTCCTGCTAATGCTATTGAAAATAGTCAACCAAAAAAGAATGAATATTTATTACTATGATACACAGAAAAAGTGAAAACCTACCACACCTTTATTTTTAAAACTATTGCACTAACATAATAGTCCTATAAGGTAAGAGGGTGTGGTATGATTGCCAATGAGACAATTATCCACGTGGATTTAAGCATTTGTAGGTCGCCGTACGGCCTTCGAGAATGAGCAAATCCTTTACCATAAAGTCAACTTTAATAAGCCCTGACATGACTAAATGTGAAACAATTCAAACGAACAATCCAACGGCTTGATTTATAACATAATAGTGTACATGCTGAAATGTCTCGCCTTCTTTCCTTGATAGGGGTTATGTCGAAAGTCTGTAATATGAAGGTTTCTTTTGTTACCAATTCTGACATCGGACTCGGACTTCTTTTAAACTGAGTTTTACTGTACGTATTGCTATGTGTTTGTTTAATCTACATTGACTAGAGGTGTAGGGGAAGAGTTGAGATCTCACTTAACATGTTTTACCCCGCCGCATTTTTTGCGCCTGTCCCAAGTCAGGAGCCTCTGACGTTTGTTAGTTTTGTATGTTTTTTTAATATTAGTTCATTTATATGTTAAAGTGTTTAGTATGACGTCCATTTTTCACGGAACTAGTACACATTTTTGTTTAGGGGCAAGATGAAGTCCGCCTCCGGGTGCGGGATTTTCTCGCTGTGTTGAAGACCCATTGGTGGCCTTCGGCTGTGTTTTCTACTCTTTGGTCGGGTTGTTGTCTCTTTGACACATTCCCCATTTCTATTCTCTATTTTATTTTTTACAGAGTTTGTCTTTAGTGCCGTGTGGAGACAATAGAGTGCCTCCCCGTGCTTCAGGTTTATGCTCTTATAATATACAAGATAATGGAGTGTGTGTCCGAGCGAGAACTTCTCTATTTTCATTGCTTTAGGAATATTTATCTTAAATTTTTCACTTTTCAGCCCCATTCTTCTATTTAGTCAGACGTCAGGCGCTACCCTGATATACCCTGTCTTTTGTTTTTGTCCTCTGATTTTGTAGTTAACGTATTTTGTCGGGAACTTGATGACGGATAGCGTTTGACATCTTTAGCCGAACAGTTTTATCTTTTTTACATTATTCAATTCCTGTGTGCTGGTTCATATTCTGGATGCCAGTCTTTGCTCCTTTCAATTGGAAATACGGATAACAAAAAACAAAATATGAAATTGAGAAACGGAAAAATACTACATACTAAACTGGTTCAAAGGGTATCTACACGTCTTAATATTCAAAATCGCTTATCTAAAAATACTACAATCGCTAACACATTTAATAATAAAAATCGTGGTTACCCTTCTATCGATAAGTGTCATGCTAAAAGATGACTTACATGTCCCCGTCTTTCCACAAACAATACGGTAAGGCCCACGTTAAATGGTCGTACATTTTTTTTAAGTTTCGAAACTGATATAAATTGAAAAAACAAAAGTATTATCTATTTACTCACATGAAACAAACTGGGATGCGGTATTCAGTACGTAGGTGAAATTGGACGGTATTTATTCTAACGGATGCAAGAACACCTTTATCGTTTTAAAAAATCCCATAAATTCATAAGTATCATTTATCAACACCTTAAGAAGCACAATTATCCTATTAATTGTTTAACAGTTCAACCTTTAGAAGTAGAAAATAAGCAGCCTGGGGAATCTCATTCAAAGTTTGTACGAACACGGAAAATAATTGAATTAAATTGGATTAAAAAATTACAGAACAGTCTATCCTCTCGGTCTTAATGATAATAATATGGGAATTGGTAACATATCAAAAACCGATTCTGTTAACATTTTTGATATCGTGTCTAAAACTGTTCGTAAAAACCGTTCTCACGGGCGTAGAATAAATCGCATCAAAGAAAATTTCGTATCAACAATACTAATATTTCGGACCTAATTTCTATTTCAAAAAACAACGGCAGACATTATCTGTTAACCAAGCGCTGTTCTTTACCTGTTAATAAATTACGCCAAATTTTAGAGGATTGCAACACAATTCCATATTGCACTCCTAAGTATGAAATCGTCCAAATTATAATTGCATATTGTTATTCTAAACTGTTTCCCAAAATTGGTCGCCCCGAAGATCACAAAAAACATTTTGTTAAAATTAAATATATCAAGAAAGGTTTTGATTTTGAAATATTGCCGGTATGTTTAATGCTCATTCTGTTAAAGAACAAATTCCTGACTTTTTGATAATACTGAACTCTCTCTTATATGTTATGTTTACAAAAAATCTACCCGGAAATATGTGTTTAATTATAACGAAGTGTGTAAAGATGTAAATATCAGTGACAATACACCTACATCTTAAAATTGCAGTAATTCAGAATACATTTATGGCCCCAGTTCCCATGTTATAACAGGAGACCTTAACATCGTTCGTGACCGAGAGTTGAAATCATTCCTCAGTAAAGGACCTAAATATCGTCCCCCGTCAATCATCCACGACTCACTCCGTACTTACTGCTCGAAATCGATAAAACGGGAAAAAGCTGAAATCCTTAAATTCTTTTTTTTTAATTCAGTAATGAACATAGTTGATATACGTATACAACATTTTAAAGAAACTCTTACTCCTAACAACACCCATAATAGCCCTATTTCTCGTATCAAACATAAGCTAAAAGAACTCGCCAAGGAATTTGTTTTTGTCCAGGCTGAAAAGGCTGCTAATAATATCATTATTGTTTTACGTAAGTTTTACATTGAGGTTCTGAAAAAGGAAATCACGAATTCACCAACATTTCAACTTATATAGATATAAGAAGATGTGGTATGAGTGCCAATGAGATAACTCTCCATCCAAGTAAAAATTTATAAAAGTAAACCATTATAGGTCAAAGTACGTCTTCAACATGGAGCCTTGACTCACACCGAACAGAAAGCCAATAGGGCCCTAAAAGTTACTAGTGTAAAACCATTCAAACAGGAAAACCAACGGTCTAATCTATATAAAAAACGAGAAACGAGAAACACTTAAGAACCACATCAACAAACGACAACAACTGAACATCAGATTCCTGACTTAGGACAGCAGCAAACAATTGCAGTTGGTTTAAACGGTTAAATTGTACCAAACCTTCACCCTTATCTGAAACAATAGTATAACATCACAACATAGAAAAATACACTATAAAATATCAATTGAAATGGCTTAACTCAATCAAAAGACATATTTACACCAGTGAACATACACTGAACAAATAAATTTGACCTATGATACAATGCAAATACAAAATAAATAAACTAAGGGAAGAATAATTAAAGTAACATGTTATACCGCTGTGAAATGTTAAACAATTTAAGAAACACAATATACTTGAACAAAAATATCAGCCATTTGCAATTACTTTAAACATAGGTAAATAAAAATAATTTTGTCGTTAGGTATACGTGTACAGTTCAAATAGAGAAAGGAAATATTTTCACAAAATAAATAATTTTGATGTTCATAGTACAAAGAAGTGAAAACTTTATAGTAATACCAAACACTTATCAAAGCTGGTACTCCATTTTCGGAAAATGACATCTGTAACAAACAGAAACTTTTTGCTTCCTCTTTACAAGCAGAATCAAATACAATGAAAGTTCCAACTATGTACTGGCTTCCAAAGCTGCACAAAAAACCTTACAAATATAGATTTATTTCGTCTTCAAGCCATTGTTCCACTACTAAACTGTCTATTCTACTTACTAGTACACTTGGTACAATCAAAAACCTAGTAATAAATTGTTCAAATAAGGCCTTCGAAAATAGTGGAATTAATTACTTTTGGGGTGTCAAAATTTCGTTTGAAGTACTTGATAAATTGCATGCTTATATTGGTGATTTCGAATCTGTTCAAAGTTTTGATTATTCTACTCTATATACCACTTTGCCTCATAATCTTATTAAGAAAAATTCACACATCTAATTAAATGGGCCTTTAAAAAGTCAGAATGCGAGTATATATGTTCCAACTTTTTTTAGATCATTTTTTAGATACAACAAACAGAAGAACTATGTCATTTCGACCTGCCTTGATACTATAACTGCCCTTGATTTTTTTCTAGATAACATTTTTGTTCGCTATGGAGATTCCGTATATCGTCAAGTTATCGGAATTCCAATGGGGACTTACTGTACACCACTTCTTGCGGACCTGGGTGTGTATTGTTATGAGTTTCAATTTATGACTAAAATCAGCAAAGACCCATCGAAACAACATCTGATACAAAAATTTGATAACACTTTTAGATTTTTGGATGATATATTCGCTCTCAATGATGACGACTTCAGTATGTACACTAAAGAAATTTATCCTGCTGAACTGACTTTTAATAAAGATAATACTTACAATGAACACTGCCTTTTCCTGGATTTTGATATCTATATCTTTAACGGGAAGCTTATTACCAAAATTTATGATAAAAGAGATGATTTTTCTTTTCCTATTGTTAATTATCCATTTTTAGAAAGTGACGTTACCTTGTCACCATCATATGGTGTTTATATATCTCAACTTGTTCGATTCGGTCGTGTATGTAACAACGTATTTGATTTGATTTTAACGAAAGAAATCTCTGTATTACTGAAAAATTATTACACCAGGGTTTTAGATATCACAAACTAGTCAAAACATTTACTAAATTTTACCATCGGAACAAGGACATCATTCGTAAATATGAATCAACATGCAGACATCTTATACGTTCAGGTATTTCACATCTTTTCATTCTCATTTCTATTGTCTTTTGTACGAAATATGAATTTTCAAAATGAAACGAAATAAATATAACGTTTTTTAAAACCATAAAAGATTTGTTTACGTTACCTTGAATAAAATATGAAACACATATTTGCTTTAGTTTTTTCGGTAGTCATTCGGCAAACAATTGATTCATTTTTGCAAAGTTCTTTATTGCCTGGTTTGCCAATGTTATCAACACCAAATTGAATACCCCAGAAATCAAATCATAGTCATGAAATAAAAATTTACCTATTGATCGCAATACAGAGCATCCATGTAACCGTCTTATTTTTTTTCTAATTTTGGTTTTGAAATCCTATGCTGAAACGATATATATATGCTGCATAAATGTAGTAAGAGTACCTTATTAGACAATCTTACATTTTTTTCTTATTTTGTGGTTTAACCGACTAAATCGTCGACGAACGATTTTACAATTTGAAAATCAATTGATAGAATGCGAATTTGATTCCAATTTTTTTAATTGTTTATTGATAATAAATGTATATGCATATCGACTTTATGATTAAAAATTTAAAAGCATTTGTTGAAAATAAAAATTATAGAACTTAAGAAGGTCAAACTGTGTTAAGACAAGCCGTTTGTAATTGAATGATTATGGGTCTCAACAATATTTGTTTGTAGGTAATTTTGTCAGCAGAAATTTACAAAGCTCCATGTTTGATTGAAAACTTAAAAACGTACCATGTGATAGCTCGTACTATATACTGAATTAAAGAAAAATCCTAACAAATATGATTCAAAGTTACTTTTGTTGACCTGGAGTCACATTTGAATTGTCATGTTTGGTTAAAATTATTCCTACTGATAGCAATAATACTCCAAATTAATATGGCTGCTAGGTACTTTTAGATAGCCTTGGTAGTTTATCTTTATTAAATGGGCATTATCTGTCAAATTCATGTTCACCTATTTGACTCAAATCTCATATTTGATTTAAAACATACTAAAACTTATATCGAATTTACAAAAGTATAAAATAAACAATTAACGATACATGGACTCGATAATATGCATCAGCATTTCGTGTGTATAATAGATAGCGACCACGTGAAATTATATTTTTGATTTCATATTGTAGGTTAAAAAGTATATTTATCATCGTTTTTACCTGTAAAAGAATGATTGTTTTGTGGATCGAATCAGTCAACCAAATGGTCCATCCTTGTTTCACTTTCAATGTTGACATTCCTTTCCTTTTAATAGCTGAATTCATGCGTAACCCATCTCCAGCTAAGGGGTTAAAGTAAAGGTCACATGAAAATGGATTCAATGAGGTCGTCGAATTATTCACTTGCAAGTGAATAATTCAGCAGCGATGTTTCTTAGCTCAATTCGACAAATTGAACTAAACTGGTTGCTGAAAGCGAATTATTATTTCGCCTTTTCACTTTCATTAATGATTGATATTTTTTTTTATATCTCGTACCGATACCCCTTCAAGGTCACTTGACAAGGAATACAATTGTGAAGACACTTTGTCACTATGACCAATTGTTTCCTAGATTTGGCCACTTACAACATTTCTGCGACCATGTTGTTTACACATATTTTGCATATAAGATCAGTTCAAAATTTGAATCCCTTTGAAGAGATTAACTTTGTACATCTTCAATTTGGTTTCTATCTTATCAGCCTAAATAAGAAGCTGGTAAACTGATTGGATAAATGAATTAGTACATCTTGTGCAGAAAAATTTGTACCGTTAATGTCTGAATATTGTTTCCCGCTCCCTTCCATAAAAAAGGTAATATTGTACATCATGCTTACTTGTCGTGGATATTGGACATCTCTATTGATATTCTGTGTCATTAAACAGATATAGCATGAGGAGGGTGATTCCGAAAAATACCTCTTGAACATTATATATCTGTTTATTATTCTTTGTATAAATGTGTATTACATTTTGAATAATGGGGAACGCAAATCAAGCGATGTAAATATTTAACGCAAAAAATAGATATAGAATCGGAAACAACATTGTTATATTGATGGATAAGGATTGTTTTAATAGACTATTCAAATAACTATAAAACAAATAATTCCGAAAATTTGGTTGAACAAATTTAGCACATGCAAAAAGTAAAATCACAAAAATACTGAACACAGAGGAAAATTCAAAACGGAAAGTCCCTAATCAAATGACAAAATCAAATGATAAAACACATCAAACGGATGGACAACAACTGTCATATTCCTGACTTGGTACAGGCATTTTCAAATGAAAGTAATGCAAGGATTTCATAATTTTTAATATTTTATTTACTTGAAAGACTAATTTAATGATATGATGTCGAATTTTGCTTGGATTACACATATTTCTGGCATATGACCAAGACCAAAACTTAAAAAAAGCCAAAATATAAAACATTCGCCGGTATCATGTTGCTTCAATGGAGAAAACAATCTGAGGCGAGCAAATTGCAATTAACCAACAACAACAAAAATCGTAAGTCCTCAATTAATGAAAGAAAATGTAGAAACCTACCACTGGTTCCCATTATTCCATCTTCTTATTTTAATAATTCATCACATACATTAAACTTTCTGTTTTGTTTTACAAATTCGTAAAAAAATAAGAGATAACTGTTATATAACCTTATCAAACAAATTCCTTCAAAAAAATAATAATCGATCTTGGATGAGGACTAAAACTACTTTTTTGTCACTTAAACAGATTACTAATGTATGACGTTTTTTTTTTTTTTTTTTTTTTTTTTTTTTTGACATATAAGCATTGATTATTAAAAAAACATTTCGTTTTTATCATACCACATATCAGTAAATGATGATTTGGCTTTCTACTGTTTTGATTCGTGTGACACTGGTGAGTCTTATATAGCCTTAAAGCGCGCCAGAAGTACAACATTATAAACATGGTGTCTTTGATTATGTTAACAGGCAACTACTGGGTCGATGCCATTGCGGGAGGACTTTTCGTCCCGATGGTATCATCAGCTTGTATTCAGGATTTTTGTGATGACATAAAATATCATTGATATGTTCATTTTTCTGTTTTTCAATACTTAGGTTTTTTTCTACCCCCAGGTATTGATTGCCGTTTCCTTATTTGGCACAGCTTTTTGTAATTTTCGGATTTTAATTCTCTTCATATTCGTATTTGATTTGACAATTAATCTGTTTTGATTCAAGTGTCACTTCATCTTATGTAGACGAAACGTCTGTCTGGCGTATTAAATCATAAGCCTGGTATCTTTGATGAGTTGTAATATAAAGCAGTTAAGAGCAAATAACCAAAAGAGTCAAAACAGAACGACCAAAACCATCTTAGATCTTATCTTCTTAGAGAGTTGCAGTCTTAGGTTTAGCATTATTGTATAATTTGAAAATTTACATACCATACAACATATGGATTTGAATATACCTATTATAATAACAATACTGTAGTTATTTAATATTTTAAAATCTATCATATTCCTGCTAATACATTTTAAAATATTCAACCAGAAAAGAAAGAATATTTATTACTATGATACACAGAAAAAGTGAAAACCTACCACACCTTTAATTTATTTTTTGAAACTATTGCACTAACATAATAGTCCTATAAGGTAAGAGGGTGTGGTATGATTGCCAATGAGACAATTATCCACGTGGATTTAAGCATTTGTAGGTCACAGTACGGCCTTCGATAATGAGCAAATCCTTTACCGTAAAGTCAACTTTTAAAGGCGCCGATATGACAAAATGTGAAACAATTCAAACGACAAAAACCAACGGCTTGATTTATAACATAAAAGTGCACACGATGAAATGTTTCGCCTTCTTTCCTTGATTGAAGTTATGTCGAAAGTCTGTAATATGAAAGTTCTACTAAAAGTTTCAAATAAACTTATCTTTATCAATGAGTCCTGTAAATCTGGTCAAGGTCATATAATCCCTGCCAGACAGACATGTACACCCTACAAACATACCATGCACTAAGTTTAAAATTTGAACATTGACGGAACCATGAAAATGAGGTCAAGGCAAGGTGAACCCTACTTTGACGGGCAGGTAGACTTTGTAAGGATACCATATACAAAAGAGAGTTAACCTATAACTCAAAATAAGTGAATAGTTCACATTACAAACAAATATACATTTGGACACATTCTCCATTTATTTTATTTGAGTATTTACTCATTACAGCTGAAATGTTAAGATCTATGGTGGTCTTTTGAAATAGAAATATGGCATATATTTTTTTTTTCAGATGAGCAATTCAGGCTCTTGTTTAAAAATTAGGTTGTCTTTTCATTCTCATTTCTATTATCTTTTGTACGAAATATGAATTTTCAAAATGAAACGAAATAAACATAACGTTTTTCAAAACCATAAAAGATTTGATTACGTTATCTTGAATAAAATATGAAACACATACTTGCTTAAGTTTTTTCGGTAGTCATTCGGCAAACAATTGATTCATTTTGCAACGTTCTTTATTGGTTTGTTTGACAATGTTATCAACACCAAACTGAATACCCCAAAAATCATAGTCATAAAATAAACATTTACCTATTAATCGCAAATCAAAGCATCCATGTAACTGTCATATTTTTCTAATTTTGGTTTTGAAATCCTATGTTGAAACGATATATATACTGCATAAATGTAGTAAGAGTAACCTATGGAACAATATTAAGTTTTTCTAATTTTGTGGTTTAACCAGCTAACTCGTCGACAAATGATTTTAAAATTTGAAAATCAATTGATAGAATGCGAATTTGATTCCAATTTTTTAATAGTCTATTAATAATAGCTGTATATGGTATGTATATGCATATCGATTTCATGATTAGAAATTTTAAATTATTTGTTGAAAATAAAAATTATAGAACTTTAGAAGGTCAATCTGTGTTCAGAGAAGCCGTTTGTAGTTGAATGATTTTTGGTCTCAAAAATATTCATTTCCACGTAATTTTGTAAGCAGATATTTACGAAGCACCCTGTTTAGTTGAAAACTTAAAATCGTACCATGCGATAGCTCGTACTGAATTAAGATACATGGTTACTTGGTACTTTGAAAAAACTTGAGGTGTATCTTTTGGTTTTTAATCTAATCAAGAGACAAGAAGTGCTCTTCAGAATCCAAACAAATATGATTCATAGCTACTTTTATCTTATTTGAAATGACATGTTTGGTGAAAATTATACCTATTGATAGCAATTATTCTCCAAATGTATATGGCTTTTTTTAGAAAGCCTTTGTTGTTTACCTTTATTAAAGGGGCATTATCTGTCAAATTCTTGTTCACCGATTTGACTGAAATTCTCATATTTGATCTGAAACATATTAAAACGTTTATCGAAATTACAAAAAGTATAAAATAAACAATTAACAATGCATGGACTTGATAATATGTATCAGCATTTCGTGTGTTTAATAGATAGCGACAACGTAAAATTAGATTTTTGATTTCATATTGTAGGGTAAAAAGTATATTTATCATCGTTTTTACCTGTAAAAGAATGATTGTTTTGTGGATCGAATCAGTCAACCAAATGGTCCATCCATGTTTCACTTTCAATGTTGACATTCTTTTTTTTAATAGCTGAATACATACGTAACCCATCTCTAGCTAAGGGGTTAAACCTAATGTCACTTGAATACGGATGCAATGAGGTCGAATTATTCTTTTGCAAGTGAATAATTCAACAGCGATGTTTCCTAGCTTAGTTTGACAAAATTAAACCATATTTTGCATAATTATGAAGATCAGTTCAAAATTTGAATCCCTATGATGGATTAGTCAAACAAATTTAGCACATGCAAATGAAAGTAATGCAAGAATTTCATAATTTTTGTTGAACCTATTTCATCTACACGAAAGACTAATTTGATAGAATACCAAATTTTGCTTGGACTACACGTATTTCTGGAATATGACCAAGACCAAAACTTTAAAAAACAAAAATACAAAACATTCACCGGTATCATGTTGCTTCAATGGAGGAAAAAATTCGAGGCGAGCAAAATGCAACTGACCAACAACAACAAAAATCGGAAGTCCTCAATTAATGAAAGAAAATGTAGAAACATATCACTTTTTTATGTTGATGAATCGGACCCCATTATTTCCATCTTCTTATTTTAGGGTTCCATCACATACTTTAAACATTCATTTCTGTTTTACAAATGCTTAAAAACAATAAAGATTGATATTATATAATCTTAGCAAACAAATTCCTTAAAACAAATTCGGTCTTAGATAAGTATTTTTTTTTTTGTCAATTAAAAGATTGCAGAGTACATGACGTCTTTTTAATCATATAAACATTGATTTTTTAAAACATTGATTTTTTTATCACACCACATATCAGTAATGAAAGAAGCAAAATCTTATGAAGTTAAAAACGTTTGATACTGGTTTTTGTGTGCACTTTTTATATCTCTAAAATTACCTACATTAGATACGCTCGAGACTAAACATTTAGAAAGTGAAAGATACATCAGAGGTATCACCAGCCCAGTTGTCCGCACTTGTGTGTTGACATGAAATATCATAGATTTGTTCATTTTCTCTGTAAATTTACTGTTTATAGATATTGAATTATTTGATTTTGCCTTTCAACTGTTTTTTTATTCGAGCGTCATTGATGAGTCTTATGTAGACGAAAGGCGCATCTGGAGTACAACATTATTAGCTTGGTATCTTTGATGAGTTTTTACATCCACTTGGTAGATGCCACTGCTGCTGCACGTTTCATCTCTGAAGAATCACCAGCCCAGTAATCAGCACTTTTGCGAAGACATGAGGTATCTCATTGATATGGTAATTTTTCTGTTAATTTACTATTTATAAAATTTTGAATTGGTTTAAACACAAAGGTTTTTATTACCATCGTTTTGTTATGTAATTGTAGTTTAACTCAGATTTCAGCTCCTTCGGTGTATTCTGACAGTAGACAGTTGGTCCGTTGTGTCGTTTTGATTTACTAGTATATATTTGTTTTATTCATGTGTATCCTGAAACAATATACATAATATAACACCACAATTCCAATTCTATACATCAGGAATAATATACTTTATCAGCCAACCTTTAGAGGCTTATGAAACACTAACAATATTCATACAAGCATATAAACATGTAAAGAAAATATAAACTGTAAATCAATCTTTCTGAAATCTGAGGTTATTATAATTTGTTAAAATAACTTATGTTTCTTTTTTGTTTTGTCATTGTTCTATTATGTCATTGCATATACAAAGTAGCAGTTTTTAATGTGAAAAATTCTCATTTAAAAGTAGAATGATATGTGACGTCTACGAATACATATACTGGGAAATCATAAGCAGGAGTTGTTTCCCCTAGTCATAGCATTAATAAATTAATTAAAATTCAAATATGTGTAAGTATCTAGTGCTACATGTAGATTCTGTCTCTATAGATTTTTCCATAGATCAACAACAAATATTTAATGTAATGATTCATTTGATGACTGTGCATGTAATCGTGTTAAAATAATAGGAACAGGTTGCTTCCGTTAACACTTGTATAATATCTTTTAACTGTAAATCAAAGTGCCAATATTCTGTCTACATACATGAGTATATTGTTTCACATTTTTATAATGCGAGAATTAATAGCTCAATAATTACATTACATGTATGTTTCATTATAATACGCTATTTTGATTGGCTAACAGCAATCTCGAGTCATTCTGAAATTAACCTTCATTTCAAAATGAAATGTAACATTCATGATGACACAAGCTTCCACAATAAAGTGAACAGGTAAACAAAAGAAAAACTTGATAGAAATCGTGTTTTCATGATCCAAGCAAAAAAAATGTAAGCGTTGACCGTGCGCACATTTTTAGAATGTTCATACAAAAAGTACTTCGGTCAATGCTTTTACACCCCAATAAATTTACAAAAAGAAGCATTCAATTCTCAAGTAGATATTAATACCATAAACGTCGATACATGTATCTTATTACCATTATCCTATATGTTATAGATATTTCATACTTTTAATGAAGTTTTATTGTGCATTGTAAATTATACCATATTTGTACCGATCATTTCCCGCCTAACCTCAAGAGACGCCAGTCGAGTTAATGTCATTTATACACAAGTCCGGCTTCATAGGTATAATGAAAACCGTATAGGTTAATATGCAAATAAGTAATACTTTTCTTTGCTTAATAATTCAAATTATTTTACCTATCATATGATAATACATAACAGAGAAAAAAAATTATAAACTGTAATAGGAAGTCTCCACTCTATCAATCTAAATAATGTAATTAACAGACTTCATATATAAAATTGGTTTTAAATTATCACCAAAGTACATTGTATCTACAGAAAAGCTGCATTTGTATGAAGGAATTTATTCAATTTACTGTTTTATACCTCCATCCTTAACATGGTATTGTGGTATTCAGAGGCTCCTAATCAAAGTGCTTTAAAATAAGCAATATTCCATAATAAATTTCTGAATTTTAATAATAAATTCAATTTATAATGGATAACTTTGAGGTGCATTATGCACTTTTATCAAGTGAGTGTCCATGTAGGGGAGATAATCATGACTAATTAACTCCATTTGACATAGTGATTTTGTTAATGAATAACAATATTAATTTATTTGTACTGACAGTAATAGTAGAATAATAAAATAATAAAAAAACAAATATATATAAATAAAGCAATATTTCTAACACTGCTATTATTAGCGATATTCCATAGCAAGATTTTCAAGCTCAAACACTTTTATAAAAATATAGTTGTCATCCATTAAATAATATTTTATCATAGATGTTTATGTCAACTAATAAAAGAAAGTTTCCTATCTTATATAATATTTCTTCTTCGTGTTAAACATTTAATATTGTTTCTTGTTGGGGTTTTTTTACGAATTAATATGTATAGTGTTTGGAACATACTTCATTGTACATGATAATAAAAAAAAAACAAAGAAAAACAAATACACACAAAAAAGTTTATTGATAATTTAAGTAAGACTGTCGCAATAAGTCTGCAAGTACTACTGAATATTTTGCTGATCGCACATGACAGGCAGTTGTTAAATAGTTTGCAACTGCACATATGAGGCCCCTCATGGGGGTGTCCAAGTAATCACATAATCACAATATTTTTTGGCCAATATAATCACATAATCATTAATTATTTTTTTAAACAAGATAATAAAATAATCAAAAATACAGTTTTAGATTATCAAATAATCAAATAATTATGAAATATTTGGTCTGGTAATCAAATAATCACTATAAAAACGGCCAAGTAATCACATAATCAAACACCCCATGAGGAGGCTCACATATTGACTAAGAGGATGATAAAAGTGTTTTAAATTGTTCTTCTTCACACAGTTCTTGTAGGTTGATGTTAAGTTTCTGTTCGGCAATGTTAAGCATTGTTTGTCTTTCTTGTATATACAACCTGCTGTCATTTTTAGAGAGTTTTTAAAATTGGTTGGGCGACGTCATGTGGTGACCGTTTAAATTTAGTATAACAAGAGCTACCGTTCTTTGCCATATTGCTCGATATAAGACGACATGCATCTGTTCAATAGTTAAAATAATAGATACTCAAGATTTGCAATTAGCGGACAGACGGGTGTTTATAAATGTACTAAGTCAATGGCAGTTTGTGTTATATATATTATGCTCTCGATTATTTTATATTTTTGGCTTTCCGAACTTTTCGTCACGAGAGAGTACCTATTGAAGGTTGCTCCAGAAGTACGTTTTATGCGAATTAAAATCACATATTTTTTTCTTAAGGTCCGTATCATGATTTGATTGAATTTTATTAGCTAAGTGTGCCACAAACGGCCGTATATATTGTTCCCCAAGAGATTTTTTTTTATTGAACTGGTCTTATCATGCTTATTGCCGGACTTCGGCGATGGGCAATCCAATGGGTGTTGGGCTCGAATCATTGTATACTTATCCACTCGATTTCACAAATAAATAGATTGGAGTTGTTTTGTCCAAAGCTCAAAGAGTTTGTTGTTCGAAGATTATATTTTTTCTCATATTTTCTTAAATTTGTCTCATTTTAAAAAAATTTCGTATTCTTGTACTGTTGCCTTTTTTTATTCTCCTGTTCTGTTTGTTGAGTATTTTCTAATTCATTTTTTGTTTATTTAACCACGAAATACATTAACCTGTTTACAACATTACTTATATTAGTGTGTGAAAGATGGTTTCCACTTGTTGCTTATGGTTTTGATAATGCATAGTTTACCAGGTTAGTGATTCGTGCTCCTTGGAGCCTCTAGTCAGATCACAAGGCCAAACATTTAGGCTTTTATTTGAGTCATGCAGTGAGCTTTTTCTCTTCTCTATTTTTTTTTTTGTTTTTTTTTTTGTGAAAAATATAGTCAAAAAAGAGAAACTTGAATAGCTAAAATGATTAGCAAGACAAGATCTTCAAATAAGTCAAAATGGCTGAAATCGTAAGTCCATTTTTATAAGAGTTATTGTCCTGTAATGACGATGTTTTACTTTTTACGACTTTAGCTATAATCTTGATAAGTACAAAAGGTAGAGAGAAAATTGAAACATAAAAAATGATGACCTAGACAAGATCTACAAATAAGTCAAGAGGCCAAAATCGTCAGTTGATCCTTTGCATGAGTTATTACCCTGCAATGATATATTTACCTTTTTTCGTTTTTGACGAAAGCTTTAACATGTTGAATCAATATAGAACAAAACTGGGACAGCTTACTTTAAATGGTCATCAAGAGTACAAGATCTTCAAATAATCTTCAGTGACAAAATATAAGGTAATTTCCTTATAGAAAGTTATTGTCCTTAAATGACGATTTTTTACAAAATTAATACCTTGTATTTGCTATTATGTTGACAACTATAACCGATAGAGAGATACTTCAAACAACAAAAATTATCACCTAGACAAGATGTAAAAAAAAAATGACCATGCAAAATCATTTGTTGATGATAGGAAGTCTGTCAGACGTTATTGGCCTCTATTGAGGATTTTAATCTAGTCTTTAATTACAGTAGATAGCAAGAAACTATGCATTGTAAAGACTCATCAGAAAAAAATTGTCTACGACTCATTCAATATTACTGCCGAAATTAACATTCATTTCATGTTGCCTTTCAAAGACATTTTTTTTCATCCAATTTACATTTTTGAATATTCTCTTGAAAATTATAAAAGTAAAGTAAGGGAGAAACTGTAACTTACAGCAAAAGAGATCACCAAAATAAGATCAACAAATACTTGTCAACAATAAGGAAATTGTCAATCCTGTCCTTATAAGTGTTATTCCCTGAAATGATTTTTTACCTTTTTTTGTGATTTTTGCCATCATATTGAAAATTTTAAAAGATAAAAAGAACCTGTTTTATGCAAAAACTATTATTAATTAATTAAGATAAGATCTCCAAATAAGTCAATAAAATGGTCAACCAGCTCCATATAGGAGATAGTATAAAATAAGGAGATGTGCTATAATTGTAAATGATACAACTATCCAACAGACTCCAAATGAAAAGAAATTTAACCAATAATAACGTTGAATCAGCGAACGTTTATTGCTTTTTTGTTGCTTTAATCGATAGGTATACGTAATATCTTAGATGTAGAGGGACAGCTCAAATCCCATTGATCAGCAAGATAAGATCTACAAATAGTTTAACATAGCTATGTAAATCTGGATCAACTACTTAACGTGTGAAAGATGGTTTCCACTTGTTGCTTATGGATAAAAAAAAATTGCATATTAGTGATTCAGGCTCTTTTGACCCTCTAGTCAGATCACACGCCATTTCTCACGGCGATAACTTTTATAAGAAGACAACTGACGATTTTGGCTTCTTGACTTATTTGTATATCTTGTGTCTAGCATAAAGTTTATACTATATTTCTGTTTTCAAGTTTATAGCGAAAAACGCAAACAAAAATCGTAAAACACCGTCATCTAGAGGTTATAACGGCTACAAACAGTCGATTGACAATGTTTGCCATGTTGATTATTTTGTAGTTTTGTCCGGTTTGTCAATTTTTTTCTTTTTTAAAATTACTCTGATTACAATCAGGCCCAAAAAATCAAACTCTGCAATACCATATGTTAAAACCTTTATCTATTATCTTAAATATGAAAATTTAGATAAACTGAACACTTTTGTTGTCTACTGTTATTTTAACAATGTTGATGTTTTACAAGTTTTTAGCCACATTGCCTGTTTTTATCTATACGTAAGGTATGGTCAGATCATATGTTTTCGTACGTCATATGAATTAGTACTATGCATGCTTTTTCAATGGAAAGTGTTACGTCACAATGCATTCTTAATAGCACGAAAACCCATGAGACGAGGATATGTTTCCTTCTGAAACATTGGCCACACCAATCGAAAAATATAAAATTGTTATAAAAAGATGTATATGGGTCAGATATACATCCTAACACAAAAATATGGTGGTCCTTGCATGTTGCCAATGTCGTTTGAAACAAAGAAAAATAAAATTTAGGCAAACAATTAGTCAAAATTACAATCTTCTTCATCAGGCTGCACAATTATATGACGTCATAATGTCACCACAAATGTTCTAATACATCAGAACTTGTTGAACGCGTATTTGTCCGATATTTTTACATATTTTGTCATCGAATTTTTATATTTATTACTAAGTTAAATTTCACGGATTTTTAGGGCCAATATATACCGATTAACAGGTTGTCTGCATATTGATATCGTAAAATATCAGCTGCGAGTCACAATATGAAGCTTTTTGTCGAGTGAACCCACTCCTTTGTATACAAACAGTGAATTCAGCAAAATTTTTGCCATACATAAATTGTTGACTGCATGACGATTTCGGACTTCTCATTTATTATTTGTAAATCGATCTTGTCTAACTGACAATTTTGCTGTTTGAAGGTATCTCCCTTTCTATTTTAGTTTTCAAGATAATAGACAAAATACGCAAAATATGGGCAAAAATGGTAGTGTTTATAGGCAATAACACCTTTAAATAGTCAATTGTAATATCAGCTACCGTTTGAATTTTTTATAGGTCGTGTCTAACATTCCAGGGGCAATAACTCTAACATGGGCAATCCAGTTTTTCTGAAAATATCATGGTAGGTAGATCTTGACCTATTGACTTTTTTACCCGGCAACAGTATGTCAGTTTTGCTCTCAAGACAATTGTTTTTGACGATTTTCAAAAGTCTTCTTAAAAATAATCAGTTTTTTTGTTGTTTTTTTCCTGTCTATGTCTAATACTTTATTAACGTATTTAATGATGGGACCAATAATTCTTTGTTTTCTAGTAATGTGCAGTGTATTATCCACATCCGTATACTGAAAAATCCTTAGCAGTTTTTGCCCAGAAGTTCTATTCTCTGTGGTGGTCATGTTTGTCCGATTGGAACTTGACGAGACGCGGGAAGTTTGTAGATAACCGGATGATGCCATACATCATTACAGACAAGTTTAAGGTTCAAGTGGACCCTTTGGCTAAAATGGCTGCATTTTCACCTCAAAATTTACTCTGAGTACAGGCAAACCTGTGTATTTGGAAAAGTTTTAAGGCATAGCATGCCCTAGAGAAATAAAATTCAAATATATTCTGTTTTAGAAAATTAAAAAAAAACAGGATTTTGCAGTGCGCTTTTTTCATTCCTCCAGAAGGTGCCAAAAATAAACTAAGTTTGGAAAGAGGTTTGAGAACTTCCTCACAGGTAATTGCAGTGAACTGTATTGATTGAAATGGACAATAGATGGACAATAGATACGTGACAATAATTGGTGATTTAAACTGTGTACCTAAGTGGACCATATCAAGTGAAACTCAACTGTTTGTTAGTTTTATCATCTTCTACAGGGTCGAAAAAAAGTGCACTGCGAAATCAGTTTTAAACTTTCTAAAACATACAATGCATTTGAATTTTATTTATCGGTGACATCCCATTATTCCGACAACCCATTATTTCGACATCCCGTTATTCCAACAGCTCATTATTCCAACAATGCCTCTGTCATAAGTGTATGGGTAAATTTTCTCCAAAAGACCAACTCCGTTCTCGCGATGGTTGTGGTGGTCCGTTTAGATTGCGATTATTATTCTTAAGCGGGATATTTGTTTCAGAGCCTTGGAGTTGATATATAGATATAAACAGATGTGGTATGAGTGTCAATGAGACAACTCTCCATCCAAGTCACAATTTGTAAAAGTAAACTATTATAGGTCAAAGTACGACCTTTAACACGGAGCCTTGGCTCACACCGAACAGCAAGCTTATTGCAACTGCTGAGTCCTTATCCTCGTCCCGGTTTTCGTTTTCCGGGTTCGGGTATTTTATTTGTCTTTATATTTTGGCGTTTGTGTGTCCATTGTCATTCTGTGGTGTTCTAGTCCCCGGTTTTGTTTTTGTCTCTTGATTTACCTTCTTTTTACTAAATCTCATATCAAGCGAGTGAGGTTTCACCACAGTTAACTACATAAATCAATATATCAGAGATAGAGAACCCTACCCACTCTCTTTGGTGGTAACACTTCAACCCCTTGTATCACTCAACTAAGAGTCTTATTTAATTTTGTCGCGGAAAATGGAGAAAAATGAAACGTCAGTCAAAAATGAGAAAAAATCACGAGACAAATACAAACCCAGGGCCCAGAAAAAAAGAGGACAAATAGGACGAACTATGTGCTCCGAAAAGATGAGCAACTCCTACTTCTACCAAGACACACACCGTGCGTTCGCACAAAATACGGAGACAGTACGCGGCACTTACCATAGCGGTCGATCAGACATAGAGATGACACTCAATATATATGTAGGGGTACCGATTTTGTATCCCGAGCTTATTTTAAAACCTATCAAACATGCCACTTTTATAATGCAGTTGGGGCGGGGGAGGAGGGGGTGCAGAACGGGATAAAGACGTTTAAGATTTACTCCATTCTCAATGATTCTAGTTCCATTTCAAACGCAAATGTAAATGATTAAAACGAAACCTGAGAAGCTGGGCAGTTGTCGAAGGACAACAAGTTACATGCGAACAATTGCATGTACAACATAGATAGCAAATAGTCCCTTGGGCGAGGGTCCTGATAAAGTGAGTGTAAAATAACAAGATATTTAAGCCAAAGATGTGGATGGAAAATAACAATACAAACACAAGTAAAACATAAAAGAGTTTGATGTGTTTTGTAGTTTTTTTATAGGCCCTTTACCATTTTTGTGAACGTTTCACACAATATTGAATTTCATGACTCGCATGTAGTTCCTACTTCCAGGGCTGTAGATCTATTATAAAGATCCAGAGCCCCTTTGTTTTCCTAAAATAGATTGTATGCAGTGATCCCCTGATTATGCAAATTTTATGGCAATGAGCAATTGATGGAAATCAAATGTTCATTGGTGGACTACATGTGACTTCTAAAATAAAGCAGTCAATGGTACGTTGTACAGCATCTTAACCGAGATCACCCAAATCAGCTTAAATCATTATAATCGTCCGAAAATCGTCTTTCTCATAGCATTTCCTCCCAGTTATCCCGACCGTTCAACCCACCATTTTTTCCGAAAATGTCCTGTACCAAGTCAGGAAAATGGCCATTGTTATATTATAGTTCGTTTCTGTGTGTGTTGCATTTTAGTGTTGTGTTTCTGTTGTGTCGTTGTTTTCCCCTTATATTTGATGTGTTTCCCTCAGTTTTAGTTTGTAACCCAGATTTGTTTTTTTCTCAATCGATTTATGAATTTCGAATAGCGGTATACTACTGTTGCTTTTATTTAAGAACATCAATGGAAACACGTAAACGTTATATCTAATTTTCTTTTTGAATTTCGTATAGAGACAAATAATTTTTGAAATATGAAAAAGAAATGACATGGGAATATGGCATGAATACATCTCTAAAACAACACCCAGAGCTCACCACACGATCTTCATGGAGCAGAAACTAACCGCCAACAGGCAGTCAGATGGCCACAAACACAATAAGAGCAATCAAATTCAAGGGCAACGCAACATGTCAAAATATCTAATTTAGAACTTCTAAGTAGAATGAGACAAGGACACACTAATGTCCTAAAAAAAATCATTTGAAGTCCTTTTCAGAAATACTCTTATTCAAACCATACAAAACGAAATAAACTACCAAAAACGTTTTCTTAATCTTATAACCAGATGCGGTTAACCAACATTCAATCAACATTGAAGTCTATCTTAGCTATAAATATATGTAAGTGTTCAAGATGGTTAGATAATACTTGTGAAGCGATGACCTTTATATTTCTTTCAGTTGAAGTTATTCCGAACATGCCTTTAATGCGTTCCGAAAAGTAAAATCATCCAATCCTCAGTCCTATCATCGGGCTTTTCACTTTACAATAATGTATTAAAAAAGATGAGGATTTACAGATATTAAATGGAAATTAACAGATACGTTATAATACAGACTGACATATTTTTTTACCCTGATACCGCACTGAGAATACTATAATTATAACGATGTTTTATAGTAGTCTCAGTACCGCACAATAATTATTTCTAAGTGTCGAACTAATTGGTTGTCGAACTAATTGGTTGTCGGGTTATTGGGCTGTCGGAGCTATGGGTTGTCGGATTATTGGGTTGTCGGACTAATGGGTTGTCGGACCAATGGGCTGTCGGACTAATGAGCTGTCGTACTAATGGGCTGTCGAAATAATGGCGTAAAACCAGAAATTCTTACAATGTGTATGAATAGAATATATTCATGTTTAAATTCAAATATTATATAAATCAATCAAACAAACAAAAACGAAAGTAGAATTTACAGTTCAAATCTCGAATACAAATAACTTACAGTTCGTATGCATTTAATAAATCACTTATCCAAATTAACGGAGTTTATAACAAATGTACTTGACAGTTATATGTTTGGATTTCTTCAGGAAATTATATTTCGTTTATGTAACATGTGTTGAAATACTGGAGCAGACGGTAGAAACAGAAATTGAAGGGAGTCACGTTGTACAATAAATACGGTGATGTAATAAATCGTTCCAGTGCGATTTGTTTCGGATAGTTTATGAATACATATAATAAACATTGATTATTTTGAAACAGAAAAGAGAAGTTGATACGAAATATTTATCAACAAGGTGTTGGTATTTTTCGATGATTTTTTTTAGAAAAAAAATATGAGACGTTCTTTGACATAACACTGGTTCATCAACTTTCTGCTCATTTTATAAAGTCAGAGTACCAGATGCAAGCTATCGGATACCGAATGAGTAAGGAAATGTATATCCAACATGCAGGTGAATTTTGTTTACTGCTGCTAAAGTAGGGAAAATTTGTAACTTTAAAATCAAAATCGTCTCGTTTGTCATAGATTCTGGTACTGAGATGACCGCTTATGTCAAGTTCAAGGTATATAAGTCTAAAAATGTTCTGGAGATATATTAATGGAACCCAATCAGAAAAGTTTGGATTGTTAATGAAAAGAACATCATCAATATATCAGAATGTGAAATTAAATAATCTGGCTTCTTTGATCTTCTTGTTTTTGACAAGTGGTGAATTTTTTTTACGTGCATGTAAAAATTTCCATATGTGAATTTGCCAATGTATGTAAATGCAAAGTGCAATACGTTCACATGGTTTCTATATCAGGTGTGTATTTCCATTCTATACACATGAAAAAAGATATTTGTACTTTTCCCAATTTGAACTTGATAGTCGAGTCATTGAAGAGGCTGAATCTACCTTCACTAATTTTTATTTGTTGCAATACTTGTGTTTTTTTGTTCCAAGAAGTTTGTAGTTTTTCATACTATATTTAAGGTCCAACAGACCCTTGATGACAAAGTATGGCGATTTATAATAGAAAACTTCTATGTTACTGGATTCAGACACGCACTTAGAGAATGTGGCGCGTAAAATATGTCTTTTAGCGTCAAACCTTCTACAACATGGATCAGTTGTGTAATAGTTGAAAATGGGCTGCAACTCAGATTAGTTTGTGATTCATCGTAAATTCGTTTCCCTTATCAGAATTTCCTATAGTAACTTTTATCAACAATGCTATAATATCTGTTCCAACTGGAAAAAAATATCTTATACCCTTTAATTCGTAAGTAACAAATTTTGTAATTCTTTTTTAAATACAAATAATATTCCTGAATATTTCTCTCAGTTTGGAACTAACATTCCCAAGGAACTCCTATTCCATGACATGTGTAGCATTTACATATCTGTCTACTATTCAATATACCATCATTTTCTGTGCAGTCTAAATTTCCCGCCCTTAATCCCGATCTTGCACAACCTATACCTTTTCTAATAAAAATGAAAACAACACTTTATAAATGTCATGGGTATGACACCTGACATCTAATACAAGTTGTGAATGAAAATGAAGATATCAAAGAGACGTAGATAATGTACAAGTTTTGAAAATTTGGTTTAAAGGTAACTATTTGATATATTTGCAGAGATAAGCCCTTTTTCCTGTCCGACTATGATTTTTAACCTTTTTATATAGATGTGTTTATTTTGTTATGAGGAATCAAAAGTACATCAATTATTGCCGTAAACACAATAATGTTTTCTAACATTATATCTTTGAAACTACTTCGATTTCTCTCTTATTATGAATGCTTCAGTACTATAAGTTGTCAGGTGTCATACGACATATTTTTTCGCTTGTTTCAAGAGACCCTATCCCATGACAGCATGACATCTATATGTAAATTCAATTTGTGTTGGATAAAGCAAGTGCAGGTATAATTTTTGAAGGATGCAAAATATTACCAACCTACCATCACTGAGAAATGTTCTCTCCTAAAAGAGCTTATCAAAATATGATAATGAAATCGTCGTATTTTTAAGTTACTGAACTATAACTGAGCGTGAATTGCATGAAAAATCAAATTTCCACTGTTTATATGAAATAAGCATTTCTGGTGACAAAGAACATTTTAAGGCGCCAAACCACAGTTCTGAAACCACATAATAATCACTCATTTTTGTTCACGCTTATCTAGATATTTTACGTTAGATTTAACTTTCTGAGAATCAGTATCCTGAATTGAACACATATCACCTTTTTATGTGCAAAAGTTTAGAATTTGTAAAAACACTTTTACTTAATATCAACTTCATTTGAACTTTGGTGGATAGTTGTCTCATTGGCAATCATACCACATCTCCTTATTCTTAAATATCGCCCTGCTTTATGTTTTTTGTATATCTTTAAAAATGCACAATTTGTAGAACATATCTCCTAAATTGTAATGCAATTTCACAGACAGGTTTATTTGGACTTAGAATTGTCCGAAACAAGTTTTCATTCAGCAAACGTGTTATTTGTGCTAAAACAAAATACAAAAAACAAATAACAAAAGACAGAAAGCTAGTTCAAAGCCCAATTTCAACTGATAAATTAGCCATGGTCCCCAAGACAAAAAAAATAATCCTTACAACTCCGACAGATTTAGTGTTTTATGTCATAAGCAGATTTAAAAAAAAGCATAAGCATGTGTAGTGCCAGACTAAAATTATTGACAAAATGTGAAACCATGTGCGTAAAAAAACCGTTAATACTTTGATTTCAATACATGCTTTATCATGTTCAAGTAAAAGCTGAAAAAAAAACATTTTGCAGTCAAAAAGTAGTTAAAGTCGTCAAGCAAACTTTTGATAGTGTCTTTCATTTTTCAACCAATAAATAATGAGCCGTCTAATCTGAAACAAAAATTATGAAAACAAGGCCACAAACTGAAACTAGTTTTGAAAGAATTCAGAAGATTGACATGAACCGCAGTGTTTGTTAATTGTGGCTATTTCTCATGGCCGCCACGGACAGCAATTTTCCTTAAGTCATTTGAGTGTCTTTTCCAGTGTTGTATGATTTTGGTGTTTTTTTTATGTGGGCACAATAAATTCGAAATTTTGACATTGTTTGAAATGGAAATGAACTGGATAGAGTGTACTAAAACATGACTATTAAATTCCGTCAGCCATTTGACAAAACTCGAAGCAAAGGAGCAGTGCTGTATTGCTATTCTTCAGATCAAAGTAACAGTATGTCAAAATATACATTCGTGAAATAGCTTTTATCTCACATTAAATTGATAAAAGTGAAATCAAGATTATATGATTTTTATGTAATTTTTCGACTTTGAAATAAGTATTTTCAAATTAGACATATATAGGAAACCCAAACATAGTAAGTATAAAAATAAGAAGATGCGTCATAATTGCCAATGAGACAACTCTCCTACAACAAACAAATATGATGAACAGCAACCCACGACAACAACTGAATTACTGGCTCATTACTTAGGACAGAATATGGCGGTGTTGAACATGTTTGTGGGCGCCAACACCACACCCCCGTCCCCCTTTCCCTACCTGGGACACACACAAAGTTGATATTTTTTCTAACATTGACCTAATATTGAGTGTTTATTCAATATAATTTCCTTTGGGTAAATATCGGCAGTTCCTTTTTTCATTGAATATAATTGATGAAAAAACATATGTTAATCTAAATTTTAACAAGACTAACTTGATGTGGTTAAGGTAAAGATGATTTTAATCAGATTTGCGTAAAACGACATTTTTCTTTCAATCAAGTCTATACTTCCGCATCAAATATATGTTTATTTCACCCCAATCAGACAACTTTAAACTGATGTAATTTCTTTCATCCAGCTTTAAATTTTATAAATGAGGTACCAAAAGAAAGAAGAAAGATTTATTTTTCAAATGGTTATAATTATATTATGACATAATTATTACATAATTAATTATTATGTAATTAGTGGCTATATTGTGATGTCCACACTTCAATGAAATTAGCTTCTTTGTTATTTATACCATCCCAGAATATTTTATAGATTCTTGCACAACACAGTTTGACCTCCAAAACCGTGTCTCAGATTTTTCCTATTGTATTTCATTCTCTCATAAACCTTCAATGAAGTTTGCAACCTCAATTCATAAGAGATCACTAAATTTAATTGGGTATAAAATTTGTTCTATTGATGTTTTTGGAAATCTGAGACATGGTTTTGAAGATAACTGGTCAAGGAATAACATGTGTGAAAATCAGGCATATAGGGGTACCCATCTAGGAGCTAAATTCATTTAAAACCACATTTTCATGACGAAAATGAATGTGTCACAATTGAATAAATAAGAATTTTCCTAATTTTACCCAATTAACTTCAATACAATTCACACATGTACCATGGGGGTACTTCAGGATTGGCCTTTAATCATAAATCAATTAGGTGTTGACCAGTAAAAAAACATTCCATTTCAGCAATTATAAATATATAAAGAAAATGCACACCCTATGCATCAATAATCAGATCTGGCGGGAGATGTTATATCATTATTGACCTTGCTGTAAGTCAGTTGCTACCGATATGGCCAAAACTCCGCCCACCATGATAAACCTTTACTATTAATGACATGAGAAGTTTAATTATACATTGCATTTACTTTTTTCCATATGGATTTTATTCTTTTAGTACATAAAATAATATATTTTGTTTTTTGCATTGTTACAAAAAGTAAGTTATGCATATGTGTACACAAAATGATCAGTTGGTCAGTCTGGAGGATCCTTATGGGGGATTTCTAGAATTATAATTGTATACAATGCCAATACGGTGTTTTACACAAGGTAGATTTTTTTAATTTTTTGCAGTTTGAAAATGAAATATTAAATAATTATTTTCCTTTAAAAAGAATTCATATTTAAAACATTCTCCTCAAGAAATTCAAGTATAAACATCAGCATCATTAATTGTTGTACAATTATTATATTTGTTTAATATCTGTACATTTATATTTTGATTCCCTCTATATCTCCAAATAGTTGTTTCGTTTTTTTCAGCTCCAATATAGAAATGTATTATTATTTGGTATTCTTAATCTTATTTTTTTCATAAATCCCTAATCCACGTACCTCTGTTTCATAACTGTTATTTGTAATGCTGGTCAGTGGTCATAAAGCTATCAAATTATTCTATTGATTAACAACAAAGTACTGCCCACATGTTTTTATCTTGTATCAGTCAGACACGTGCATTTGTTTATAAAACTAATTATCATCAAAACTCATTAACAGTGCAAGATATATAAATATTTTTTTCTTCTGTGGTTTTGGAATATCAAGAAGTAACAAAAACAACTGAAAATGAAATTTTGATAAAATTTAGTTGCTTTTGTATTGTGCTACCTTGAAAATGAATTGAATATATCGTAAAAATTATGGTTAATTTATGAAGGAATGTTGTAAATGTGAAGAGAGGTGAAAAGTTTATTTAAAGTCATTATATTCATTTTTCAAAGTATCATTACAAAAATTGTCATGCTATCAAGTTTAATGCATAAATAATCTTCCTGAACGTCCCACTTCAAAAGCAGATATATTGTGTTCTATCTTACATGTAGATTTGAACTGTGTCTTCTATAGGTATTATCATAATGTATAATGACATTTTTTTCTATGTTATATGCATTAGGAAAATGCCACAAAGGTATCACGGCATCTAAAATCGAAATGTGTTTTATTTGTCTGTTATACCTATAAAAAAAGTAATTTAAGCATCAGAATGTCACCGATGTTCTAATCTCATAATTCGATAAAGAAGATACAATCAAGGTAACACACAAAAACTAAGGGAACCGAATGCACTCTAAAATGAGCTCGACTAGGTGCGACAACACGGAAAGCGTCTCCTGCTTAACATGCATCAATCGATAAAATTACAGATCAGATGACTATTCCGATATCTAAAGTTCTATGACTGCGACACCATGTCGATAGTGAGTTGAGAAACATACATATGGTATTCGTTAACCATTTCGTGATGGTTTCCATTAAACTTATTTAGTGTCGATGTCAGTCGGCATACTCATGCATTGTTCACGACTTATCAGAGCAAACAGTAAGTTAGCCTTTTGATATGAAGACTTGGTGAAATCATCAAGTTTACTAGATATTTTCAACAAGCATTTTCAATTTCACGAGGCACGGAATAGTAATGATTACTACAGTAATTGTTATAAATGACCAGCAAATTTTTAATGCTATCGACCGAAAACCAATTGAGAAATGAATAAATCATTACAGTAGTCCAATATCTATAATAGATTTTTAATGTATGCAATAAATATGGTATGCCTCTTATAGCAGTTCGTGTTTTTTTTCTTTCTTTTTAATATTATTTTGTTTATGTCATTTCTATTTCTAACTCTGTTTTGCTCTCTTCATTATGACTTCATTGGTGAACAGGAAATAAATCCTCCGTAAAATCTCATTTTTTTGCACTTATCATATGTTTTGAATTACAATATTGCTGAAATCCTGAATATGACTTCTACTACACACTCACACTCTCATTTATTTCATCGTATCTCTAAAAAAAAATTACGTGCTAGTCAAAATAAAAACTCATTCATCTGTTACGCTCATTTTGATGGAAGTTTTTGTAATTTCGTTACCAATTTAAGTTCATTAAGGCCTTTATATCCACGTTCTATTGTTGTACTTCATAGTTTCTATCGCCGGAGGGGTTTCATATCAGATACGCTATATCCCTCAGTGTATAACCATTACTTAAACTCGTGTACTGGTACTGTTTCCCTATAATAATCGTGAATCTCGCATATCTTGCAAAAACTTTTATCTATAAGATCACACTTTTTAACCGAATTTGCCAACGTTGTCGGTCTTTTAGAATTATGTACTGTTTCGGTAAACATGTATTTTTATGTTTTTTGTCTTTTGGAGTCTTTCTTTTTTTCTATGGCGTTGTCAGTTTATTTTCGACTTGTGAGCTTGAACATCCGTTTGGTATCTTTCGCCTTTCTTTTTCCTTCGTATTTCAGAAATTAATACTTTAAATTGATATGGCTTAAAAATGGATAATAATGCTCATACATTCGATATGTAGAAATTACGAAGTCATTTAGTTTTTATTATAAGGTAACGGCAAGCCATTTCTTTTGTGAAACACGGGATAGAACGCTACAACATGTATCAAGTTTGGAACAAAGACTACGATCTAAAATATAAACATAACAATGAAACTACGCAAGTTAAAACCAAAGCAACAATATACAATTGAAGCCTTTTAATGACGTCATTACTGCGTTCTCAGTCGATATACGACTTATAGGTCATATCGACCTCATGCCACAGCTACAATTTTTATATGAGTATTATCAATGCATGGAAATAAAGCAAACATTCTTTAACTGAAGGCTACGAATGTGTCACAAAGTGCTGTGGTTTTCTTTTTAGATATTTAAAAAATAAATGTTCATTGTCATTTTTCTATCTGCCGTTTTCAGTCTACCTTTGAAAATACATGTGACTCTTTTTCAACTAATCAAATTAGTTAGTTTATGCAAAATAATAATATTATAAGCTGTCTTATCACCGGGGTGTACTAACATATCATTGGTTTTCAATTGATTTGATTTTTAGCGTTTCAGATAAATCCACAAAAGCGCTTCGAAGTCAACAAATGTATAAGGTGTTACAGTGACGATGATGATCCAGGGGCGTAGCTGCCGTTAGGGACCGGTCATTATTTATTTCCAGGGGGCCGGCAAAGAGGTAGGGGGGGGGGGGGGTCATGAAAAAAATTGAATCTGATAGAGGGGGGAGTCATTCTTTTTCAGGTTGATCTAGTAGGGAGGGTCATGATTTTATTGCCCATATATTCATTGATCGCCATATAGGTGTAATACCACCATTGATTTTCCCCTATTAGTCTTTGTTAAATTTGCACTTTTCAAAAAATTGTGCAGAATTTATCTTTGTTTCAAAGAAAGAAATACTTGGCATGAGTAAAGTTTTATCCTGTCCAGTACTATAGAAAAAATTTCACATTACATTTCATTGCATATAAGAAAATAACCATCACTGGAAGTTAACCAATCAAATTGTCCCCCTTTATTAACCTGTGTACAAGCTTTAGTAACCATGTAACCTCAAGGTTCCAAAATATTCTATAGAAACCCCAAATAAAAAAATAATGGTGCTTTGAAATACCCAAGATATATGTTTGTGACCCAGAAATGTTTTACTGCAATGAAATGTAGGATCAATTACCTACAACTGTCAAATGCAAGGGAATATTTTTTTCCGACCTATTTTCGTATGCAACCGGATGTGACGTACTATGATTTGGTGGTATTACACCTAAAGAAGACTTTTTTGTTAAATAAACTGAATGTGACTTTTTTCCTTTGTAATACTGGTTATTTCAAGCATTCCTGTCAAGTTTTGTCAAAATCAGTTCAATAGTTTGAGAAAAATCTAGTATAATGTAAGACGACATCTACAGCGATACGAGCAACATTTCTTCGAAAAATCCAAACCAAGCCGCATCATGATAGAATATAGTGTGGACCAATAAATGATCAAATATTTATCTCATCTGCCTACAAACAGTTTAATATGATACAAAAGAAGACTTTAGGGTGATAAATACTACTAATGAACCTCTTTGTCTGCCTTATAAGGTCTCTTTTGGTCCATTTATACCTCTCATTTCCTCAAAATTTCTACTTTTTAGGCCAAAAAATAAAAATTTTGGGGTAACTTTCACTCATTTATGATAGAAATGTTGTAATAAATGATTAATTGAAGTATTCAAGCTGAATGAACTATCCGTATAAAAGTTTACTGTCTCCAAGGAGGTTTCAATAAGTCCTTACGTAAAACTTAAATTTACACCGCCTTCCAGAGTGGGACATAAAAAGCTTCTCTTTTGGTGAATAATTTGTTGTTACTGCTTTAAAAATAATTTCATTTACTTAAAACTATATATTTATTAAAGTATTTCTTAAGAAAAATTTTCCAGTATAGCAGAATATAAGAAATAAGGAGAAAAGGCTCCCCAAAACTCTAAGTATGGCTTGTTCTGTCAACTAATATTCATGGTAAAGTCCTATTTCAAGGAAATTTTCTCATAAAATGTGTTTTGGAGACTCAATCCACTCAGAATATTTCATTATTTGTAATATTTCACTTAAATAGCAAGAAATTTTAACACATGAGAGTACTCACAAGGTCAAAGGTGCATGTACAGCTTCCCATATTAGGTGTAATACCACCATTGATTTTCCCCTATTAGTCTTTGTTAAATTTGCACTTTTCAAAAAATTTTGCAGAATTTATCTTTGTTTCAAAGAAAGAAATACTTGGCATGAGTAAAGTTTTATCCTGTCCAGTACTATAGAAAAAATTTCACATAACATTTCATTGCATATAAGAAAATAACCATCACTGGAAGTTAACCAATCAAATTTTCCCCCTTTATTAACCTGTGTACAAGCTTTAGTAACCATGTAACCTCAAGGTTCCAAAATATTCTATAGAAACCCCAAATAAAAAAATAATGGTGCTTTGAAATACCCAAGATATATGTTTGTGACCCAGAAATGTTTTACTGCAATGAAATGTAGGATCAATTACCTACAACTGTCAAATGCAAGGGAATATTTTTTTCCGACCTATTTTCGTATGCAACCGGATGTGACGTACTATGATTTGGTGGTATTACACCTAAAGAAGACTTTTTTGTTAAATAAACTGAATGTGACTTTTTTCCTTTGTAATACTGGTTATTTCAAGCATTCCTGTCAAGTTTTGTCAAAATCAGTTCAATAGTTTGAGAAAAATCTAGTATAATGTAAGACGACATCTACAGCGATACGAGCAACATTTCTTCGAAAAATCCAAACCAAGCCGCATCATGATAGAATATAGTGTGGACCAATAAATGATCAAATATTTATCTCATCTGCCTACAAACAGTTGAATATGATACAAAAGAAGACTTTAGGGTGATAAATACTACTAATGAACCTCTTTGTCTGCCTTATAAGGTCTCTTTTGGTCCATTTATACCTCTCATTTCCTCAAAATTTCTACTTTTTAGGCCAAAAAATAAAAATTTTGGGGTAACTTTCACTCATTTATGATAGAAATGTTGTAATAAATGATTAATTGAAGTATTCAAGCTGAATGAACTATCCGTATAAAAGTTTACTGTCTCCAAGGAGGTTTCAATAAGTCCTTACGTAAAACTTAAATTTACACCGCCTTCCAGAGTGGGACATAAAAAGCTTCTCTTTTGGTGAATAATTTGTTGTTACTGCTTTAAAAATAATTTCATTTACTTAAAACTATATATTTATTAAAGTATTTCTTAAGAAAAATTTTCTAGTATAGCAGAATATAAGAAATAAGGAGAAAAGGCTCCCCAAAACTCTAAGTATGGCTTGTTCTGTCAACTAATATTCATGGTAAAGTCCTATTTCAAGGAAATTTTCTCATAAAATGTGTTTTGGAGACTCAATCCACTCAGAATATTTCATTATTTGTAATATTTCACTTAAATAGCAAGAAATTTTAACACATGAGAGTACTCACAAGGTCAAAGGTGCATGTACAGCGTCCCATATTAGGTGTAATACCACCATTGATTTTCCCCTATTAGTCTTTGTTAAATTTGCACTTTTCAAAAAATTGTGCAGAATTTATCTTTGTTTCAAAGAAAGAAATACTTGGCATGAGTAAAGTTTTATCCTGTCCAGTACTATAGAAAAAATTTCACATAACATTTCATTGCATATAAGAAAATAACCATCACTGGAAGTTAACCAATCAAATTTTCCCCCTTTATTAACCTGTGTACAAGCTTTAGTAACCATGTAACCTCAAGGTTCCAAAATATTCTATAGAAACCCCAAATAAAAAAATAATGGTGCTTTGAAATACCCAAGATATATGTTTATGACCCAGAAATGTTTTACTGCAATGAAATGTAGGATCAATTACCTACAACTGTCAAATGCAAGGGAATATTTTTTTCCGACCTATTTTCGTATGCAACCGGATGTGACGTACTATGATTTGGTGGTATTACACCTAAAGAAGACTTTTTTGTTAAATAAACTGAATGTGACTTTTTTCCTTTGTAATACTGGTTATTTCAAGCATTCCTGTCAAGTTTTGTCAAAATCAGTTCAATAGTTTGAGAAAAATCTAGTATAATGTAAGACGACATCTACAGCGATACGAGCAACATTTCTTCGAAAAATCCAAACCAAGCCGCATCATGATAGAATATAGTGTGGACCAATAAATGATCAAATATTTATCTCATCTGCCTACAAACAGTTGAATATGATACAAAAGAAGACTTTAGGGTGATAAATACTACTAATGAACCTCTTTGTCTGCCTTATAAGGTCTCTTTTGGTCCATTTATACCTCTCATTTCCTCAAAATTTCTACTTTTTAGGCCAAAAAATAAAAATTTTGGGGTAACTTTCACTCATTTATGATAGAAATGTTGTAATAAATGATTAATTGAAGTATTCAAGCTGAATGAACTATCCGTATAAAAGTTTACTGTCTCCAAGGAGGTTTCAATAAGTCCTTACGTAAAACTTAAATTTACACCGCCTTCCAGAGTGGGACATAAAAAGCTTCTCTTTTGGTGAATAATTTGTTGTTACTGCTTTAAAAATAATTTCATTTACTTAAAACTATATATTTATTAAAGTATTTCTTAAGAAAAATTTTCTAGTATAGCAGAATATAAGAAATAAGGAGAAAAGGCTCCCCAAAACTCTAAGTATGGCTTGTTCTGTCAACTAATATTCATGGTAAAGTCCTATTTCAAGGAAATTTTCTCATAAAATGTGTTTTGGAGACTCAATCCACTCAGAATATTTCATTATTTGTAATATTTCACTTAAATAGCAAGAAATTTTAACACATGAGAGTACTCACAAGGTCAAAGGTGCATGTACAGCTTCCCATATTAGGTGTAATACCACCATTGATTTTCCCCTATTAGTCTTTGTTAAATTTGCACTTTTCAAAAAATTGTGCAGAATTTATCTTTGTTTCAAAGAAAGAAATACTTGGCATGAGTAAAGTTTTATCCTGTCCAGTACTATAGAAAAAATTTCACATAACATTTCAATGCATATAAGAAAATAACCATCACTGGAAGTTAACCAATCAAATTTTCCCCCTTTATTAACCTGTGTACAAGCTTTAGTAACCATGTAACCTCAAGGTTCCAAAATATTCTATAGAAACCCCAAATAAAAAAATAATGGTGCTTTGAAATACCCAAGATATATGTTTATGACCCAGAAATGTTTTACTGCAATGAAATGTAGGATCAATTACCTACAACTGTCAAATGCAAGGAAATATTTTTTTCCGACCTATTTTCGTATGCAACCGGATGTGACGTACTATGATTTGGTGGTATTACACCTAAAGAAGACTTTTTTGTTAAATAAACTGAATGTGACTTTTTTCCTTTGTAATACTGGTTATTTCAAGCATTCCTGTCAAGTTTTGTCAAAATCAGTTCAATAGTTTGAGAAAAATCTAGTATAATGTAAGACGACATCTACAGCGATACAAGCAACATTTCTTCGAAAAATCCAAACCAAGCCGCATCATGATAGAATATAGTGTGGACCAATAAATGATCAAATATTTATCTCATCTGCCTACAAACAGTTGAATATGATACAAAAGAAGACTTTAGGGTGATAAATACTACTAATGAACCTCTTTGTCTGCCTTATAAGGTCTCTTTTGGTCCATTTATACCTCTCATTTCCTCAAAATTTCTACTTTTTAGGCCAAAAAATAAAAATTTTGGGGTAACTTTCACTCATTTATGATAGAAATGTTGTAATAAATGATTAATTGAAGTATTCAAGCTGAATGAACTATCCGTATAAAAGTTTACTGTCTCCAAGGAGGTTTCAATAAGTCCTTACGTAAAACTTAAATTTACACCGCCTTCCAGAGTGGGACATAAAAAGCTTCTCTTTTGGTGAATAATTTGTTGTTACTGCTTTAAAAATAATTTCATTTACTTAAAACTATATATTTATTAAAGTATTTCTTAAGAAAAATTTTCTAGTATAGCAGAATATAAGAAATAAGGAGAAAAGGCTCCCCAAAACTCTAAGTATGGCTTGTTCTGTCAACTAATATTCATGGTAAAGTCCTATTTCAAGGAAATTTTCTCATAAAATGTGTTTTGGAGACTCAATCCACTCAGAATATTTCATTATTTGTAATATTTCACTTAAATAGCAAGAAATTTTAACACATGAGAGTACTCACAAGGTCAAAGGTGCATGTACAGCTTCCCATATTAGGTGTAATACCACCATTGATTTTCCCCTATTAGTCTTTGTTAAATTTGCACTTTTCAAAAAATTGTGCAGAATTTATCTTTGTTTCAAAGAAAGAAATACTTGGCATGAGTAAAGTTTTATCCTGTCCAGTACTATAGAAAAAATTTCACATCACATTTTATTGCATATAAGAAAATAACCATCACTGGAAGTTAACCAATCAAATTTTCCCCCTTTATTAACCTGTGTACAAGCTTTAGTAACCATGTAACCTCAAGGTTCCAAAATATTCTATAGAAATCCCAAATAAAAAAATAATGGTGCTTTGAAATACCCAAGATATATGTTTATGACCCAGAAATGTTTTACTGCAATGAAATGTAGGATCAATTACCTACAACTGTCAAATGCAAGGGAATATTTTTTCCGACCTATTTTCGTATGCAACCGGATGTGACGTACTATGATTTGGTGGTATTACACCTAAAGAAGACTTTTTTGTTAAATAAACTGAATGTGACTTTTTTCCTTTGTAATACTGGTTATTTCAAGCATTCCTGTCAAGTTTTGTCAAAATCAGTTCAATAGTTTGAGAAAAATCTAGTATAATGTAAGACGACATCTACAGCGATACGAGCAACATTTCTTCGAAAAATCCAAACCAAGCCGCATCATGATAGAATATAGTGTGGACCAATAAATGATCAAATATTTATCTCATCTGCCTACAAACAGTTGAATATGATACAAAAGAAGACTTTAGGGTGATAAATACTACTAATGAACCTCTTTGTCTGCCTTATAAGGTCTCTTTTGGTCCATTTATACCTCTCATTTCCTCAAAATTTCTACTTTTTAGGCCAAAAAATAAAAATTTTGGGGTAACTTTCACTCATTTATGATAGAAATGTTGTAATAAATGATTAATTGAAGTATTCAAGCTGAATGAACTATCCGTATAAAAGTTTACTGTCTCCAAGGAGGTTTCAATAAGTCCTTACGTAAAACTTAAATTTACACCGCCTTCCAGAGTGGGACATAAAAAGCTTCTCTTTTGGTGAATAATTTGTTGTTACTGCTTTAAAAATAATTTCATTTACTTAAAACTATATATTTATTAAAGTATTTCTTAAGAAAAATTTTCTAGTATAGCAGAATATAAGAAATAAGGAGAAAAGGCTCCCCAAAACTCTAAGTATGGCTTGTTCTGTCAACTAATATTCATGGTAAAGTCCTATTTCAAGGAAATTTTCTCATAAAATGTGTTTTGGAGACTCAATCCACTCAGAATATTTCATTATTTGTAATATTTCACTTAAATAGCAAGAAATTTTAACACATGAGAGTACTCACAAGGTCAAAGGTGCATGTACAGCTTCCCATATTAGGTGTAATACCACCATTGATTTTCCCCTATTAGTCTTTGTTAAATTTGCACTTTTCAAAAAATTGTGCAGAATTTATCTTTGTTTCAAAGAAAGAAATACTTGGCATGAGTAAAGTTTTATCCTGTCCAGTACTATAGAAAAAATTTCACATAACATTTCATTGCATATAAGAAAATAACCATCACTGGAAGTTAACCAATCAAATTTTCCCCCTTTATTAACCTGTGTACAAGCTTTAGTAACCATGTAACCTCAAGGTTCCAAAATATTCTATAGAAATCCCAAATAAAAAAATAATGGTGCTTTGAAATACCCAAGATATATGTTTATGACCCAGAAATGTTTTACTGCAATGAAATGTAGGATCAATTACCTACAACTGTCAAATGCAAGGGAATATTTTTTTCCGACCTATTTTCGTATGCAACCGGATGTGACGTACTATGATTTGGTGGTATTACACCTAAAGAAGACTTTTTTGTTAAATAAACTGAATGTGACTTTTTTCCTTTGTAATACTGGTTATTTCAAGCATTCCTGTCAAGTTTTGTCAAAATCAGTTCAATAGTTTGAGAAAAATCTAGTATAATGTAAGACGACATCTACAGCGATACGAGCAACATTTCTTCGAAAAATCCAAACCAAGCCGCATCATGATAGAATATAGTGTGGACCAATAAATGATCAAATATTTATCTCATCTGCCTACAAACAGTTGAATATGATACAAAAGAAGACTTTAGGGTGATAAATACTACTAATGAACCTCTTTGCCTGCCTTATAAGGTCTCTTTTGGTCCATTTATACCTCTCATTTCCTCAAAATTTCTACTTTTTAGGCCAAAGAATAAAAATTTTGGGGTAACTTTCACTCATTTATGATAGAAATGTTGTAATAAATGATTAATTGAAGTATTCAAGCTGAATGAACTATCCGTATAAAAGTTTACTGTCTCCAAGGAGGTTTCAATAAGTCCTTACGTAAAACTTAAATTTACACCGCCTTCCAGAGTGGGACATAAAAAGCTTCTCTTTTGGTGAATAATTTGTTGTTACTGCTTTAAAAATAATTTCATTTACTTAAAACTATATATTTATTAAAGTATTTCTTAAGAAAAATTTTCTAGTATAGCAGAATATAAGAAATAAGGAGAAAAGGCTCCCCAAAACTCTAAGTATGGCTTGTTCTGTCAACTAATATTCATGGTAAAGTCCTATTTCAAGGAAATTTTCTCATAAAATGTGTTTTGGAGACTCAATCCACTCAGAATATTTCATTATTTGTAATATTTCACTTAAATAGCAAGAAATTTTAACACATGAGAGTACTCACAAGGTCAAAGGTGCATGTACAGCTTCCCATATTAGGTGTAATACCACCATTGATTTCCCCCTATTAGTCTTTGTTAAATTTGCACTTTTCAAAAAAATGTGCAGAATTTATCTTTGTTTCAAAGAAAGAAATACTTGGCATGAGTAAAGAATTATCCTGTCCAGTACTATAGAAAAAATTTCACATAACATTTCATTGCATATAAGAAAATAACCATCACTGGAAGTTAACCAATCAAATTTTCCCCCTTTATTAACCTGTGTACAAGCTTTAGTAACCATGTAACCTCAAGGTTCCAAAATATTCTATAGAAACCCCAAATAAAAAAATAATGGTGCTTTGAAATACCCAAGATATATGTTTGTGACCCAGAAATGTTTTACTGCAATGAAATGTAGGATCAATTACCTACAACTGTCAAATGCAAGGGAATATTTTTTTCCGACCTATTTTCGTATGCAACCGGATGTGACGTACTATGATTTGGTGGTATTACACCTAAAGAAGACTTTTTTGTTAAATAAACTGAATGTGACTTTTTTCCTTTGTAATACTGGTTATTTCAAGCATTCCTGTCAAGTTTTGTCAAAATCAGTTCAATAGTTTGAGAAAAATCTAGTATAATGTAAGACGACATCTACAGCGATACGAGCAACATTTCTTCGAAAAATCCAAACCAAGCCGCATCATGATAGAATATAGTGTGGACCAATAAATGATCAAATATTTATCTCATCTGCCTACAAACAGTTGAATATGATACAAAAGAAGACTTTAGGGTGATAAATACTACTAATGAACCTCTTTGTCTGCCTTATAAGGTCTCTTTTGGTCCATTTATACCTCTCATTTCCTCAAAATTTCTACTTTTTAGGCCAAAAAATAAAAATTTTGGGGTAACTTTCACTCATTTATGATAGAAATGTTGTAATAAATGATTAATTGAAGTATTCAAGCTGAATGAACTATCCGTATAAAAGTTTACTGTCTACAAGGAGGTTTCAATAAGTCCTTACGTAAAACTTAAATTTACACCGCCTTCCAGAGTGGGACATAAAAAGCTTCTCTTTTGGTGAATAATTTGTTGTTACTGCTTTAAAAATAATTTCATTTACTTAAAACTATATATTTATTAAAGTATTTCTTAAGAAAAATTTTCTAGTATAGCAGAATATAAGAAATAAGGAGAAAAGGCTCCCCAAAACTCTAAGTATGGCTTGTTCTGTCAACTAATATTCATGGTAAAGTCCTATTTCAAGGAAATTTTCTCATAAAATGTGTTTTGGAGACTCAATCCACTCAGAATATTTCATTATTTGTAATATTTCACTTAAATAGCAAGAAATTTTAACACATGAGAGTACTCACAAGGTCAAAGGTGCATGTACAGCTTCCCATATTAGGTGTAATACCACCATTGATTTTCCCCTATTAGTCTTTGTTAAATTTGCACTTTTCAAAAAATTGTGCAGAATTTATCTTTGTTTCAAAGAAAGAAATACTTGGCATGAGTAAAGTTTTATCCTGTCCAGTACTATAGAAAAAATTTCACATAACATTTCATTGCATATAAGAAAATAACCATCACTGGAAGTTAACCAATCAAATTTTCCCCCTTTATTAACCTGTGTACAAGCTTTAGTAACCATGTAACCTCAAGGTTCCAAAATATTCTATAGAAACCCCAAATAAAAAAATAATGGTGCTTTGAAATACCCAAGATATATGTTTGTGACCCAGAAATGTTTTACTGCAATGAAATGTAGGATCAATTACCTACAACTGTCAAATGCAAGGGAATATTTTTTTCCGACCTATTTTCGTATGCAACCGGATGTGACGTACTATGATTTGGTGGTATTACACCTAAAGAAGACTTTTTTGTTAAATAAACTGAATGTGACTTTTTTCCTTTGTAATACTGGTTATTTCAAGCATTCCTGTCAAGTTTTGTCAAAATCAGTTCAATAGTTTGAGAAAAATCTAGTATAATGTAAGACGACATCTACAGCGATACGAGCAACATTTCTTCGAAAAATCCAAACCAAGCCGCATCATGATAGAATAAAGTGTGGACCAATAAATGATCAAATATTTATCTCATCTGCCTACAAACAGTTGAATATGATACAAAAGAAGACTTTAGGGTGATAAATACTACTAATGAACCTCTTTGCCTGCCTTATAAGGTCTCTTTTGGTCCATTTATACCTCTCATTTCCTCAAAATTTCTACTTTTTAGGCCAAAGAATAAAAATTTTGGGGTAACTTTCACTCATTTATGATAGAAATGTTGTAATAAATGATTAATTGAAGTATTCAAGCTGAATGAACTATCCGTATAAAAGTTTACTGTCTCCAAGGAGGTTTCAATAAGTCCTTACGTAAAACTTAAATTTACACCGCCTTCCAGAGTGGGACATAAAAAGCTTCTCTTTTGGTGAATAATTTGTTGTTACTGCTTTAAAAATAATTTCATTTACTTAAAACTATATATTTATTAAAGTATTTCTTAAGAAAAATTTTCTAGTATAGCAGAATATAAGAAATAAGGAGAAAAGGCTCCCCAAAACTCTAAGTATGGCTTGTTCTGTCAACTAATATTCATGGTAAAGTCCTATTTCAAGGAAATTTTCTCATAAAATGTGTTTTGGAGACTCAATCCACTCAGAATATTTCATTATTTGTAATATTTCACTTAAATAGCAAGAAATTTTAACACATGAGAGTACTCACAAGGTCAAAGGTGCATGTACAGCTTCCCATATTAGGTGTAATACCACCATTGATTTTCCCCTATTAGTCTTTGTTAAATTTGCACTTTTCAAAAAAATGTGCAGAATTTATCTTTGTTTCAAAGAAAGAAATACTTGGCATGAGTAAAGAATTATCCTGTCCAGTACTATAGAAAAAATTTCACATAACATTTCATTGCATATAAGAAAATAACCATCACTGGAAGTTAACCAATCAAATTTTCCCCCTTTATTAACCTGTGTACAAGCTTTAGTAACCATGTAACCTCAAGGTTCCAAAATATTCTATAGAAACCCCAAATAAAAAAATAATGGTGCTTTGAAATACCCAAGATATATGTTTGTGACCCAGAAATGTTTTACTGCAATGAAATGTAGGATCAATTACCTACAACTGTCAAATGCAAGGGAATATTTTTTTCCGACCTATTTTCGTATGCAACCGGATGTGACGTACTATGATTTGGTGGTATTACACCTAAAGAAGACTTTTTTGTTAAATAAACTGAATGTGACTTTTTTCCTTTGTAATACTGGTTATTTCAAGCATTCCTGTCAAGTTTTGTCAAAATCAGTTCAATAGTTTGAGAAAAATCTAGTATAATGTAAGACGACATCTACAGCGATACGAGCAACATTTCTTCGAAAAATCCAAACCAAGCCGCATCATGATAGAATATAGTGTGGACCAATAAATGATCAAATATTTATCTCATCTGCCTACAAACAGTTGAATATGATACAAAAGAAGACTTTAGGGTGATAAATACTACTAATGAACCTCTTTGTCTGCCTTATAAGGTCTCTTTTGGTCCATTTATACCTCTCATTTCCTCAAAATTTCTACTTTTTAGGCCAAAAAATAAAAATTTTGGGGTAACTTTCACTCATTTATGATAGAAATGTTGTAATAAATGATTAATTGAAGTATTCAAGCTGAATGAACTATCCGTATAAAAGTTTACTGTCTCCAAGGAGGTTTCAATAAGTCCTTACGTAAAACTTAAATTTACACCGCCTTCCAGAGTGGGACATAAAAAGCTTCTCTTTTGGTGAATAATTTGTTGTTACTGCTTTAAAAATAATTTCATTTACTTAAAACTATATATTTATTAAAGTATTTCTTAAGAAAAATTTTCTAGTATAGCAGAATATAAGAAATAAGGAGAAAAGGCTCCCCAAAACTCTAAGTATGGCTTGTTCTGTCAACTAATATTCATGGTAAAGTCCTATTTCAAGGAAATTTTCTCATAAAATGTGTTTTGGAGACTCAATCCACTCAGAATATTTCATTATTTGTAATATTTCACTTAAATAGCAAGAAATTTTAACACATGAGAGTACTCACAAGGTCAAAGGTGCATGTACAGCTTCCCATATTAGGTGTAATACCACCATTGATTTTCCCCTATTAGTCTTTGTTAAATTTGCACTTTTCAAAAAATTGTGCAGAATTTATCTTTGTTTCAAAGAAAGAAATACTTGGCATGAGTAAAGTTTTATCCTGTCCAGTACTATAGAAAAAATTTCACATAACATTTCATTGCATATAAGAAAATAACCATCACTGGAAGTTAACCAATCAAATTTTCCCCCTTTATTAACCTGTGTACAAGCTTTAGTAACCATGTAACCTCAAGGTTCCAAAATATTCTATAGAAACCCCAAATAAAAAAATAATGGTGCTTTGAAATACCCAAGATATATGTTTGTGACCCAGAAATGTTTTACTGCAATGAAATGTAGGATCAATTACCTACAACTGTCAAATGCAAGGGAATATTTTTTTCCGACCTATTTTCGTATGCAACCGGATGTGACGTACTATGATTTGGTGGTATTACACCTAAAGAAGACTTTTTTGTTAAATAAACTGAATGTGACTTTTTTCCTTTGTAATACTGGTTATTTCAAGCATTCCTGTCAAGTTTTGTCAAAATCAGTTCAATAGTTTGAGAAAAATCTAGTATAATGTAAGACGACATCTACAGCGATACGAGCAACATTTCTTCGAAAAATCCAAACCAAGCCGCATCATGATAGAATATAGTGTGGACCAATAAATGATCAAATATTTATCTCATCTGCCTACAAACAGTTGAATATGATACAAAAGAAGACTTTAGGGTGATAAATACTACTAATGAACCTCTTTGTCTGCCTTATAAGGTCTCTTTTGGTCCATTTATACCTCTCATTTCCTCAAAATTTCTACTTTTTAGGCCAAAAAATAAAAATTTTGGGGTAACTTTCACTCATTTATGATAGAAATGTTGTAATAAATGATTAATTGAAGTATTCAAGCTGAATGAACTATCCGTATAAAAGTTTACTGTCTCCAAGGAGGTTTCAATAAGTCCTTACGTAAAACTTAAATTTACACCGCCTTCCAGAGTGGGACATAAAAAGCTTCTCTTTTGGTGAATAATTTGTTGTTACTGCTTTAAAAATAATTTCATTTACTTAAAACTATATATTTATTAAAGTATTTCTTAAGAAAAATTTTCTAGTATAGCAGAATATAAGAAATAAGGAGAAAAGGCTCCCCAAAACTCTAAGTATGGCTTGTTCTGTCAACTAATATTCATGGTAAAGTCCTATTTCAAGGAAATTTTCTCATAAAATGTGTTTTGGAGACTCAATCCACTCAGAATATTTCATTATTTGTAATATTTCACTTAAATAGCAAGAAATTTTAACACATGAGAGTACTCACAAGGTCAAAGGTGCATGTACAGCTTCCCATATTAGGTGTAATACCACCATTGATTTTCCCCTATTAGTCTTTGTTAAATTTGCACTTTTCAAAAAATTGTGCAGAATTTATCTTTGTTTCAAAGAAAGAAATACTTGGCATGAGTAAAGTTTTATCCTGTCCAGTACTATAGAAAAAATTTCACATAACATTTCATTGCATATAAGAAAATAACCATCACTGGAAGTTAACCAATCAAATTTTCCCCCTTTATTAACCTGTGTACAAGCTTTAGTAACCATGTAACCTCAAGGTTCCAAAATATTCTATAGAAACCCCAAATAAAAAAATAATGGTGCTTTGAAATACCCAAGATATATGTTTGTGACCCAGAAATGTTTTACTGCAATGAAATGTAGGATCAATTACCTACAACTGTCAAATGCAAGGGAATATTTTTTTCCGACCTATTTTCGTATGCAACCGGATGTGACGTACTATGATTTGGTGGTATTACACCTAAAGAAGACTTTTTTGTTAAATAAACTGAATGTGACTTTTTTCCTTTGTAATACTGGTTATTTCAAGCATTCCTGTCAAGTTTTGTCAAAATCAGTTCAATAGTTTGAGAAAAATCTAGTATAATGTAAGACGACATCTACAGCGATACGAGCAACATTTCTTCGAAAAATCCAAACCAAGCCGCATCATGATAGAATATAGTGTGGACCAATAAATGATCAAATATTTATCTCATCTGCCTACAAACAGTTGAATATGATACAAAAGAAGACTTTAGGGTGATAAATACTACTAATGAACCTCTTTGTCTGCCTTATAAGGTCTCTTTTGGTCCATTTATACCTCTCATTTCCTCAAAATTTCTACTTTTTAGGCCAAAAAATAAAAATTTTGGGGTAACTTTCACTCATTTATGATAGAAATGTTGTAATAAATGATTAATTGAAGTATTCAAGCTGAATGAACTATCCGTATAAAAGTTTACTGTCTCCAAGGAGGTTTCAATAAGTCCTTACGTAAAACTTAAATTTACACCGCCTTCCAAAGTGGGACATAAAAAGCTTCTCTTTTGGTGAATAATTTGTTGTTACTGCTTTAAAAATAATTTCATTTACTTAAAACTATATATTTATTAAAGTATTTCTTAAGAAAAATTTTCTAGTATAGCAGAATATAAGAAATAAGGAGAAAAGGCTCCCCAAAACTCTAAGTATGGCTTGTTCTGTCAACTAATATTCATGGTAAAGTCCTATTTCAAGGAAATTTTCTCATAAAATGTGTTTTGGAGACTCAATCCACTCAGAATATTTCATTATTTGTAATATTTGACTTAAATAGCAAGAAATTTTAACACATGAGAGTACTCACAAGGTCAAAGGTGCATGTACAGCTTCCCATATTAGGTGTAATACCACCATTGATTTTCCCCTATTAGTCTTTGTTAAATTTGCACTTTTCAAAAAATTGTGCAGAATTTATCTTTGTTTCAAAGAAAGAAATACTTGGCATGAGTAAAGTTTTATCCTGTCCAGTACTATAGAAAAAATTTCACATAACATTTCATTGCATATAAGAAAATAACCATCACTGGAAGTTAACCAATCAAATTTTCCCCCTTTATTAACCTGTGTACAAGCTTTAGTAACCATGTAACCTCAAGGTTCCAAAATATTCTATAGAAACCCCAAATAAAAAAATAATGGTGCTTTGAAATACCCAAGATATATGTTTGTGACCCAGAAATGTTTTACTGCAATGAAATGTAGGATCAATTACCTACAACTGTCAAATGCAAGGGAATATTTTTTTCCGACCTATTTTCGTATGCAACCGGATGTGACGTACTATGATTTGGTGGTATTACACCTAAAGAAGACTTTTTTGTTAAATAAACTGAATGTGACTTTTTTCCTTTGTAATACTGGTTATTTCAAGCATTCCTGTCAAGTTTTGTCAAAATCAGTTCAATAGTTTGAGAAAAATCTAGTATAATGTAAGACGACATCTACAGCGATACGAGCAACATTTCTTCGAAAAATCCAAACCAAGCCGCATCATGATAGAATATAGTGTGGACCAATAAATGATCAAATATTTATCTCATCTGCCTACAAACAGTTGAATATGATACAAAAGAAGACTTTAGGGTGATAAATACTACTAATGAACCTCTTTGTCTGCCTTATAAGGTCTCTTTTGGTCCATTTATACCTCTCATTTCCTCAAAATTTCTACTTTTTAGGCCAAAAAATAAAAATTTTGGGGTAACTTTCACTCATTTATGATAGAAATGTTGTAATAAATGATTAATTGAAGTATTCAAGCTGAATGAACTATCCGTATAAAAGTTTACTGTCTCCAAGGAGGTTTCAATAAGTCCTTACGTAAAACTTAAATTTACACCGCCTTCCAGAGTGGGACATAAAAAGCTTCTCTTTTGGTGAATAATTTGTTGTTACTGCTTTAAAAATAATTTCATTTACTTAAAACTATATATTTATTAAAGTATTTCTTAAGAAAAATTTTCTAGTATAGCAGAATATAAGAAATAAGGAGAAAAGGCTCCCCAAAACTCTAAGTATGGCTTGTTCTGTCAACTAATATTCATGGTAAAGTCCTATTTCAAGGAAATTTTCTCATAAAATGTGTTTTGGAGACTCAATCCACTCAGAATATTTCATTATTTGTAATATTTCACTTAAATAGCAAGAAATTTTAACACATGAGAGTACTCACAAGGTCAAAGGTGCATGTACAGCTTCCCATATTAGGTGTAATACCACCATTGATTTTCCCCTATTAGTCTTTGTTAAATTTGCACTTTTCAAAAAATTGTGCAGAATTTATCTTTGTTTCAAAGAAAGAAATACTTGGCATGAGTAAAGTTTTATCCTGTCCAGTACTATAGAAAAAATTTCACATAACATTTCATTGCATATAAGAAAATAACCATCACTGGAAGTTAACCAATCAAATTTTCCCCCTTTATTAACCTGTGTACAAGCTTTAGTAACCATGTAACCTCAAGGTTCCAAAATATTCTATAGAAACCCCAAATAAAAAAATAATGGTGCTTTGAAATACCCAAGATATATGTTTGTGACCCAGAAATGTTTTACTGCAATGAAATGTAGGATCAATTACCTACAACTGTCAAATGCAAGGGAATATTTTTTTCCGACCTATTTTCGTATGCAACCGGATGTGACGTACTATGATTTGGTGGTATTACACCTAAAGAAGACTTTTTTGTTAAATAAACTGAATGTGACTTTTTTCCTTTGTAATACTGGTTATTTCAAGCATTCCTGTCAAGTTTTGTCAAAATCAGTTCAATAGTTTGAGAAAAATCTAGTATAATGTAAGACGACATCTACAGCGATACGAGCAACATTTCTTCGAAAAATCCAAACCAAGCCGCATCATGATAGAATATAGTGTGGACCAATAAATGATCAAATATTTATCTCATCTGCCTACAAACAGTTGAATATGATACAAAAGAAGACTTTAGGGTGATAAATACTACTAATGAACCTCTTTGTCTGCCTTATAAGGTCTCTTTTGGTCCATTTATACCTCTCATTTCCTCAAAATTTCTACTTTTTAGGCCAAAAAATAAAAATTTTGGGGTAACTTTCACTCATTTATGATAGAAATGTTGTAATAAATGATTAATTGAAGTATTCAAGCTGAATGAACTATCCGTATAAAAGTTTACTGTCTCCAAGGAGGTTTCAATAAGTCCTTACGTAAAACTTAAATTTACACCGCCTTCCAGAGTGGGACATAAAAAGCTTCTCTTTTGGTGAATAATTTGTTGTTACTGCTTTAAAAATAATTTCATTTACTTAAAACTATATATTTATTAAAGTATTTCTTAAGAAAAATTTTCTAGTATAGCAGAATATAAGAAATAAGGAGAAAAGGCTCCCCAAAACTCTAAGTATGGCTTGTTCTGTCAACTAATATTCATGGTAAAGTCCTATTTCAAGGAAATTTTCTCATAAAATGTGTTTTGGAGACTCAATCCACTCAGAATATTTCATTATTTGTAATATTTCACTTAAATAGCAAGAAATTTTAACACATGAGAGTACTCACAAGGTCAAAGGTGCATGTACAGCTTCCCATATTAGGTGTAATACCACCATTGATTTTCCCCTATTAGTCTTTGTTAAATTTGCACTTTTCAAAAAATTGTGCAGAATTTATCTTTGTTTCAAAGAAAGAAATACTTGGCATGAGTAAAGTTTTATCCTGTCCAGTACTATAGAAAAAATTTCACATAACATTTCATTGCATATAAGAAAATAACCATCACTGGAAGTTAACCAATCAAATTTTCCCCCTTTATTAACCTGTGTACAAGCTTTAGTAACCATGTAACCTCAAGGTTCCAAAATATTCTATAGAAACCCCAAATAAAAAAATAATGGTGCTTTGAAATACCCAAGATATATGTTTGTGACCCAGAAATGTTTTACTGCAATGAAATGTAGGATCAATTACCTACAACTGCCAAATGCAAGGGAATATTTTTTTCCGACCTATTTTCGTATGCAACCGGATGTGACGTACTATGATTTGGTGGTATTACACCTAAATTAGGTGTAATACCACCATTGATTTTCCCCTATTAGTCTTTGTTAAATTTGCACTTTTCAAAAAATTGTGCAGAATTTATCTTTGTTTCAAAGAAAGAAATACTTGGCATGAGTAAAGTTTTATCCTGTCCAGTACTATAGAAAAAATTTCACATAACATTTCATTGCATATAAGAAAATAACCATCACTGGAAGTTAACCAATCAAATTTTCCCCCTTTATTAACCTGTGTACAAGCTTTAGTAACCATGTAACCTCAAGGTTCCAAAATATTCTATAGAAACCCCAAATAAAAAAATAATGGTGCTTTGAAATACCCAAGATATATGTTTGTGACCCAGAAATGTTTTACTGCAATGAAATGTAGGATCAATTACCTACAACTGCCAAATGCAAGGGAATATTTTTTTCCGACCTATTTTCGTATGCAACCGGATGTGACGTACTATGATTTGGTGGTATTACACCTAAAGAAGACTTTTTTGTTAAATAAACTGAATGTGACTTTTTTCCTTTGTAATACTGGTTATTTCAAGCATTCCTGTCAAGTTTTGTCAAAATCAGTTCAATAGTTTGAGAAAAATCTAGTATAATGTAAGACGACATCTACAGCGATACGAGCAACATTTCTTCGAAAAATCCAAACCAAGCCGCATCATGATAGAATATAGTGTGGACCAATAAATGATCAAATATTTATCTCATCTGCCTACAAACAGTTGAATATGATACAAAAGAAGACTTTAGGGTGATAAATACTACTAATGAACCTCTTTGTCTGCCTTATAAGGTCTCTTTTGGTCCATTTATACCTCTCATTTCCTCAAAATTTCTACTTTTTAGGCCAAAAAATAAAAATTTTGGGGTAACTTTCACTCATTTATGATAGAAATGTTGTAATAAATGATTAATTGAAGTATTCAAGCTGAATGAACTATCCGTATAAAAGTTTACTGTCTCCAAGGAGGTTTCAATAAGTCCTTACGTAAAACTTAAATTTACACCGCCTTCCAGAGTGGGACATAAAAAGCTTCTCTTTTGGTGAATAATTTGTTGTTACTGCTTTAAAAATAATTTCATTTACTTAAAACTATATATTTATTAAAGTATTTCTTAAGAAAAATTTTCTAGTATAGCAGAATATAAGAAATAAGGAGAAAAGGCTCCCCAAAACTCTAAGTATGGCTTGTTCTGTCAACTAATATTCATGGTAAAGTCCTATTTCAAGGAAATTTTCTCATAAAATGTGTTTTGGAGACTCAATCCACTCAGAATATTTCATTATTTGTAATATTTCACTTAAATAGCAAGAAATTTTAACACATGAGAGTACTCACAAGGTCAAAGGTGCATGTACAGCTTCCCATATTAGGTGTAATACCACCATTGATTTTCCCCTATTAGTCTTTGTTAAATTTGCACTTTTCAAAAAATTGTGCAGAATTTATCTTTGTTTCAAAGAAAGAAATACTTGGCATGAGTAAAGTTTTATCCTGTCCAGTACTATAGAAAAAATTTCACATAACATTTCATTGCATATAAGAAAATAACCATCACTGGAAGTTAACCAATCAAATTTTCCCCCTTTATTAACCTGTGTACAAGCTTTAGTAACCATGTAACCTCAAGGTTCCAAAATATTCTATAGAAACCCCAAATAAAAAAATAATGGTGCTTTGAAATACCCAAGATATATGTTTGTGACCCAGAAATGTTTTACTGCAATGAAATGTAGGATCAATTACCTACAACTGCCAAATGCAAGGGAATATTTTTTTCCGACCTATTTTCGTATGCAACCGGATGTGACGTACTATGATTTGGTGGTATTACACCTAAACAATGTACCATGACCATAGACTATACATGTATAGTCAGAGCTAACTTGTCTCCTAGTTTGACTCTTTCACAAATATCAAACTGTCACTATCAGTGATCTACCTAGAGCTAGTCACAATTTTACTCTTTGACTAATTTTATTGTCAAGTGACTAATGAATATTACCAAAAAATGTGCAAAATAAGTCACTTTTCTTATGTTTTTGTTAGCCATGAGGTTATAGAACTAAGAAACTAGGAATAGAGACTATAAAATTGGTTTCATAATCCTGGCTTCACCACAGCAAAAGTACACTTTGCTTTTTGAAGGTGACACCATTTTTATTTTTCAAGATGAACTCATATATTTTACAAACTGTTGTTTTCAACATTTTTTCAATGCATTTTATTTTTATTTTTATTCCATATCTTAAATATACTTCATATAGATTTCCACTATAAATAAATATATGAATGATTTTTTTTACATGTATAGTGGATGGGCCAGAACTTATTTTATAGGAAAAATTTTGCTATCAATTTTATCGGTGTGTAGAAAATTTCTTTTGCAGGCACACAAAACATAAAAGACATGGTCTCAACAAACTGGTAGCTTGGTTAATTTCTGTCAATTTTAAGGATTAAAGAATACACAAGCTAGAATTTTCTATTCAGAAAGTCACTTTTAAAAGTTTATACAAATTTTCAAAACCACTTGGATTTTCATATCAATTATATTTTGACCTTATAGAATACAAGGTTGTTTGATAGTTTGGTGTATTGCTGTCAAATTTATGGATTTTATTAATAAGTAAGAAAAAAATCTAAAATTTTCAGTTTAGGCTAAATTCAGATAGTCACCTTTAAATTTGTTTATAACTTTTTCAATTCAACTTGGATTTCATAAAACTCTACACCTAGATTTTCATATAACTCTACAGCTATCTCATTAATATGTTGATCTTACAGAATGCCAGGTTGTTTGGTAGTTTTGGTGTATTGCTGTCATTTTTATGGATTTAAAAAATAGGTTAAAAAAAGCTTAAATGTTCAATTTAGACTAAATTCAGATAGTCATCTTTAAAAATTGGTATAAAGTTTCAAATCTACTTGGATTTTTATATAGCTCTACAACTATCTCATTAACATATTGATCTTACAGAATACCAGGTTGTTTGGTACTTTGGTTTATTGTTGTCATTTTTATGGATTTAGTTAATAGGTAAAAGAAGCTACAATTTTCAGTTAAGGCTAAATTCAGATAGTCATCTTTAAAAATTGGTGTAACGTTTCCAAATCAACTTTGATTTTCATAAAACTCTACAGCCATCTCATTTATATATTGATCTTACAGAATGCCAGGTTGTTTGGTAGTTTGGTGTACATGTATTGCCGACAATTTAGGGATTCAGTGGCGGATCCAGAAATTTTCATAAGAGGGGGCCCACTGACTGCCTAAGAGGGGGCCCGCTCCAGTCATGCTTCAGTGATTTCCTATATTAGCAACTAAATTTTTCCCACAAAAAGGGGGGCCCTGGCCCCCTGCACCCCCTAAGTCCGTCTTTGGGATTTAATAAATAGGTAAAAAAAGCTGCATCATAGTCAAAAACATGTCTGCCTAAATTGCTTTAAAAAGACCATAGTTTCTTTCTTGAAAAGTAGAATAGATAAAGGGACATTGTATATTTGAAATATAAGAATGCTCTATTATTAAGACAATAATTGGTAATTCAGCATATGGTAATATGTTTACTAGTCTTAAGAGTTATTGTTCCTTAATTTAAATTATTCCCTTTATTTTAAATTAATATGGGATTTTGAAAATTGTATACAAATTGGATAGTTAGTTAATATTTTTTTTATTGTTAACAATAGTTTGAATAAATCTGTATGTCATATGGTCACAAAAGGGGAAAAAAGTGGTGACCCTCAATTATTTAATAGAACAAAGACGTAAGAAGAGATACATTAAACTGTTTCAAATTTAAGATGACCTCAGATTTCAGAAAAATATAAACTAAGTACATTTAATAGTATGGTTAATATATCTTCATATGTTTTATGACTTGCATGAATATTGTTAGCACTTCTTAAGCCTCTATGAGGGTGGTAATGGGGGGTACCTTCATGGCGAATAACGGTAAAAAATCTTGCCAAATGACGTTAACGGTAATTTTTGGTGCATGACGATAAAATGAAGACTTTCTTCAAGACGATAAAAAAATCGACAGATTTTGACGAATCACGTTACTTTTTTTCCCAAAAATAACGATAACGATAATTATTTGAGACCACTGACGAATCACGATAAGGATATGTTGACGAATCACGGTAAAATGTTAACCAATTTGACGCTAACGGTAGCCGAAAATGACCGTTTGACGCTTGACGGTAAAGGGCATTCATACCCTCCTCTATGAAAGGCTGGCTGATATAGTATGCTATTACTTATGTCTTGAGATTTAATTGTGATATTGTATATATCTGAGGCTGCACATATAAAATCAAATCTATACATGTATATTCATACTGGTTTTAAAATTAATAAAATGTATGTTTCTGATACACACATAAATATATATATATATATATGTGGAATTAACTAGCACATTTTGAATTTTGTATTTATACACCAAAGTCTATTCTTTGATTTCCAGACATAAACATACAAATATTAAAATAGAAAAAGAACCTAAATCATTTTTGATTGTCTTTAAGTTTTAGAGGGGCAAGGACTCTTTTTATAGTTTTTTTGCAGAATTTTAAAGAATGGGCATGAACTTTTTTAATGAAATAATATTAAGAATGCACAGGCCCATCCATCTGGTAAATATTGAACGGTCCCTTACATCAGTGTATTCTTCTATCAGATGTCGTCCTCAATACATTCTCTGTGTATGTGTATTAAAATACCTTACTAGGAATATTAGCAACATATAATAATTGAATCATTTGAAACCTTTCAATTATAATCAGAAAAGAGAGGGGGGGGTCAAAAGTTTTTATGTAGTTGAAAGAGGGGGGGGTTAAATTTTTTAACACATTTTGAAAAGGGGGGGGGGGGTCAATCATTTTTTATCATTTCAAATTTACATTTTGCCGGCCCCCCCTAGAGATAAATAATGACCGGTCCCTTAGGCACTTTAGGCACGTGCCTACACATAATTTTTTCACAAATATTTTTTTTTTATTAAATTTAATCTGCAGATGCACGCCAGTGAAGCCGTCAAAACTCTTTAATTATCAAATGTCATGTGTACACTAGTCTATCATCCTTGGTGAATGGAGTATTGGATAGAATTGTATGTCATTATATTCCCCCTTATATAGAAACTATAAACTAGAACTTTAATTCAGACCATTTCACTTCTATCAACAAATACTTGAATGAACCTCAACTTAAACACATGCTTTTTTATAATTAGTTGTTGTTGGCTTTCAACTAGCTTTCCACTTGGTCTTCATCCGACCTACAGTAAAACCCTTGCCAAAGTTGGGCGTCCGTTTGGCTGTGCAGGATGTATAAATACGCAGTCACGTCTGATCAGAATGGGGACGTTAAATCCGATGCCTAGTGTAGAGCGAATGCCACTCTCTCTGCACATAAAGAAACTTCCGACAACTCTTTGAGTGGTTAGTAGGTGGTCTACTGAAAGGAAAATTTCTGTCCTATCCAATAAACTCTCATTTTCCAATGCATGACGTTTCCAAATTTTCAGACCTTCGTCCTGGACAACCCCTATTACAGGACCTAGCTACCTGTTGTATTTATTGTAAATTTGTTTTTGTCCTGAATATGCATGAACTATTTGCCACTGGACGTTTAGCAATCAATCAATCAATCAATCAACTAGCTTTCAGTAACTTCGAGTACTCCCGGATCTACGTGCAATGACCATAATTATTCAAATTCCTAAGCAGGTAGGGATTTTACAGTACAGGATATAAGGAAATATGAATTTCTTGAATTTTGTTCGATAGTATGAACAGAACAGAACTTCTGCATAAGGCATCGACTGTGTGTTTATGTGTTTGTGTAGCCAGGGGACGGTGAAGGTTTCTTTTAAATGTAAGATCGTCAATATGTACTATCAATTGACGTATATATCAATTGTCCTCAATCAGAAAGGAATAGATATGAAAATACTAAACAGGTTGTGCTGCTTGATAAAAGGCTACGCTGATCCACGCTGGGCAATGCATATTGTAAATTTTTTTAATATATCTCCAATTGTACTGCCGGTTAATTCATCAGTCTGGTGTAATTGTAAAATTATGTTTATTATAATTCCTTCGAAATTTTTTTCATGTATATTATCATGATAAAATGAACAGTTTTCATGTTTTTTTGTACACAAAATTTTGTTACTAAAATGCTGAAAACCGTTTTCCGTCGGGGGCTTCGCCCCCCCCCCCCCCCCCCTCCTGAACCCTCGTTCAGCGCCCCCCTGATCCCCTGCCGCAATTTGTGCCTACAATGGTGAAGTTGAGGTCATCCCTTCGTAAATTTTACGGACGCCATCACGAGTTGGTTGACCGTTATGGAATAACCGTTTCACAGATGATATCGGATATGTTCCTTATGTCGTAACTACAATACCCTGCTTTTTCACGAATGTGACTTACCGAATTAGACTATTTACCGGATTTGTAATAACATAAGCAACACGACGGGTGCCACATGTGGAGCAGGATCTGCTTACCCTTCCGGAGCACCTGAGATCACCCCCAGTTTTTGGTGGGGTTCGTGTTGCTTAGTCTTTGGTTTTCTATTGCGTTATCAGTTTGTTTTCGATCTATGAGTTTGACTGTCCCTCTGGTATCTTTCGTCCCTCTTTTTTTTGGATTCCTAGCTACGCCCCTGAGAGTTATTTTCATTATATTATGTTGAAGACCTTATTTGTCCTCCAGATGTCGTTTTTTAAATGTTGTTAGGTTAGTTCCTCATTTGAATATACACAGCATCCCTTCCATATTCACATTTTAAACATATTTCTGGATTCACTTTTATATGTAAATGACTGAAATTTTAAAAGAGAAGTTATGATTAGGTCACTGTTTTGGTCCGTATTATTCGAATATCATGAAGTTAATAATAAATCTATCAAACAACATCCACCACAAAACATTGCATATGAATATAAGGAGATTTCGGGTATACGTTAACGAGGCAGCAAACCAACGACAAAATTTAAGACCACATGATACTAGGCATTTACGTAAAATGTTTGTAAATTAAAGTAAAACATATGTTTTATTTACTTTTCATCATTGTTCTGTACCACAGGAAACCAGTAATTATACTAATATACTTCCAAACATGGGAAATAACTCTTTTTCGATTTTATTTTAAAATCAGATACGTGTTTGAAGAAAAATCCTTTAGAAGTTGTGAATAAATTAAACGGTTGAAAAACAATCAAAGAATTGTCGTCAATACCCAATTGTCCATATAACAAACACATTAGAATTAGACCCACTACAACTAATGACGAGGTTCTTGGCCTGGAACAGACCGTACTGTGACCTATAATGGTTTACTTTTATAAATTTTGACTTGAATGGAGAGTTGTCTGATTGGCACTCATACCACATCTTCTTATATCTATATAAATATGTAGCGTGATTTAAAGTCTGTTAAACATAAGTATTGATATTTTGAATACTTGTCTTTCATATTTGTTTTAGAGCATTTAACTTCTATATTTAATGCAGTACTGCACAAACTGCATGAACAGCCTTTTTTGAGATATTTTGTTAATATCGAGCTTTGATACCAGACTTAACCAAAAATATTGTTTGCTATAAGATGCTTTATAAGCAGATGGAAAGAAGGAGGTATGATAAGAACCATTATTAGCCCATGAAATTGCAAAACTGTTTAAACCATTCAATACTTTCAAACTTATGTTAATTTCATTGATAAATAAACAGATAAATATAATGTGGACACTTCAGTGCAAATACTTTTTAGGTCAATAGTGATGTCATTAAAATGTCGTAATTGACATGATATTTAACTTAAAATGGCAATTTAACACAGTCAAAAAGTTTTGACAAAATGCTTTACCAGATACAAAATATTTTAAACACATTAACATCTTTGCTAAATACATATTGTAACGAAATATTTGTTTATGAAAGCTGTTGCTATATCTAAATTTCAATAGCGAGATCTCAAATTGAGGTTTTTTGACATGTTTTGCACTCTGCACTAAATTCAAGTCGTTTGGATCCGTAATGCAAACATAAAAGACAAAATTATAAACTATAAATATCGATGTCTGAAAGACTAATGTCTTCTTAACAGCTGAAGTATGTGATTGTATAGATTTATAATATTTATTTATTATTGCACTTATGCATTAAAAATTCTACGAAGAAGTCAATTTCTAGTACTTTCTATATACTCTATAAACAATTCAGTAATTTGAAACAGTTTAATTGTTAAAACAAATCATTATTACATAACTTCAGCTTGTCTATTTACATCTGATCATTTTAGTTAAATTTCAATTCGCCTTAGTTCAATTCTTATCTTACCTTGGTACTTTCTTACTAGGGATATGTCGTTAGGGCTAAATAGGAACCGATCGTTTCTAAAGTTTATGACTTCAACTTTTCTAAACAAATTGTATATCGCGAAAAACATGTCGTTCCCTAAAGCAAAATTTGCAAGGTGTTTACCCTTCTAGAATTTCAACGGTGAACTAATAAGCTAAAACAAATATACATATAAGCTAGTATTGGTTGTATCTAATATCGAGATAGTGTCTCTTTCATTTACCTGGTATCTACTCTGTGACAAACATAATTAATAATTCTTGCTTTTAGTTGCTGTTTCATACCCATAAATCCGAAGCTCAATTCTTAGTAAACACATGTCTGCAGTTTGTAATAGACTAAGTACAACGAGAAGTGTACTAATATTAACAAAAACTCAGTACTAAAATATTATTTTTTTTTACGAATATAAAAACATGTTAATTTATTTACAACATGGCAACTGCGAACTTATACAACGCTCAGTGAAAACTATTAATGTATAATGTTCTACATCTGCACAGTAAAACCAATAATGTATAATGGTCTTCATATCACTCTAGCTAAATCTTGAAACTTAGAATTAAAATATTTTGTAAGAGACTGACTAAGATTTTTGTATCGAAATAGTCATTCATAAAATAAAGAAAAAAATAAGGATTTAACATATTATAGATATTATATGTTCATAGTCAGAATTCTATCAACAATGGCTAAATGTAAACCATATGTTAGTATGGTATAAAAATAAGATGCTTTAAACCATAGGTTAGTATGGTATTAAAAAAAATAGGTAATTTCAACCATACTGATATCAAAATGAGTGACGTAGACCATACGTCAGCATGGGGTCAAAGTTAGGTTATTGTACAATACATACGGTACGTACGAAAAAGAGGTAACTTAAACCATACGTCAGTATGGTGTCAAAGGAGGTGTTTAGCCCATACCTCAGTATGTTGTCAATAGAAGGTGTTTAGACCATACGTCAGTATGGTATCGAAAATGAGGAATGAATTCCACACGTCATATTGGTATCAAAAGAGGTAATCAAGACCCTACGTCAGTATGGTGTCAAAATGAGGTAATTAGAACATAATTCAGTATGGTGTCAAATCGAGGTACTTAGATCATATGTCAGTATGGTTTCAAATGGAGATACTTAGATAATACGTCAGTATTGTATCAAAAAGAGTACTAAGACCATACGTTAGTATAATAATAAAATGAGGTAAAAGTTTTATATTATTTGTGCCATACAAACTACAAAGAGAAAGAAACTCTTAGTCAAATATATAATTACAAGCAATTAATAAAAATTCAAAAAATGAAACAGCTAGTATATCATATAAACATCAAACTAAGTTACAAAAAATACAAAAAGAATATAATAATCATATTCCCGGTTACATCCCCAAGAAATACCGGTTACAAAATTACAAGACAAACAGGAATGGTATTATGGCGATTCAATTATTGTGCAACCACAGCGTGGTCGAGGGAAGTCAAATTTGGTTTTCAGTAGTGAAACAAAGATACCAAAGGATTTATTCAAAAATTGTAAAATAAACTTACAACGCTAGGTTAATAAACGAAAAAAAAACGATAAAAAAAGATAGTAAACAAAATACACAAAAACATGTAAAACCAGTTCTACCCTTGAACAGATTTGGACAATTCTACCTTAGAACTGATCCTTACAGTTCTACGCCAGAACTGATTCTGACAATTCCACCCTAGAAATGTTTTAGGGTAGAACTGTTTTGAACAGTTTAGAACAGTTTTAAAAAGAGGTTAGAACTGACCCAAACTGTAGTTGTCTGTTATAACAGTGTGATTCAGATGTGACATGAAAATATTAAATGGAACATGCATTATCAATTACACACAATTTAAGTTAACAGCAATGTTACTTCATTTATTTACAAAGTTATGAATGCTTTTAAAAAGCGTCTATTCATATAAGCGGTGTTGTCAGTTTTGCTGCTTTCTTGGTTTGCAAATGTTGTATTAGAATGAGTAGCATACATACTATTATATAAACTGTTGAATGAAACACAAACCTGCAAATAAAGCTCCATGTTCTATACAAATGATTTTAGTTTTATTTGTAGATATGTTTTATCATTCGAAAATAATAACTTTGTTTTGAATTTTCTTTCCCTTGCATATGTTGTTTATTTGTCGCAGTGTTACTATAAAATAAAATCAAGTACAGTCCGTGTAACGTAAAAGTTAACAATACGAACGATGCCCGAATCATGTACGGACGATGCCCGAACGATGTACGTACGCTTCCCGAACGGTGTACGAATGCAAACGAAACGCTGACCGAACGTTGTACGGACGCTGACCGAATGATGTACGAACGAAACCATGTACCATAAACCATACCATAAACGATAACATAAGCGCCCTTTTATCGTACATCGTATGGTTTTGCATACATCGTTTCGTTTAGCGTATACCGTATCGTTTAGCGTATATCGTTTCGTTTCGCGTATATCGTATCGTTTAGCGTACATCGTTTCTTGACGTGCATAGTTTCGTTTATCGTACATGTTTTTCTTTAAATATAAAACATGAATTGTGTTCTGTTAAATCTTTTTATATAGGTGATAATAGGCGTAAAATTTAGATTGGATGCATATTTCAGTTTTAATTAATCATTTAGTAAATCATAATTTAATCTGACTCGATGTTGATCCAAAATTATTTACATAAAAAGTTTGAAAAATAAACACTGAAATAAATTGAAACAAATTAAAAGATACGATTATGAATTTTGTTAGCCGTGGAAATACGTAGTTGGTGAATGTGCGCGTAAACTACAGTCTGCAGGGTATTCAGACAGTTTTTGAAAATAGTCTAAGGTATTAACTAATCCAGTCGTTATATTACGATCACTACGATCACTCCGAGAAAAGTAGTGGATAGAGGGCGCGGAATTATTCGAGTTAGGTACTAACATTTTTTTTTTACCTAAATGAACAATTTATTTTAGATGGAATTTGGAATTAATCTAATGTTCTTACAAAAGTATATTCGGGCAGGGACTTTCTATACTTAGTATAGAAAGTCCCTGATTCGGGGTCTTTAGGTTGACCTATTGTTCAAAAGGTTCAATTATTTTTATGTATTCTCTTCTATCGCATGTATTTTAACATCGACTGAATAAAAGTATATATCGTAATTAAACCATTTTTTTTTTAGATTATAGATATGTTTTTTATTCATCTATCAAATCAGTCGAAAAAAACAATTTATTCGAGAAATTTCAAATAGAAACAATTACCCGTTATGTGCCTCCAGGGACTTTCTATACTAACTTTATCAACCCTAAACATAAATCCCTACCAATGTACAAACGATTGTGTATTATTTTTACTACAAATGCACTTTAAACAATCATCAAAAAAGAGCGTGTCCGGCAAATGAAAAATTCTAATTCATAAGTGAAATTATAATTTAGCGTTTCATTTTTGTATTTTCAAACAACAAAAAACTAGACCATTTCCCTCTATTCTTTAATTTTCTAAGACCATTGTCCTCTATTCTTTATTTTGCTCGTTATATATATTTTATTCTTATTTTATATTTGATTGCTTTATTTTCCTGTATCTATATATATATATATATATATACCTCCTTTATTCGGAGCAACCCCACCCTAAATATATGATACACAGTGTCTATAGGTCATCGCTTGTGCCGTGATACACATGTTTCCATAACAAAAGATATCCTTGTTCATATTTATAACATTTTAAATGTCCTCCTAATAATACATCTAATAGTTGCCACTGGACGTTAAACAGCTAACTATAAATTCATCCGTCATATTTTTAGTTTTGTTATAATGTGTTAATCAAACAGCATAATGAAACAATTAAAGATTTTCACTATTGAAATAATGGAAATAATTGTAAACAAATCAACTAAATCACATCCATACGACACAAAGTCTAGTCTTTTCACATGTAAATAAATTGTTTTCGTTAATCTATTTCAAACGATTTTAAATCAAACGGTCATTTTACTAATTTGCCAAAAAAAAAACCAACCAAACAGTTATTTTCTTTTCTTTTTTTAAACAGTATTCGAATAAATCATGTTTTATTTATGAACATTTCGTATTGCTGACGAATGTTAAATATTGATCCCTATAGATTTTCAATTGTTTGGGTGTTGGGTTACTGTCTGATCTCGCAAACCTGACATTTTATGGTCATTATTTTTTGCATCCAATTGCACCAATTTATTAAAAAGATATCAACGTACGAGAGTCGTTACTTTACATAAACTTCTGGTATTTTTTTTTCTATAACGAAATACGAAACCACTTCTCGCAATTCGCTTTGGAGTATTTGTGCTTCTCTTTTGACAAAATATGGCCTTGTCTCAAAAACAAAAAAAATACAATATAATATAGAGTAATATATAAAACTGGACTAGAGTGAAGAGTTGGAGAGTAGGAATTCCGAATTTTAATTGAAATTTCTAAATCTTTGTGTATTTTCTGAATTATGATTGTACAGAGTCAACAATTTCTTTGTTTTGCTGGAATGAAAGGTCACCGTCACCAGCCAATAGATGCAAAATGGATATAATAAATCTTTCTAATTTTGAAAAATAATATTTCTCTTACTTCGTTGTGAAAAGGGCACTAAAATAATAGTGAATATCATCCTCAACAGGATGGCCATATAGCTGCATGCGGGATTGGGTTTAATATTAACAAGGTTTAAATCTGAATTTTAAGAACTGCACATATGTCTCAAACGTGTATCAGTGGTATTAAGATTTCTATCACCACAACTTAAATTGAATTGCTTCCTGTGAATAAATACTCAGTTTACTATTGTTAACAGCAATTTATCACATATAATACCACGTTAACAGTTATGGTGACGGTGTTTGACAGTCTGAAGGAGATAGCAACAAGGATTTAATAAGGCAAAGCTTTTGTTGTACTCAATCTTACTAAAGTTTTCATTATTATATTTAATAGATATGTATACGAGAAACGATAATGTAGTTGTCTTTTTTTAATTACACATGATCATCTATGATGGGATAAAGTCTAATGAGAGAATTTAACTAGAGACTGAATAACTTAGAATGACCAATTAAAGGTCACTGTACGGCCTTCAACAATGAACAAAATCTATACAGCATAGTAAGATATAAAAGGCTCCGAAATGACAAATATAAAATACACCCAACGTTTTCTCAGCGGTTGCAAAGTACTTTTTTTGAATCAGGATAACAATCACAACAGTATACAGTAAATAGCCTTATTAAGAAGGGATATAGGTACGATACTGTTGTCAGGTCATTAAAGATTGCATATTTTAGCTTTAGTATTGATTCACTTATAGGGTCTTTGTATCGGAATTAAACACATTTATTCTAAAACCAGTTGTTGGCATGACACGGGTTATGTTCTTCTCATATATTTCATGATAGTATAATACTAAACCCCTAACAGTAGGTATTGTGCCTGATATTCATATGATGAAGATATTATCTTGCAATCAGTTTAATTGAGGTCTGGGGCTGGCATGTCAGTAACTGCTAGTAGTCTGTTGTTATTTATGTATTATTGTCATTTTGTTTATTTCCTTTTGTTTCCTATTCTGACATCGGACTCGGACTTCTCTTAAACTGAGTTTTACTGTGCGTACTGTTGTGCGTTTGTTTTTTCTACATTGGCTAGAGGTATAGGGGAGGGTTGAGATCTCAAAAAAACATGTTTAACCCCGTCGCAATTTTGCGCCTGTCCCAAGTCATGAGCCTGTGCATGGCCTTTGTTAGCCTTGTATGATTTTTAATTTTAGTTTCTTGTGTATAATTCGGAGTTTAGTATGACGTCCACTATCACTGAACTAGTATACTTATTTGTTTAGGGGCCAGCTGAAGGACGCCTCCGGGTGCGGGAGTTGCTCGCTGCATTGGAGACCCATCGGTGGCCTTCGGCTGTTGCTTGCTCTATGGTCGGGTTGTTGTCTCTTTGACACATTCCCCATTTCCATTTTCAATTTTATTTCATGTTAAAAGACAATGTCATAATACTATGACAGAGGGGCAGTCAAACTCCTAAGTCGAAAATAAAATGACTACACCAGGGCTAATAAATAAAAAGACAAACAGACAAATAATAATACAAAAGGCACAACATAGAAAGCTAAAGACTAAGCAACACGAACCCCATCAAAAACTGGGTGAGATCTCAGGTGCCTTGGAAGGGTAAGCAGGTCCTGCTCCACATGTGGCACTCGTCGTGTTGCACATGTTATTACAAACCCGGTAAATAGTCTAATTTGGTAGGTCACATTCGTAGTGAAAAGGGAAGTGGATTGTAGTTACGACATAAGGAACATACTCGATATCATCTGTGAAACGATTATTCCATAACGGTCAACCAACTCGTAATGGCGTCCGTTAAATTTACAATAAACAATGTCATTTACACTGTTCAAACATCAACGCACGTCAAACTTTGTACAACATAAAAGCTGACTGGACATTCGTGACAATTTGTCACGCCCTCATGAATTGGTATACGTCCTATCAAATACCTTCAGAAAGCTTCCATTTAAATTATTTTACACACAAGTAACTGCGTATTTTATTTTCTTAACAAAACAAAAAAAAATTCAATGTATTTTGCGTTAAATGTGCAATCAAGCCACGGATTCGTAATTTTCAAATATAGTTCACAAACGGTTGATGAAATGTGGAAAGTCTAAATAGAAATATAACAATTATGTCCAGTGCGCGTTTATAAAACGGGCTCTTTTTGTACATTTTGAGATACTATAAGTACTCGTTTTATGTGTATAGAATTGTAGAGGTCAATACGACTTTTAATCAGTTGGATTTTCAATTTTAATAAAAAATGTGTTGGGTTTTCTTCTTTTCTTTAAATTTACATCATGATTCTTTGATATTTCCCATTATCTTCTGATTTTTTTTAAGATGAATAATATAAAATTTGTATACCAAACATTTAAAATTTTACTCTGCGTTTATAAATAGCATTGAACGTACAACATCTTATAAACGATAAACATTGATAGAGGTAAATGAGCCACTCTTTCTCAGGTTGTGATGGAATATGTTCGTTATTTGATTCAATGAGTTAAATAATCGAAACCCCTGAATATCTTCTCATGACAAGCACGAAAAATGGCGAAACTGAACTTCCAACGGCGGGCGATGATTTCTAATTTTACAATATTCTTGCGATGGATTTTTTAAATGCAATGTAGAACTTATTAATTTAGACATTTCTTATACGAATTACTTCTTTGTTTCATAAAGACCCGAGAAGTCAAATGAAATATCATAAGGGTAATTGTTTCATGATATATTTCAGCTATCATTTGTGACTTTCAGCAAGTTGCATTGAATTTCCCTGTTGACTATATTGAACAGTGCACAATAATGAATTAACATATTCGTTTATACATGAGCTTAAGAATGATCGAATGGACTAATTTTATTTTTATCTACTGTACCCACTTATCAATCGATGGGCATTCAATTCCCTTTTCAAATTACTTAATCGAATATAAAGTCACGTGCACGAAGAAGTTTGTCTGACGTGAAAATACGGTAAACGGACAGAAAGTCACAGGACAAAAAGTCACAGGACATAAAGTCACAAATTTGATAGGACAAAAAGTCACAAATAATTTGTTGACAATTGTTTGAATATATAAAAGAAATATCTTGAAATATTTTCTTTTTATCACATATATTCATTTTTAAGTTTAGGAAATTGTTCATAAGCCTTGATAAATGAAAATTTATTAAATTTTAATCATGCAAAGGATATATTTCTTGGCACAATGAAGCCATTTAAGTACCAAGCCACTTTGACATTTTGTTTTCATAACAATTATTTGACCATTATTGATATTTATTGAATAAATTTTAATTACAAAGTTGCTTCATATATAATAGTTCTAGAAAAAACAAAAATTTAATTTTTTAAATTAGTGTTTTCTTGTTTAAAGAAAAATAATCTCAAAACTGAATTGTGACTTTTTGTCCTGTGACTTTTTGTACGTTACTTTTTGTCTGTGACTTTTTGTCCTGTGACTTTCTGTCCTACATTCGAAAATACGTAGTCCCATATCTCACGGCTACATGGACACACACAGTGTACTAGTCTTCATAACATTTTAATGTTTGAAACTACGTTTTCAGAAGAATGAAATTTATAAGTTTTAACTATACATCACAATAAGCATATCTAAAAGTAAGTCGACACGCAGCTCATTTTATGAAGGAATTTTAAACTACCACTACTGCTAGTTTGTACTTTATTGTCGGAGGAAAACTGATTCAAAATAAGGGAGCTAAGATTTGATTTTTAGGGGGGGGAGGCTAGAGTGAAATTTGAAAAAGGCATGACAGGAGTTTTGAAAAAAAAAGGCAGGATGGGCAACTTGCCAAAAAGAAAAGGCAGGATGATAATTTATTTAAAACAAGTCAGGATAAATTAATAACTAATTTGAAGTTCTATTTTAATATCATCTGAGCAAGAACTATACAGGAGAATAGCATAGCATTTGTCTTGTTAGGATTAAAATCAATAAGCCAATCTTTAGACCATGCTGAGATTTGTTCTAAGTCGCTATTTAAGACATCTTCTATCGTGTAAGGACTATTACTTGAATAAGAAAGGGATGTTTCATCAGCACACAATCGAGTTAGACTTATCAAATTACTAGCTATGTCATATACATGAATAAGAAATTATCACAGTAGGGGACCTAATACAGAGCCTTGTGCACTCCTGCATTAGTATTCTCAAAAGGCAAATATAAAAAAACGCTTTCTTGTCTATTTGAAATATTATAACCAATTAAGTGATTAAATACGTTTTTAAGTACATTTTTTTTAAATACTTTGCCTACTGCTGATAATAATGTGATTGGTCTATAATTGGAAATCAGTTCTCCGATTTTGAATATATATATATATATGCGCCAAGTCAACACATTTTAAAAGAATTTTTTTACATAAAGCACAAATAAATTTACATACATTGTCAGATCAAAATATCTTAAAAACCCCAGTCCAGAGATACCGTGTATATTCTACTGACTAAACCATATCGATGGTTTTACATTCGTTTGGTTTCAGAAAGAGTCGCAGTACCATAGACCATCTATCAACTTTAACAACTATTATTGAAACAAGAAAACTTTGTAAACTTTCAACATTCTGTGCATTTATAGATTTCAAAAAAGCATATGACTGGGTTAATCGTAATTTGTTGTTTAGTAAATTAGAATCCTTAGGTTTAAGTACCAAAATGTTAAATGCTTTACAATCTCTATATTATAATGTTCAATCTTGTGTCAAGATAAATGGCAATTTGACTGATTGGTTTGGAGTAAATTCTGGCTTAAAACAAGGCTGCATATTATCGCCGTTATTATTTAATATTTTCATAAATAACTTAGTTGATGACATTAAGAGATTAGATATTGGTATAAATGTAAATGGTGAAAAGATTTGTATATTATTATATGCAGATGATGTAGTATTATTAGCCGAAAATGAAAATGACCTTCAAAGAATATTAGATGTTTTAAGTATATGGTGTAATGTAAATGACTTAGTTGTAAATATGGACAAGTCAAAAATTGTTCATTTTAGATCACAATCTGTGACACAAACAAATTTTGAATTCATGTTGAACGGAAACCAGTTAGATATTGTATCAAAATATATGTATCTTGGTTTATTATTAAATGAGTTTTTAGATTATAACGAGATGGCGAAAATTGTAGCAAAATCAGCCAGCAGATCATTAGGTTTACTAATTGCTAAATGCAAAGCAAATGGTGGTTTTGAATATTCTACTTTTACTAAGCTTTTCGACACTCTTGTTATGTCTGTTATTGAATATGGTGCTGCAATATGGGGAAGTAAAGAATACTCTTGTATAAATGCTGTAAAAAATAGGGCAATGCGTTTTTTTATGGGTGTTGGAAAGTACACACCTAATTTAGCCCTATATGGTGATATGGGTTGGATGCCATGTATTGTAAAACAATGGACATGTATTTTTAGAACTTATAGTAGATTTACGAAAATGTGTAATAATAGAATAAACAAAAAAGTTTTTATATGGGCAAATAATATATGCAATAATAGACTGAAAAATTGGAATTTCAGAGTACACACAAAGTTTAAAGAAGTTGATATGGAACATTTTTGTAATACTAATTTAATTATTGATAAACATGTTATAAAAAATATTGAGAATATCTGTTTTAATAGATTTAAAGAGCAATGGTATATTGATTTAATGTCAAACGAGCGTAGTAAACTACGTACTTACAGACTGTTCAAAAATGAATTTGGTGAAGAAAACTATTTATTAAAAAACATACCTGGTAAATATAGGAGTGCCTATGCCAAATTTAGAAGTGGTACTGCTCCTTTGAAAATTGAGACTGGAAGGTATGAAGGTCTTTTAGTTGAAAATAGAATTTGTTTTAACAGCATTTGTAATGAAAATCTTTTAATTGAAGATGAAAAACATGTATTAATGAATTGTCCTGTGTATGAAGATTTGCGTTGTTATTTGTTTTATCAAGCATCCCTATTTAATGTTAATTTTATGCAATTGTCTGATGACGATAAATTTATATTTTTATTCACAGATGAAAATATGTACTTTTATACTGCCAAAATCTGCAATGACATTTTATTGAAAAGAAAATGTATTTTATATAGCTAATTTTAGTGTAAATAATGTATATACATTTTAGATAGTCTCTCATAACTCTTTTTAGAGTGGCTCTTGTATGTTTTATGATGTTGTTTTATTAACTATTTGTATGTTTTATATAATGAAGAGGTGAGACATAAATAAAATATTGTCTTGTCTTGTCTTGTCTTGTCTTCGTACTTGTTACGTAATAAGATTTGTGTTCAGGTAAAAAAATAACCAGCAGGTGGTATATATTCTAAAATGTTTAGCGCCTTCCATTATACATCTGACGATGACATTTAGCTTTAGGGCCATTCTGTTTTCACAAAGAAAAAACTAAAATTTAAAATTTTTTTAAACATAAAATTCTGTTGAAAAATCAATTTATAGGTAAACTGATCAGCATAACGTCCACGCAATTTCTTGTTCAGACCCAGGGACACAGATGTCCGAATGAGTAAGAATAAACTAAATTCTTTAACAATTATATAAAGTTAAATGTACCACAAGCACATTTTGATAGTATAATAAGAGGTTTTCTTGTGTATTTTCTATGTTCTGGAAACTTCAACATCCCATCAAAAATAATTAAATTAAAGTCATAAGTTTTATAAATTAAATGTTATTTTTTTAAATATAATTTGCACATTGTACCTATTGTTTTCGAATATTTATTTTTCGCCATGCATTAGTTTAATGCTTACTGTGACTTCTAAATACATCTATATAGTGTGTTAAATAGATCGATTTATAAACTTTGTACGCGAATTATTTTGATATCCTAATGATAATCAATTATTTTTCTTTTGACAGCACTTATATTTTGTTGATTGTTCAATATATTTTTATGGTATCCGGCATTTATATACATATACATGCATAATGATAATCCCTTGGATATATTTTAGTTGGTTGATTGTCGGTAACCGTTGTTTAATGTCCAGTGTAAACTATTTCATACATTTCTATGAAGAAAGAGTTTCTCATTTCTAGGATGAAATTGATATTTTGTGCAAAATATAATTTAAAGTACATTGCATTAACTCCGTGTTTCAAAGTAAAACAAGTGAATTATTATTTTTCTTTATATTTCTTTAAGACAAAAAATGAATATCCATATAATTCAAATCTGGTTTGGATTTGTTTTGTGCTCAATAGAATTTACTACGACAAATCAAATGTTGTTGACAATTCTGGGATCAAATGATATTAGGTATATGCTAAACAGGGACACAATAAACTGGTAAGTTGAAGACTTCTTGTCTAGTAATACATTTCTTGAACGAGTGAAATTCTGAAATATCTTTTTTTTAATTATCTCTATTACGATAGCCTTTTTGTGAAAAAAAAGTACGATTTAATTTCAAATTATTTGAAGTAAGATTTATTCCCCTATTTACAATAACTCGTTCTTGTCCAATAATGAATTCCTCGAACGACCAGAGTTAGAAAAGGGAAATAAGATTTGAATTTCTCATCAACATTTCTCCTTAATTTTCATGAAGCAAGATTTTGTTTTGTATCGTCATTTATCGTAGGACATGAACGAATTTTAACTGAAGAAGCTCTTTGGTCGGATTGTTGTCTCTTTGACACATTCCCCATTTCCATTCTCAACTTTATGATGCATACGGGCCCAGTATTAAATTCCTGGAAGGAATTTAGATAATCTCCGTTTTCCTCTCAGTTTCTGTCATTTATCATATTTGGGTATTTTTCTAATAAGTAAAATTAAGTTTTTCGTGAATCATTTTCTTACACACTCCGTTCGTGCAGTGTGATACGAGAACTATGTATATACATGCAAGAAATATATACATGTAACAGACAAAGATTATACGAGAAACTGAAAAATGCATTTTTTTCTTCGTAATCGTACAAATAAACAACGCATAAAGTAAACATGAAACAATTCCGCAACAACTGAAAAATAACGTATAATGTGTGTAATTTAATTTTACTCAAAACACTGTTTTAATAAAAATGATATAATATTCATAAGCAATAAGGATAATCCAATCAATTTTGTTGATTGGATAATTCACGGATTAATAGTTGTGTAATCAGTGGCACGTGCCCTCAATATTATATAAAAAAAATTAGATACCTCTCGAAGTTAATTTTCAAAATTTTCCAAAATAACAACTGAAAAAAAAAAAAGCGTTAACGAATATTTACATTCGTCATGTGTGCGATGATATACGAGTCATGAGTGCACAAAAACAATTGTTCGACAAAAATTGATAGCAAGTTATACTTTAATGTTCATGACTTATGAGTATTTTTCTTGTTAAATTTCTAGTGAAATTGATTGTTGAGCGGCTTTTAACAAAAATACAAATACCGAAAAAAAGAATATTGGGTAAACGTAAATGGACAACAACCCAACGAGAAAAATAAAATTTTAAAATAAATTAATAATATAAGTTTACAAATACGTACTATGTGCATTTAATAAATCAACGTTTGAACTTATCATTATCATTTTATTTTATTTTTAATTTTATTTTTATGTATATTTAATGTTACCCGATATGGAGTCCTCTTAAAGATAAAATTCACTTGAATTGGTATTTCTGGTGTATATATGTTACAGGGAATTTGTAAAATCAGGGATTTTGTAAAATCACTGGACTAATCAGTGATTTTGTAAAATCGCTAACAGTTTCAGTGGTTTTGTAAAATCCCTGAAATTGACAGGGATTTTACAAAATCACTGAAAATAGAGCTAGGGATTTTGTAAAATCCCTGATTACAATTAAGTATAACTTGCTATTAGAAATGTGTTTTTCTTAATATAAAAATAGAGTTATCATCACTAATGATTTTGAAATATAGTTGTTTAATAAACACTATGAGCTAGAACTAGTGTATAATGATAATGACTAAAATGCATATAAACGGATATTTAGACCACTGTAAATTTACTTATTTTTGCATGGCAAGTTTGGGTGACATCTATTGTTACATAATTGCCCTGCTTTTCGATGCATGTCTGTATCAAATCAACCAAAGTAAAACTTTTTTTATTTTTGCTTGGTTAGAACCTATTCATAAACATGCAAGTACAAAACAAAGTATTCTTACCTATATTTTCTGTTGTCTTTTTTTATTATTATTTTGTGAATATAAATGTTATTTTGTAGGCAGCAAATTAATAATACAACACTTATTTGCTTTTTATATATCAATTTCCATGCAGCAATAAGATGCTCTTGCTCTGAAAATGCATGTAATATTTGCCACTGGATCACATACCCTAACCCACTCAATTTCTTATACCTACCATATGTGTTTTTCTTCTTTTATGACAGCAATCAACCTAATGATCCGTTTTTATATTTGATTTTTTAAAATTTGATATAATTGGTCTTATTTTTTACAGTAATTACAGAAAAAATATAATAAACAGTAACTTTCTTTCAAACAAGGTAGTGATAAGAGCTTGTTTTGTCTTCTTTCTGTGGCTCATTGACAACATGTTCCAAAATTTCATCATATTTTCCCCGGTTCCATATGTTGCACTTTAATTTTACCTCAAATATTTGAAGTAATTTTTGTTTGTATTTTTGCTCTTGATTTAAAAACATCTGTACCTGAGCCTTTTTCTACAGTATGTCAGTTGTATAGTGCATGCACACTGCTCACTTAGTATTAAAATAAAGGCTAGGTTAACCTCAAACTTATTGAGTGTTACTATTGTATTAATAAAAATGAATGAATTTATTTTACCAATTCCCTGAATTTAATTCAGTAAATCTGTAAAAAAAATCATGATTATTTCAGGGATTTTGTAAAATCACTAGTTAAAATCAGGGATTTTAGAAAATTACTAATCAGTTCAGTGATTTTACAAATTCCCTGAAATTTCAGTGATTTTACAAAATCCCTGATTTCACAAATTCCCTGTAACATATACATGTATCACACGTACTATCTACATGTACAATATACAGAAATGACACGGCTGGGTATTGTAAAGTTACTGAAGGAAAATTAATGTCAAATTCATATACCCGGGCGAAGAAATTACCGCTTTGTCAGAACGGTTAGGTGTTATTTGTTCCAACTACCATATTGAAAATGTTTAAATCGCGCCCATCTCTTCTTTTCTTATACAGGCGCGGATCCAGAGCTTGAAGCGGGGGGGGGGGGGGGGGGGGTTGTGAGAAATGTTTTTGAACACTAGAGAAGTTTTCTTGTTATACCAAACAATATGTTTTTCAATAATTGGCACACTTTTTGTTCATCCGGCATATGGTTACTCTAAATAAACTCTTTAGATTAGTTTAATTATTTAATTACAGATCGTATCTACCCGTTTTGCAATTGCCGTATCACCCCTTGCATCTATTCCACTAGCCGCGTCTTATCATGTGTGTTGATAAAGTTTTGTGATCTTAATAAGGCTGTTTAGTGGTATTTTTTTGTTTGTTTGTGAGATTAACATTCACCATTTGCTTTTCCCAATTCTGAACGTGTTTTTTTAACAAACTGTCCGGGGTTGTCGTCAGTAGCGAACAAAACGCAAAATTTGCAATAAATTCCGTCCTGTGAAGTTGAATAGACAATGCATGGGAAGTAGTGCAGCCACGCATATTAGAAGCATCTTTTTAATCCGTACATTTCACGTTTATGAAAAGGAAAAGAACTAGGTGGATTCCAGTTTTCATTTAGAATGCTATACATTTGAGCACTAGGTACAGATGTGGAAATAAAGTTTGCAATATCCTTAGATTCAGCAGGTGTCATTTTCTAAAAAAAATCTTATGTATATGATAGGGTGAAAAAGTATTTTTCTTCAAATCAAGCTAACAAAAAACGTCGTTTTAATCATGAAAATACAAAGTAATAAAATATAGGGATAGCTGCCTTTGATTGTCTTAATAAAATCCTTTGATCCTCTAATTATCAAGTTACCCTCAAGCCAATGTAATTATGACATGTGTATATTTAAAGGAGTGTAGCGACAACGTGTCACCCTATTCAGTGCTGGATATTCAATTTAGTAATAGTTATACACCGAGGGATAGGTGTGTCTGGATAAGAAACCCCGTCGGCCGGAGGCCGGAGGGGTTTCTTATCCAGACACGCCGTATCCCGAGGTGTATAACTAACTTACACCCCATTCTAAACCCTATATTTGTTAACATTGATTATTAAATGAAAAAAAAAAACGATAGCATATTTATTGACAATATCAAACAATGATTTATAAAAATATTTTTTTTATTACATGAAACCCCACTAGTAACCTTTTTTTGGTTATCTTCGTTCAAACTTTGACAAGTGAGTATATTTTACAAATGTCAAAGTTGTTTTGCATATTCCCGTTAAATCTATGTGTTAATATGGATCAGGAGGTCAAGGTTGACTGTTTCGTGTATTCTTATTACAAACAAAAAATACATCATGCTCCTGGTATACAGTTGTCAATATGGACGGGTATAAGACGGACGACATTTTGTGGCAAGCGTTGGATTTGGTAGAAGAGACTAAAGATAAAGGCAATATTATAACCCAAATTACTTACCTGTATCAGTTTAATAAAGGTAATCATAACTGTATTTTATATCTTACGATTTTATCAAAAACAAAACGCCCCTCCCCCTCTTCTCGAGAATAAACAAACATTCATATTCGAACAAACTAAGGGATAGGTGTGTCTGCATTAAAAACCCGACTACCAGACGCGTTTAACATACAATATTTAATATAGAGGAAAACCCTTTTTGGGGGCAATCAGGGGCTGATCCCGGGGGTTCCCAACTAAAAAGAAAAAGGGGGGTCCAACCATTCAAATGCATTGATCTTTTCAATAAAAGTCGGGTCCAACCCGCGGAACCCCCTTCCCCGGTTCGGCCACTGGGTAAACATTGGGGGGGGGGGGGGGGTCCGGTAGTTAGAATCCCCATTTTTTTTAAAAGATCAATGCTTTTGAATTGAGACACATGACTGTCATAAAAAAATTACCTTCAAGCAAAAGAGTATAGATGCTTATTGGAATTTCCTAAAATGTGTTTTTTAATATCATGAAACAATTTGTAGTGAACACTATTAGTAATGTCTTATATTCATGCTATTTAAAAAATAATCAATTTCTATTGTTACGAATAACAATGGACTTTGTTTGCGGGATGTAGAAGCAGGGGTTTCCAGAAACCCCGCTCGCCACACCCTGTGGTCAAAATCCATTGTTATTCGTAACAATAGATCTATTCAATTTACACATGTTTCAGAAATAGAAACTATGAAGTATAACAATAGAACTGGGGTGTAATAGTAAAGATAACATTAAACATTGTTAAAACAAGAAATGGTAAATACAAGAATTAATTTAAGATTTTCAAGCGGGGGGGTTGCACAATAACCATGGAACTTAATTGTGTCATATTTACCTCCAAACGATTAACCTACATGGCCCGAGAACACAATTATTTCATAGTGCATTTCTTTTAGACAATAAATTCAAATTAAAAAATCGAACCTGCTCTATCTCAAAAAGATTTTTACAGTGTAGTGTACTACTAGTGGGACAAATAATATCAAAATTATAGAAACTTCTACCAACTCTAACTCAAAATATTGACAATTCTGTGTTAAGGGGGTCTTAAGTTCAGTTTGACAGCCTCAGACGTAATAAAATTTGACCTTTTTTTAACTGGACCAAATCACTAGTTAACATAAAGATTCAGCACCTCAATTTTTTTAAAATGTAATTTCATCCCCTTTACTTAATATTTCATGCATTAAATATCAAGAAATAAATTGGGAAAGTGTATCAAATAAAAATACAAGTTATACACAGTGGCGGATCCAGAAATTTTCATAAGTGGGGGCCTACTGACTGCCTAAGAGGGTCATGCTTCAGTTATTCCCTATATAATCAACCAAATTTTTCCCAGAAAAGGGGGGCCCGGCTCCCTGGGCCCTCCCCCTAAATCCGCCTCTGATACACTGTTCACACTAGGGACTATATTCGTAGACAATGAAAACCAAAGGACGATAACTGTGTCCCTGTACCACATGTAACATTAGAATACTCACTTGAAAGGATGACTGATTTTTTTCTTTTAAAGATGAGAGTCTGATATAGGGCCTGAAAGCTGTCGTGGTTGAGAGGATTATAAATTCCGCCAGGCTTTTATAGGAAAAAATGGAGAAATTATAAATGGAAATATAATGCACGCTGTTTAATCATGCTTTTCAAGGCTATTTACCGATGACTCGTACACAATCATTTTGAATGGTGAATAAGATCATATAGTTTTAGATGAATTAAGCACTCAGAAACTAGCCCGTAAAAAGGAGGAGAAAATCCAGTTTTTCAGTAAATATCAAAGTAAAAGTATATAAGTCTATAACATTTGCGCAATTGTATACTTGTTTTATTGACGCAAATGAATGCTGCAGTTTTCAAAATATAGTGACGCAAAAGAAGAATTGGCGTAATTAAGTTGTGGCGAAAATTGATTCTTTTTCTGTGCAAATGGATATCGGCCTTTAAAACACCGTTTGTACACTAACAAACGTGTATTTATCGTTTACGCTGTCTAGCATGGGATTAAAAGTTTTGGCAATTTGTGTAGGATTTTAATTTTAGAAAGTAACGAACAAGTAAGAAGATCGTCAAAAACCTGAAGTGTATCGGAAAATGAGCTATGCACGATAAAAGAAAATAGTCTGGTGCGTCGATATGAAATTTTACAGATGCATGTATTATTTGTAAAATTGAATTAGTCTATTAATAACAACCATTTGTAGAACTGATTCTTTTGATCCTTCAAATATGTGTAAAATATTCTTTGATAGTTTCTTTCATATATACAATTGCAGTATGCTTATAAATACTGTAGATTTGTATTTGATCATTGATTGCATGCATAATGTCCAGTGACAAATATTTCATAAGTTCGTACAAAGAACAAATCAAAAACTTTTAAAATACATTTGATTGGTTATTTAAGGTGATTCGATCTTGATGATATGCATGAAAGTTTGTGAAGCTTACCTCTGAAATAAAGAAATAATAAAAAAAGGAAGAGTTTTTTTTTCTTCTTCTGTATTTTACTCATACATGAACTTAAGCACTTTTTACAGTCAAAATAACAGTTTTAACACCGACAGCAGCAATTGCAAGCGACGCTGGTTCCATATAAGTTTTCACGAATTTTTATAAATCCCTGACCATCTTCGGTTTATATCAGACTCTGATATTGAGGGGAACATATACTACCATGGGTGTCTTGTCTTTTTTAATACATTTAGATATAAAACGTGTATCTCATATACAGCCTCATTTATAGAACATTGTTTATGATATTGTGTCAAGGAAATAGTTGGATCAAAGAAATATTTGGAGGAGGAGAAAGAGGAGAGAGAGAGAGAGACTAATATTTTTCGCGGTATTTGGTCTCGGGTTACTCATGTCAAAATGTGATGGAAGGAAATGTTTCCCCTTCGTTTTATATAGCAGGGTATTCCATAGTGTAATTATATTAGTTACAGTTTTTTTTTCTATCGGTAAGAAATGGTATACAGTTCGAAATCTAATTATCTACATTAAGTTATAGTACATTTAAAGTAAGTTTATTGCATTGCTAAACGCTTCTCAATCAAGATAAAACGTTTACAACCAATACTATTTTTTGCGACTGAATAAATTTTTTTTAGAATAGATAGTTCACGTTCCATTGAACTAAGGGTATTGTTTAGGTTTTTTTTTTAAATTTTATAATGATCGAATTTGAAATGTTATTAACACAATGATTCAAAATTACAAAAAGACATAAAAAATTACGCAATTAGTATAAAACAAAAATTATAATAATTAAGATAACTTATTTGCTTTAATTATTTAATTAACAAGTGAAATGTTATCAATCCAATCTTTCCAATCTAATATAGTCCAAAGGGTGACAGGGGGATAGAAATATGGTCACTACAGGTCTTCTTCCGGCTGGCAGTAAAGAACAACCATGTCAAAGAGGTGCATCCATTTGGTTGTTCGGGATATACAAGTACGCAACCAACTATAAATCAATCCAATCTAATAATTGTTTTTTTTTATCCCGCATTTTTTTTTATAATAAATTAAAAAATAAAATAATTTTCTGAAATAAAAACCTAATATATATATCATACGCTTTACAAAACGATATGCCACACGATAGATGAAACGTTAAACGATATCATATACCATATACGATAAACGAACGCTAAACGCTAAACGCTAAACGCTAAACCATACCATGTACCATACGACAAATCAAACGCTTTACGATACCATAATGCAAACGATATACAGAACCCTAAACGATGACATTTACCATACGATACACCAACGATGAACGAACGCTGACCGAACGTTGTACGTACGCTATACGAATGATGTACGAACGATGACCGAACTCTATACGAACGATTCCCGCACGCTGTACGTACGATTCCCGAACGAAAAAAGTGTTAACTTTTACGTTACAGGGACTGTACATTCAAAATTTGGAAAAACATTATATTGGTCTGATTATAACATGGTATGGCGGTTATCCTTGATCCTAAAAAGATATTTAGATAAAAAAATTATTGGTCAACTTGCATTGAATATATATCTAAGTGATATCATTATAGATACAACAGATACAAATAATCTTTAAATATTTTAATTTTTGGGAAGAATCAACTTTTTTCAAGATATGTGTTTTCAAAGTACAATGTATGTATAGTACTGATTTCTTGTAATAGTATTTTGTCGCTTTGTTTACTAAAGCGGCATAAAGCAAATACCAATCAATCAATCAATATTTTTCTTTGAGCTACAGGTACTGATTAACCAGTACACACATAATATGTATGTTGGGTATATTAAGCTCGATATTATATTTGCTAAGTTTGCATGTAAAGAAACGAATTTTCAAGGGGCGCAAAAAGTAAATCATAAATCATATATAGTATGGACCAGATGTGACGTTATAACACAATATCCTCCTCCTGTTTCAGAAAATATAAGAGTTCGTTTTTTTTTTCTCCATTCCGATAAAAGCTACCATGTAGAATTGAGTAAATTGTCTGTTTATAATTTTTATGAAGAAATTAAGGTTTCAACTCCCTCAGGCAAAGTTAATCTAGGATGGATTTGGCTATTATTTGTTCGTCCCTTTTTTGGTCTCATAGCTTTTCAATTGTTTCGGTTCTTATACATCCTTTACTTTCAAATATTCGGCTTTGAGCGTTCCTGATATAGGGAAATCCAGAACAACGCTTCAGACACATAAAACTATGAAGTGTTGTTTTCAATCAAAGTTTATAACACGTTTACATACGATATGCTTTTTTCCCACTAAGTCAGACTTATTTTATTCAAACAGAAGGAAAACGCAGTTAATACTTGACTAATTAAATTACAGTTTCAATAATATGCATATCTGAATGTGCGGATAACTGTAGTGTTTCTGACGAACAGAATCAGGGACATGACGTTTAAACCGATACCTTCACATGAAAAGGTTACCGTTTCATGTCCTTGACTGTTGTACTCTTATTTAGACTGTTTAATCATAACATAAACATAACTAAAATACATACCTCTTATTAGAACTCACTATAAACATTTGGTTTATCTTTTAAACCAAGGGCTTCGTAGGCTGCCATTGATCTGCAATGATTGTGTATATATTCAATACAGGCTTTCTACTAAAGAAGCATTTTGATTTATTTTTGATTTATTTTAGACAATTTAAGGTGGTATTGGAAAAACTTCCCTATTTAGTAGAAAGTAGAGCGTATGGTTGACTTTTGTCTGGGTTTTCACTTTTTTTATTAATTGAAAGTTTTTATTGATTTAAAATGTGATTAGACGTAGCCTTTAAAGACCCTTATTCGTTTGACAGGCTTTCCTTCAAGTTGCTTAGTATATTTATATATTTCACTGTGAATAAATTGTGATGAGGAGTATACGTCATTCAGACAGCAATTCAACCACACAAAAACCAAAATAATCTTCCAAACGTTTTGTGTTAAATAATCTTCAATATACAGTCTGTTAAGCCGGTTTCCTCGATTATAGACACGGTATGAGATACTCAAACAGTGACTATCAAATATATGTCACAAAAGGGTAATAATCATTAAAAAGAAGGCGGAAGATACGAAGATGACATTCGCAACTTGAGAGAAACTGACAACGCCATGACAAAATGAAAAAGGCGAGGAAAACACAAACAAGTTCTCAAAACACAATATAGAAAACTTGAGACTGAGCAACACGAACCCCATCAAAAACTGGGTGATCTCAATTGTTCCAGAATGGTAGGCATATCCTGCTTTACTAGTGGCACACGTCGTGTTGCTCATGGTAAGTACACATTTGGTATTGTGTCTCATTCGGTGATGTCGTAATCGAAGAAAAAAAGACGGAATAATGGTAATAACAATTGCACATATACGTAATCATTTGTGACACAGATATTCCATAACTGTCAACCAACGTATGATGACGTCCGTAAAATTTTCGGATGGAAAACTTCAACTTGAGAACTTGAAGCCATTAGTTTAATATGTATAGCTTTCTTGTAAGAAGTCACCGTCTATGATGGAGATACATACTACATGTGCAGATGCTGCGGGAACGTTGTTACATAGAAATGGAAAATTTACAATTGTGTGGCTGAAATCAAACCCTTTGTCGTAAAGTTTTGTTTTCAAACGACACTCGTTGTCAATTTCTAGATGTAAGTTAATATATGAGGCAGAATTAACTGTTTCTTTGGTATCCTTTATTTTAAGGTCGATAAGATATAAATGATCACAACAACTTACTAGATAGGTTCTTGACTTTGAACAGGCAAATACACATTTGGTTAGGATGAACTAAACCCTTCCCTTTCAAACTCTATCAAAAGAAAACCACAAAAAAATAAATTAGTTAGTTACGAGGCAAAGTCACTTCACTCTATAATACCGGTGTAAATAATAATAAAACGAAGTCTTATCAAGAAATATTCGCAGTAACTGAAAGTTCTAATAAAGTTTTAAAAATTAATAATCAGACATTTAGAATGTTAAGATCAGGTTAAGTAAAAATGGTACTTACGTATCACTGATATCTCTTGGTTGATCTGAAATAAAGGTAAAATCATTTTTGAAACAAGACCCCGTTCAGGTTAGAATTCTTTGGAAAACAAAAAACAAATGTCATGGAGAACACAAGGAAGAGGCAGTGTAAACATATCTAGGATTCTTATGTATTTAAACTCAAGCAAAATTTAACATGTCATTCAATAAAGTTAATTCACGCTCCAATATTTCCACTGGTTACGTTCAAATCGATATTATCAGAAAAAATAAACCTTGAAAATTTATAAGGCTTGCAAAAGAACTTGCTTGAAAATATGAAAAATACGAAAAACCACTGACATGCAACATGTGCAAAAACTGCTTGAAGTCGAGTAGAATTACAACTATTGAATTATTAAGATACATTCTACAATGTATGCTATCCAAAGTCTCACTCAACGTGAGTATTCAGCTTTGTGATTCTTATGTCATAAAAAGAAGCAGGTACAATTAAAGGTGTTTTGAGATGTTTAAATCACTATTACCTTTATTGTTAGAATATTACTTGTCTGATTCCTTTGCAGAATCTGTAACTACATCGTACATTTGGGTGTCAGAACGATGTTGTGAAGAACCTGCTTTATTACTAAACAAACACATTTCAGTTAACCAGATGTACAATATACCACAGTTTTTATACATGTGTTTTGTGCCTTTTCATGGTACTTGTCAAAGATTTACCGCTATTCATTTACTATGTAACTAACGTCACTAACGTTACATATTGTTTACGTTGCCTATTGTATACGTAACATTGCCTTGTGTGCAACTACTCATTACATAAACACAATTTGTATGAACACAAGCCTTTTTTAATTCTTAGCGAAGTACTAGCCACAACCTTCACGATATTGGTGCCGTGACTTATGGAGAAGCTAAAAGCAATTCGTGGGTGGACACCGAAGCGCCGTCACAAAATTGATCAATAGGACCAAGGAGAGAATTTCGGAAAATGTCATCGAAAATCAAGAGCTTTTGGCTGCGCAGGAACACTGATAAGAAGAAGATAGAAATAAGAAGATGTGGTATGAGTGCCAATGAGACAACTTCCCATCCAAGTCACAATGTGTAAAAAGTAAACAATTATAGGTCAAAGTACGGCCTTCAACACGGAGCCTTGGCTCACACCGAACAGCAAGGTATACAGGGCCCCAAAATGACTAGTGTAAAACAATTCAAACAGGAAAAACAACGGTTTAATCTATATAAAAAACGAGAACCGAGAAACACTTAAGAACCCGATCAGCAAACGACAACCACTGAACAACAGGTTGAAACTTTGGACTCACAGATTTTAGATGGAACAAGTAATTTCTTGACGCGGACGATTATAATATGAATATGGAAGTTTAATAACCCTTCTACCATATCTGTCAGACATTGCCGAAAATCTCCACAGGTTTACCGTACCCACTTCTACTACTTTGATCCGTCAAGCAGATATAAAACATGAACTTATTAGACAATTTCAAATCAGATGGAAATTGAATATCTGACCGCATTAAGAGAATTTCACAAGACCATCGGGACAAACAGTCAAATTATCAAAGTGGGCGATGTAGTCCAGATTCACGATGATTCTCCGAGGATTACGTGGAAACTAGGAGTCGTAGATGAAGTTTGTCATGGAAAAGATGGATATACTAGATCAGTGAAAATTATAACAATGAACGGATTAACTAGTCGTCGTTTTTCAAAACTCTATCCGTTAGATGTTTCCGATTCGACAGTGCCATCAACAGTGCCAGCCACAGAGACCAGAGAGCTTAAATCGAAAACTGAAGCCAAATTCAAGATTCGAAAATGGGCTTCTTAATTTGTTATTAAAACAAGAGACTGTAAAAAATGAAAACAACACGTTATTAATTTAATGCGTCCAAAGCGCTTTTCTGGATTTTCCTTCATCAGGAACGTTCAAAGCCGAATATTTGAAAGCCGAGGGTGTATAAAACCGAAACAGTTGAAGAGCTATATAATCAAAACTGACATAAAATAATAGCCAAATCCTTCTAAGGCCAAATTTGCCTGAGGGAGTTGAAACCTTAGTTTCTTTATAATTTCAAAATTTATAAACTGTCTAGTTTAGAAAGGTTTGTTTTTAATCATGTCAGTACCGAAGTACTGACTACTGAGCTGATGATACCCTCGGGGACTGATAGTCCACCAGCAGAGGTATCGACCCAGTGCTGTAAAAAATGAAAACAACACGTTATAAATTTAATGCGTCCGAAGCGCTTTTCTGTATTTAACTGCATCAGGAACGCTCCAAGCCGAATATTTGAAAGCCAAGGATGTATAAAACCGAAACAGCTGAAGAGCTATATAATCAAAATTGATATAAATAATAACCAAATCACGATTTTGTATTATCATTTCACATTTTGTATGTTCATTTCTTTTTAATAATATTTTACTAATTTTCACGTCTCGGGGGAACAAATATGCCTATTGTTTTATCCTTAATACATAAAAGTAACTAAAATCTATCAAAAAAACTTATTAAACATGCAAAAAATTAGCGAAAAGCCATTTGAGTTGCTTTGTTGCCCCCGTGTTATTTTGTTTTTGGAGGTGCTTACACCAAGAAAATTATCAACTCCAAAATTCTCTCCTTGAATGTGATGGTTGTCCTTTACCAGTCCTTTATATAAGAATTGATGATCAAAACGAGGATTTTTCGTATCGTTGTAGGTTGCATTCCTTGGATAGTGTGGACCATGACATATAAAACCCGCTCAGTCGTTATCGATAATAAGATATGAAGATTAATGCAACGGAGAAGGCTTTGGAAGATTGAACATTCCAATAACTGAGAACGGTATACTCCATAAACAATTGTGTAAATATAAAGGGAATCTAAATCTCAGCTGTTCTATCTTTAGTTACATGTATGTGATGATTAACTTTCCAGCGGTACTCGAAGCGTATGTCGACCTCGAAATGGAAGCAATTATATCTATATATCAATTTGTTCTTTTCTTTAAGCTTAATCAGATAAACATAAATAGATTTATATCCAGGCCGTATTCTTTTCATATACTAGTATATTTTTATTATTTGTTTACCTTTTAGTCTTGATGATTGTTTTTCGTTTAAACCGCAACAAACCTTAAATATTTATACTAATATTTATTTTAGTGTGTTTTTCACATAATCTTATAAAACTGCCTTAAAGTGTTAATATACAATTCTCTCTCTCTCTCTCTCTCTCTCTCTCTCTCTCATGTTTATTTGTCAAATCAAATCAATGACAGTAAAGCGGTAAATCTACAGAACTGAAGGATAACATTCTTTTCTCAATGTCCTTACTATCTTGTCTTTCTTTGAATACACAGTCTTTGGAATTTGGGGTCCTCAATGCTCTTCCGCTTCGTACTTTATGTGGCCTTTTGACTTTTTCATACCAGCGTCACTGAAGAGTCTTTTGTAGACGGAACACGCGTCTGGCGTACAAAATTATAAGCTTGGTATCTTTTATGCTTTTTTTCTTAATGCAATAGCTACATTATATCTCGCTTTACGAATGAATTGGTGTATATGTCCTTTGTAATAACTAGCTATATATATATAGGAAGAAACAAATACATATGGTGATATGATCATTGCCCACCATCTTCTTCTAAATATGCCTATACCAAGTCAGGAATATGACAGAAATTTTCCATTCGTTTCGTTGGTTATATAGTTGAGCGCTTGGTTTTGTCATGTTTTGTTGACTTTGTTTTATTATGAAACTTTTGACCAACGAGATCAATCTATATCGGTTTCTTTGACTTTTTAAGACTATTCTGGTGATATTAGGGCAAATTGAGGTCTTTATAGAAAAAAAACTATGATATTGTTAAAGGTTTGTCTTCATTGTACATGTCTTTTACTCCAGTAATACTGTTATGTGACTGAAATCAAAGTGTCGTACTATCAATCGTAAACAAAACAATAAGATGTTCGTGAAGACACTAAATTTTCTAAATTAGGAATCGAAACGGTTGTTTGTCGTTACAATTTTGCCATGATTGATTTCTGGATGTTTTTTCGTCGGCAACACATTAAGGTTAAAAAACATGAAAAAACTTAAATCATTTTGATATATCTACACACAGTGAAACAAACAATAAACGAAGACACCATATTATTATCCAAACAATAATGACATTTACCTACTACAAGCCAAGCTACAATGGTAATAATAGTGAAAGATGTTCCCAAAGCTACCATCGGAATGCTTGCGGACTGTATAGCATTAGCTGTGTTTTCTAAAAATTATTATTCAGAATGTCTTATAAGAAATTGATCCCTAAATAATTACATTACATCTAAGTTAGAATCGGTTAGTTTGATTGGCTAACAACAATCGCGCGTTTTTCAAAAATTAACCTCCATATCAAAATGAAATGTTACATTCGTGATGACACGTGCTTCCACAAAAAAGTGCAGAAGTAAATAAAAGAAAAACTCGATAAAACTTTTTTTTCATGGTCTTATTAGCATAAAAATGTAATTATAAGAAATGAATGCACACATTTTTAAAATGAAGCGCTTCTGCGCTTCATACAAAATGTGCTTCGGTCAACACTTTTACACCCAATTAAAATTACAAGAAGAAGCATTCATTTCTTAAGAGAATAAGAGTCATTTAGACGCACCATTTAATAAGAATGATGATTTTACGTCTTGTATATCCAGGATATATGCTCTTTCAAATACCATTATACATGTAAATCTGGATAGAAAAAGTTCTAAATTCAAATATCAAGCCATTCGATAAAAAAAATCGATCAAGCTCAAAGTTGCGCATCAAAACATTTGTTACTTTGTATGTTCTCATTACAAATACCTTCTGCGTGATCTCTTGAATAATTTCTATGTAAAATGTAGTTTGATTTTAGATTACGTGCTTTCATCAGTAATGTACTCTTTGTATGTCACTCAACGTTAATGTACAATAATCATGACAAAACTTTGCTCCATGCAAATATGCCAAAACAAATATACAAACTAGAAGTCCAAGATTGTTTTCTATATATTCTTGCTAAGCGATTGAGGCTGAATAGAAACCGTTCTTACTTTTACAAAATAACAGTGGAAAAAAGGATTTAAATTGTAAAAAGATACATAAAGATGAGTTAAACAAATATTTACCTTATGACTGTTCATGTTCTGTCATAATATGTAAGAATGAAAACAGCAGCTCTATGGTACACGAGAATACAGTAAAATAATTTAGGAATTACAAGCTAAAAATATTTGTTGATCATGAGGCATATTGTTCTAATACCTTTTACCTTTACTAAGAGTCTGGACTGTGATAATTCCTGATGGTAAACTTTTGTTGAAATTGTTTTCCGCTAAAATTCTTACGTCATAAAAAGTTGAAGTTTGTAAACTTATCAATTCGTATATTAGCTTTTTATCGCCTGTTTCTTTTACATTCATTTCTTTTCGAATCCACATTGATGATATCGACATTTTATACTCTATATGATACATTAGTGGAAATGCTCGATCACCCACTGGTATCCACTGTATTGTCAAGCTTGTTTCTCCATCTGATATGACGGTGATATTTCTTGGTGTTTGTGGAATATCTAAATTTATACAATCATTGTAAAATCAGAAATACTTTAAGGAATAAGAATTACAAAGAAATTAGACTGGTATGTTGTGTAAATGAATTATTAATTTGGAACAACTATGTCGGAATTTGTTTTACAGCCTCGCCGTGATAATAACATTTATAGTACAAATTTTACTGCTCTGGATGCGCATTGCGACAAAAAAGACCAAAAAGTAGGGCCAAATAAGGAAAATATAGGGATAACTTTTTAAAAAACGTATCAGTCTGATTATTTGAAAGCACATATTTCGGGCGTTACTGTAATATTTTCGTTATTTAGCAAACATTCTGATCAAACTTACTTCCTATATTAGGAAACAGATTGTGATCGACGAAGTTCCCTATGCCATTTGACAACTGCCAGTTTGTAAACAGCGGCATCTTCAAATTTCAACTCATTAATAACCAAAGTCAGTCTGTACCCATCAAGTTGTACCTCTCTACCATGGAAATTGTCATTCACAATCATCATGTTTTCAGTCATATTGTATTTAGCTGACTGTTTCAGAAGGACTGTGTTTTTGTACCATCTGATTTTGGTATGTTTAGGTTCACTAAACACGTAAACATTGACATCAACACTTCTTCCGATCACTCCAATCATTTTCTCGTCATTGCCTTTTGCAAAAACAGGTTGTGCTATAATATAAATAGAAATGTGCTGATTAAATACACATATATGTACATACATATATATATATATATATATATATACTTATTGTGAATATTTGAAAAATGTTTTGCTATAAATGCTTTTAGTCCTGACAAGTACAAATGCATATTTGTTATTTTATTTTTTACACATTAGTTCGTACTTTTATCATTTATTAGTCATGTGATCTTCGAGTATCATAATTTGGCGCTATGCAAGTTATATGTTTTTGAATACATCAATTGTAGAAGGGGTGTCCTGATGTTCTGCATTTACTCCTTTTGTTTTCTTACAGGACAGAAAAAAATGTTTTTTAAGTTATTGATTCTAATACGTGTAGAAGCAAGAGCAATTATTGTACCTATTTTTGCAACAAACGATTTTGTTTGTTAGGGAACCGTTTAAATAAAAGTTTTGATATTATATTGTACAAATGACATTAAAAGTTATACCCTGAAACAATATTATTCCACAGGTCTTTTTTTAAATCAAACTAAACATTTGCTTACCATTGATTTTAACAAATCCATATCCTGATTGTTTTTCTTGTCCATTTGTGCCCAAAATGCCATTTCCAAATGTACACATATATTTACCACTGTTCTGGTAGACTAATTCCGTTGATACTTCCGGAAGTGCCAAAATTCCATTTTGTCCGATTGTCAACTCTCGAATCATAACATCATAAAAAGACTTTTGATAACAATTAACGTATGTGTATTCATTAGGATTACCTTGAATTCTGCACTGAACATTCCTTGCCTTATCTGTTTGCTGGAACGTTTTATTTTCTACTTTTACGCTCGGTGCATCTAAAAAAATATATTTGTAAGTGTAACTCTGTAAGAAGTTCAATTAGAGTAATTTTGTCGAACGCACGAAATATTACATTGAAATGTTTGAGCAAACAGCCTTCATCAAATGTTGATTTCTTTTTAACTGATGAAGGCATTATTATTTATTTCAGACATTTTTCATTTTCTTAAATATTTGAATCTTACCAATTGAGAAATGCAAGATACTATAATAAAAAAAACCTCACCCTGTTCATGATTCAGGCGGAAAGGGTTGAGATCTTTGAAAAACTAGTTTTAACATATTTTTGTGCCTGTTCCGGTCGAGAATATCGTCGTTGGTTGTCTGTGTCCTGTCTAGATAGTGTAATTAAAATTTTACTGTTTTTTTTTTAACTTATTGGTTTGTTTTGAAATTGACAAACTGTGTAGACGGCTGTCTATTGACTTTGACTGTTTGTGACCGTTAATTCAAGTTGAATGTCATAGCAATCAGTCTTTTCATATTCTTAATCAAAACAATTGTAAATCAAATTCGGTATATAGTAACCACCAATTATGTTCTACTTTGAGTACAAAGGCTAATAATTTAGAATCTACTTACATTTGATATTGAGCAATGTGCTTGACGACACATTACTGCTTAAAATATTACTGGCTTTACATGTTACCATTTGTCCGTTATAGGTTCTGTCAACATTGTAGATTAACGTAGATATTACTGTAAACATTTCTGTGGACGAATTAAAGGTCTTAGTTTCGGAGGAGTTTATTGTTACATCCATATTAGTTTGTCCAATAAGCCACGTAACATTAGCTGCAGGTCTACTACCATGCGAGGTACAGGAAACATTTAGTGGCATGGTCTCTTCTGTACCTACAGATTTCTGGTCGAATATTGGCGAGATCGGTTTTACTGAAAATATACGCATTTATAAATTTTTACCCTCTCGATAATGTAATATATGTGTTTCCGAGATGGTTTCATGTTTGTTCAAAAATAATATATTAAGTTGTAACAGTTTCAATTCTTATGAAAATTTAAGTAAGTTTATTTTGATATCCCCCTTACAGTATAGTCTCTAAATTGTGATACATGATTGTTTCTCATTAGTATAATTATATCATATTTACCTTAATTTTATTGATCTGGTATAATAATTTATAAGATATATCAGGGTATCAAATGTGTCTATGTTGAAACCTGTATGTTGGTTTCAAGGTGTCGTTTTGCTATTTCTGTAGTGTAGCGGCTGGCTAAATGTTGTATGTCCACTACTCTTTTACAAAATGTATATATTTACCACACGTTTCAGATTAGTTTGACATATTGATTTTACTTCAACAACTTAAAAAGCATTGATAAAACTTTTAATATGCAAATATATCTTATTTATTTCATATCGGATTTAAATTATTATTGTTCATCCCTGTTATAGTTACAATAACAAAACCTTAAATATTACTGGTTTTCTCAAAAACTAACAATTTCAGCAAATATCTTACGGGTGAGATACAGCTTTGCTGAATCAACCAATGGATAATGTGAAATCTCTTCGTTTCCTGCATAACATGTAATTGTCTTACGATCATACGATCTACTGATTTTTGGCAGTGTGTATTGAATAGATTGGTTGCCGGTAGCAACTGTAATTCCTGATATCAGCAGTTTCATATTTGGTGGTGGTTTTCCTCCAACACCTCTGCATGTTACCATCAAATCTAGTCCTTCTGTAGCTGGCAGTTTGTCATCTGGTAACACATCAACTATATTTACACTTACTGGTTCAACTGAAAATGCAATATACTTGATAAACCATATCAACCACTTTAGTAAAGAAGGAAGTACGTGTACGCTAAGTGAAAATTTGGAATTCTATTGGAAAACTGAAATTATATACATTCATATGTGCATCTTCAATGCTAGCTATAGTGACTTGTTAGTCGAGGCGTGTTTTATGGCTATGCAGTATATATAAGAACGCAACCATGCTCAGAATAATTGTGTGCGATACATTAAATACACGATTCCATATTAATGCGTTTGCATTCTTTTCTCTGCACGCGCGACGCCCTTGCAGCTACTCTTGCTGAGGATGTTTGGTTAAATTAGGTGTGTAGCTTTTCAGCAACGTCTACTTATTGTGAAACGGTGACAGATGTCCAGACAGGGAAAAGAGGACCAACTGAAAGCAATGATATTAACATAAAACAACCATTGATAGGTTTACAAAGTTAATACAATTTTTAGCACAAACTATAAACAAACATGATCAAGTTCAACACATGCAAGGTTTATGATACATTGTAGATTGTACATGTATATTCCCCTCTTCAAAGATTGAAGGCAAAATCTTAAATCCAAAATAAGAAACATCTATAAATATCTTGCTTTTTCAACATTGGTGTTGATGTTTAAATTTCAGACTAATTGAGTTATAATCAAAATTAAGTAATGTTTGCCCTTTTTTATCTTACATAGGTTAAAATGCCCCAATACAAGAGAAATTATTCATATGTTATATGTATCCTTATAAGAATTCTTTTTTTAAATAAAATAATAATTTGCCTTTCTATATCTAGCTTTTTAATAAATAATCAGAGAAGAGCAAAAAAACATGTTTTGAATATTGGCCTTAGGCTTGTTAGCAATAATTTGAAAATACAATAATACAATTTAGTATAAACAGATAAGGTGTTCAATATTTGCACCAGGAGATATTTGGACTTATTTCTTTTGAATTTAGAAAATATTACAAATTTACTGATGAAGTTTGAATTTTGTTCCAGTCGAGTGAATTTTCAGCTTCTTCTTGATCTGTATTACTTTTCTTTTTAGTTGCTTTTAAAATTTAAAAAAACTTGAACGATACTTTTTAATTGTACTTAGTTTGCAAGTAGTTTTTCTAAATTTGTCTTAATAGAAACTATGCCTTTTTTGACATTTTATGGAACTACATGTATTTTTTTATCTTGATAACAGTTAGTTTATGTATTTTGTATGCATGGAATTTATTGATATGTCATAATGTGTGTCTATATTATTGTATTGTCGATTTGAATAGCTCATTAGAGCATGTGTTATATGTATGTGTTTACTAAATATCGACTCTAAGTAAAACTTTGAATTGAATTGAATCGAATCAACAAGCCAAATATCTCAGCCCTAGGTCAAAAGACAGTAAGTCATGGCCTGGTCAAGTGTTTCTTGCCAAAAATACATTTATCATCCTTGAGGTCAAATTTCAAGGTCACATGAAGGTCATTATTGTAAGGGGCCACACCACCTCATTATAATACATCCACATGCCAAAGATTAAAGGCCTATGTCAAAAGACAAAAAAGTTATGGCCTGGTCGTGTTTCTTGCGAAAAAAATGAAATTGACCGTGAGGTCAAATGGGTCACACGAAGGTCATTATGATACAAGACCCTTAACCTCATGATGGTTCATCCACATGCCAAATATCTAAGGCTTAAATCAAAAGAAAAAAAAGTTATGGCCATATGTATTTTCAGAATGGAACTTGCTCTTATTTATTGAGGGTGGGTATATTCTAAACTTGAACAGAAAACAATCTGGCGGTTAAATTGTTATAATTAAAAATAGCAGACTAATATAGCACTACAAATAGTTAGTTTAAAAAAAAAACGACACTTTTTTTTTATTAACATTTATTTCTTAAAATATAATTTTTGGTCGGTATATCTTAGACCCCCTTTTTATTTCAGACTAAAATTAAAATCCATAATAAAAAACTTACAAATAAAGGGTATCAATCAACTAAAAATTGCCTGAGTTATCACTTTTAACTATGCTATTGTCAATTTAGGCTAAACTTTTAAAAAAAAATAACATATATACCCCTATACCCTGTTCTGGAACTTCCAAACTCGGCCGAAATTAGCATGTGACTCATGCCATATTTGGGTGGCCATATCTTTTTTACCAAAGGTTCAAATCTTTAAAAAATGTACATGATGTTCAGCTAGGCCTAATTTATCAATAAGATAAAAACAAGAAAAATTATACGACAGGGTATAGTGTTGGGTACCACCTTAAATATGTTTTATTGATTTTTCTGCATTGAACTTTGGGACTTGTTTGCCCTTTGCATTGCACAAGATCATATCTTCAAGTGTACAATTTTAACGTTATTGTTGTATGAAATTAACTCTGATATAAGAGAGAAGGAGGAAAGGATTTCACATCAGCAAATCAATTATTTTGAATTAGCCTCAATATCGATGAGCAGTCTTAGATACGTTTTGTTTATTATATTAGTTTTTCGATTATACTTTTGCTTTCGTTATTGTTTTACCGATATAAACGAGTTAAAAGTGCTTAAACCTGTGTTAATCATTTTTATATGTTCTTTTTATACAAAAAATGTATGTGACGTTTGTTATTCCACTGAAGAGTTAAAGGGTTAGATTGAGATCTGGAAAAAACATAATATATTTACGCTATGTATATAGTATCGCTATGGCATGACATCTATAGTGATTACTGAGAAACTGATCGTCAGAAAAACTTAGCGTTTACCAATGAACCATATGAATGAATATGAGGCCAAGAAACGCAGCATAAATGGTACTTTTTACTTTACTTTAGAACAAGTTTATAAACTACACCACAAAGAATATATGCGAACACACAATTTCATTGAAAACTCAACTTCTTGTTCATGCAAGATGAACTACCAAAATCAAATGTAATATCAAGAATTATGAATTGCTAGATGTATATTCTGCTCTACTCTGAATGGGTTTCCCCGATAACACCAGCTTTAGCGAAAGCAAAAGCAAAAGCAAGAAAATCACCTGAACTGACCTTGATTGCTCCTCCTAGAAAAGCGTCAACCACTTAATACACTAAATTGTTCTAAATAATTTGTTTGATTGGATATGTTTTATCAGTTACTAATCTACGTTGGTGCTCATCTCGAATAGCATTCTGCATCTAAACATGTTGGTGTTTGTGTGCATTTTTGAAGTAAAATCTGTATGCAGATTTAAAGTGAAAATTGTACATTGATTTAAAGCAAAACTGAACTATAATAGTATTCCTTTGTTATAATGTCCCTCCTTATTACCAATACCAGGTATAAGAATCCTATCAATGATTCAATTCATGTACTTTAGTATTTCATTTCTTAATCTCTCCCGCGATAGTCAATCCACCCTAGCTCCTTATTCCCGGAAGAAATTTGCCCGGTCCAAAAGACTATCAGCATAATGAGATACATGCAGAACTGCATTTATTTTAAGTATTGTGATACAAAATGTCTTACCAATAACAATCAGCTGTGTTATGTATACTCTTGTAGTACCAGAAGCAGAACACTCATAATTTCCCTCGTCACTTTCTCTTATGTCAGATATATTCAGATTATATTCTCCAATTGTTTGATTACCAGAAATATTCAATCTCTTTTTAAGGTCTGTTGGTAAATTTGGATTTGTTAAATTATTTTCTGAATAGACATTATGAGAAATAAACCAAGATATTCTGCCACTGCCCGTGGCTGTATATGGACATTCGAGTTGTACACTAGAACCTTTGAGAGCTGACAATGCATATAATGATGCTGAAAATCAAAATTAATAGAATATATAGCATTATAATTATCGATGATGTATTGATGTACGCGGACGTCAACTAAACATTTTGACTTTTTAAATTTTGAATTTCAAATCATTGGACACGACCATGTCTTTTTGCAGTAAATTATTTTGTTATATGAAATCTACTGCAAAGTACAACAACCTATTTTATAGTGTAAAATCGAATGACTCATATTAGCAAGTTGAGATAACCTTCAGTAGCTGCGATCATGTGAGCACGAGTTAAGTTTGTTCTGAACTAATTTTTATTGTACATTAATCATGTTATTTCTCAAATATCTAATGTAAATATTGCCAAATGTGCATTTGCCTATCACTCGTCAGAGACTGTTTTTTAAATTAACACTTTATGTTTCATGGCTATTAATGATTGGTCTGATTGTAGATCTTTGATAGTGTTTTCTAAACTAGGGACAATTTAGATTCTGTCATTGTATAAACATGTGTTTGTTATGTCTACGGATTGCAGTCTCATTAACGTAAACAACAATTATTGATCTCTTTTTAAAAGTATGATCCCACTGTCAGAAATTTTATTTCACTTACAAAATCATAATTCAAAAAATCAATATAAGAAATGTTAAAATTTATGTTCATATTCAAGTCATTCATTTTGGCTGAGTAGACTTACTGATAAAGGTTATATTGTTACCCAGTGGGCACTCGACGTTGTTACAACATTGAAATTTGGTTGAAATTTGGTCGTGACGTTGATCAACCTAAATTCAACGTTGATCTAACGTTATGGTATACAACGTTGTTTCAACGTTGAATTAACGTTGTTAAAATCAACGTTTAAACAATAACGTTGATTCAACGTTAAGTTAACGTCAGTCATTCGCGACAGAAAAATCTCATTGTCAAAATTGAGGGGCACAGATATATTTTAATGAGCAGATCGGGCAAGGGGCAGTTTAGTAATATAAACGATTGTATAATCAGTGGTTACTCCAGAACTTTTTATAATACTTATAAGGGGGTCCACTTACTGCCATAACTTTAGCATGAGGGGGCTTCCTCCTGTCATCAACTTCCATGATCCCTATATAATCAACCATTTTTTCCCACAAAAAAGGGGGAAACCGGACTGTTTATGCATGAAAAGGAGTTTTACGCAATAACAAGGAGTCAGGAGACTTCAGCAATAACACATAACACATCTGCTTTTTCCCTTAAATTTTTTTTTTTGTGTTTATTTTTTAAGTATCTTTAGGTTAAAAAAAAAAACAGTTGGAATCAAATATTTAGTAATTTGTGTTTGATGATTCTCTATTTTTTGGGGGGATCTCAAAGCCTGTTCATGCTATTTTAATTATATGTATATCTGTATGAATATGATATGTTCTTAGTTTATGTTTTTAAAATCAAATCGATTTTTTGAGTTGCTTTCTTTCAATTAAATAGATAAGAGAAATTTTCAGTTTATTTATATTATTTATTATTTATTTTTTATTGATTAATATTTAATATATATATGATCTTAAAATATCATCGATGTACAATGTATTCAGTATAATAATTGAGTAGTTTTTAAATTTTCGCGGTATTTCAAGTTGAGTTCCGAAAATTTTCTTTCGGGTGCGCACGCAAGCACGTGCACCTCGATTCAACATCCGTTTATAAAATTTTGAAAATTAACCTCGAGATATTATCGCAACAGACTGATAAACACATAGTGAAAGGAATATAAAAACAAGAGTAGACTTTTCTGTATAAACCTCTTGATATTAGTGTAAGTATATTTTACAGTTAGATTAACGAAGAATCATAATATATACAAACACATTCAAATGTTCAAATTATTTATCTGCATGTACATGTAAACCATGTTTACGTTCACAGAAATTGTGACAAGGTCTTATCTTACTGAATCTGATTCATTTTCGTGTCAAAACAGTTTAATGATTTGTTTGCATATATCCTCCAATTAGCGAACTAACATAAAACATATGGCTAGCCATGTACAGAATCAGTAATATCAGAAAAGGGGGAGGGGGTCATCGAATACCAGCCAATTCGTTCCAATACAACTCGATATCATATAGGGTGTGTCTGATACACACAGAAATGGTCTGCTCTTAAGCACTGTTTTGGTCTTTTTGGTATTATCGTAAAATACCAGTCATCTGTGTTCGTTTCATCTGTATATGAACATTATTTTAATTGCAAAACACAGATCTGGTTAGAATTCATGCTTTGACTTGTTATTGATGTAAGCTTGGACAATTGTTTCAAATGGACATGTTGCGTTTTATGATTTGAAATATTTTTATTTTTTTTTTGTTATTGGTAGAATTTGATAACAATTCCGGCTTTAATACACAACTTTTAGTATGTAATAATTCATATTTGTGTTCTTTCTTTTCCATGCTTTCAGATGCTGTTCTAGTCTGCCACAAAGAGATAACAGAATCCAAAATATCTAGCCAGTATTCAAGACGTTTGACGTGTGCCCCACAGAGAGCAGAACGAGTTGCCAGGCTAAAGAATCTTTAAAATAAAATATTTTTTCATTTTAAAAACCTAATTTTTTAATTTCTATAGTTGATTTAGTGTCAGTAAAAAAAGGCAGTGAAATTAAGAAATACATTATTTGGTGTTCTGCATCTTTTTGTTCGGTTTACTCAATTGTATCGGGTGTATAGATAATGATTGAATGAGTAAACAGCTTGATGATGTTATGGTTTGTTCAAAAAGCCTTAAAGATAAATGTGAGAAAAAAACATATCCAGTATACCCACAAAACGTCAAAATTCAGATCGACATGATATCAATAAAAATGAAAAAAAATCAGAAAATAGAACTAAATATCGGATAACAAAACTCAAAATGAGATCTTTTGTTTTTAAATGGTCCTGCTATGTATTCACATTAAACAAAGGAGGCATTTTGTGTCACTGTGTCAAACTTGTTGCATTTACATGTTTTTGAATAAGTTCGAAAACTTGATCAACCAGAATCAAAACAATGTGCTGTAGTAAGTTGATACATGTGTTCTTTTGCTCAGAGAAATTGATGTGCTAGAAAAGAAAGATTTGTTGATACTGAAATACTTGGTTTCAAATGAAATCTTGATATTCTAACTGTCTCTCCCCTTTGGTTTTGATTTTCATTGTCTTATATTCTATTTTAAGAGTTGTCACTTGTTGAGAAAAGAACTTTTGATGGATATTCTAACTTAAAATAAAAAAAAATGGCTTTTGTTATTTCATAATTTAGGTATCTTATTGTTGTATTTGAACACGTGCCAATAAGGATTAATTCACACCTGAGAACCATCACTTTACCTAAATTCAACCAACCTACCATTGACATGATTTCAACCTAACCCGACGTGATTTCAACCTAAACCCGACCTGATTTCAATCTAACACAGACCTGATTTCAACCTCACTGAACCCGATTTCAACATGTTTTCAACGTTAATATAACGTTGAAACTGCAACGTTGATTCAACGTCAGAATTTCAACGTCATTTCAACTTTCAAATCTTGTAACAACGTTGAAGTCTGACATTTGATCAACGTTGATACAACGTTTTGTGCCTGCTGGGTACTTATTCTTTCGACAAATCTTTTTTTTTTTTTTTTTTTTTGGGGGGGGGGGTTTGCTTATTTACAGTTTGAATTACCCAAGGACCAAGTGAGCTATTGTCATTGCTTGACGTACGTCGTCGTCGTCCGTCGTTTGTCGGCGTAAACTTTAAAAAACTTTTCTTCTGAAACTATCGAATATTGCCAAACTTCAGCTGAGTCATTAATCAACAGACATGGCCGCCGATTCTCAAATAGGACAAAGGGGTAGACCGTAGTTTTTTGCGAAAAAATCAACAACATAAAACTAAAACAGTCAAAGCAAATCTGACATGGGGTATAATTGATCAGAAATTCAAGGTCGATCTGTTCTTAAATTTTAAAAAAGAAGTCATTTCGTACCTTGACCATTTCGTACCTCTGCCATTTCGTACCCAAAATTACAATTTTGTACCCATTATTTACCATTTCGTACCCACAATAGAAATCATTTCGTACCCTATGGGCCAAATGCATCTACCATTTCGTACCTCATGGACTAGATACATGTTTACTATTTCGTATCATATATTTGTAAAAGTTATAATTGTTTTAAGATATAAAACATTAATTTTGAGATGTATTTAATATTTTTTTTAGATTACATAAATAAAATGCATCCAGCCATAGAAATGTTATAAAGACCGATGATTGGTTTGATTAATCAACACTTGGAAACTTTAATAGTTTTAATTACACTTTGTTTGTTTGCAGGATTTATCCTTGATTAATTTTTCAACTCTAAAAATATGAGGTTAATTAACCAACAAAGGAATAATTATCTGCAACTGTTTTTATAGTTATTTCCAGTTGTTTTCGTTAGGAAATGCTGTGAAAAAGGACACAAGCTGATATTCACCCAAGAAGGAAGCCATGAATAAAAATGTTTGCATAAGAATTGGCACCAATTTCAAATGGTACGTGTATTCAAAAACAATTATAATCCAAGTAAATAGCATGCTACCTTTTTAAAACAATACGCCATTAGGCGCGTGTCTTAAGTATATGTAATAGAATGATAATCATTCTCTTACAAACTTAGAAAAGTGTAAAGTGCTCATGGCTCAAATGATCTCTTGATTGGTTTTATTCAAGAATTTGTTTCATTGTCAGTAATAGTTATCCCATGAGGACGCGGTGTGTCAGTGTAAGATCACCACGATGGCCGGAGGCCAAGGGTGATCTAACACTGAGACACCAAGTCCGAATGGGATAACTATTTTACATCCCAGCTGTTTAAGATTAGACGAAAAACCATTTACAATTCATAAAATCTAGTTTAGAACGCCACACAACCATTATAATAAACTTTATATATTACTATATAATATATACCCTATATGATCCCCGAACACGATGTTTAAATATGAAACCATGTCAACTCGCCCCACTGGCCAATCGGCCCACACTAAATTGCCACTTTCTAAAAAATTGCCCCACTCTTGTTTACCAACTCTCCCCACTTATGAAAAAATGTAAAATCCCATTGAACAATCAGTCTGACAACTCGCCTTATTTATGAAAAGAGTTAAAATCCAACTGAATAAAGGTCTGCCAACTCGACCCACTTAAGAAAATATCTTGCTTTTTTGCTACCTTTAAATATAATAAATTACTGAGAATTGGTATCCAGTCGTCCTGGTGTAGGGGTATGTGTCTTGGGTTGATATGCTAAAGGTCTTGAGTTCGAATCCCAGCATAGACAATGGATTTTTTCTACATAAATTTTGAAAGTATGACTTTATTCTATCCTTTATAAGAATATTTCTAAGATTTATTGTGGATTAGGCATTCCCGCCAAAATGTTGCAAAACAAAGGAAAGCATGTAAAACAAAGAAACTTAAGCTGTGGTTATCTGGTCAGATCACCCCTGGTAGAACAAAGGAGCTGGGATGTTAGTGCAATGTTTATAATTAATAGATGACTTCCCTTTTAGGCATTTCATGTATGTATTGGTCTTAGTGATGTAAGGAATTTACTTTTAATTTGGAAACTTTTAATTAAATCGTGTTTTAGACATTAGATGACACAACGTTACAATGAAAAGGTAGAAATTGCATAAGTTTCCTAATTGTGAGTATGTGTGTAAATTGTGTTTTAGTGAGGGATTATCTAATCGTTTATTTACAGTTCAATTGAATAAATTCAAAATCAGAGATAAAACTAACTTGTATTCTACAACCAATTTTATTCCAGCTCTTTACATCAAATACTACTTAATAAACTAAAATTAAAATGTTCAAAGAAAATGCTTTTAACAGGAAAATCAAAAGTAAATCCAATTTCCTGTATGTACCGGTATATTGGAAATGACTATTCTTACTAACTGCGAATACAGTAATCTGAGTTTTGATAAGCGTAATATATTTAATTTTAAAAGTTTTTTCTTTATTTTCTCTTTAGCAATTGCTTTGATATAACTTGGTTTTTTTTTGTAATTTGAAAGTTCTAGATATTCACATAACACAATCGGTATCAATTGTACTGCACAAGGAAACTTCAAACTTATTTTGATTATTTTTTGTTTGTTTCAAAATTCAACTTTCAATCAATAATCCTAATAAATGTGCTTCGGGCAGATGTAACTCATTTTACATAAGTTCTTTGTTTTGAACTGTAGATAGGCCTAACCAAAAGGATAATCCCTTACTAAGAACATAATTTAAATTCATTCTTCACAATTGAGGAACACCAAATTCTACACTTTCATTGGTCGAGAGCACTTTGCTATATTCTAAGTTACAAGTGTAAAAAGTAACAAAATCAATGTTATCGACAGAAAAGTGAACTGTTACTAAAGCGCCAGCTAATATATTTGAAACGAACATCTTATTAAAATACAAAGTTTTACAGATTTCAAAAAATTTCGTTTATTGACTTTATTCCTATGTGTATAATATCTAATAGGTGCTTAAATTTTAAATTTTAGACATTTTTCGTGACCTCTACCGCCTTACAGTAGAAGGTCAATGAGACTGTTTTAACCAAGAAATAAAACACATATAAATCCTCCACGATGTACAAAATGCCATACATACAAACCTTCCATGAGATACGAGATGGTATACATACAAATCTTCTATGAGGTACGAAATGGTTTACATACAAATGTTCCATGGGGTACGAAATGACATACATACACATCTTCCATGAGGTACGAAATTGTATACATATAAATCTTCCATAAGGTACGAAATGGCGCACATTAATGAGACATTTTTTACCAAGAAATGAAACACTAATAAATCTTCCATGAGGTACGGAATGGTATACATGCAAATCTATCCGAAATGGCGCACATTAATGAGACAGTTTTTACCAAGAAATGAAACACTAATAAATCTTCCATGAGGTACGGAATGGTATACATGCAAATCTTCCATGAGGTACGAAATGGTATACATACACATCTTCCATGAGGTAGGAAATGGCATGCATACAAATCCTCCATGAGGTACGCAATTGTATACATATAAATCTTCCATAAGGTACGAAATGGCGCAAATTAATGAGACAGTTATTACCAAGAAATGAAACACTAATAAATCTTCCATGAGGTACGAAATGGTATACAAGCAAATCTGCCATGAGGTACGAAATGGTATACATATAAATATTCCATGATCCCCTATAAGAGTTGTTGCTAATGAAAGACGAGTTTTATTCATTATTTGCAGAAACCGTGACGGAAAAAGGAAAACTGTAAACCGCAACATTGGTCATCACAATAAGATCTACAGATAAGTCATCATGCCAAAAACTGTCAATTGACCACTTAAAAGGAGCTGTTGAAAGACGGTTTTAAACTTATTCTTGCGTTTTTGCAGAAACTATGATAGAAAGAGAAAAACAGCAAACTTATTCAGCATGATAAGATCAACAAACTAGTTATTATTGCCGAAATCGTTCATTGACCCTTTATAAGAGTAATTGACATTTAAAGCCGATTGTTCATTTTTTGCATTTTTTGCATGCACTTTGATTGATAGAGAGAAATTCCAAACAGCAAAAATGTTCCCCATAATAAAATTGATAACTAAGTCAACATGTCCGAAATCGTCAATTGACCCAGTATAAGAGTATTGCCCTTGCATATTATGTAAAAACTAGGATAGATAAAACAGCAAAAAGGTTCAGCATTATAAGATATATAAATTAAATAAACGTTTAAATCATCAATTGATCCTTTAGGAGTTTATATCGTGACGATTTTAATTCGTTTTTGCGTTGCTTTTTTTTTTTTTTTAGAAACAATGATAATTAGAGAGTAAACTGTAAACATCAAAGCCATCAGGAGATAAGTCATCTTGCATGAAACAGGAACTATGATCTTTGTGTCTAACCCACTCGGGCAAAACATGTTTCGACTTCATAGTATCTAATATCCAGTACAATGACGGACCACTTGCAGACAGATAGATAATAGTTAGGATTTCTGTTTACTTTTTTTTTTATTTGTATGAAATTATATAGATACACATATCACTATTTTCTTTTATTGTGACATGTCACATTTTCAGTTCTAGATAAATGGAGATATATGTCAAAATGCACGGCAAAATGATGAATAGAGTGACCCTTAAATTGAACTTGTTTAATGTCTCACATAATTTGCGAAATCATAGATATATACATGGAATTGCAAAATTCACTTCTTTAACCTCAATATTTGTATTTCTCTGCATGGAACGAAAGAAACGGGGACATCATTCGTAAATATAAATGAACATGCAAACATCTTATACTTTTAGGTATTTCACATCCAATCTCTTATGGTAATATTCTATACAAATCACAAAAATGTCGGCATTCACCTCAAAAGCTAACCATACCTTTAAACAGACTTATTCAGAACGGATATAGTTACGATACTGTTGTCAGGTCATTAAAGATGGCATATTTTGGTATTAATATTGATTCACTCATAGGGTCTTTGCATCGGAAATTAAACACATTTATTCTAAAACCAGTTGTTTGCATGATACGTTATATTCTTCTCATATATTTTATGACGGTATGATACTAAACCCCTAACGGGAGGGATTGTGCTTGATTTTTATATGATGAATTCATAATTTTTCAATCAGTTTAATTGAGGTCTGGTATGTCAGTAACTCCTAGTAATCCTTTGTAACTTTATGTATCATTGTCATTTTGCTTAGTTTTTTTTTGTTAATTATTCTGACATCGGACTTGGACTTCTTTGAAACTGAGTTTTACTGTGCGTATTGCTGTGTGTTTGTTTATTCTACATTGGCTAGAGGTATAGTTATAGTTATAGATAGTTCAGTTAAATGTTTTGGAGTTTAGTGTGACGTCCATTTTCATTGAACTAGTACAATTTTTTGTTAAGGGGCCAGCTGAAGCCCAACTATGGGTGCGGGATTTTCGCGCTGTATTGATGACCCATTGGTGGCCTTCGGCTGTTTTTTACTCTTTGGTCGGGTTGTTGTCTCTTTGACACATTCTCCTTTTCCATTCTCAATTTTACTATATATCTTTCTCTTCATGTATTATGCACAATTTAAGAGAAAATAAACATTTTTATTTCTTATGCAGCAAAAATACTGCAATCTGATTGGTTAATTACCCCGGTGTAAATAACACCCCACCCTTGTTCACCCCGGGATAAATAAAATTTTGCCAAAAAAATTTAAAAAAATAAAAAATTGCCAAAATAAAGAACAAAAATAAAATGTCAAAAAATAAATTAATAAATAAATAAAATGTCAAAAATATATATATATATATAAAATAAATAAATTTGAGGACAAAAATTTGTAAAAAAAAATTTTAAAAAATTAAAAAAAATTTGTTTTCCCGAAAATTGCAAAAAACAAAATTTGTTTTCTGAATTTCCCAAAAATAAAGAAAAAAAAATTTGACAATACGCAGCAACGCGGCAACATCAACGTTGAAAAAATGTTACACTGGAAATTTTTCATTAGCATTTTTCAATTTTACATCCCGGTTTAAAAATGAGTAAAGGAATTGTTCATAAGAAATAAATTCGTTATCTTGGTGTAATCAGGGGTGTACGGAATTTTACACCGTTGTTGAAAATTCTGTACACCCCTGATTACACCAAGATAACTAATATTGTTTTAAATATTATCACCAAAGTAAGACCCCTTCGACCAGATCGTTAATAAATTTCTACATAATTTGTTTTATTTGATTACTTTAAAAGCCGCATCTGTCCGCTCATCCATGTCCATTAAGTATAAAAAATTATATAGAAGACTTTAACAGGCTTCAAGGATCAAAGTAAAAGATAAGTTTTATGATAATATCCCTGCAGAAATAAAAAAGGAAGTGTGACAATTTTAACATTTTATATAAGCTATCGAGAGAAAATATGGTAATTTAAAAGTAAGATAATTAGGAAATTAACCTGAAGTCATAAATTCAAACAAACTCACCTGGAGTTGTCAATATAAATATAACATTTATCAAATGGAAGTTATAAAATATTGTGTGCGTAAACTTTCGTGTTAAGGCCATCTTTTAAATATTTCTAATTCGTGTAAAATCAATTATAATTCAAGCAGGAAATAAATGGTACTTTAACAACGTTCGTCAGTATTTTTAGTTACATATTGTCTTAAGATTTTCCTGTGTCATAAAGACATGTCTAATAATATAAATGCTACCAATGTTATTGCAACAGATGCGCATTTTGACAATTCATGTCTCTTCAGTTCGATGCCATTTATTTTGCTAGCACATAAAGATGTGTCTCATAATTTGTGATTCTTTAAAAAAGAAGTTTTTACCACATTTTTCCAAAATCTTCACATGCCGTAAATTTGACATCACAAAACCAATTTCGTATAGCATATTACTTCACAATTATAATTTCTCATCGAATTGCTAGTAAAAACAGATTTTCCTCAATATTTTTAACCATAAAGAACAGTTTTAACATAATCTTTTCCAATGTTTACAAAGTTCGACATGAACCTTCCCTATAAAGACATAATTTAAATCACTGCGCATAAAAATGATTGAAATCAGATGAGGCAATCTTCACTTATTAAAAGTGTTGACGGACGAACGGAAAGACAGACAATGATTACTACAGGACACCACCGATTAGTCGGCATTGCCTTATTAAGATACCAGCATAGCCCTATTCCCCAGCAAAAGTAAACCAGAATCAATTTATTTGTACATTTCTGTTCTTTGTAAAAGACCTTTTCAACAAGTCTCGACACCGAATAATGACGCGTATAGTTTACAGGTGAAATGGAGCCATCGTATCAAAGATAAAATCATTCTTATATAACATAACATTATTATACTTACATATTCGATTTAACCATATTATTTTGAAAAGCAATGGATATTCTCTCATTTTATACTTATTACATGAATACAAAAATAATTTTCCATTGAATTCAATAAAACTGTTAAGGTGGCACGGAAGTATTTAAATCCCGGAATTTAGGTTGCTCTTTTGTGTACCCTACTTAAGTCAATGTATCTGAACAGTGTGATTGGACAATCAATACAGTATCTATTGAACATACTTTCCCAAACTGAGGGATGAATCCGTTGTAGAAAAATATGAAATAATTTTACATACAGGTGAAAATGAATTTTTGAGATTTTTTTTAATTTTGTATTCACAGCATGATAAAAGACCTAAAAGCACTCATGGTCTTAGGTTTATAAAGATAGCAAAACAGTAAACGGTCATGATACATATTCAAATTCATTTCTGAATATTATAATGAAAGTTCTTCAGTTATCTGTGTATGTAGAATTTTGGGCAGTGTTAGAAAGTGGTGAAAATTCTAAAAAGGCTATCATTATCCCTATGGGCCAGGAAATACAACCGTGCCACCTTAAAGGTTAAATGTTCTTTAAAATCTGACTAGTATATTACGAGTTAAAGTGCTTATAAGAACAGACAAACGCACGAATAGACAATCGGTATTTATTTTTCCCAACGTCGCGTTGCAGCCGTGGACATAAATAGTATATCTGTTAGTAAATTTCCTTATAAAATCATAGAGGCCAAGAGGTAATTCCAATATACTTTTCTGCTACACACCTTGAGAGAACATAATATCCCAATTGCTTTTGACATTGATCTGAAAAAATAAATATGGAAAGTGGACATCAGGGAACTGATTGAAAAAATGTAATTGAGAAATTTTCTTCACTATAATTCACTGATTCGGGACGTTCGTGATATAATTTTCTGAAACCTAGCCTAAAATTTAGATTGTTTTGAACTTTGGATATCAAATGACGTTGTTTTAATTTTGGTGTATAAATAATTAGAATATAAAATCCGAAATTCTTTAAACTCTGAAACGACAAATCATGTCTAAAGGATTTAAATAAAAAAAACTTCGGTGACAAGATACAGAAAAGCCGACTTTGGGTTTCTGTTACGGATGCAGCCATGGATAAATCAATATTTTGGGTCAATTGGTTAAGATGTATCATGTAAAGAGTTCCAAAACCAAAATGCAAGAAACTGGTTAAATCTGTAGGTGAACATCATTGGTATGTGGACTTATTTATATATTGAAGAAAGAAAGGAACATAAACTCCTTGATTATAAATTTTGCCATTTCTATAGCGTTAAATAGTGTCAAAGATATAAGGTTTAAGACGCGCGTTTCGTCTAGATAAGAATGATCATTGGCACTCAGATCAGAACAGTTCGAGGGCAAGATCTAATACGAAGTTAAAGAAGCATTTTTAAGCATTTCTAAATATTGTAATAATTAATTATCGATCTGATTTGCAAGATTTTGTATCAATCTATATTATTATTCACTCTAGCTGAGAAATTAAAGTAGAATAGACAAATGAAAATTGCTTTAGATAGAACATCGGAGGTTTTGAACATGTTATTTCATATCTGTGTTAATTCTCGAAGATAATGTATACATAATTGATATTTTATCCTAAAAGGCTTATTTAAATGCATGTATCTTCGTGTTTATTCCATTCAGGCCCAATTAAATTGACTTGCGAATTTAATTCATTGAAAACAACGTTACACATTGAAATACACTAACGTCTTAAGGTGTTTATATATCCAAACTCGCTCGTTTTGCCCGTGTCTGTAGTGACGTTTTGGATGTCAATGACCGTAATCTATATATTACCGGTAAATCATTGTCATGAATTTCGTTACCACAAATTACTTAAGCCTGCACTAAACTCTTTTATAGATACAAATATTTCGTTCACACGTTTGGCTGTATCTGTAAAAAACTTATTTCAGACGGAATAGCACATCTTAAATTTTACTGTGATGTTGTTTACCGAGCCCGGAAATTTATATACGATCAGGTAAACTTATCAATGATCCTTCAAATACACTTATTCTAAAAGGTTAACAATTCAACACTGCACTGTAACTATAGATCTTTGAACATTGTGTTAGTAATAGTAAAAGTTCAGTGATAAATTAATATTGATATTAAAAGACCTTCGAACAAAAAGGGATGTTGAGATCCCCGAGCCCGAAGTGCGAGGGGATTTGAACAGCCCTTTTTGTGAGGTGGTCTTTTAATGTCATGATTAACTTAATCATTGAACTTTTACAGACTTACAAACCGCCAAAAACATAAAAAAAAGTACGCTAAAAAACACTTGCAGAAGGCTAATTGTACGACTTTGCCCCCAGCAGAGCTATAGAAAAACAGTACATTAACGGGTGTTACACGGACACTTTTTAGATGATACACGGAGACTTTTTAGTTGTTACACGGACACTTTTATGAATAGGATCACCCGTGCATGATCAGTGAGTTCATGGGCACTTTAAATTTCAATTAGATTTGAACTATTTGTTTCACCGACATATTTCCTGTCTTTTTTTTTTAAATATTTACGTTGGCATCAATAACTATATTTTTTTCAAACAATTCCAGTATATTACTATTCATACCAGTACACTAAGGGATTGACCATTTAACTTCAAAATGGGGGTAATGGTTTTTTCCTAAAAAAATATTTTTTTATGAGAAAAAATAATTTGTGGTCAAACAGATGACAAACTGATGTTCTGATTCCTGATTTTCCGAATACCGTATACAATAGTGCTAATTTTGAAAAAAAAAAATATTTGGGTTATATCGTTGAAAAACTAAATCATTTTCTTACTCAGAAAAAACATACCCCCCTTTTGAAGCTTAATGGTCGGTCCGTAAATGTAATTTTTTTTCAATATATGGACATGAATAGTATTCTGGACAATGCTGAAAGTAAAGAAATGCTGGAACTGACGTTTATATTTCAATAAAAAAGACAAGAAATATATATATTAAAAAATCAAATCTAATCAAAAGATAAAATACCTATCAACTCACCAATGCACGATTGATCCTAAAAAGTATACATACAAAGTGTCCGTGTAATACATGTTCAAATAGGAAGCAAATCTTGAAGAAAACCATTCAACTTATGTCACCAATTTTGGACGGTAAGCTGCGATTGGATCATATTGTGACACGTGTTTAATCCTGATAAACACTGTTAGAGACATATAAAAACCTATAAGCATGAAATTTTAAAAAAAAATCTAAAATATATGCCTATATATATCTAATAACAAGACAGAATCCATTTTTTCATAACATTTCATTCACTAATGAAATAGGAAATTCATTCTTCTTTATACATTTATATTGAATTCATATATATTAAATTCATATATTTGGGAGCAAATGTACGATTTTTACATCGCGATGACCTTGAGGTCATTCCGATGTATTGCTATCGCCTAGATTTCCATTATGTAAATTAGTTTTGGGTTTGTAACCGATCTATAAACATGATAAATATGCGCACATAAACGAGTGCAAAATAACATTCCTTATCGTTTGATATAATTACATCTCTTCAATGAATACTGATAAAAATATTTTTGTTTACAACATAAATTAATAATATGAAAATGTTTTGTAGTTAAATATATATATATATAAATAAAAAAATCATTGATAATATCAATGCACACGTACCGAAAATTGTGTTAAAGCATGCGGAAGAATATCGCAAAGAACGTTTTGCGACAATACCGGCACGAACCGGTAACTCTGTAATTGTTTTTGCGGGAAAATATGAATGCCTACTGGTATCCAATCTTAGAAAAATCGAATTTTTACAGAAAAGTGTCCACCATGCACTTGCATTGCACTATTATTAGAATAGGAGAATAGAATGATATACAAATGGATGCAAGTCATATATATATGTAACTGTTATTTTAATATAATATATAACAACAAATCAGTGTTTACTGATTTGTATCACTACAATATAATAGTTATTACGATGAAGTTGAATTTCCTGTCATTTATTCATCATCCACGCACGAACTTGTCTCAGAAAAAAATATATATCTGTACATTAACCTCAGTTTCAGGTAAAGAGATATGTTGTTTTTTCTGAGACAAGTGCTTTTGACCATCCTCAAGAACTTGTGGTCATCCGATGTTCAGTACTTCAGTACTTTGATTATTATTTTTTAAGGGGGAATCGGGAAATGGAATGGCACATCCTGCATTTTTTCAACAAAAAAGGATCAAGCCTATTTATTTTAACCCTCCCCTAGTTCCGTTTTTCCCCCAAATAAAAATCAAATGTCAGCTTGCTTACCTCTGAAATATTTTTCATACATTACTTACTTGCGAAGTTGCATTTAAAAAAATATCATATGTGTACGACCATGACGACATTCATCTTTTACTTGACAAGGTTCTTTTTTATAAAATTATTAGATTCTTGAACTTCTTGAGAAAAAAACTCTCGGCTGAAGGGAAATGAAAATAAAAGTTTGTTTAAAACTTACATTAACTGGTATATGGCCATTTAAGTTTCTAATCTGTTTAATTTTGCTACCTCTTCTAAATGCAAAATGTGCTACTTTTTTCTTGAAACGTCGTACAAGTCAGATACAAAACAAAGGTAACAAAAAAAACAGGCCGGAAACAAACTGCCGTATAGTTCTTCTGCACTTGTAGTCAGGTCAAGGTCCTCGGCTATCGCCTCGGACCTTCACCTGACTACTCGTGCGGAAAAACTATCCAGCAACGGTTGTTACCGGCTTGTTTCTTTGTTACCTTTGTATTGTATCTAATACTTCCCCTGAATTGGACGAGTCTAAATATATTCAACTTAAATGAGAGTTAAACAGTACTCAGACTGACATATACAAATAACAGTTACATGTCTAGGTTAGTCTATGGAAAGGTATATACTATGAAATTTAGAGCGAGGGGCTTGCCCCGAGCTCTTAACTTCATTGTATATACCTTTTCAAAGACTATCCAATTTAGCACATATTTACTACTCGAGTAATCCTTTTAATTGGTCTATTGATAGTTTATTTTGGCTGACTACTTGTATCACAGGTGTTTGTAAAAAGGAGTTCATTAACGAAGTTTTGTAAATCTACTCACTAGTATTATTGTAAAATATGTGATTTCAAAAGGCCCTTCACTCCAGAATGAAAAGATGGTAGCTGCTGATGTAAGTATGTATGTAATAGTTATACACCGAGGGATAGGTGTGTCTGGATAAGAAACCCCGTCGGCCGGAGGCCGGAAGGGTTTATTATCCAGACACGCCGTATCCCGAGGTGTATAACTAACTTACACCCCATTCTAAACCCTACATTTGTTAACATTGATTATTAAATGAAAAAAAACACCGATATCATATTTATTGACAATATCAAACCATGATTTATAAGAATTTTTTTTATTACATGAAACCCCACTAGTAACCTTTCTTAGGGTATCTTGGTTCAAACTTTGACAAGTGAGTATATTTTACAAATGTCAAAGTTGTTTTGCATATTCCCGTTAAATCCATGTGCTAAAATGGATCAGCGGGTCAAGGTTGACCGTTTCGTGTATTCTTATTACAAACAAAAAATACACCATGCTCCTTGTATGCAGTTGTCAATATGGACGGGTATAAGACGGACGACATTTTGTGGCAAGCGTTGGATTTGGCAGAAGAGACTTAAGATAAAGGCAATATTATAACCCAAAGTACTTACCTGTATTAGTGTAATAAAGGTAATCATAACTGTATTTTATATCTTACGATTTTATAACACCCCCCCCCCCCCCCCCCCCCAATCTTCTCGAGAATTAACAAACATTCATATTCGGACATACTAAGGGATATGTGTGACCCGACTACCAGACACGCTCAACATACAAAGATACAGATTTAATATTTAGGAACTCCCTTTTTGGGGGCAAACAGTAGCTGATCAAGCTGGGGGTTCCCAACTCAAGAGAAAAAAAGGGGGGGTCTAACCATTTAAATGCATTGATCTTTTAAATAAAAGTCGGGTCCAAACCGCGGAACCCCCACCCCCAGATCGGCCAATGGGTAACCGGGGGGATGGGGGGGGGGGGGGGGGTCCCGGGAGTTAGAATCCCCATTTTTGTTAAAAGACCAATGCTTTAGAATAGAGACATATGACTGGGATTAAAAAAAAATACCTTCAAGCTTAGGAGCTTTAAAGGATTATTTTTGTATTCAAAATAGATGCTTAATTTTTTTTTTTTCGCTATTTGAATTTCCTAAAATGTTTTTTTAATATCTTGAAACAATTTGTAGTGAACACTATTTGTAATTTCTTATGTTCATGCTATTTAAAAAATAATGAATTTCTATTGTTACGAATAACAATGGACTTTGTTTGTGGGATGTAGAAGCAGGGGTTTCCAGAAACCCCGCTCGTCACACCCTGTGGTCAAAATCCTTTGTTATTCGTAACAATAGATCTATTCAATTTACACTTGTTTCAGAAATAGAAACTATGAAGAATAACAATAGAACTGGGGTGTAAACTGATATAAAGCGGTGTTTTACTATACATGTTCTTCTTACATGGTAAGATGACAAAATAAATTGACCAAAAGCAGGCAATAATTAAATTGCAGTGGAAGCTTTACATGTTTTGAAAACATTTTTTAATTTCACAGTAAAACTAAAGCTATAATAAATTTGAAACATAGAGATAGTTTGTCCCCATAGATACAGTCTAGCAGATAGGCATTAAAAAGCAACTACCAATAGATCAGAGATTATAGGTTTTGTGTTTTGTGTTTTTTTTTATTATTTCAAAGTAAAAACTAAAAGATTTATCAGAATATGTTTATATATATATATGGGTGGCACATTATCTTCAGACCGTGGCATAATCACAGTTTTTCAATTCATGACATCGTCCTGAACATGCATGAAATATTTGCCACTGGACATTAAGCAACCAATAATCAATAAATCAATCAATTCATGACGAAACAGATCACCTTCCTTAAGAAAGTTTAAAAAATTATCACCAAGTTGCTTTAATTTTTCTGCACAAGGTTTCATAGTACACACTTTTCTGTGTACAAAGTAATTGCATGGATGATACATTATCATAATTTTAAGATATCGTTGTACTCTAATCAAGGTATAAAGAACCATATCTATTACGTAATAGTTATACACCGAGGGATAGGTGTGTCTGGATAAGAAACCCCGTCGGCCGGAGGCTGGAGGGGTTTCTTATCCAGACACGCCGTATCCTGAGGTGTATAACTAACTTACACCCCATTTTAAACCCTATACTTGTTAACATTGATTATTAAATGAAAAAGAAAAAAAAAACAAAAAAAAAACGATAGCATATTTATTGAAAATATCAAACCATGATTTATAAGAATATTCTTATATTACATGAAACCCCACTAGAAACCTTTCTTTGGTTATCTTTGTTCAAACTTTGACAAGTGAGTATATTTGAATGTCAAAGTTGTTGTTTTGCATATTCCTGTTAAACCATGTGCTAATATGGATCAGCAGGTCAAGGTTGACTGTTTCGTGTATTCTTATTACAAACAAAAAATACATCATGTTCCTTGTATACAGTTGTCAATATGGACGGGTATAAGACGGACGACATTTTGTGGCAAGCGTTGGATTTGATAGAAGAGACTAAAGATAAAGGCAATATTACAACCCAAAGTACTTACCTGTATCAGTTTAATAAAGGTAATCATAGCTGTATTTTATATCCTACAATTTTATCAAAAACAAAAGCCCCCCCCCCCCCCCCCCCCTTCTTCTCGAAAATAAACAAACATTCATATTCGAACATACTAAGGGATAGGTGTGTCTGCATTAGAAACCCGACTACCAGACAAGCTCAACATACAATATTTAATATAGAGGAACTCCCTTTTTGGGGGGCAATCGGGTACTGATCCAATCGGGGGTTCCCAACTCAAGAGAAAGCGGGGGGGGGGGGGGGTTCCAACCATTCAAATGCATTCATATTTAATAACCGCGGGACCCCCAACTCCGGATTGGCCACTGGGTAAAGGGGGGGGGGGGGGGGGGGGGTCCGGGAGTTAGAATCCCCATTTTTTTTTTAAAGATTAATGCTTTAGAATATAGACATATGACTGGGATAAATAAAATTACCTTCAAGCAAAGGAGTATTTAAAGGATTATTTTTTGTATTCAAAATAGATGCTTATTGGAATTTCCTAAAATGTGTTTTTTTAATATCTTGAAACAATTTGTAGTGAACACTATTAAGACTATATAGTTTTTTCTTATGTTCATGCTATTTAAAAAATAATCAATTTCTATTGTTACGAATAACAATGGACTCTGTTTGTGGGATGTAGAAGCAGGGGTTTCCAGAAACCCCGCTCGTCACACCCTGTGGTCATAATCCATTGTTATTCGTAACAATAGATCTATTCAATTTACACTTGTTTCAGAAATAGAAACGATGAAGTATAACAATAGAACTGGGGTGTAACCTTTATTTAAATGATAAAATTTACAATTGTCAAAAACAATTTTTAGATCCAAAGATTTTAATAGCAGGATATTTAAAAATCAACGTGAAAACTAATTACAAACTATTTAATTTAATTTGGAACACAGCATTTTATTTCAAAATAGCCAGTGGCAATTTTTGTTTTAAATATCTTGATTACGATACAATTAAATCTTACCCTTGTGGTCATTCATGCGTAGTTACTTAGTACACAGGAAAAGTATGTACTATGAAAATTAGAAGGCAAATATAAGCAATTTGATTGGACGAGAAGTTGTAAGTATGTGCTAAAATTGCATTTAGAATATAGCAAAGTGCTCTCGACCAATGAAATTGTAGGATTGGGTGCCTCTTAATTGTGAAGAATGAATGTAAATCATGTTCTTAGTAAGGGATTATCCTATTATTTGAATCTATTTACAGTTCAAAACAAAGAGTTTCTATAAATGAGTTACAACTGCCCCGAAGCACATTTATCAGATTGAAAGGATTTATGACACAGTGATTGGAACTGACTAAAAGTTGAATGGTGAAACAAACAAAACTCCAAAATAAGTTGAAGTTTACTGGTGCAGTAAAATTGGTACCGTGAATGTTATTATGCAAATATTAATAACTTTAAATTACTAAAAAATTAAACAATACCAAAGCAATGCAAAAAAAGAAAAAATAATCTTTCAGATAAAAAAAAAACCTAAATCTTTATCTTTCCAACTTTGATTACTTGATTAGCGGTTGGGAAGAATAGTTATTTCCAATATTCCGATAAAAAAAATTAAAAAAAACAGGAATTTAATTTTGAACATATTAAAAACCTTTAAAGGCATTATTTTTGAACACTTCCCTGACATAATGAAATAGTATTTGATGTAAAAAGCCGGACCAAAATATTGGCTGTGAAATAAAATTTAGTTTTAACTCAAATGCATAAATTGATTTAAACTGTAAATAAAAAAAAGGATAATTCCTCACTAAAATATTACATGATTTACATTCATACTCACAATCAGGAACCATATTCAATTCCTACCTTTCTTTCTACTGTCGTGTCACCTAATATCTATAACGGATTTTAAAAAAAAATATATCCCAAATAATAAGAAAGTCCTTACATCACTAAAACTAATCCATAAATGACATGCCGAAATAGGAAGTCATGCATCAATTATAAACATTGCACTGACAATGAAACTAATTCTTGAATAGATCATTTGAGCCTTGAGCACTTTACAATATTCTAAGTTTGTAAGAGAATGATAATCCCTTACTTCATGATAAGTACTCGCTAACGCTCGTACTTAATCATGAAGAAAGGGATTATCATTCTCTTACATATACTAAAAACGGACCGATTAAATGGCAGTACATCATTTAATTATTTAGTTGTTATAAATTTTGTAGCTTTAGAATAACACCATTGGACAGTTTTATAAAATTTAGGGGTAAATTTATATTTTTGAATTCTAACTTTTCAAAATAATGATTTTTTATTTTATAAATGAGTAAATTAAAACCCTATACAGACCTCATTTACAATTGACCAATGAATGTTCTGCACAAGAACTTCTTGTTATATAAATTTGATGTGTTTAATCTGTGAGTAATCATGAAATAGATTCGTAAAGACCAGACCATATGAAAACTGTAAGTAAACTCTTCCAACAATTAGTTTTTCAAACAACTTCTAATCGATCAGACCTATATCCATAAGGTCCTTCACAATATTTAGGTTAATGTTCATTTTTGTTTTGATTCTGTAATTCCTATTGGACGTAACATGTAAATGTAAAAAAAAAATAGTGTTGTCTGTTCAGTCAAATTTTATTAATAAATTTTGTTTTGAAAATATTTTTTACCTTTCTTAGTTTTATAATTACCTGCCATAATCATATATTATAAAGCGTAATAAAACAGTGGATAAGACCCTTAGTAAAATTATTTAAAAAAACAAATTTATAGTTTTCCGTCATGTAGAAAATTGCAAAATAAATAACAAAATAACATAAAACATTTTGCACTATTATTGGGTGATTCAAATGGAAATTTTACATTAGAGCATTGTACAAGATCTTGTCTTCGTGTACTATGTACATGGAATAATTTATGAAGTTGATTGATTGTTCTTTGTTTTACATTCAATGGCAAATATTTCATGCATGTTCATGACGAGAACACATAAATTTTAAATACAATAGGTATGTCCTGCAATAGGAGGTCGACAGTGAGGTTGGACGTAAAACTTGGATTACCACTGGAAAATGAGGGTACATTGGATAAGGACAGAAAATTAGCCTTGCAATAGCTGGCCACATCCGGACACCTCAAATAACTGGTGCAAGAGTTTTTAATTTGCAGAGAGCGTTGATCAATGAAATCTACTCTGGAGTTGGCCATATATATTTACGTGCAGTTTCCAATATCATTAAACGTATCTAATTTAGGTTAGATACTTTTAGCTCGCTTTAGTAATTGTGAGAATTCTGTGAAACTGTATTGTTTATTGTAATTGAGTTTTTGGTATGATATTCTATACTACCGACCTCATGGTTGGTGTCGTGGGAGCGTTTTTGCCTCGAGAGCGGGAGGTCGTTTGTTCGAACCCTGACCGGGTCAAACAAAGACTTAAAAATTGGTATGTGCTGTTTTAACGCTCAACACGCGGCATTTAAGAGTGCGAGCAAACACTGGTCGGCTCGGAGTCATAAAAAATTGAAAACAACACGTTTAATGATTTCATGCGTCCGAAGCGCTTTTCTTGATTTACCTTCATCAGGAACGCTCAAAGCCAAACATTTGAAATCCGAGGGATGTATAAGTACCGAAACAGTTGAAGAGCTATATGACAAAAATACCTAAAACAAATAGCCAAATTCATCTAAGGTCAACTTTGCCTGAGGTAGTTGAAACCTTAGTTTCTTTATAATTTCAAAATTTATAAACAGACAATTTTAGAAAGGTTTGTTATAAATCATGTCTGCACCGAAGTACTGACTACTGAGATGATGATACCCTCGGGGACTGATAGTCCACCAGCAGAGGTATCGACCAAGTGATGTAAAAAAATGTGTCCGGATAGGGTAACTTTTCTTCCTCCGAACTGTTATCTAGTGAGCTTATTAATCTGATGAGATAATTAAGCCCTTATCAACTGATTTTTATAGTTTGTTTATATGCTACTAGTATACTGTTACCCGCTGTCCAAGGTTAGGGGAGGGTTGGACGCCCGCTAAGATGTTTAACCCCGCCACATTCTGTGTGTGCCTGTCCCAAGTCAGGAGCCTGTAATTCAGTGGTTGTCGTTTGTTCCTGCATATCATATTTGTATTTCGTTTATTGTTTTTTTTTACATAAATCAGGCCGTTAGTTTTCTCGTTTGAATTGTTTTACATTTGTCATTTCGGGGCTTTTTATAGCTGACTATGCGGTATGGGTTTTGTTCATTGTTGGAGGCCGTACGGTGACCTATGGTTGTTAACTTCTATGTCATTTGATCTCTAGTGGAGAAGTGTCCCATTGGCAATTATACCACATCTTCTTATTTTTATATTTACACGTTAAACGTGTCGGTCTAGTACAAAGCAGGGTTAATATTCATACTATATTTACATGTTCCTGTCCTGAAATGCATTTAATTTGCCGCTGGACGTTAGGCAGCCATCCATTATCATCATTTATTTTACCGTTACTATATAGTGAAGTCTTTTTCTCCTACTGGTTTATATTACACCTCCTTTGATAGCCACTGATTAAATCAAAAAGGGCAGGCGATATTTTACAACCACTCACTTGTGTCTGTTTGGATATCTTGAAGGTAAATAATATCAAATTAACTCCGTATTTTTAATCATTGGGCGGTTTTGAGATTATTATTCTGTGTAGGCATCTTTATATTACAAAAGACTGTATGTTCTCTTAATGTTTTGATTTATCTGTGTCGTTGGATTGCTGTCGCATTAATTATAATGTATGCCTTTATCTCCTATTATTCAAAACCAAAGGATTTACTTGGGTATAGAAATATGGACATCTCTGTTTGATTATGTGTTACATATCTGTTATTCGTTCATTTTTTGTACATAAATTAGGCCGTTAGTTTTTTCGTTTGAATTGTTTGACATTGTCATTTCGGGGCCTTTTATAGCTGACTGTGCGGTATGGGATTTGCTCATTGTTGAAGGCCGTACGCTGACCTATAGTTGTTAATTTCTGTGTCATTTTGTCTCTTGCGGAGAGTTGTCTCATTGGCAATCATACCACATCTTCTTTTTTATATATCTGGACTTCTACCGTCCGACAGTATACACTTACTAAAAGAGTGTGTCCGTTTTTCTCTGCGGATGTATGAATACGCAGCTTCGTCCCGTCGAAATAGAAATGTTGCATATCCGATGCATCGTGTAAAGAGTTTCAAGCTATCTATACATTAAAGAACCATTTGAATAAATCTTTGAGGGGGAATACGATCTACGCTCAAGTTAAATGATTGAAATCGTTAAACAACAAGAAAGGTCAGCTATATCTTCAAATAAGTCGCATGACTGATTTTAACATTTTTTTAGCGCCTATTGCAAAGACAATTGTAGATGAAGAAAAACTTTAAATAAAAAAACGATCAGTAAGACAATATCTAAAAAATTAATGAAACCGCCAAAATAAGTTGAATCCTTATATAAATTGTTGCCCTTTAAAACATTTTTTTATCCATTTTTGCTTTTACGACAACTATACCAGGTAAAAATAACTTGAAACAATAAATTTTGTTACCTAGGCAAGACTGCCATCGTTGTACGCTTCAATATATGACTTATTGCCACTCAATGAAGATTTATTTTCTGTTCTACTCCCCTCACTTAGTTTAGCTTGATAGGATACAATGTAACCCCTGATGTGGACTACTTTTTTTAATGTTAAAAAATTAAAATTAAATGGAAGGAGAAAAATGTGGAAAGAAATTCTAAAATTTACGTTTATTGCAGATCTTCTTGCTATTGGTGAAAAAAAATCTAAAATAAAATCATGAAAATCATTAAACATCAAAAGTCCTTACACTATTTAATTATAATTCCATTCTTGTTCTTCAAACATCATATTATAAATCAATCCCATTGTTTGTCGCCCCTTTACCATCGACATTTGTATTTTAGCATTGGTACAATTGAAAATTTGAACTAAAGTTAACATTTATTGAGATGTTTGTAATATTCAGCTGAATGTTTAGTTACCACCATAAATCTTTTATTTTAGATAAAACCAAATCGATTGGCAAAAGATATTCAACGCATTTTTCATATGAAGCATCCCCTATTATAGACGTTTTTTAACCTATCCATGTAAATGTAAATTCAAAAATGTCATTTCTATTGAAATCCTCGCTTAAAACATCAAATATATAAAAATTGGAAAACGGTTTTAGACAATTATCAACTGAAGACTAATGATTACAAATCACTTAATGAAGCTGATTAATTGATTGCTCCATTAACGTCCAGTGGCAAATATGTCATGTATATTCACGACGAGATGCAAAGTGGATCGACCTGAAGCAAATGTTAACAATGTTAGAGTGACAATTTAATAAGACAGAGCGTTGGCTAAAGGTAAAACGTATGCCGTACTAGAATAAAGTTAAACCATGATCAAAATCGCAAGTTAAGCTATTAGCTATTATTCGAGGTACAATAAGTAAACAAAAGAAATCCTTTATGAAATGAGATCGTCCCAGGTATCTTAGATAATTATTTTGCGTTGAATAACAATGAAAAATGCACGAACAGGTTTGTAATTGGTATAAATATTGACTTTGTTATCAGTAAATTAAAACCATACTAAATAGTATTATTATACACATGTGCACTTTCACGGTACTAAAATCTGTCAATACCTATATTTTGGCATTGCACAAGGTCATGTTTTTCTCTGACTGTTAATGATGTCTTTATACTAAATCCATTGGATGTTGGATGTGTACTGATTGATATATAAGCCTTAGATACATGATTTCTTTTATTAGTTGTTATTGGTTTTGATCTAGATGTCAGTAACTGCGAGTACTCTCAGTATGATGAAGACATAATCTTTCAATCAGTTTAATTGAGGTCTGGAGCTGGCATGTCAGTAACTGCTAGTAGTCCTTTGTTAATTTATGTATCATTGTCATTTTGCTTAGTTTCTTCTGTTACCTATTCTGACATCGGACTCGGTCTTCTTTTAAACTGAGTTTTACTGTGCGTATTGCTATGTGTTTCTTTATTCTACATTGGCCAGATGTATAGGAGGAGGGTTGAGATCTCACAAAACATGTTTAACCCCGCTGCATTCGCCTGTTCCAAGTCATGCAGGAGCCTCTGGCCTTTGTTAGTCTTGTGTGTTTTTTTAATTTTAGTTCATTAATATGTTTCGGAGTTTATTTTTCCATGTCCATTTTCACTGAACTAGTACACAATTTTGTTTATGGGCCAGCTGAAGCCCGCCTCCGGGTGCGGGATTTTCTTGCTGTGTTGAAGACCCATTGTGGCCTTTGGCTGTTTTTTGCCCTTTGGTCGGATTGTTGTCTCTTTGACACATTTCCCATTTCCATTCTTAATTTTATAAATGAAAAGCTAAACAAAAAAGTGAGTTGTGAATTTTTTACTCATTCAGAGTACAATTTATTCTCAAATAAAAAATAAACAATATATATAAACATGTGTAAAACAATGTAAAAATAAACATAAACGATAATATAATTATTGCAATTGCTTGCCCTCGGAAGGGTTAACTAATTCACCGGGAAACATGTAAAAGCAATGAAAAAATACAGTGTGCCATATTAGCTAAATAAGAATAAACTCAATCTATGTATATTACTAACAGTGACAATACTGAATGCTATGAATAATATTTGAACAGATATAAGCAGTGATAAGTACTGCAAAATATTACCATGTTTTTGTCAACATTTTTTTACAGCCACTATATAACAATATTAACCTTCAGTGAGTGACCTCGTCATAGATACAAGGCTTAAAATTTTGTTCGCAGGACGTGCGTTTCGTCTACAAAAAGCTCATCAGTGACGCTCGAATAAAAAAAGTTTAAAGGTCAAATACAGTACGAAGTGAAATGCTGCTTTCACCTATATATAAAAAAAATAGATCAGCAAGAAATATAAGCAAATGTGTGGATAAAAGATTAAATAAAGTATGTATTTTGCAATAAAGACTTAAAGACTTAAATGTATAAGCAGTTAGACCTGTTTAAATTAACATGATAGCCTACTGCTTTGATAACACCAGAGACTTCTACGTGTGGTTGTTGTAACACTACCTTAAATCTGTATGATATTCTCCCATCACTGGCTGCATTTTGAAATAGTTCGTCCTGATAGATCACATGCCAAAATATTAATCATTACTATCATATCTGTTTCTAATTTACATTACGAATTTGGCAATTTAATTCTTTGTGTTGGGTGTTTTTCACATTTGTGTATTTTTAAACCCTATGAAAGATACAGTATATCGGTATTTCTTGAAAGTAATAATCACATGTATACAATCAATAAAAAAACCCAGCTAAAATGTTCTTACATTTGTATTTTTTTCAGCATATATCCCGAAATAATTATCAAATAAAGTTATTCAAAATTCATTGTTATAACAATGGATCGAATATTCTACAAAGAAGTCAATTTGTAATACTTTCTTTATACTTTATAAACGATACAGCAATTTAAGACATTTAGATTTTTCAATTGTTACAACAAACCATTATTACATAACATCAACTAGTCTATTTACATGTAATCATTGAAGTTACATTCCATGTCGCCTAAAAACCATTCTCATCTTAGCTTGGTACTTTCTTACTAAGGATATGTCAAAAAATATAGTCAAGAATGAGACATATTCTGTCATTTCTTAAACCAAATTTTGCAAGGTGTTTACCCTTCTAGATTTTCAACGGTGAACCAATAAGTATAAACATATATATATAAGCTAGTATTGGTTATATCTAATATCAAGTGAGTTTCCCTTTTATTTACCCAATATCTACTCTTTAACACATTGATAATTCTTGCTTTTAGTTGCTGTCATATATCGATAAACCCGAAGCTCAATTCTTGATAAACACATGTCTGCAGTTTGAAATAGACTAAGTTATATAGATACAATGGATAAGCGTGGATTCTTGAAAAAGAAACCATGAGCCCGGAGGGCGAATGGTTTGTTTTTCATGAATCTACGCTTATCCATTGTATCTATAACTTAAACTATTGTGTTAATTTCTTTTCAAAATTAAAGCCTTTTCTTAATTAGAAGGTATTGTAAGTGAGTTTAAATAACCATGTTATCGTGTCCAACGATGCATTGATAAATCTCAGATCACAATTAATTGGTTAACAAAATACAAATATAACACTTCTACCTTTAAAGATCTTTATATTACCAGGCATATGAATATTATCTGTTTATACAAAATAAGACATATTCGAAATTATTTCTAATAAAATTGAAAATGGAAATGGGGAACGTGTCAAAGAGACAACAACCCGACCAAAAAGCATATATAAAGTATATATAATAAGTATGTTATCGAAACTTTTCTAACACTCTAGGCACATCACGATTTTCTCGCATAGGAATTTGCGAACAAACCTTTGTAAAATTATGTAGTAAAACAGATGAAATCATACTATATTTATAAAACAAAAATTGACAAATAGAATGTAATCATTTTTGTTTCAAACATGTGAAATAGCCGATAATAATATATAAAAAAACGGCAAAACTCGCTATTATTACAAAAATATCCGCTATAACTTGCAAAATTAGAAAAAAAACAAGGATAGCTTAAGAATTGGAACAACAGAGAGAATACAGGGATTCGAACCTAAACCGACAAATCCCGATCTTTAACGCATTGATTTTGACCATGCTAACCTCGCGGCTACCAACTCATACTATACGACTGCCTATTGTGTCTATATAAAGGTACAAGCCCTGTTTGTCCTATGAACCGATGTATATCAGATGTTCATTTAAATATATAAAATAAACATCTATAGTGTAACCCATTGGTAGCCGAGAGGTTTCGTCGGTGTGTTGATGTCAGTCACACATAACAGATTTCAAGGAAGGGTTCGATTCCCAGTGAAGGCATAATAAAATTACAAAAATTAAAGGTAAGTTTTTAAATTAATTCCATTAGTGAACAGAAATCAGTAAATTAGCCAATTCAAACTTAATGAAATTAGGCACACAAAGGAAACAATTGAATATAATTTGGTGAGTCAATTTCAGCGGCAGATTTAGGAAGCGTTGATTCTAGCCACGGTAAATGAATAGGCTGACGTCACCACAATGGTTTAAGTACAACGAGAAGTGTACTAATACACGTAATATTTACAAAAATTAAGTACTTAACTATTATTTTTTCAAGAATATGAAATCATGTTAATTTATTTACAATATGGAAATTGGGGATTTATACAACACACAGTAAAAACCAATAATGTATAATGTTCTCCATATGCAAAGGGAGATAACTATAGCTAAATCTTGAAACATGGAATTAAGATAATTTCTTTAGAGATTGACCAAAAGTTTTGTATCGAAAAAGCCATTCATAAAATGAAGCAAAAAGTAAGGCTTCAACATAAATAGATATTAAGTCCTCACAGTTAGAATTGTACCAACAATGGGTTAATGTAAAACATACGTTAATATGGTATAAAAAAGTAAGGCTTCAACATACAAAGATATTATAGGCTCATAGTTAGAATTGTACCAACAAAGGGTACATGTAAACTATATAGGTGTAATACCACCAAATCATAGTATGTCACATCCGGTTGCATACGAAAATAGGTCGAAAAAAAATATTCCCTTGCATTTGACAATTGTAGATAATTGATCCTACATTTCATTGCAGTAAAACATTTCTGGGTCATAAACATATATCTTGAGTATTTCAAAGCACCATTATTTTTTTATTTGGGGTTTCTATAGAATATTTTGGAAACTTGAGGTTACATGGTTACTAAAGCTTGTACACAGGTTAAAAAAGGGGGAAAATTTGATTGGTTAACTTCCAGTGATGGTTATTTTCTTATATGCAATGAAATGTTATGTGAATTTTTTTCTATAGTACTGGACAGGATAAAACTTTACTCATGCCAAGTATTTCTTTATTTGAAACAAAGATAAATTCTGCACAATTTTTTGAAAAGTGCAAATTTAACAAAGACTAATAGGGGAAAATCAATGGTGGTATTACACCTAATATGGGAAACTGTACATGCACCTTTGACCTTGTGAGTACTCTCTTGTGTTAAAATTTCTTGCTATTTAAGTGAAATATTACAAATAATGAAATATTCTGAGTGGATTGAGTCTCCAAAACACAATTTATGAGAAAATTTCCTTGAAATAGGACTTTACCATGAATATTAGTTGACAGAACAAGCCATACTTAGAGTTTTGGGGAGCTTTTTCTCCTTATTTCTTATATTCTGCTATACTAGAAAATTTTTCCTAAGAAATACTTTAATGAATATATAGTTTTAAGTAAATGAAATTATTTTTAAAGCAGTAACAACAAATTATTCACCAAAAGAGAAGCTTTTTATGTCCCACTTTTGGAACGCGGCGTAAATTTAAGTTTTACGTAAGGATTTATTGAAACCTCCTTGGAGACAGTAAACTTTTATACGGATAGTTCATTCAGCTTGAATACTTCAATTAATCATTTATTATAACATTTCTATCATAAATGAGTGAAAGTTACCCCAAATTTTTTATTTATTGGCCTAAAAAGTAGAAATTTTGAGGATGAGAGGTATACATGGACCAAACGAGACCTTATAAGGAAGACAAAGAGGTCCATTAGTAGTATTTATCATCCTAAAGTCATCTTTTGTATCATATTCAACTGTTTGTAGGCAGATGAGATAAATATTTGATCATTTATTGGTCCACACTATATTCTATCATGATGCGGCTTGGTTTGGATTTTTCGAAGAAATTTTGCTCGAATCGCTGTAGATGTCGTCTTACATTATACTAGATTTTTCTCAAACTATTGAACTGATTATGACAAAACTTGACAGGAATGCTTGAAATAACCAGTATTACAAAGGAAAAAAGTCACATTCAGTTTATTTAACAAAAAAGTCTTCTTTAGGTGTAATACCACCAAATCATAGTACGTCACATCCGGTTGCATACGAAAATAGGTCGAAAAAAAATATTCCCTTGCATTTGACAGTTGTAGGTAATTGATCCTACATTTCATTGCAGTAAAACATTTCTGGGTCATAAACATATATCTTGGGTATTTCAAAGCACCATTATTTTTTTATTTGGGGTTTCTATAGAATATTTTGGAAACTTGAGGTTACATGGTTACTTAAGCTTGAACACAGGTTAAAAAAGGGGGAAAATTGATTGGTTAACTTCCAGTGATGGTTATTTTCTTATATGCAATGAAATGTTATGTGAAATGTTTTCTATAGTACTGGACAGGATAAAACTTTACTCATGCCAAGTATTTCTTTATTTGAAACAAAGATAAATTCTGCACAATTTTTTGAAAAGTGCAAATTTAACAAAGACTAATAGGGGAAAATCAATGGTGGTATTACACCTATATACGTTAATATGGTATAAAAAAGAAAGATGCTTTAGACCATACGTATACGTATATTATGGTATGCATGAGTTACTTAGACAATACGTCAGTATGGTGTCAAAATGGGGCAAAATTAGATTAAATGGACCGTGTGCAAAGAAATATATACTCCCCAAATAGAGTGAGCTGACAAAGTTCGTCATAAACTCCAATTATGATAAAGTAATTTAAATTTTATGACTTGTCACTTTTTCTAGACAAATTATTTAGCGCGAAAAAAAAACAAGAGCAAGAATAAGAAACGTGCTGTCATTGCCTTAACCAAAATTTCCTAGATGTTGACCTCATTAGAATTTCAACGGTAAACCAATAAGCTATAAAAACTACATATAAGCTAGTATTGGTTATATCTAATATCAAGTGAGTGTGTCTTTTATTTACCCAATATCTACATTTTAACGCATTGATAATTCTTGATTTAAGTTGCTGTCACATATCCATAAACCCGAAGCTCAGTTATTGATAAACACAAGTCTGCCGTTGGTAAAAGACTAAGTACAACGAGAAGTGTACAAATACACGCAATATTTACAAAAAAAATAAGTACTAAACTATTATTCATTTAAGAATATAAAAACATTTTAAAAATGTTTTATATGATTTATATACAGCTGCACAATAAAAAAACAAATCATACATTATGTTCTCTCTCCATATGCAAAGGAAGATAAGTCTAACTTAAACTTGAAAGTTGAAAATAATGAGAATCTACAAAAAAATACAATACACTCTTTGCTGTCAGTGCAAATTTAATTTAGATTACTCCAACCGTTAAGATAAGTAGCATGATCTGGAAATGTTTCAGGTTAATACATAATGATTGACGAAAGAAAAAAAATACAATTATATTGACTTTATAAGTGTTGTTTGTTTGATTGTAAAATAAAAATTTCCGACTTGAAATAAACATTATTTCAACTGCAAATTATTTCATAGACATTTTTAAAAAATCAGATACTCATATGGCTTAATCAATATTTATTTTCCTCTAATGTCAATTTTCAAAACGTCTGATTTCTGTAGGTCGTTCTTAGATTATCTGTATTTCTTTTTCACTTTCACTGCTCATTTTCAAGCTTTCAAGATTGTGATGGCTCTCTATTTTCCCTGGAATACATAACTAAATTTTTCAAGAACCATTTTTTTGTTTGCAGATATTGTTTCAAATGGATAAAAAATTAACAAAAAGCTGTCTAAAATCTTAATTAATCAAGTGGATGTTGTTGGTTTTTTTTTAATTTTTGCTCCGTCATGGTTCATTTCAGTATGTCAAACAATTTATTATTTTTTTATTTTTTCTGAAAGAATCGACGCTTAAAAAAAACAAAAATATTTATCAACGACTTTCAATAAGAGATAAATTACTTAATATCAGTATGTCTGGCATTTCAAAAACTTTAAGAAATATTTAAAGTATGTTTAAAGCTCTCATGCTATTGTTGTTATTACGACCGAAAAGAATTTTACATAAAAATTTGTCAATACTACCTGAATCAGCAACACTTTCATATTTGTGTCTGAAATGTAAAGCATAGAAAAATGTTTGAAAATCCCATTTTCAAATTACTGGTATCTGATCATACATATAAATGAATTGTAATAAAAAAAATTATACAATTTACGATTATTTTGGATAGTGGTGAAATTTTTATTTTTTTTAAAATTTAGTTAACTACATTTTGATAAGATATCTTAGAAACTAGATTCTGATAAGATATCTTAGTAAACTAGATTTTGATAATTAAGATATCTTAGAAAACTAGATTTTGATAAGATATCTTAATAAACTAGATTTTGTTAAAATATCTTAGTAAACTAAATTTAATTTAGTGCCATCCATAAAAGAAAATACCAATTTCTATATCGAAGGAGCAGCGAGAAAACACACCAACATGGTTTCAAAGAAAAATAAATTAAATCGAATATTATACTAGTATATGAATGCCTTTAAAAAGTAATATCATTTTCCGTCATAATTATATTGTGTGCACTGTGTAGAAAACGCTGCTGATGGACTGCTAGTCCTCGATGGTATTACCAGTACTCGTATGATTTTATATCTTTCTTAAATTCGACGATTTTTCATTGTTTTCCAAAAATTCAAACTGATAGTTCAATAACTAAAATGGTAATTCCAAAATTATTTTTCATTTTCTGGTCAATATTTTACATGTGAAATTATAAAAAAAAATTTAGAACTTGTAATTGAATACACATCAGTTACAAATTGGGTTCCTTCAATTTACCTTCTTTCAGGAAACTTGTTGCCATTTTTCCGTTTCTCAGTAGATCTTATAACAAACTCGCCTAAAACAAATCGTTATAAAGTGCTGATTATGAATGAGAATGAGAATGATGAGTATGAACGAAAATGAAAATGATGATTATGAAAGACTGACAAAATGGGCGTTGGTCCGGAGCGGCAATTTAAGTCGAAAATAAACTGACAACGCCATGGCTAAAAAAGAAAAAGAAAAACAAACAACAGTACACAAAATAACATAAAAAAAGTAAAATAACAGTAATACAGAACTCCAAGGAAAAAATTAAATTGGAAAGTCCCTTATAAAATGGTAAACTCAAAAGCTCAAGCACATCAAACAAATGGAAAACAAATGTCACTTTTCTGACATGGTACTGACATTTCCTTAAGTAGAAAATGGTGGATTAAACCTGGTAAAATAGCTAGCTAAACCTCTCACTTGTATGACAGTCGCATAAAATTCCATTATATTGACAACAATGTGTGAACAAAACAAACAGACATAATAGGTCAAAAGGTCAAAAATAGGGGTACAGCAGTCAACATTGTGTTATAATCTTAATCACTATAAAAACAAACAAATATGTCAACAAAGAAAAACAAAATGGCATATAGACATAGCACATAAGCAAAAATGAAAGACAAGAATACAAAAAATGACCACAGCACAACAACACATTGGATAAGTACCGAGCCACGCCAAAAGGATATTATCAAAAATGCACTAAACAGTAAAAGTTAATAATTTACAAAGACAAATAAAAGAACACTTTAACACGTTATAAAGATGATAAACAACGTCAGTACCTAGAATCTATATTTCAAGACCATCATGTATTATTTGTGAAGTTGATACGGAATATTTATCAACAAGATTTTGGTATCTTCCAATGATCTTTTTTTTTAAAAAGGACGAGACGTTCTTTGACATTACCCTGGTTTATCAACTTTCTGCTGAGACACTGGTGACGTTTTATAAAGAAAACCAAAGACTGAGCAACACGAACCCCACCAAAAACTGAGGGTGATCTCAGGTGCTCTGGAAGGGTAAGCAGATCCTGCTCCACATGTGGCACCCGTCGTGTTGCTCATGTAAGTACAAACCAGATGATATGTCTAATTCGGTAGGTCACATTCGGGGAAAGGGGACGCGATTATAGTTACGACAATTGGAACATATCCGTCGTCATCTGTGAAACAGATATTCCATAACGGTCAACCAACTCGTGATGGCGTCCGTAAAATTTACGAAGGGATGATTTCAACTTCACCACTTGGAAATCTTGGTTTAATAGCTTCCTTGTGAGCAACAACCCTCTATCAAAGAAATCATAATAGGAAACACAATCCCTGGAATATCGTATCAACTGGGAGATATATAATTCGTATGCAGGCGCTGCTGGAATGTTGCTACATAGAAATGGAAAGTTCACAATTTGGAAGCTGAAATCATCTCTTTTGTCGTTAAGTTTTGTTTTCAACCGACCCTCATTGTCAATTTCTAGATGTAAGTCAAGATATGAGGCAGACTTAACTGTAACTGTTGTATCCTTTACCTCAAGTTCGATGGGATAGATGCGTTCAACATAGTCACCAAATTTTGAATTATTTAGAGAGAGAACATCATCTATATAGGGGAAAGTGAAATTAAAGGATACGGCTAACTTCTTTTCTTTCTTCCAAGAAATTCCTGTATGAAGTCAGCCTCATTTAAATAAAGGAATAAGTCGGCAAAAAGAGGAACACAGTTGGTTCACATGGGAATTCCGATTGTTTGTTGAAAAATACGTCCTCCAAACGTAACAAATATGTTGTCAATCAAGAAATCAAGCATCTTGATAATGTCAGTTTGAGAGAATTTTTTGTTTGAGTCAAAACATGCGTATTGTCTTGTATTTACAGCTACATCATTTTAAGACAACAGTAAATTATTAATAGGCCCGAGAACACAGTTATTTCGTAGTGCATTTCTTTTAGACAATAAATTTGAATTAAAAAAATCGCACCTGCTCTATCTCAAAAAGATTTTTACAGTGTAGTGTACTACTATTGATGCAAATAATATCAAAATTATATAGAAACTTCTACCAGCTCTAACTCAAAATATTGACAAGTATGTGTTAAGGGGGGCTAAAATTCAGTTTGACACCTTCTAATTTCTGACCTTTTTTAACTGGACCAAATCACTACTAAACATAAAGATTCAGCACCCAAATTGTTTTAACATGTAACTTCATCCCCTTACTTAATATTTCATGCATAAAATATCAAGAAATAAATTAGAAAAAAGTATCAAAAAAAAATCCAAGTTATACACTGTTCACACTCGGGACTATATTCGTAGACAACGAAACCTAAGGACGATAACTGTGTCCTTGGACCAATAACAGGAGTAGTGAAAGCAAATCATGATCTGCATTTCATAGTAGTTAGTTCCACTGCAAAGTTATCACATATTTTGTTTTTCGAATGGACAAAGCATATTTTATAAGACAAAAAATACTCATTCATACAAAAAAAACCTCTGAAATTACATTAACAAGATACTTGATTTTATCTTCATCATATTTGTTGCGTTTGGAGGACATGTTTTTCCGTAGACAATATATATTTTCCTATGAGCACCAACTATGTTCTTCGTCTTGTCGACTTAATACATTATCTATATGATCCCATACATCCAGTTGAACTTGAAAAAGATACCAATGATATAATTAAGTCAGCCTCATATCTTGACTTCTATAAAATGACCGTGACGGTCTGTTAAAACTAAACCTTTTTATGTTATAGCTTTTGGATGCCCTCTTGGTATACTCTCTCCCATTTACCAGGAAAACGTTTTAAATCATTTAGCAATGATTTAATAGATGTTACTCGTTAATAGTTATTCGGCATCTGTAATTACACTCATCATAGATACCTTTATCACATAATTCGAACGTAGCATGCATATTTTCCGTCTGGTCGTAATGTTTTAAACTTATTAATTCCTAGCTCATGTCATTACACATAATCGTTCTAACTACTTAATGATAAGTCAAACTATATAGTTGTTAAAATATTTTTGAGTCATGGGTGAACATTTAATTTTAACTGCATCTCATGAGAGATTATGATGTGGAAAAGTTCTGAGGTTCTACACTAAGAAAACTAGGTTATTCATGGGAAAACATTTGTTTCGGACTGATTGGGGCCAGACAGATGGACAATCCGACAAAACGGCAACATTGTGCTCTCTCAAAATATTTCGCGGGGAGAAAAAAAGCAGGTCGAAAAAGTTGAATCGGCTAAGGTTTCGGGAAATCGTTCTACTGACTTTGTAATAACTATATGCAGCGATTGCAAAAGCCGCTCACCAGAGTAACTACTCAAAGAAAATCAACAATTCAATTTTTAAAGTGTTACATAAATTATAAAACTAAAATCTCTAAATTTAAGCAATACTATAAACACGTCAAAGAAATAAGAACAATTAAAGTCAAATGAGAACTAAGCTACAATGGATATCAAAAGGGGATTAAAATTCTACCCGAACACTCTAAAACTGGATACAGTAAGATAAAACTTCCTTCTATTGCCATGCATATTTTATGATAGGGGTTAATTAACGTTAAATTTAAATATTGATCGTTGCAGATATGTTATTTCTTTTTTAATTTAAACTGAAATCACATCAACCGTGCAAATTTTACTGCACACGATGCAATTTCTGACAATAAATGTCTCATCAGTGATGATCGATGCCAAAAAATCCTCTGGAACGAACTGTTTTTAAAATTCCTAATATATTCATTAAGTTTACACATATACTACGTAGAAAATTAGTTTTTGTTAGAGATATGTATTATGATCTCGAAGTGTGCTTCTTGTGTATTATGTTGATGAAACGCGTTTCTGACGTACTTCCAAATCTGCATGTTTTGGCAGAGTAATTTCCATTTATTAAATCATAAGCCTGACATCTTTGATGAGATTTTACAACCAGTGGGTCGTTGTCACTGCTAGTGAACCTTTCGTATTCGTTTATATAAAACAATCGTTCTAATATACCTCTCGAGGTAAGTAATAACGTATTGGTGAACAAGTAAGCAACATACTGGTTGTGTAATCTGATACGATGTAAACAAACCTACCGGCACTTCATCGGGACTCACCAGCACCGATCACCAGCATAGAACATTCTGTCGTATGACAACCTTACCAACCGTGATTCTATCTAAAGAAATACCTGGCCTTAACGAGATTGAACACAATTTTTTTTAAATGTTTTTTTCACTTTGTACGGTTCGAGCTCTTCTTATGAATAGTATGTTGACGAAACTTTCGTGGGATTTTTGTTTTGACGAACGCATGTCTGAAGTTTCACATATACATGATATAGACTTCATGTCTTTTATGATTTCTAATATAAAAGCCAAAGAATCAGTATAGTACATAAAATGCTAGTTGAACAGAAAAAATTCATAAAATCATTGAAATAAAGTCTCTCTCTCTCTCTCTCTCTCTCTCTCTCTCTCTCTCTCTCTCTCTCCAGGCAAAGTCTTCAGGACACACATGGAGGTGAACCATTTACTAAAATAGTTTTACTATAATGGTAACTAATTTTTACTTACCATTTGCATCTTCTACAACAAAAGTATATGCGGGTGTATCATCTGTTGGTCTACCTAGAAAACATTTTTTTTTTCTAGATAAATAAAACTTTTATCTGAACTGGTGCTCTATGTAAGTCTTAAACAAAACTTGAATATAAAAAGTGTGTTATGAAGTTGGGTGCTCTATATCTTTTTTTTAATTTAAGACAACTAGTTATCGTTGAAGATATAGTTTTACATATAGCACTCTAGATAACCATAATAATTACCTAAGCTTTCTTTGGCAAAACTTCTTGGAATTTCGGGTCTTCAATGCTCTTCAACTTCGTGCTTTATTTGATCATTTTTATTTTTTTTATTCTAGCGTCACTAATGAGTCTTTTGTGGACGAAATGCACGTCTGGCGTACAAAATTTAAATCCTGGTAACTTTGATGATATATATTTATTATCATCATGTATGTTGAAAAATGAAGTAAATCTGAATTTACTTTTTATTTTGTATATTTACTTTCCATGACCAACACGACGGATGCCACTAGTGGCGCAAAATTTGCTTACCCTTTCAGAGAACTTGATATCACTTTAAATTATGTTCGGTTTTGTGTTGCTCAGGTATTAATTTGTCTTCATTTTCTCTTTTTGACCGTGGTGTTGTCTGTATTTCTTCGACTATTTTATATTGTCCCTAGGTATCGACAACCTTCTTTCACTCAATTTAACCAGGAAATATTAAAATATTAATATTTATCTTTTCAACTTACTAGTACTTTTGTCCTTACTGCAGTAAACACAAGACGTATGCGTCAACACTATTTTAGACGTGGTAGCAAATACTGCAGCAAAACGCATCAGGATATTTTCATTCGTCAGAATATATTGCAAAAATAGTTTTGCTCTATCTCCGCGTGATATATTTTCTGCTTTTTGTATACACACGTTAGTCATCAAATCTGGAACGTCATTCTCCCCTTTTAGTGTGTTTTCCATGATTTTACTGTCAATTTCATCTTCTACGATCTGGAAAAATGTTAGCAGTGTCTTCCTATAACATTCTGTAAAAATATTGATAAATTCAAAAGTAACACGTACAACTCACTCACTGAAAAAGTAATACAGTACCAAAACATAAACTTGAAATATAATATGGCTATTATTGATCTTTAAGGTTGTTTGTAACACAATGATTCAAAATTATTTGTAATGTCTTCACATATATTTTAAATGTGTGCATTCCTGCAAATTGATTAGACTTTTAATTTCAGTTGAGATATATATTGGTATAAAAACAATGCAAGGCAACCCATTTTTACTGTAAAAAACGAACATTTCTGTATTCTATTAGGGGAAGTGCTTTGTTCATTTTGCCAATCAAATCAAATGAACGTACGGGGTAATGATAGAATAGTACTTAATACATACCTATGCATCTCCACTGTTCAATATGATCGACAAATGCTTGAAGTGTTTCTGATTCCCTTGCTTTCGCAAAAACTTGCTTCAGTTTGTCCTCTTCAGAACAACCCAGAAGATATATCAAGTATTCCTTTATAAGATTTTCATCTGACGTCTCAGATAGTTTTGCAACGGTGAATTGGTTTATCATTTCATGCTCTACCAACAATTTCATTATAACTTCGACTTTTAAGTCGCCAATCAAATTGGCTTTGCATATTTTGATAGCAAGGTTGAAGTCCAGGTTCTTTGCTGTAACATGATAAACATTTTAAGAGGAAGGTATCAAAAGCTAAGTTATACTACTTCTTTTTGGTAATTTCTACATATTAATGTCATTGGCTCAGATGACAATTTCTACGGCAGCTATTCAACATAAAAACTAAATGTTGTCTTCCCTTAATTCAACCCGAAGTCAATTATGTGAACCATTACACAACTTCTTTCCTACTTATCTATATTAAGCAGATCCAAAACAAAAAATCTCATAACATGCAGACTTTTATTGATTATTCTTTTACGGACACCTGTGTATAATGTTTTGGTGTTAGTGTTAGGATGTATGGTTTAAAATGCATAGTTAATGTTGTGATGGCGTATGGTCTATGGTACATGAGGCATAGTGTATGGTGCATGAGGAATATTGTATTGTTATTCAATTTTAGTTCGTTTCATAAAAGATGTATTGAGTTTTGAGCAGACGCACGTCTAGCGTACAAAATTTTAACTGTGCCTTTGATATGAAGACCCACAATTAAAGCACTTTCAGTTTGGTCTTTTGGTTTTGCCAAGTGCTTGTTGAGATATTATGTCATTTTTTATATGCCATATTTTTTTTTCAGTAAGGTAAGAAAATTTAGCATAATAGATGACTGCAATGAATAATGTTAATTTACCCTTTTCTGCAGGTACTATTGGCAAAGAACTGTCAAACATTTGGACTTTTATCTTGAATATCTGTCCAGGTTTAAGTGTCTTCTTTACATCTGGCATTGATGTCAGACTTTGCAAAAATGTCCTACATTTCTCTTCTTGGTCGTCTTTGTCCAGTATTTTGCATGCTTTTTTGGAACCTGATAGTAACATAAACTCAACACACCCAGGTCTGGTGCCAGTGATTCTATGGTCATCATTTTGCCATTGGTTATTTAAATCAGCTGCGGATTGCTCTCTTAAAGCGATTTGAGTCTGATTATCTGTATCTAACTTGAGAGTTCTTCCAAACAATGGAATATCGCTCTCTTTAATAGAAATGTGCACATTCGTAAATACAATATGATTGTACGTACCTTTGTTATTAGTTGTTTTTTAAATTAAAAAAAACGACTCTTTTTAGAATTGAACAAACGTATGCAACTTGATTTTACTTAAATTTCAGTGCCTAGCTATTTTTCATTAGAAATAATCTGTATTAGGTAAAGTTAATATTATGTGGATTTGAGTATTCTTTTAAGATCCATATGGTTATTAACTCTTCAAATATTTATACATACTTGCTTTTATTTGGAGGGGTTTGGAATGAGCGTTCATGTTTAAGGTAAATCCAGTCGCAAAAATCTATTTCTGCACGTATGGCGTGATTATGAAAAAATACCCAGAAAGTTCGTTTACATTAGCAATGGCAAAAATCGATTACCTATAAATCATGCAAGTATCAACGAACATTCTGAGTTTTGTTCCCATTGGACGTACATTTATGATATACATTTCTTAGAAAAAAATATATGTGTTACTAACGTTAGATAAACTCTAATCAAAATATTAGGTAAGTTAATTAAAGATGAAATAATATATCATTTGCCTTTTTTATTCTATATTTTTTAAACATTGCTGCTTACATAGAAGTTATTTAACCAAAGGGTTCCAAGTGGTAAAGTTTAAGTCATTTATTCTACAGTTTTAAGAAAGTTTTCTCATGTTGGTTGACTGTTGCGGAAAATTATTGTCATAGAAAATTACGAATATGTTTTATGTAGTGTTTTGTGGACTTGTCTTTTCGTTGTTTGTCATTAACGTAAATGGTTAAAAGATTATAAAGACAACAATCACTTACTTATAAAGATTATCAAATGCCAATGCAAACTATGAACAAAGTAAATCCTTAATATTTATGTTTCATATAATAAGCACTAGGGATATTTTATGGGGTTATAAACTTGAATAAATCATCTTTTCCCCTTCCGTATCTCCTCGACAGAACTTACAAAAATATGGTTATCGTAAAACAATGTCTGCGTTTGTCCAAATTATTTTGGTCACGTATTTACCTTGAATTCCGATTTGATGTTGATTCTTTATGTCTTGCATCCCTCTCAATATCCTTTGGTGTCCAAAATTGTTAAGGATGTAACAAAACTTGCTAGTCCAACTATCATCAGATCTCTGGAGTAGTATGGATAATAGTAATCGGACTTGATCAATCCGGGAGTTTGCTCTTCCCATTTCTTCATATTCCTCGAGATCAATTAAATACCTTTCATACAAATAGTCCAAAATTGTTGTTACTTCCAGTTCTCGTTCTACAAAACGCTGAATATCTGGTCTACTGAAATCTTGCGCTGTCAACTCTCTGTATTCAGGGACATCCGGAACATGTATGAATTCTATCAAAATATAATTTGATGGAATATTTTATAAAGTCAATTTCATGTCTGAAAATTCCCAAGATAAAAAGAAGTGAGTTGTAATCGATAGATTTTCAAAAGTTTCAACCCTTAAACGAGATATTTTTCTGTAGGACTAATTATCAAAAAGGGCGATGGTTTATAATTAACAAACAATCAATTATTCAACGACAATACTTCATATTTATCAGTTTGTTTTCCACTTATGAGTTTGAATATTCCTTTGGTATCTTTCGCCTCTCAATATATGTCAAGCTCTTAGTTAAACTTTTTCTGACCACTGTCGTCATGTAAAATTAATAGAATTAAAGATAACCGATTTAACAGAAGTTCAGACATAGGATAAGCAGCTCTTCAAAATTGTATAAGGTTTTTTTTATTGTGAGCTGGTGGTGTCCGTAGGTATCACCAGTCTATAGCTTCGTTCCTGGCATGAAAATGCGGATATTGTTTTATTGAAATTTGCTCTTATAAAATTTAGGAAATACATTTTAATGAATTCAGGAGTATATCTCCCTCATTCAAAACTGTGATTCCTTATCTGAATTGGTCTTTTTAATTATATAAGCTCTTTAACATTTATTAGGTTTTTGATTTTCGAATATATTTTTATGGAGCATCACTTAGGAGATATCTTTTGTCGACATCCCCGTTCGATGCATAAAAATTGGTATTGCTAATGATATTAGTTGACATTGACCATTCAATACGAAATAATAAAACCAGAAATGAAACGCGCCGACAAAGTTTCAATTACTAAGATCATTTAATGCTAGGTAATATCATTAGCCTAGGACTATTTATGAATTTGACAAATAATTATTGACATAAAAGGACAATAAATAAAGAAATGAAATACAATATGACTTCCTTATTTTATTGGGTTTCATTATATATCTCTTTCCCAAAATTATATTTGAAAAATCTAAGTCATTAAAGTAAACACTCCAACATTTCTTAGAGATATATGAACGTATGCATTCTACATCTAACACATAATATCAGTTATTACTTTAAATAGGTATACATCTGCTGGTTGGCTGTAAATCTCCAAGGGTATGAACAACCCTGTAGCTAGTACTGAACATACGAATATCTTATCATTGAATTTGCTGTTCTATATTTAAGCATATTTTTTTTTATATCAAATGATCTCCCTCGAGATAGTGCAGTTCGTTGTTCGGGTTTAGTATTACTTTTTGGTCCTTTTACAGGAACAAATAAATTAGATTGGGGATTTTCAAATATTTGGTCTCACGCTTCACTGTAAAGACACTGATTGTCGAAACTTGCATCTGATTTAGTAAAAATTGTTACCGTTTATGTTATTGGCTTACAATAAAGGCATAGTTTTTCACATACACTCCTAAGTTAAAAGCAAACAGATTTTTTCATTCATACATGCATAAAGCAATCATTCGACCAATCCATATATCACTAATTTCTATTTCAAATCTGAAAACAACGGACAAGAAATAATCTTACTAATATTTTGCTTTATTAAATCTGCAGGGTATGAGATATAAGCTATGCCTTTTTTATATTTACAGTCACTATGTAAACTTTGATATGTATGATGACTCGTTCGAAGCTGAGACATTTACACATGGGAAGGCTAAAATAGTAATGTTCGTATACTCTTTTCATTTACAATTTTTGGGGTAAGAAATGTGGTTATAAATATTCCGAAATTTTGAAAACCTTAAAAACGCCTTTTTCATGCACCGGCTTCTACAAGTAAAATTTCCCTATTTTCTCAAAAATAATTTATATGGACATATGGTTCTTTCAAACATTTAATAGCTCCATAACTTTTACATCTTTATTCTGTGGTCTTCTTTTCTTCACAAAAGAACGTGTTTAAGCTTTGTCAATAATCAAAATTAACACCATGGCAAATATCATTACAATTGAGAATGGAAATGGAGAATGTGTCAAAGAGACAACAACCCGACCATAGAGCAGACAACAGCCGAAGGCCACCGATGGGTCTTCAATGCAGCGAGAAACTCCCGCACCCGGAGGCGTCCTTCAGCAGGCCCCTAAACAAATATGTATACTAGTTCAGTGATAATGGACGCCATACTAAACTCCAAATTATACACAAGAAACTAAAATTAAAAATGATACAAGACTAACAAAGGCCAGAGGCTCCTGACTTTGAACAGGCGCAAAAATGCGGCGGGGTTAAACATGTTTTTTGAGATCTCAACTATCCCCCTATACCTCTAGCCAATGTAGAAAAAACAAACGTACATATATTATTTTATTAATCAGTATAGTTGTGGTCCTCGTTTTGAGGCGCATTAGGGATATTGACCCAGATGTATTTTAGCATACTGGATTTGAACTGGTTTTATATTGTAACGATAATGGAACCTTAAAAAATGAGGTTCACCTTTTCCGTTCGTTCGACTATATGTTTACCTGTCTGACCATGTCTAGCATCGACTAAAATATTTTTCAACGAATCCTTGTGTGATATCTAGAACAATGAAGACCAGCTACCTGTTTAAACGACGGCGACTATAGCAAATGATTTGCTCCTACGGCAAAAAAAGATAAGATGTTTGGGCTTATAGTTTAAGATGCACATTATATTCATTTTTAGGCATAATTTTTTGTTACCAGTTCTATATATCATGTTCAATATTGGATACTCGTACAGTTTCCGTTTGATCCTACAGCCATATATTTTCTTATTTGTGGACAGGTAGCAATACTCGAAAATATATAGCAATTCAATCACGTAATAAAGCCGAAAGTGGGAGGTTTTGCTCGCTATACAAATTTTTCTGCAGAATATTCCAGTACCAAGTCAGGAATATGACAGTTGTTTCCCATTCGTTCCGATGGTTGATATATTCGAGCATTTGATTTTGTCAGGTTTTATGGACTACCCACCTGTTTAACGTACCTTGGAGTTTGGTCTTTTTGTTAATACTTTTTTACAAAAGATTATGTTAAGTACATCTTACTTGAAATGATTTTATAATCAAACCTTGTAAATCTTTTTCTGTGATGTACCTTTGTTCAATTAGATATTTCATAAACGATTCACGTTCTGTTTCATTCCTGTGTAACGCATATCTTAAAACCATATTAATTTTTCTTCTTGGGTCATCAGTCATGCCAACACGTAGTATTTCTTCAATGGTTAGGAAATGGTTTAAGTATATTTCCATTTCACTAACCCGATTTTCTAATCTTCTCATCAAGGAGGTAAAGTTGACTCTAAGACTGTATGCCAAATTCGAATCTAGAAAACAAATAAATATTTCACATTATTACACGAAGTTCTTAAGTAGAGAGTTATCTGACATCACTAAAAAACATTAAAGAGAGACAACCATTTAGTCAAGAATAACATTCTTCTTTTTGTAATTTATTGGCTTGTAAAAGTTTATCGTGCGCACACTTTTTGTATAAAACATTATCAACAACACAATTTCCATTTATTTGCTCACTGTATGAATCAATACATGCATGAAAATGACAAACATTTTTGTTTTGTTCTATTATGTTAACCAAACAATTAAAAAGAGCATAACTTTAAATATAAGTCATCAATTCATAAACTAAACATTTAAATACAACATGAATCATTCTAATCATGCCAGTGCAGATGCGCTGTCGGATGGTCCCTTCGGGAAGTGATAGATCATCTCCAACGTCAGTGTGCAGTGGCAATAAAAAACCGTATGATAGTTATTTTCGTGTACATGACTTGCTTTTGACACTGAGACTAAAAACGTAATCGGTGTCAGAGCAAAACTTTAATGAACCATGATTTTGTCAAAGAACATCTCATCCTTTTTCTCCAACAGTTCATCGGAAAGTAACAAGACCTAATGGATATATATTCAGCCTCCACTTCACAAATAAAACAGGATGGTCCTGAGTGATAGATTAAAGGTGTATCATTTTATTTACTTTAAAATTTTCCCTTTGTTTGCCTTTATACGACTAGTATTATGTTCCTTTTGGTAGTACGACTCTTCACGTGGCTCGGTATCAGTGCATCCAGCTTTCGGGTTTTTAACTTTGGGTGTTGTTGATTTTGGTGGGTACACAGGTCTGATTCGGATGCATGAGGTTTTAATGGTGTTTGTTTGTTTATTTGTTTGGTTTTTTTTTCATGTCCTTTGTTTTTAGTTTGTACTTGATCGGACAAGTGTATATGCAATTATGTTTACTATACTGTACTATAAACTACAAAAACTGTTTTTTTTAGATAAATTTAAATGTTTGTTTATGAAATAATTAATGACAGCCGTAGATTTGTTTTCATATAACCGTGGGTTGGGTATTTATGTTTGATTATTTTATTTCGAGCGATAGCGATCTACGGTTGCCATGAATGATTTCGATTCTAATAGGACAAATATAGTAATTTAGTCAACCGTGAAAGTCCTATACATACGATACTGTTTTGGCTGTTCCGTTTTACCTGAACGTATAATAATATTAATATTATCATATAAATACATATAAATATACACCAATATAAATGACAAGTTCCTTTGAAACATCAGACAAAACTGCAAAAGTTAAATTAAACTACTGCTACGGAGACATGCCATATTTTATTTCGAACACCCTGTAATGTTTGGGTTGTTTTGTTGTTGTTTTTGGTTTTTTTTGTATGTTTTTGGTTTTTTTTTTTGTATGTTGGCTAAGTCCGATAGTGAAGGTAGATGACTTTCATAGGGTGTACAAATTTTCATTTCTCCGTATAACATCTTCGTGGAAAATCTGTGTCACAAATGACCACGTATCAACAATGCCATCTCCGATGTGACATCTCAGAATGTGACTTAGCATCCAGAATACTTGCCATGACCAACACGTTGTTATCTTTTCGTTGTTTTTCATTCAAGATAAGTTATTGTGTGTCGACATTTGTTGGTTATTATATTGTTCTTTAAAAAACCAGGCGGGTTTTTTTTTTTGCGCGCGCGCGAGGAAACATGCAATTTTCAGATGGAGACGTGATGTACGGAGGGAATATCTCCAAAGAGGGAAATGATGTTTTATTCGATATCACATGGGATATTCTCAGCTAGTTGAATGTTTATTCAGCTAACATATCAACAAACATTGAAATGATTAATGTTATTATATCATATTATTCAAATCGTAGATTTATCAATTCATGTCACGTGTATGTATTATAAAACACATATTGAATGGTTAGTTACGTTATTAATAAAAATGGATAAATTTTAGAATTATGATATAAAAAATTTCAAAAATAGCAATTGATTTAAGTAAATGTAGGAAGTGTGACTTTAACAAATTTAAACATTGCCGAGATGGATGAAATGCTTTTATGTTTTGAATTGACAAGTATAAGACCAGGGAATGTACAAAAAGGACACGGGGACGGTAAAACTAAAATACGTACATCATGAAACTAAGGGTTCATACAAGACTTAAATATTTTCTTATTATTATCCACATTTATTTGTATTGATAGAACTGCATCAGACTATCAACAAAATGACAGAATGTATGCAAAAAGCGTTAAAAAGTTCATTTGTTACCTGAAATTAAGATTTCTCGAAAATATATAGTGAAAACCTACCGGAGAACGCTGAAAAAATAATGTGACCCCTGGTCTTTCAATGTCCATAAAATTCGATGATCTTTTAGACTATGTATATATATATATACAGCATGTACAGATGGTATCAAAAGGATTTACTAGAATAATGTCATCTTCGATATCTACGGAGGGCGTAAATTGTCACTTTTCAGCTAAAAACCGTCGATAATTCAGGTCAAAGGGCAGAGGGCGATCTAGCCAACGCCCTGTGCCCTTTTACTTGCATTTCTGACGATTTTATTTGAAAAGTGACACTTTAAGCCCTCCACATATCGAAGATGACATTTTTCTGGGAAATCCTTTTGATAGCACCTATATATATAGGAAGTCTATAAGATTATCAAATGTTATGGATATCGAAAGACCAGCGTTCTGCGGTAGGTTTTCACTATATATTTTGAATATCAAATTAACACTTTGAGCCCTCCATAAACATAGAAGACGAAAAGTTTACCCAAATTCCTTTTGATTTCTTTCATATCTATATATTAACTAACTTTATGCATTATATTATGAAGATTGAGAGATCAGGAAGATCTAGCCAACGCCCTGTACCCTCTCTCCTGTGTATAGTTTGAATATTTAGTCAATCGAAAATATCTTCTTTTTTTTTTGGCTTTCCATAGTTATTTATATTTATATTTTCAAATATTACCAGAGTGGCCGTTTGTTTTTGTTTCTTGAAATAGCATCTGTTAAATGTTCATCTTTGATTATATTTTATTGATAAAAATCTATATTTCATCAAGAGAAATATCCGCTTTACATAACATGCATAAGGGTTTATATTTGAGGACAACGAGAACTTGCGATACCTTGAGTTGGTCACAAAAAGATTTCCTAAATCTCTTTTTTACTCCTTTTAACTATTACTATGATGCTTTTAATGTTTTCAATGTTTAAATCTTTATTATATTCAGCTAAGAAAATTTGAATATCGAACCGACTGCTAGCAGTCGGTTGGATATTGAATAACGAATAACGAACCGGTTTTGAATTATATTTATATGTTTCATAATAATTGAGAATTGGATTTCGCTTGACATCAACTCGAGTTATTCAATTGCAATATAATAATAAACGAGCCCATGACCACTCGACCAACTAGGCTATATTAAAATATAGCTTTCTTTAGTCGACTAATGTCTTTCCTTGTCGGCTTTATCTAGGGTTGAAACACAGTACATGATGTATAGTGGCAAGTAGGATTGTGTTTCTTTCAGATCAGTAATATTTTGTCTGTAGTAAAGGTTGATAATGTAATTATCATGCCGTCACATCAAATTATAATTTCACTATATACGTCTGAACATGTGACAAACTTACGACAGACGTTATCGTATAACCCGTGGTAATACAGGACTAACACCATAGTATATGATATGATTTGTCCCTAATTTAGCCAAACAATGTTAGATCTGCAAATTTGTGTCAGCTTTTTCTGTGACATCGTGACAACATATATTTATGCTTCTCTGTTAAATATTTGTTTGTTTTTGTTGTGATTAAGATTGTGACACGGTGTTGACTGCTGTACCCCTATTTTCGACATTTTGACCTATTATGTCTGTTTGTTTTATTCACGCATCGTTGTCAATTTAATGGAATTTGATGCGACTGTCATACAAGTGGGAGGTTTAGCGCTATAAAACCAGGTTCAATCCACCATTTTCTACATAAGAAAATGTCTGTACCAAGTCAGGAATATGACAGTTGTTGTCCATTCGTTTGATGTGTTTGTTGCTTTTGATTTTGCCATTTGATTAGGGACTTTCCGTTTTGAATTTTCCTCGGAGTTCAGTATTTTCGTGATTTAACTTTTTTATATGTGTGTGTATCTACACATTTATTTAAATAATTTAAAACACTTTAATATGTACCTCTCATTGCTCTTTCTCTTTCTTCAAGCACATCCTGATCTGCTGCAAGAAATCAAACTGTGCTAGGCTTATTATAGTTAAAATTTATGAAGATTTAAGTTATACATTCATATTTTAATTTTCTGTCCGAAGTTTTATAGATTTCTAGTACGAAATTTAGTAGAAAAATGTCATGTTATTTAATCAAATATATGTAAAATGTATTCTTAAAACATTAACTCCAATGGATACCATCAATGCAATTTCGTTATTTACGATCATGCATTAATCGTTTTGTTGTGCGAGATTGACAAATACATAAAAAAATTATTGCAGATATTATTGCATATTCATGTATTTTAATTTAGAATTCATAACTGATTTTAGAGTAGATTTTCAAATTTAACACTTTCAATTTGTTTTCGTTTACTTAAAGCATACATAAATGATTTAAGGAAGGAAACAAACAGACATTTTGCAAATCATCTGTCTCATTCTGAATATTGTCAGTGATTAAACACTTATTTTATTATATTAAACAGTACTTACGTTTTCCCCCTCCCTCTGCCATTTTCCAAACTTCCACAATTTCTGGCTTGTATAAAAAAGCAATTATATCAGCTGTTTTCATATTCTGAGAATATAAGTAAAGAACCAAATTGAATACATCCAATATGACAGTCAAGAAACCAAAACATATAGGTTCCTATTCTGTAAATATTGACAATGCAATTTCCCATAGGAACTCCCTTTGCGGCTTAAACTGTGTCACTTTTACTATGAAGTTTCGAAAAAAAAATATATCCTAGAACGGAAAGTTGATATGCAGTACTATTTTATTCAAAGGTCAAAATAAAGGGCTGTGCGGCATATTTTCAACATTTATATGCCCTGAACTTCTAAGAGTTTAAACTTATACTAAAATTCTGTACTACCCCTATCTTAACTGTTGGTCTTCCTCCGAATTAAATTTTCGGCGCTAAAATGTGTTTCTATACTGGTAACATTCCGAAGTTATGTCTCTATGAGATGAAACACAGAGATCATACCTGGGAACCAGTACGTAAACAAAACAAAATATCTATGAATATTATATATATCCCCAAAAGAGGCGTGGCTTGTGAAACAGATGTATTTACAAAGTGCAACCTATATGGACGTTCCTTCGTATTTGTAAAGCACTGGCCTTCAAACGTTTAGAGATAATCGATTACGTATGGGGACATTCACGATTATTTTTTGGATGATTTTTACCATTGCATATGAAATTTATATCATCTAAAGATTTTAGATTATATCAATCGATCGAACTAGTAATAAAAAAGTTAAAACAGTAGTAACAAATGTTTATGGTTTACGTTAAATCGTTCAACAGACATCATATATGTAAGACTCAGATCGACGTCCGGTCTCTAATCGACGTCCGTTCCTCAAATCGACGTCCGAATCTAGCGTCACAATAAAATATCCTCAAATCGACGGCCAATTTATGCCTTTTTAATCGACGTCCAATTTTTGGCTTCTCTAATCGACGTCCAATTTTTAGCTTCTCTAATCGACGTCCGTTTTGGACACAAAATACAAAATTGAACTGAACCGATATCAGCTGAAACCTTTAGACTTTGAAACAGATAATGTCTGACAAATAAAATCAATTTAAAATTTTTTTTTTATTTAGTACCTTCTAGTATGTAAACAGGTTGTGATATCAGTTTTTAAATTTTAGAGATTACATAAAAATAAGGAGATGTGATATGATTTCCAATGGAAAAACTATCCACCAGAGTTCAATTAAAGTGAATGTGAACAATTATAGGCAACCGTACGACTTTCAACAATGATAAAAACCCATACCGCAAAGGCTATAAAAGGCTACGACATGAATAATGTAAACAATTCAAATTAGAAAACTAACGGTCTTATTTATAACAAAACAATTCCGAAAAACAAATATGACAGACATAAACCAACGACAACCACTGGACTACAGGCACATAAAGAATTTGGTGGGGTTAAACATGTGTTTGAGTACTCAACCATCCACTAGCCTGGAACAGTGGTGTAACAGCACAACATAAAAACACAATGCCATTTTGTTTTCGTATATGTTTCACTCCAGGTGCAAAACTCAGAAATTTGTTGAAAAATATCTTACAAAGTCCGAATTATAATACTCTCAAAACAATTAGCTGTTGTTCTTTATTTTGTCTATTGCTGAAGACTGAATAATGCCCTCTAGATGTCGTTTGGTTTTCTTTGTTGTTGGGTTGTTTTCTCATTGACTTACACTTACATGTATGTCATTTATTAATATGAATAGGAATGACACACTACAATGTAGATTGATTGGATAAACTTTTCATCAAGATAAAAATTAATATGCATGTTACCTATTTCGGGTTGAAAAAATCTATATGGAAAGTATGTATAAGTGTTTGAAAATTTAATTGTCATAAAAACCCTACAAAACATGTACATGTATAAGTGTAAGTCCAGTAATCTATTATTTATTGATATTGAACATCGATTAGGGAAGACTGCAATCAATCGGACGTCGTTTTTGGCAATACATGACGTCACATTGGACGTCGATTAGAGTATCAAAATATTGGACGTCGATATGAGAATGTGACGTCAGATTTGGACCTCGATTTGAGGAACGGACGTCGATTAGAGGCCGGACGTCGATCTGAGTCTAACATATATGTAGAGAATACGCGCTTCTGGTGTAATATAATTACAACTTCGATATTTTTTATGAACATTTTTATAGTTCTTTGTGCGTACGTCGACGTAAGCGGAGTAAACAGTATTTCGGAATGTTCAACATCCGTTTTTCAACTGTACTATTTATAAACACTAATTCATTCTGATTTGATACATACTAGATGAACTGTCTATAGTTGCGATCAGTTCTAACCTGTCTTTAAATCTGTTAGGAACTGTAAGGAGGACTGTTAATTGCCAGTCTCTAGATGAGTTCTCTCTATACCTTAAGAATAATTCGTAACATTTATGGAAGTTCTTCCTTAGAACAAAAACTTATAGTCACTAGAACAAGTTATGACAGTTTTAACAATTTTGGACAGCTTCCTCTATTCATATTGTTATTCATATCTTATTCATTCAGTCATTTATTTATTTTCCTTCTTTTTAGCTCACCGGGCACAAAGGGCCCCATGTGAGCTTATGCCACCACTTTGCGTCCGTCGTCGTCCGTCGTCTGTCGTCATCGTCTGTCGTCTGTCGTCGTAAACTATTTCAAAAATCTTCTCCTCTGAAACTACTTGGCCAAATACCTTAAAACTTTAAATGAATGTTCCTTAGGGTATCTAGTTTATAAATTGTTTCCGAAATTTTGATCCATCAACAAACATGACCGCCGTGACTAAAAATAGAACATAGGGGTCAAATACAGTTTTTGGCTTATATCTCAAAAAGTAAAGCATTTAGAGCAAATCTGACATGGGGTAAAAATGTTAAACAGGTCAAGATCTACCAGCCCTGAAATTTTCAAACAAATCAAACAGACCATTGTTGGGTTGCTGCCATTAAATTGGTAATTTTCTGTCTTACTATTTCAAAAATCTTCTCCTCTGAAACTACTGGGCCAAATTCCTTCAAAATGAATGTTCCTTTGGGTATCTAGTTTATAAATTGTATCCGAAATTTTGATCCGTCAACAAACATGGCCGCCATGACTAAAAATAGAACATAGGCGTCAAATGCAGTTTTTGGCTTATATATCAAAAAGTAAAGCATTTAGAGCAAATCTGACATGGGGGAAAAATGTTAAACAGGTCAGGACCTACCAGCCCTGAAATTTTCAAACAAATCAAACAAACCATTGTTAGGTTGCTGCCACTAATTTGGTAATTTTCGTCGTCTCTCGTAAACTATTTCAAAAATCTTCTTCTCTGAAACTACTGGGCCAAATACATTCAAACTTTAAATAAATGTTCCTTAGGGTATCGAGGTCAAAATTGTATCCGAAGTTATGATCCATCAACAAACATGGCCGCCATGGCTAAAAATAAAACATAGGTGTCAAATGCAGTTTTTGGCTTACATCTCAAATACTAAAGCAGTTAGAGCAAACGTGAAAGAGAGTTAGAGTGATGATTAGGTAAATATTTATCTATTATGAAATTTTCATGCCAATTGGAGAATTTGAAGAATTTATTGTTGGGTTACTGTTAGAAGTAGTTATTTATTAGGAAATTTTAGATTTTGATTATTTTCTTGAAAATTATAGTAGATAAGAAGAAAGTGTAAATGACAAAAATAATATTGATCTATCTGCATGAACATGTTCAGAACAAATTGCCAATCGGTTGTTGGGTTACTGTAGGAAATTTTGTTTTTGGGAGAAATTATAGTTTTGGTTATTTCCCTTGAAAGATTTATTTTTCACAATTTTCTTCTTGAATCATTACTTTTTCTCTGAAACTACAAGACTTAATTCAACTCCTTTTCACCAGGTTTACTTTTAGATAATAGATCAACTTAGAATTTTGTTCCAATACAATGATTTTTAACCAATAGGGGATTATGTATTGCCATGCAATACTCACAGAATTCTTGTTATATTTCATCTCTTAAGCACTAAGAACATACCGGTAACTTAGATATTTATTTTGAGGCATATATGACCCCCCGATCACGCCCCCCCCCCCCCCTTCCCCCCAAAAAGTGCATTTTTAAGCAAACACCGATATACATTATTACTCAAAAATATAAATCATGATTGATGAATGAATTAAGCTTTAACAAATCAGGTGAGCGATTCAGGCTCTTGAGAGCCTCTTGTTTGTAATTTTATCTATTTTTTTTCAACAAAATATTCTGTTATATCGTCTCCCAGTTCATACAATATTCCAGGGCTTGTGTTTCCTATCATGATTATTTCCTTGATAGAGGGTTGCTGCTCACAAGGAAGCTATTAAACCAAGAGCTTCGAGTGGTGAAGTTGAAATCATCTCTTCATAAAATTTTACTGACGCCATTACGAGTTGGTTGACCGTTATGGAATGTCTGTTTCACAGATGACGACGGATATGTTCCAATTGAAATAGGATCCAAGTAACAGGATACCAGTCCAGTACCCACGAATGAAGTCCTTTGATAAATCTACCATCTTTTAAATGGGATATTAATTTTGTACCTAGATGAAAATTATGTAAAGATGCTTAACATTGTAGTATATCTAAATGGTATTCATTAAACTTTCAACTTCTGTTAAGTTTTAAGTTATTCTGAAATGTATAGGGTGGATGGTTGTCTCAGTAAATGGTGCAAATTTTATTTTCGATTTAAACCAGGAAGTTAATAAAATGACCCTATAAATACTCAAAACAGTATTGCTCTCTTAAATGCGGGTCATGATCCTCTAAGAATTCCCCAAGAAACCATGTCGCCACAACAAGTATGAGAAAGGAACTGAAATTTTGCAGTCGAATATAGGGAATAAACAATCTGCCCCTCAATTTGGATAAAATTGCATTGAATTAATAGGGTAAATAATTGGGTCCCTGTTCCTGTCAAGGGTAAGGTACACCTGAAGGTATTATGCAACAAAAATCTTCAAATTGTGGTTTATTTGATAGACATTGACATTCGGCTGTTGTCTGCTCTATGGTCGGGCTGTTGTATCTTTGACACATTCCCCATTTCCGTTCTCAATTTTATTGACTATCTATTGGAGAATAATAAAGATTTTTTTATATTTATCATATTGGTGTCATGTTGCAGGCTATTAATTACTTATATTAAAGAAATACACGATTTTCCTTAGTTTGAGCAGATATCTAGTTCAAACTTCATAATATTGGTTGCAAAGATCTTTCATATGACAGGCAGTGTTCGATTGTGCAGTTTTATTCCATTTTTTACATTAAAAGTACAGTTTACCCTTCATTAATTATCATTTTAACTGTATGAAGTGTGCGTTAATTGATATCCCGTCAACAAAATGATGCAAAAGTCAATTTTGAAACATGAAATATAGCCATCAATAAAATTAATCAATTCTGTAGTAAGCTTGTTATATATTTAGGGTCAAACAGTCCTAGTTTTGTACTTTGAAAGTTATAGTTTGTCTGTAATGTGCAATTTTATATGAGACGGTCTATGATAAATCAGCTAAATTTTGACAATTTTCATCAAAATAGTCAATATTTAGAGAGAGTGTTCCATTTTCTATTGATGAAAATAAACTTTTTTGTTGCGAGACTTGCTAATTTGACCCTTTCATTCATAACATATTGAATTTTTTCAAAAAATTGTTAAACTATAGCATATTTATTGTTTCAACAGCAACGCACCAAAATTGTATCATATTGTAACATAGTCCAATGCGCTCTTTCATAAGGTTTTCGTGTAAATATTGAATTCTGCCACTGATCATGTATAAATTTTACTAGTTTTCTTCACATATCTGTGCCTGATTTTCTTTTTCTTTTGTTGAAGTTGAAGAGAAATAGAAATATAAGGCACTGTATATATACATCAAAGATGTCTCATTTTACATATATTTGCACATCTCTAAATTTAACTTTTTGGTGCTTATAATACAAAGAAAATACTTTTATATAACAATTCCTTCATCAAAAAGTTATCTTAGAGCTGCAAAGTTGTATGGGTTGAAGAATAATTATTTTGAGCTCTCTGTTGTCAAAATTGAATTTTTACTGAAAATATGCTCTTTTTGGTGTGAAGGGGTGGCCTCTTGTTTCTGGCAATAAAATGCACTAAGCAAAGACTGAGACCAAAAAATAATTTGATTTTATTGAAGATAATTGACTTCTTTCTGTAAATAACATGTTTTTTCATCTTTTTGAGATGATCATCTGGTCTGATAGGAAAAGGATCCCAATTACAGGATACCAGCCCAGTACCCACGAATGAAGTTCCTTGATAAATCTACCATCTTTTAAATGGCATATTGTACCTAGATGAAAATTATGTAAAGATGCTTTAAATTGTAGTATATATAAAGAGTATTCATTAAACTTTCAACTTCTGTTCAGTTTTAAGTTATTCTGAAATGTATAGGCTAGATGGTTGTCTGAGTAAATGGTGCAATTTTTTTTTAATTTTTTTTTCGATTTTAACCAGGAAGTTAATAAAATGACCCTATTAATACTCAAAACAGTATTGCGCTCTTAAATACCGGTCATGACCCTCTAAGAATTTTCCAAGAAGCCAGGTCGCTCCAACTAGTATGAGAAAGTAACTGGAAGTTTACAGTCAATTATAGGGAATAAACAATATGCCCCTCAATTTGGATAAAATTGCATTGAAGTAATAGGATAAATAATTGGGTCCCCGTTCCTGTCAAGTGTAAGGTATTAAGCAACAAAAATCTTCAAATTGTGGTTTATTTGATAGACATTGACTATCTATTGGAGAATTATAAAGATTTTTTATATTTATCATATTGGTGTCATGTTATAGGCTATTATGTAATTATATTAAAGAAATATACGATTTTCCTTAGTTTGTTCAGATATCTATTTCAAACTTCATAATATTGGTTGCAAAGATCTTTAATATGACGGACAGTGTTAGATTGTGCAGTTTTATTCCATTTTTTTTTTCATTAAAAGTACAGTTTACCTTTCATTAATTATCATTTTAACTGTATGAAGTGTGCGTAAATTGATACCTCATCAACAAAATGATGCAAAAGGGCAATTTTGAACCATAAAATATAGCCATCAATAAAATTAATCAATTCTGTTGTAAGCTTGGTTAATATTTAGGGTCAAACAGTCCTAGTCTTGTACTTTAAAAGTCATAGTTTGTCTGTAATGTGCAATTTTTATATGAGACGGTCAATGAAAAAATCAGTTAAATTTTGACAATTTTCATCAAAATAGTCAATATTTAGAGAGAGTGTTCCATTTTCTATTGATGAAAATAAACTTTTTGTTGCAAGACTTGCTGAGCTGACTCTTTCGTTCATAACATATTGGTTTTTTTTTCAAAAAATTGGCAAACTATAGCATATTTATTGTTTCAACAGCAACGCACCAAAACTGTATCATATTGTAACATAGTCCAATGCACTCGTTCATAAGGTTTTCATGTAAATATTGAATTCTGCCACTGATCATGTATGAATTTTACTAGTTTTCTTCACATATCTGTGCCTGATTTTCTTTTTTTTTGTTGTTGAAGTTGAAGAGAAATAGAGATTTAAGGCACTGTATATATACATCAAAGATGCCTCATTTTACATATATTTGCACATCTCTAAATTTAAGTTTTTGGTGCTTATAATACAAAGAAAATACTTTTATATAACATTTCCTTCACCAAAAAGTTATCTTAGAGCTGCAAAGTTGTATGGTTTGAAGAATAAATATTTTGAGCTTTCTGTTGTCAAAATTGAATTTTACTGAAAATATACTCTTTTTGGTGAGAAGGGATGGCCTCTTGTTTCTGGCAATAAAATGCACAAAGCAAAGACTTAGACCAAAAAATAAATTGATTTTATTGAAGATAAATGATTTCTTTCAGCAAATAACATGTTTTTTCTCCTTTTTGAGATGATTATCTGGTCTGATAGAAAAAGGATCCCAGTTTAGTATCCCGAATGAAGTTCCTTGATAAATCTACCATCTTTTAAACGGGATATTGTACCTAGATGAAAATTATGTAAAGATGCTTTAAATTGTAGTATATATAAAGGGTATTCATTAAACTTTCAACTTCTGTTCAATTTTAAGTGATTCTAAAATGTATAGGGTGGATGGTTGTCTGAGTAAATGGTGCAAATTTTATTTTCGATTTTAACCAGGAAGTTAATAAAATGACCCCATTAATACTCAAAACAGTATTGCTCTCCTAAATACCAGTCATGACCCTCTAAGAAACCACGTCGCCCCGACTAGTATGAGAAAGTTACTGAAATTTTGCAGTCTAATATAGGGAATAAAAAATCTGCCCTCAATTTGGATAAAATTGCATTGAATTAATAGGGGAAATAATTGGGTCCACGTTCCAATTGTCGTAACTACAATCCCGTCCCCTTTCCCCCGAATGTGACCTTCCGAATCAGACATATCACCGGGTTTGTACTTACATGAACAACACGACGGGTGCAACATGTGGAGCAGGATCTGCTTACCCTTCCGGAGCACCTGAGATCACCACCAGTTTTTGGTGGGATTCGTGTTGCTCATTCCTTCGTTTTCTATATTGTTTTGTGTACTGTTGTTTTTCTGTCTTTTTCTTTTTTAGCCATGACGTTGTAAGTTTATTTTCGACTTATGAGTTGAATGTCCCTTTGGTATCCTTCGCCTCTCTTGTAATTTGTTTCATGATTATATTGGTTATTTTTGTTAATTGTTGTTGCCTTTTTATTACTTTTTCATTCATTACCTTTATGGGCTGTTGTTTTTTTCCTATGCCAATATTTACATAATAATGCTAAACCATCTATGTACAAATGTATAAAATTGTATTATGTCATAATGTACCAATAGGTAAATTCAGGTATACAAACACTCCCCAATAAAAAAAATATGGTCGCTGTGTAATCCAGGTATCTTTTGAAATGAACACCCAAAAGTGCTGTTCGAACAGTGTAATTGTCATATCAAAGAGTATGTGTTATTTTTGGTAATTGCGGGACTTTTAGAAGTAGCATTTAACAAAACTAGCTTAAATCCAAGACTGAATTTATTTCCTCGATCAGAACTTTTCTCATAATCAAAGAGCTACTCTAATTAACAAATTTGGACAGTTATTCTCTCAGAAAGTAGGACAGTTCTATGACATATTTTTTTACAGTTCGGAATTGATACCAACTGTATATCAGAAAGTCATCTTTTATCAACTTTGTTTGTGTTACGCTAATTAAAGGATGTTTTATTTGATCTAAATATATATGCCATAATATAGTTTTAACCCGACTCACTCATCGTTTGTTTCTATGTATGTTGGCGTTTGTTTTTGTTGCACATCAGTGTTCCTGTTGTTCCTTTGTTTTTCTCTTATAGTTGATGTGTTTCGCTCGGTTTTAGTTTGTAACCCGGATTTGTTTTCCCTCAATCTATTTATGACTTTTGAACACCGGTATACTACTGTTGCCTTTATTTATTCATTATTAAGCTAATATCATCTATCCTTTTGTCAAGGCCAATGTTTTCTATATAATGAGTTGGGCTAATCTTTATGTCCCTTTTGGTCATAAAGCTCATAACGTTTTCAAAGACTTATACATCCTAGGCTTCCAATGTTTTTGATTTAGTCGTTACTGATGAATGTAGACAACAATTTAAAGAAAAGAATTAACAAAAAAATACTGAACTATAAGGCAAATTTTACAAAGGTGGAAAGTCCATAAAACCTGGCAAAAATAAACGCTCGACTATATCAACTAACGGAAGGAATAGATAAAAACTTTCATATTTCTGACTTGGTGTAGGCATTTGAAAGTTTAAAGTCGTCTTTCTTTTCTGAAAAATGGGCATTTCCGGATCCCCACTTTCTATGAAGCGATGATTTATTTTGGCTTTTACCAGGGTCCCTGGATTTTGCACTATTTACACTGGAAATAGTGTTGTCTATCCATTTTCCTGGGAAAAAAGTGTTTTCATTTGAAACTTTGCATTCGCTCAAGTTTAAGAGTGAGATTATTTACACTACCGATGGTTAGGGAATTTGTTAATATATTCGGGTAAGATTAAAAAAATGAAAACAACACGTTATAAATTTCACGCGTCCGACACCCTTTTCTGGATTTACCTTCATCAGGAACGCTCAAAGCCGAATATTAGAAGGCCAAGGATGCATAGGAACCGAAGCAGTTGAAGAGCTGTATGACCAAAAAGGACATAAAAGGTAGCCAAATCCATCTAAAATCAACTTTGCCTGAGGGAGTTGATACCTTAGTTTCTTTATAATTTCAAAATTAATAAACTGACAATTTTAGAAGAAGAAAAAAAACCAGTTACTTCCATATAAACAATTACGGTATGTCTAATCAATGAATATATCTCAACTTCGTATTTCAACTGGAGTAACAAGACGGTTATCACTGAAGCTGGAACTGCCGATCCTTCTCGAGCACCTAAGCTTCATCCAGGTTTTTCGAAGGGTTTGAATTTTTAGATTTCTGTGTAGTGTTTTGGGGACTGTAATTTGTTTTTAATGGACTTATGGTTATTGGTTGTCCCTTTGTACATTCTCTCCAATTTAAAACGCACTACACATGTTTCTTGAAAACCTAGGTTTAGTTGAGAACAAAGGTTTGAAAAAACAAACAGTTTTTATGTGTGTTGGCTTCAAGTTCCTTCAAAGTTCAAAGTATGAAAAATCAACTACTGCCGAATGCAAAAACCGTTAGCCATAAATTGATCACAAAACCTAAATAATGTTGTTTTAAGAATAACTGTATTAATTATATAGGGCAATTGTTTAATATACATAGTTCTTATTTAGCACTATTAAAAGCTATATAAAAAAATAACACCAAACGCTGGAATGATATAGAAGAAAAGACAAAATAGATTTTTTTTATAAGCCTGCTATATAAAACAAAAAACTTACCACTTCTTTATTTTGATGAATAGGACCTCATTAATCCATCTTTCTACTTATAAATTTTCATCACATATTTCAAATTGTCTTGAATGTTTTCCACATACGTAATTAATAGTAACAAAACGGTATCAATTCGATTGCTGAAATTTAAAACATACAAAACCTTTTAATATTTCAAAACATATTTTGCGTATCAAATTTCTAGATCTATAGTGCATGAACCAATAATGAATCATAGTCTAAAATTTCGACCCCATTTATCTCTAAAAGAAGATCATGAATGTATATTTTTTATTACATATTTAACCAGGTAAAAAATCGCTTGTATGCAAATTTTCGTAAAGAATCACCGTGGGATCAAAACTGTATTGTATGCCCATTAGTGTGAACAGCAATGTCTGGTCATTACGTGAAATGGTGAAAGGTCAATATATTTATTAAAACACAATGCATGTTTAAAACTTTTCATCTCATGTAAACCTTCATGATTATGATCGTGTACAATTTTGTTTTTTTTTCTGTTCCTTAAGTAAAGATCGATTTTAGTCAGTATTAACTAATGAAAAACATAACACATTTCCAAATAAAGGGAAAAGTCCATATTCCATCATGGAGGATATAAAAAAAATAGCAAAAAATGAAGTCCATAAACTGTTAAAAAATCTTAAACCTCATAAAACCGCTGTTTCTGATTCAATACCAACTTTTATACTGAAAGATGCAGCAATCCAACTTGCACCCATCCTTACAGACTGTAAGCATCCATGAACACATTCACACAAGAATGAAATGATGCACATATAGTTCGCTTTTTAAACAAGACGAAAGGCATTTCTTCTCTTCCTAAAAACATGTGTCGCTTACCTCCAGCGCTCTGTATGTGCATTTTCCAAGTAAGGAGTCTGTAATTAAGTAGTTGTAGTTTGTTGCTGTCGACGATGTTTTTTTTTTTCGTTTATTTTTTGTATATAAATCAGGCCATGAGTGCTCTCGTTTGAATTGTTTTACATTTGTCATTTCAGTGCCTTTTACAGCTTGATATGCGGTTTGGGTTTTGCTCATTGTTGAAGGGCGTACGATGACCTATAGTTACTTACTTCTAAGTCATTTTGTTTCTGATAGAGAGTTGTCGCAATCATACCACATTTTCTGATTTTTATACCAAGCAATCAAACACTTTTCCCGAAATATGTTTTACCTATATTTCAAAATTTTAATTATCAAAGAACAAAGTATTATTATTTCATCTAACATTAAGTAGTTTATTCATGGAAGTATTATATTGTCAATATATTACTTTCATGTTTGAATAATTACATAAAAGAGAGGCGAAAGATACCAAAGGGACATTCAAACTCATAAGTCGAAAATAAACTGACAACGTCATGGCTAAAAAACAAAAAGACCAATAGACAAACAATAGTACACAAAACACAACATAGAAAACTAAGACTGAACAACACGAACCCCACTAAAAACTGGGGGTGGTCTCAGGTGCTCCGGAAGGGTAAGCAGACCATGCTCCACATGTGGCACCGAGATGGACAACATGAATGTTTTGTTAGAATTTATACTTTTCATTCGCTGACAACAATCGCGAGGCATTTCATCCTGATAAATAGGCAACATTTATCACAGCATTCTCGTGACAATGTCACAACAATGAATAGAAAAACAAACGAAAAAATTGATATATCTAGTAATTTCATGGTTGTTCCATAAAAATGTAATTATAAGAAATGAATGCATCTTTTTGTAATTTATAGGGTTGTAAAAGGGTTGATCGTGCGCAGATATTAGTATGAAGCGTTTCCGCGCTCCATACAAAAGTACCTCGATCAACTCTTTTACGCCCAAATAAAAGATTTAAGATTAAGGGGCATTAGCTTCGAGATATAAAAAGAAATCAAAATATGATTTTTTTTTTTTGTTCAATCATTAATGAAAGTGAAATAGTGAAATAATGATTCGCTTTTAGCAGCCAATTTGGTTCAATATTGTCAAAATAAGCTAAGAAACACCGCTGATGAATTATTCACTTACAAGTGAAAAATTCGACCTCATTGAATCCGTACTAATGTAACCTTCAATTTAAACCCTAAGCTGGACATGGGTTACGCATGTATTCAGCTATTAACATGATTAAAAGGAAAACAATGTCAACATTGCAAGTGAAAAAAGGATGAACCATTTAATTAGATGATGTCTAGACAAAAATACACACGAAATGTTGATACATATTATCTAGTCCATGCATTGTTAATTGTTTTTTTTTATAGACTTTTTGTAATTTGGATATACGTCTAGTATGTTATAAATCAAATATGAGAATTTGAGTCAAATCGGTGAACACGAATTTGACAGCTAATGTCCCTTTAAATACTGTATCGAACAGCTTGAAAACATTGAAACTAGTTTGAAAGCGTCCAGTAATTAGAAACTAAATAAATAATTAGTTTAAGGTTTTCCTTTAGTGTATTGCCATTAATTTTGTAATAATGTAAATGCAACTAAGTGCTGGTATATGTAACTGATCTCACATCAATTAATACGTATAGCACATGTTTTGTAAATATCGACACTTATCACGGTAGGTATAGTGTTCGGCTGGGATCGTGGTTTTTCGATTGATTTGATCGGGTTTTGTCGAGTGTGACCACTTTTTTTCGAGTGAATATTATCAAAAATGTAAACAAACAGACTTCCTTTCTGGTAAAACGTGAAAAAAAGATGCTAGAACCTTATATACAAGATCATAGAAGGTTAATTAGTATTTTTTAATAAAAAGATGATATTATCAACCCTACATTATTTTGTTTTAAACACGTTTAATTTAGCAATAAAATGCTTTATTCCAAAATATAGATTAAAGCCACTTTTATATACATACCAATGCAAATATCAACAGAAATGTGCACATGGAATCTATGTATACTTCGATATATAGCCAATTTACAAAAATTCTTGTTTTTGCATTGAAAAGGACATTTTGGAGAGTAAATTCATTTTTATATGTCCGTGTTTTTTCGAGAGCAGTCCGTGTTTTTTCGAGTGTGTCCTTGTTTTATCGAGTGAAAAAACAAAATTCCTTTGGCTTAAAATGTAATATGTCAGTGCATTTACGTTTAAAGAACAATGAAAAGGTCCAAATAAAGTACTTTTCAAAACACGAAACAATGCATTAAACCTGGTTGATAATGCTGTATTAACACGTACATTTCATAAAAAGTCATCGTTCATTTGCATTCTGAAATCTTCATGTTAGTGTACCGATATGGATTTCATACAGTAAATATTTCGTGACGTAAACAATCTTCATGTGAGCTCAGACATGTTGGACTGAGACGTACGTACACATAGAGTGTAAAGCGGGTAAATAAGTTTTTTTTACAGAAAATATATCCTTAATGTTTCATTTACTATTTGTCTTGATGGAAATTTTAGCTATCTTGGTTTAATCAGGAGTGTACAGAATTTTACACCATTGTTGAAAATCTATACACCCTGAGGCGCAGCCGAAGGTCGTATGCATTTTCAACACCGGTGTAAAATTTCGCACACCCCTGATTGCACCAAGATAACGAATTTATTTCTCACTTAGCGTTCGTTTACCTTTTTTATTTCCGAGAATAAAATTGAAAAAAAATCATATGGCCAACTTCCACTACACATTTTTCAACACAGAAGTTGCTATGCATTGTCAAATATTATCTTTCTTTTTTTTTTTATTTGTTGAAAATTTGAAAATTTTTATTATTTGGGGAATATTGGAGATTTTTTTTTCTTCACTTATGATTAATTTTTTTGTTTTTTTTTAATTAAATTTAATCTTATTTTTTTTATTATTATTATTATTTCAAAAAATTTCAATTTTCATAATTTTGGCAAAATATTTTGGAAATTGCTGTCCATATCCAATATACTCTCATTTTCAGTGACAGTCTAAGTTTCGTATTGAAGCTTTGAAGCTTACAGATTATTTATTTCGTTGTTTATTGAATACATTGGACAAGTCCCCGAGTTTATTATCAGCTCAGTAGTCAATACTTCGGTATTGACACGATTTATTACAAACCTTTCTACAATCATTTACCTCCTAAAGGGACAGGGGATTAGTAATATGGTCACTTAAGTCCTCTTCCGACCGACCCTTGCCAAAAGTGGGACGTCCGTTTGGTTGTGTGGGATGTTCAAGTACGCAGCCACGTCCGGGCAGAATGGGGCGCCGCCCGGCGTGAAGAGAGAGTGCTACGCTTAAAGCACGTTAAGAACTCTTGCTACAGCTCTTTGATTGGACCGTAGGTGGCTTGTTGCAAGGCAAAATTTCTGTCCATATCCAATATACTCTCATTTTCAGTGGCAGTCTAAATTTCCCGACCTTTACCGCGAACGTCCTCGTCCGGAACATGCAGGACACACTTTGCCACTGGACGTTAAGCAACCAACAATGAATCAATTAGAATTGTCCGTTTATAAATTAAAATATCACAAAGAGGCTAAGGTTTCAACTATATTAGGCAAAGTCGACCTCAGATGGATTTGGTTAATTTTTAGGTCCCTTTGGTCATATAGCATAAAATTATAATGTGCTGTTTTCATTTTTTATTAGATATTCCATTCAATTCAAATGTTGTTGTAATTTATCAATTTTTATTTGGGGTCCTCTTTTAGTAGAATATTTTGGTTTATATTGAATTTTTCTGATTGTTTGCTCCTTTTTCTTAGTTTTCTTGCTTCTATGTATTTTCGTCACTGTAATATATATCAATCATAAAATGTTATTGACTGTAAAAACAAAGGCAGCATGCAATGATATTAAAAAGATTACGAATCCCCGTACTCGGTTCTTACGACCGTTTTAAAACGGACCCATTGATTTCTTATATATCGTAATACTGCTCGGTTATGGTAAAAAGTTTTCAGAACAGAAAGTTATCATTAAATTGAAAATAGTTAAATTTGATCAACATAGTAATCTGTTTTGTGACTTATTCAGAATATATATTATTGTCCATCGCTAAATAACAGTTACAAACCAGAAAAAGTCAGTTTTTAAGCCAAAGAATGTCTTCTTTTTTTATTCACATTTTCTACAAATAACCCGGACCATTTGTTAAAAAAACCCGAACGTTTTAACTGTTGCTCTCGAAAAAACACGGACAATATAAATAACTGAATTTTAGGTTAAAAACAACGAAATTGTGAGTCTTTTGTGCTCAAAACTTGTATAGTATTCAAAATAACATGGACGGTCATTAATAAAACTATCATAATTGCGAAATAGCAGTTAATTGACCGGATCGCATGGTTTATCACTCGAAAAAAAGTTAATTGACCGGATCGCATGGTTTATCACTCGAAAAAAAACCTGATCTACACTCGAAAAAAGTGGACCGATTCACACGAAAAAACACGATCTCCGCCGGACACTTTACCTACCGTGCTTGTGCAATATCATTGGTACAATGTAGTAACGTCGTCATATCGATGAGAGTTTAGTAGAGTGATTTTGTCATAGTTTGGTTAAGTTGGACATGATTGTGTTAAGTGTTTTTATTGACAAACAATGACACAATATAAACATTTGGATATTTTGCTAAATGAACATCTGAACATAGGTTCAAGTTGGTAAGTATCTTTGTCTTTAGCTAATATGTTAGTACTTTAAACATTGTATCATATAGTTAATAATTTGATCTAGAATAATGCTTGCGTATGTCAAAATTTAAGAGTTGCTTATCCGTTTCTCATGCATAAAATAAGTGATTTGTTTACTGTCTCTTACATCACATATTTCGTTATAATATAAAACTGCCGTCAATTATTCCGAAAAATAGCTACATTTGCACACAAATTAAGATTCCTGAAAATACGGTGTCATGATTTGGTTCAGTAGTGTTATGGTTAAGTTCATGTTTGACATGGCTCAGTTCTGTGATTCCTGTTGTGTATGATGGAAGAGTAACGATCAAAATAAACAGACATTATGCAATTATTGAAATACTGTAAAAAAAAATATTTTCGCCGATGCCTTTTTTTCTCGCGTTTAAGCCATTCTATCTATTTTCTAAATATAAATCAACATGCAGACATCTTATACGTTCAGGTATTTCACATCCAATATTTTATGGTAATATTCTTTACAAAGCACTAAAATGTCGGCATTCACCTCAAAAGCTAACCAAACCTTTAAACAGACTTATTCGGAAGGGATATAGTTACGATACTGTTGTCAGATCATTTAGGATTGCATATTTTGGTATTAATATTGATTCACTCATAGGTTCTTTGCATCGGAAATAAACACATTTATTCTAAAACCAGTTGTTGGCATGATACGGGTTATGTTCTTCTCATATATTTTATGATGGTATGATACTAAACCCCTAACGGAGGGATTGTACCTGATTTTCATATGATGAAGACATAATCTTTCAATCAGTTTAATTGAGGTCTGGAGCTGGCATGTCAGTAACTGCTAGTAGTCCTTTGTTAATTTATGTATCATTGTCATTTTGCTTAGTTTCTTTTGTTACTTTTTCTGACATCGGACTCGGACTTCTTTTGAACTGAGTTTTACTGTGCGTATTGCTATGTGTTTCTTTATTCTACATTGGCTAGAGGTATATGGGAATGGTTGAGATCTCACAAAACATGTTTAACCCCGCCGCATTTTTGCGCCTGTCCCAAGTCATGAGCCTCTGACCTTTGTTAGTCTTGTATGTTTTTAATTTTAGTTCCTTTATATGTTTTGGAGTTTAGTGTGACGCCCATTTTCACTGAACCAGTGCACAATTTTATTTAGGGGCCAGCTGAGGACCACCTCCGGGTGCGGGGTTTTCTCGCTGCGTTGAAGACCCATTGGTGGCCTTCGGCTGTTATCTGTTCTTTGGTCGGGTTGTTGTCTGTTTGACATATTCCCCATTTCCATTCTCAATTTTATCCTATTTCGAGACAATATATCATCGCCATTTTCTTATGTTGTTGTTTTGTTCCAATACGAGTAGATCTAAGCTTCACATATTTACGTTGATCTTCTACTCGCGAAAATACATCGCTCGAGAAAATAAGTCGTCTACAGTTTATTTAAGATATTATCATTATAGTTATCATTATAGAACACGCATGTATAAAGGAATCACGAGGATAATATATTAATGCATTTCAAAGCAGTTTTCTTTAATCGTAGTTTAAATTTGGAATACAGAAGGACCTAAAAAAGCACATAGTAATATGTAATAAGTAGATGCGTATGATTGCCAATGAGACAACTATCCACCCGAGACCAAATGACGTAGATGTTAGCAACTGTAGTTCGCCGTACGGCATTTAATAATAAACAAAACCCATACCTCCTAGAAAGCTATAAAAGGCTCCGACAAATTGAATGTAAAGCAATTCAAATGAGAAAACCAACAGCCTTGTTTATGTTCAAAACGATAAGTGAAAAATAAATATGATATACAGTCACAAGCGACAGCCACTGCATTACAGACTCTGGACTTTGGACAGGCATATACAGAATATGGTGGGATTAAACAAGTGTGCGAGCTCCCAACCCTCTCCTCGCCTTAACGTGGGCAGTGGTGTAATAGCACAACAAAGAAGAACAAACTATACAAATCAGTTGAAAAGGACTTGACTCATCAGATCGATACAAAGCAAAACAATCAAGTAACATACACAGCAAAGACACAAGGAACCGCTCTGTGAGTACTCGTATTTACTGCAAGCTAGTTCCAAGCCAATAACAACTAATAAAAAAACAATAATCCAAGACAAAACGTTACTTTTTTTTTATTTCAGAATGGAATTCTGCTGCTAATTTTCATCTTCATCCAACTTATTCTCTGCTACTAAGAACGATGACTTATTGTCTTGTCGGGTCAAAAATAAGGTCGTACACAGTTTAAATGTACTTGTGTATGTGCCTGTCTGTGTCTGTCTGTGCCTGTCCCAAGTCAGGAGCCTGTAATTCAGTGATTGTCGTTGTTTTAATTGCTGTAAATCATATTTATTTTTCGTTCATTATTTTGTGCATAAATCAGGCCGTTAGTTTTCTCCGGTTTGAACTGTTTTACATTTGTCATTTCGGGGCCTTTTATAGCTGACTATGCGGTATGGGTTTTACTGATTGTTGAAGGCCGTACGGTGACTTATAGTTGTTAATTTCTGTGTCATTTGGTCTCTAGTGAAGAGTTGTTTCATTGGCAATCATACCACATCTTCTTATTTTTTTATTTTATTTGTACCAAACAAAATAACACGTGTATCTTGGAATTTAAATTATTTTTTTCAGTCACATTTAATCATGTATAATTTCTCATACTAAATACTAGATCGACAGAGCTTTTTATGATATTATCGAAACTTTATTGCATAAAAGAAAAAAGCTTAAATGGGTAAAATGATATTACACCATACATTTAAACAATATGACAAAAACATAATCATTTTTAGTCATTCGTAATAATGATTGATAAAAATGGACATTTTATCGACATAATTCTAATTCGAAGTTGTGATCTTTCATAATTAAAATAGTTTTCATAGTAATTTCATTTATATTTCATTAAAAAGTAAGTTTTAACTGTTGTCCATGTTAACATGTTGTCCCGTGGAGGGTTGAAGACTGTATGGTGCCCTCTCGATATCGTTTGGTTAGTTGGGCAGAGTCCATCATGGACAAACGGAGAAAAGATTCTAGGTGAAACAGAAGCAACGCTTTCTGTTTTTGTAATTTATTTGATCGAATGCCAGTTAAAAAGAGCAGTGGCTTTATTAATTATATCTTAAGAAAAACGCGAAAAGTAAAAATGTATAATATACGGTTTGCCGATTACGCCCACCAAATTTGGTTAAAAGGGCTTTGTTCTTTTTAGTCAATTGATGAATTGTGTAACTTCGTTTTTTCACAAGTACATTCAAACAAACTATCAATTTTAAGGTGAAACAAATATGTAATCATTGGTATCTAAACCATGACAAATTTGATCAAAACCATGACGAATTGCTAGACACTTAACTGAACCATGTCAATCGCTTAACCAAACCATATCAATTTCGATATTTCGGTTATCCTGCGTTAATTTCTTAAAAACAACAATTCCTATGTAGATTGTTTGACTTACAATATAGATTCAAACATCTTATTTGCTTTTTATTTGTTCATTTGAAAAGAACTGAGGCAATCGTTCTGGGAAGTTACCTAATTAAACCATGACTAACTTAATCAAACTATGACAAAATCACTGAACTAAAGGCTCCTCGATATGACGACGTTACTACCCGTGAATATGATAATAAATATACCTGTACAGACATATAACACTTAGTTCACTGTGATTGTCATGGAATGTTACGTACTTATTATTCGATTCAAATGCAAAATACTGTTAAATTATTTTTATCTCAGATGAATTTATTATAAGTTGTTTTTATTATAGTTTTGATTTTTTTGAAAATAGTGTTTACATATAATCTATATTTAATAAAAATGATAGCATGAAAACGAAACAATTCTAAATTTATAAGTTCGTCATTTCAAATGTTAAAAGTTGAGACAATGAACTCTATTGATCTCTAGGAGAAAAAAAGTAAATAACCAAAATACTGAACTCCAAGGTAAATTAAAAACGGACAGTCCTTTATCAAATGGCTAAATCAAATTTAAATCTCAAACACATCAAACGAATGGAAAACAACTGTCATATTCCTGACTTGGTACAGGCATTTCCTTATGTAGAAAATGGTGGATTAAACCTGGTTTTATGGCTAGCTAAACTTCTAACTTGTATGACAGTTATATAGAATTGCATTATATTGACAACAATGTGTGAACAAAACAAACAGACATAATAGGCAAAAATGTCAAAAATTAAGGTACAGCAGTCAACATTTTGTTATAATCTTAATCACTATAAAACATAACTATTTCAACAAAGAAAAACAAAATGGCATATAGACACTCTGTAGACAAAGTACATAAGCAAAAATGAAAGGCAAAGAATACAAAAATGACCATGGCACAATATCACATTGGCGGGATATAAAAATACCTAGCAACGCCAAAAGTATATACCAAAAATGAACTAAACAGTCAAGGTTAGAAATATACAAAGACAAATAAATGTACACTATAACACGTAATCAAGATGATAAACAACGCTAATACCTAGAATCTATACTTCAAGACCATCATGTGTTATTTGTGAAGTTGATACGGAATATCTTCCGATGAACTTTTTTAGAAAAAGGACGAGAGGAGCTTTTAACTTTAAAAAAAAGTTATTGGACTAAAATAACATTGCATTTTGTTCTCGATGAAATAACTACAGTACCAGGAACGGAGTGCGCTATGCCGGCAATCAGAAAGATATATGAAAAACCATTGTAACATAAAATAAATATGACGTACTTCTTTCGCTTTGTAAACAACAGCGTAATAAAATTATCGATATATCAATACTTAGCGCAGACTCAGGGATGTACATATTAATGGCTGTTACTATTTACCTCCCACGTAAATCCACATGTATCGTAACCTATGTCCAAACACTATGTAGATTTCGTTGTGTTCAAATTGAAATTGAAAAAGAAACTACAGAACCGTTATTCCTATTCTATTACATAACAAAAAGAATTAATGCATAAGATCTTAAAAAATGTAAAAAAATAAAATAGAATTCAGCGAAATTTCATGAATGATCTTGGCGCATTAATGTCATGTCAAAACATGACGTCAGACGAATGAAAACTCTCAAGCGGAAGATTATTCCGTCACGTGTACGTTCTAAATTCGGATAATATCGCATTTAAATGGAGTTTTCAGGTAGGTGTTGTTTCATTTTTAATTCTATTGCATCATTCGCTCATTCATAGATTTCAGGAAGTCAACATGGCGGCTCACTCCTTAGTTACGACATGTCAACTGTGAATTTGACAGTAAATAGTAGCCAACGAAAACAATGTTTGGATTAAAAATCAAAGATTTATTTGACATTTGTAGCTTTTATCTTACAGGGGGTAAACTAGAACAGCCATATACACGGCCAATCTTACCTTTGCTTCAACTTTTCAAATAATCGTATTTGTCCTATTAGAATCGAAAAAAGTTCTATGACTTATAACTAACTAAGGATGCAAAATCTAATTTCAGTATTCAAACTTCATTATTCTATAAAATATGCAATTCAAATATATAGAACAGAACCTAAAACAAAGAATAAAATAGCCAACACAAATGTTTATATGTTATTTACGGTATAACAAAAAGAAGAAAAAGAACAGAACCCCCCCCTTTCCCAAAGGTGACTGTGAATAGAAATATGGTCACCATTGGTCTTCCTCCGACTGGCAGTAAAACTCTGGCCAAAGTGGGGCGTCCGTTTGGCTGTTCGGGATTTACAAGTATGCAGCCATGTTTCCGTGTTAGTCCAAATTTCCCCGACCTTCATCCCGGACGGTCTCTGTTACAGGACCTACTTATTGTATTTATTGTTAATTTGTTCTTGTCCTGAACATGCATGTAATATTTGCTACTGGACGTTAAGCAACCAAAAATCAATCAACAATTTGATGAACAGTGACTCATATAAAGAATGATGCAGTCTGGTATACGAGACAAACATGAATACCAACTATGTGGTCCATTAAAAAAATAGATCAGCTTCGCCTCGCTGGTTGTGAATAGAAGGTCCTTGTCCTCTTTCGGCTATGATGACGTTCGTATATTAACTATGTTTATAAAAATTCATAATGTACACACAGACACTCATGGTCTACTCAAAGCATCCATCCAAGCGTGTTTCATCCACCCACACACTCAATATATGTATGTCTGTCCCAAGTCAGGAGCCTATAATTCAGTGGTTTTCGTTGGTTGCTATCTACCATATTTGTTTTTTCTTTTTCTTTTTATGTATATAAATCAGGGTGTTGCTTTCTTGATTGGATTATTTCAGATTTTGTCATGTCGTGGCGTTTCATACTAATAGCTTTCTAAACTGAATGAGTTTTGCCCATTGCTGAATCATGACAATCACGCCAAATCTGATTGTTTTCATACTAGTTGTAAATGTAAATTTTAACAATTAGAGCTGCGTCTAGTAGAGATATTTGTTAGATATCTTGGCAGTAAATAATGTGCGGATAGGGCAATTGAATCTAATAGACTGCTTAACAATTTTGATAAACATGGCTTATTTGTTAGTTGAAATTGAGCTTTGAACTAACTCTCGGTAACTATGAATACTCATAGGTCGGTAGTGTGTATCTATTGTCTTTCTTTTTAGTAGTTTTTGAACAGATCTGATGAGTTCTGTCAGTTCCATCTGATTTTGAAATAAAATTGCCATTACTTGATGTTTGTGTTTGTGTTTGCAATTTGATGTAACGAGCAGTACACAAACATTATTAGTTATGTAGAAAAAGAGTGGACAACTTTTCTATTTGACGTAAATGTGCGGAAAGGTTATTTTGTGCAATATTGTAACTTTTTATACAAAATTCGCTTTTACAAACATAATTGCTTTATGCAAAGCTATTTTTCATTTACATGCGCATTTTAATATCAGAACTTAAATTTGAAGAGAAAAATCCAAGTGTTTACATTTGCTACACAGGGAAATTTCACTCACACGAATTTCACGTGAATCTAAATTCGAAATTCATGTGAATTTCACCTAAAACGAGCTTATACGTGAAACTCACGTGAAATCAGTTCCAGTGAGTTGCACGTGAATCTCATTTAAACTCACGTGAAAATCACATTAATTTTTTTCACGTGAATCCACGTAAATTTTAAAAATAAAGTTATTCAAATAACATTTAATTTTTAAAATTTAATTAAAATCATGAAAATACCAATTTTTCTTTTTCAAAGTTCACGTGAAATTCAAGTGATATTCACATGAAAAATGTTATGTGAATTTCATGTATAAGCTCGGTTGATGTGAATTTCATTCACGTGAGCGAAATTTGCCTGTGTAGAGTGTTTCCTTTTTCACTTAACTAACGTATATCCCACTTCACCAAATTATGACAAAATCACTGAACATAACTCTCTACGATACGCTCCAACCCAAGTTAAAGGCCAAGAATGTATGACCAAAAGTGACCTTAAATTCTGAAATTCACATCAGGTCAACTTCGCCTTAGGTTTGGATCCTAATTTTCGTACAATTTCTAAAATTATCAAATGGGAATGTAAGAAAAAAGTTAAATCACAAAAATACTGAACTCCGAGAAAAATTCAAAACGGAAAGTCCCTAATCAAATGGCAAAATCAAAAGCACAAACACATCAAACGAATGGACAACAACTGTCATATTCCTGACTTGGTACAGGCATTTTCTGATGTAGAATGAAAAATGGTGGATTAAACCTCTCACTTGTATGACAGTCGCATCAAATTCCATTATATTGACAACGATGCGTGAATAAAACAAACAGACAAATAGGTAAAAATGTCAAAATAGGGGTACAGCAGTCAACACCGTGTCACAATATTTATCACAACAAAAACACAAATATTTAACAAAGAAGCACAAAAAAGCATATATCACATTTAACAAATAAAGGCAACAGTAGTATACCGCTGTTCGAAACTCATAAATCGATAGAGAAAAAAAACAAATCCGGGTTACAAATTAAAACTGAGGGAAACGCATCAAATATAAGAGAAAAACGACACAACAAAAACACAACATTAAAATGTAACACACACAGACACGAACTATAATATAACAATGGCAATTTTCCTGACTTGGTACAGGACATTTTAAGAACAAAATGGTGGGTTGAACCTGGTTTTGTGGCATGCCAAACCTCCCGCTTTTATGGCAATGTTAAATATAACATTAAAATGACAACATTACATGACAGGATTACAATACAAATAAATGGGAGACAACATCGTTCATTGCTTACTTATTTTTGTATTTTATTTATGTATGCCAAATCAACCCATAAAGGATCGAGGGATTTTAAGCACTGGGACCGAATCGTAATTTTAACATTAACTCTGGCGTAGAATCGCGTGTTTGACGTCAGAATGTAAACGTCACACAGGTAGAGATATAAAATAATTTTGTCGTTCAAAGTATGCAAAAATTATACTAGAACAATAACACAATGGCGGGATGTTTATAGTACAGAGACACGTCACATGTATCAAAGAAACATAAAAAGCCACACGGACAAAGCACACAAGTAAAAATGAAAAATAATACAAACAACACAATGACGGGATGCATAAGTACAGAGCCACGTCAAATGTATATCACCAAAAACAGACCAAACAGTGAAAGTAGTATTAATAAAGACAAATAAAAGAACACTTTAACACATTATTAAGATGATAAACACGGTCAGTACGCAGAATCTATACTTCGAGACCATCATGATTTATTTGTGAAGTTGATACGGAATATTTATCAACAAGGTCTTGGTACCTTCCGATAAACTTTTTTAGAAAAAGGACGAGACGTTTTTTGACATACCCCTGGTTCATCAACTTTCTGCTCAGACACTGGTGAAGAAAGGTATGTTATTTATCATGTCAGCTTCGATTAAATTTATAAAGAATTCAAACAGTTGGAACACTTCTCTTCTCTATCACTAACGCAAAGTTGGTCTTGAATACATTTACATTGGTAGTGAAACGGATATTCTGACAAGTTTAAATTGAAATCCAATCAAAACTAATTCAAAATATTTCGACATTTTGATACCCCCTCTATTTTTAGTCCGTGTATGGTATGAGTGTCTTGTCAATATAGATATTCTTCAATATGTTTGATATGAAATCTGTTCGAGCCGAAAGATTGTCTAGAAATTGGAACATTTATTCTGTAAAGTAATAAAAAGCTTTTTTCATATTCATCTCTGAACAGCAATCCTATAATTGGCATGTATATTCCATAAATTGTCTTATAAAAGTTATATAAATGTTGATAATGATGATATCTTTATTAAAAATGACCTGCGGATAGCAAAGTGAGATGTGTGGTTTCGTATTTTGGGCCCCGGTGAATTTTTCAAATATAAAACGTGAAAGTTTCTGAAGTCGTTGTGCAATAAAACTCCGAATAGGTTATATGAACATCAGATATTAGCACAAACAGTAAGCTTTATTTGTAAGAAAACAAGGAATAGAGAATGGGGCGTTTTTTAACTGTGGAGTGCTACCTGACCCGCAAGCTGAAAAAAAAACGTTTAAGGATTAGTATTTCCCCGCTAGTATCAAAATTTAATAATGGTTTATCGTTATGTAGGAAAAGACTCAGTCATGTTTCCATTCTATTTTAGATATATCAAATACAACTAAAGAGAAATGCAATATTGCTTTCAACATGTTCATTCAGTTTTATTGTTATGAAATCTGCCATGTAATATGAGCAATATTTCTAGTGAAGGTCTTTTTATTTAGATAAATCAATTTAAACGGGGAGCATCCTGAAAAAAATAAGATAACTTCTGAAAATGAAAATAAATCAATAGAAGGGATAAAAATGCCATATTTCTTTATGTATGAATAATCTGATGCGCGTAAACATTTAAACAGGATCTTATTTCCACAAGCCAGTAGATGTTTTACCAAGATCTTTTTTTTTTTCTCGTCATGATTATTACATACATGTATTAATCTATAAGTTCGACTGTGTTGCTCGTGTTGAAAATAATCAGATAGAAAGTTATCATGACGAGCAAGCGACAACTTGACATTAACAACTTTGGCATATGGTCACTATTTCAAACCAAACTAAAAAAGATAAAAAAAAAACTGAAAAGGTAAATTAGGTCTTGTATCCACCTGTTGTAATATTAACGTTTTTTTTTTTTTTGGTTTTTTTTTTGTGTTTTTTTTTTTGGAGGGGGGGTGGTAAAAGATAAATAACTGTATAACTCTTTGTAACATGAGTGGTAATGTTTCCTTTGATCCTAACTTCTGTTATTTTTAGAGGAGTGCACTAACTGAATGAATTTTAGTTAGTGCACTATTCAATCCCGCCTTTGACCACCTTTCGTTGGAAAAGCGAAGAATGGGAGGAACTGAAACCAGTGCTCTAACATCCATATTCAAAGTCTTGCTCCACTTCCTTGGACTAATAAATAATGAAAGGGTCAGACAAAAAGTAAAATCTATGACCATAAAAAAAATTGATACATTTAATTTAAATGCATACACAACAAATTATAAAAACATAAATTCTTGAAAGGATAAAAGGGTATTTACTAGATCGAACACATACCTTATCCTCCTACTAGTCAAACTCTTAAACCTAACCCTAATTTAAAACATGGTTCCCTAAACTTTGGCATTTGGTCAATTTTTCAAATTAAACTTTAAAGTTGACATATAAGTCTTATAAATTTGAAATGAAAAAAAACGAAAACTTACTCTTTGTTGATTTTGATGAATCAGAATTTATTAATCCAAAGAAGTTAGACCAGGATTGTCAATAATTTGCCAAAATATTTTGACTATGTAATTTCAAACAGTAAATAAACTAGAGGCTCTCAAGAGCCTGTGTCGCTCACCTGATTCTACTTTGGTTTTGGAAATCATGTAAAAATAGATTAAAATCATAACAGATACCCTAATAATGAGTGAAGCCAAATTTGGTTTAATATTGGTCGTGTAATTTAATAAAAAAATCCTGGTGGCCATCTTGAACAGTAAATCGCCAACAAAGTAGCAACACTTAATCAGCACCTCATAAGAAACATTTATGCCATGTTTTGGTTTCATTCCATTCAGTGCACCTCTAGAAGAAGCATGTGTATGTATTTCCCATAGGGTCTTGTGTTATAGGAAGTCCCCCCATTGGCGGCCATCATGAATGAATGATCAGCTTCAAAGTAACAAAACTTAGTCAGCACCTCATAAGGAACATTCATGCCATGTTTGGTTTCAATCCATTCAGTATGTGTTTCTCTAAAAGAAGACATTTGTATGTATTGTCCATAGGGTCCTTTGTTAAACATTGTCCCCATCTGGCAGCCATCTTGGATGAAGGATCAGCTTCAAAGTAACAACACTTGGTTAGCACCTCAAAAGGAACATGCATGCCATGTTTGGTTTCATTCCATTCAATGGTTCTCTAAAAGAAAGCATTTGTACGTATTTCTCATAGGGTCCTATGTTAAACTAAGTCCTCTGCTGGCAGCCATCTTAGATTATGGATCGGCTTCATAGTAACAACACTTGGTCAGCACCTCATAAGGAACATTCATGCCATGTTTGGTTTCATTCCATTCAGTGGTTCTCTAAAAGAAGACATTTGTATGTATTTCCCATAGGGTCCTATGTTAAACTACGTCCCCCGCTGGCTGCCATCTTGGATGATGGATCAGCTTCAAAGTAACAACACTTGGTCAGCACCTCATAAGGAACATTCTTGCCATGTTTGGTTTCATTCCATTCAGTGGTTCTCTAAAAGAAGACGTTTGTATGTATTTCCCATAGGGTCCCATGTTAAACTAAGTCCCCCGCTGGCGGCCATCTTGGATTATGGATCAGCTTCATAGTAACAACACTTGGTCAGCACCTCATAAGAAACATTCATGCCATGTTTGGTTTCATTCCATTCAGTGGTTCTCTAAAAGAAGACATTTGTATGTATTTCCCATAGGGTCCCATGTTAAACTAAGTCCCCCGCTGGCGGCCATCTTGGATTATGGATCGGCTTCAAAGTATCAACACTCGGTCAGCACCTCATAAGGAACATTCATACCATGTTTGGTTTCATTCCATTCAGTGGTTCTCTAAAAGAAGACATTTGTATGTATTTCCCATAGGGTCCTATGTTAAACTAAGTCCCCCGCTGGCGGCTACTTGGATCATGGATCGGCTTCAAAGTAACAACACTCGGTCAGCACCTCATAAGAAACATTCATGCCATGTTTGGTTTCATTCCATTCAGTGGTTCTCAAAAAGAAGACATTTGTATGTATTTCTCATAGGGTCCCATATTAAACTAAGTCCCCCGCTGGCGGCCATCTTGGATGATGAATCCGCTACAAAGTAACAACACTTGGTCAGCACCTCATAAGGAACATTCATGCCATGTTTGGTTTCATTCCATTCAGTGGTTCTCTAGAAGAAGTTCAAAATGTAAAAAGTTAACGCCGACGACGGACGACGGACGACGGACGCCAAGTGATGAGAAAAGCTCACTTGGCCCTTCGGTCCAGGTGAGCTAAAAAAAAACACATTGAACAACATAAATATAGGATAAACTGGTTTTTATACTTTTTAAGTCATCAGTATTCTGAATCTTTGAAAAAACAATCGAAAGAAATGTCTTACTTATCTAAATTGGCATCTCTAAGATTAGTATTTAGATATGTATATATATAAACAAAGTCAAATTGTTGGGGACAATTTTAAATCTACTTCCTGTACAAAAGAAACCATGCTTTTGAGATTTTGTATTTATCACTTATCGAAATAACATCTTTGACAGTACAAAATGTATTTAAGATTATCATTGATTATATAGGAAGTTATTGAGACGAGAAAGGCTGACATGCACGCTTTAAGTGGAATTAAACAGTAAAGGAATGTTTTTGTTATCAAAGGTATAAAGTATTATAAAGATAAATATATACAAACTGAAAATAAAAAGCACTCTTTATAAATATAGGATCTAAACTAAAGGACTAAAAAATAAGTGTGTTTTAGTAGCAGCTGATAAGACAGCAAACAATATTGTGCTTGTTTGACGTAAGTATAACATCGATGTCTTACGTGGAGAATTCATAATTCTATAACTTTTCTTTTGACCCGTTTATCAGAAAAGTACGTAACAGAAAACCACATAGTAAAATGAACCTGTGAAGAGTTAAATCATTTCTCTCCTATATTGTACTGGTTTCCTAAATTACACAAAACAGTGTTCTCCTACTATGTACTGGCTACCTAGATTACACAAAACATCTTATAAATCTCGCTTAATATCATCTACTACTAGATGACTTTTACTGAATTATCTATTTTTCTGGCTATTAGACTTACTACTGTAAAAATATGTAGTATTCAATATTGCAATACAGTATATCAAAAAAGGTGTCAATCATATTATAAGTGTTACAAATTTGGTAAAGTCTTATAAACTAAATGATGTTGATCGCGTAGAAAACTCTGGTCAAGTATGATTTTCCTACTTTATACGCTACTATTCCACATAATCTGATTAAAATGAACAGCAACTTACTTTAAAAAAATCCAAAATTAACAGCAATAATTTTCTTTTCCTAGATTAAGATATTTCAGTTTTACACCAGAAACTCTACACAAAAAAATACGACAAAAGGAATGTTTTTTCTTCCCCTATTGTTAATTTTCCTTTTTTGGACGGTGATGTTCCTCTGGCACCATCATACGGTGTTTATATATCCCAACTCGTTCGTTATGCCCGTGTCTGAAATGACGTTTTGGATTTCAATGAACGTAATCTATGTATTACTGGTAAATTATTAAGTCAGGGATTTCATGACCACAAATTACTTAAAACTTTACTAAATTCTTCCTAGATACAAATATTTGGTTCGCAAGTTTGGCTTTACCTGTAAAAAACTTATTTCAGACGGAATAGCACATCCTAGATTTTACGGTGATGTTGTTCACTGAACCCGGAAATTTTATACGATCCGGGTAAACTTATCAATCCTTTAAATAAAAGTGTTGTAAAATGTTACCAATTCAACACTGTAATTAGATCTTTGAATATTGTTTTTATTGGTATAAATATTGATTTCGTTATCAGTAAATTAAAATCATACTAATAGTTTGGTCATACACATATGCACTTTAACGGTACTACAATCTGTCGATCGTTTGGCATTTTGGCATTGCGCAAGGGCATGTTTTTCTCTGACTGTTAATGACGTCTTTACACTAAATCCATTAGATGTTGGATGTGTACTGATTGATAATTAAGTCTTAGATACATAATTTTTTTATAAGTTTTTATTGGCTTTGCACTAGCTGTCAGTAACTGCGAGTACTCTCAGATCTGTACTTAATGTCCCTTTTTGTTGAAAGGGATGAGGGATAGATAAGTACCCTACCACGTCCAGTCTGTGTTTATGTTTGATGTTTTTCTGTTTTGTATCGATCTGATGAGTAAGGCCTTTTTCAACTGATTTGTATAGTTAGTTCTATTGTTGTGCTGTTAATTTTCAAAATTGAATTGTTTCATATTTTCATGTCGGGGCCTTTTACAGCCGACTATACGGTATGGGTTTTCCTCGTTGTTAAAAGCCGTACGGTTGCCTTTAATTTCTTATATCCATTGAGTAGACTGTTGTTAAGTCTCGTCTTAAATCAATGATAATATAATACAGATATTTATATTGCCTGAAGCATCAACGGATATATACTGGAATTTTGAAAGCTTGATCAATGAAAATAGAAGACTCAGTCCAAGATTAGTTTCATTTGACTTAGTGGTGTACAGAAAATATCATGACTGGCGATTTATTCCAAGTAAGAGTTAAAACAATTGTCCTTGTGGTCTAACTTGAGGCTCCTATGAGCTAGAATCACTAACCTGGTAAACCATACAGCATTAAAAGCATTAGCAAAAAGTGAAAACCATCCTTCACATTCTTAGTAAAATTGTGCCAAATCTATGATGTATGTTTGGGTTGCTTACCCAATTTTGTCAATATAACAGATCTATAAACAATTGTTATACAAGTGGAAGGTTTAGTTAGCTATAAACCAGGTTTAACCCAACATTTTCTTCGGAAAATGCCTGTACCAAGTCAGAAATATGGCAGTTGTTTTTTATCATTTGTTCCATTAATTGATAGCGTTTGAATCTGTCAGTTTTTGTGGACTTCCCCTTTTTTGAATTTGCCTTGGAGTTCGGTATTTTTGTAATACTTTTTTCTATTCAGATTCACATAATTATGTGCAACTATTTGTAGATCTTATCTTGCTGATTATTTGAACTTTTCACAGTTTCTCTACATCTATATAGTTCTAACGCTAATAGTCAAAAATGCAATGGTCACTGATTGAAAAGCATTAAATTAACTCCTTTATGGAGTTGGTTGACAATTAAAGTTATGCTAACTAATTTGAAGATTTTATCTGAATGTTCACTTTTGTAGAAAACCGTTTCTCTCTATCTATTATTGTTTCATTATGATGGCAAAAACACAAAAAGGGTAAAACTCATCATTTCAGGGATATAACTCTTATGAGGACAGGATTGACAATTACAGTTATGTTGACTTATACTTGTAGATGTTATTTTTCTGGGGATTCTTTTAGCTGATTACAATTTTTCTCTTAAGTTATTAGTTTTCAAGAGAATACCAAAATATTGGTGAAAACTGTTTCTGAATGGCAATATGAGTTGATTGTTCATTTCTGTAGTCATGCTGACTTAAGTGTACAGTTTTCTCGCTATCTACTAGCTATAGAATTGAAGAGCAAAATAATTGCTTACAGGAGTACATTCATCAACTGAGGATTTTGATCATTTGATTCTTTTGTTTTGTGCATCTTGTCAAGATGATCATTTCTGCTGTTACAATTTCTCTCTATCTGTTATAGTTTTCAAGATTATAGCAAACAAAAATTAAGGCTGCAACATTTGCTGATCTTACCAGAACAGAAAATAGAACGGAGTGTTATCAGATGCTTGTAAGGAAAGCGTGGACACATGATCTGTTATAATCAGTTTCGTCGAATATTTTTTGTCAATACATTTCATAAGGATATTGACATTAAACCTAGAGTAAACAGGAAGCTTGGTGAAAATCGATGTGATGCTATCAACATTATCTTAAACAAACAGTGAATAGGAAATTGTTATCTAAATTCCATATTTTTCTATAACAGATAATGGTTTTTAGAGTCAAATGTCAACCATGCGTTACTAGCAGAAGAAATATTTATTTAGTTTAGTTAAATTGCTCGTTGATAAAAAGTATAAGACTCAAAACTGAAAATTTGGAAGGCCAAATCAAGTACGAAGTTCAAGAGCATTTAAATCGTAGCATTCTATCAGTATCAAAGAAGACAAAACCTCAATTTAAATAAATCAATATTACCTCGATCTACTTTCTCAGTTTTGTCATGTTTAGATAACTTAATCTTGAAGGATTATTGTATATCTCGAATTTAGTTTTTGTTATAATAAACCTTTTGGAATTTTTGGTCCTCAATGCTCTTCGATTTCGTACTCAATTTGTCCATTTTCAGTTTTTTTATTCGAGCGTCACCGATGAGTCTTTTGTAGACGAAACGCACGTCTCGCGTACAGAATGTTCAGCCTTGTGTCTATGATGAGGTTATTTATAAAGCATTTTTCTTATTTCGTTTTCACTTTAAACAATAAACGAGGCATAATCGCTAATTGTGTCGTACATATAATAGATCTGATTACAATTTAACTTTCAAATTTATCAATAGTTATTCGTTTATTTAATGTTGTTTACACACCTTTTGCACATGACCGCTTGGGTGAGATTCGTTGTGTACATTTTCAACATCTTTAATGTCATACCGTAAATTGGGTTATTTTGGTAGTAGTTTTATTTTGATTTATTTGGCGCCTCCAAAGAAGGTGCCATAATTAAACACACGAAAATAACGCAACACTAAAAATTTTCCAATTTACGGTATAGCTTGTTACTTTTCAGTTCTTATACATCCTTGGCTTTTAAATATTCGGCTTTCAACAATCTTGATGATGGTAAATCCAGAAAAGCGCTTTGGAAGCATGCAATATATAAAGTGTTGTTTTCATTTTTACAGACTGGTTCGATGCCGCTGCTGGTGAAATATCGGTCCCCGAGGGTATCATCAGCTAGGTACTCAGTTCTTCGGTGCTGACATAATCAATAACAAACCTTTGTTTTAGTTGTCCGTTTATAAATTTAGAAACCATTCAGAAACTACGTAGCATATGTCATGTTGCTCATGGCTAGTAAAAAATCGGTGATACTAAGGTTTCAATTCACTATAGCAAAGTTGACTGTAGATGGATTTGGCTATAATAATTGGTGCTTTTTGGTCATATAGCTCTTAAACTGTTTCCTCTCTTATACGCCCTTGGCTTTCAAATTTTCGGCTTTGAGTATTCCTGATGAAAGTTAATCCAGAAAAGCCATTCGGACACATGCAATCTATAAATTGTGTTTTCATTTTTTTTTACAGCCTAGCGGGGGAGCAGATAGACTGAATAACTCAATAAGTTACATTGGTCCCTGCTCTTTTCCACTAAAAAGGAAATATAAATTGACATCATACTTACCTGTCGTGAATATTGGACAAAACTTCATCGTTCGTGTATGAAAAGTAAACCAAAGTCATACATTGACATTAACATAGCCAGTTATACCAAAAGGATATTTTTAGAGAAGAAGAAAAAATCATTGCATTTTTCATATAATTACACCTAAGATGAGTATCCTGGATTTTCATTGGTTAATAGCTGGTGTATTTTTAAAGCACTTTCTTTAAAAAAAAAGATGAATATTGTTCCTATTTTATCAATTCCGGTATACGCACAAGGATATGCCTTTTTTACCTTCTCTCCCATAGTATTTGTCAAAAAGTACAAATGTATATACCTTTTTGACAATTCACGGAGACGCTTGATCAATCGTGCGTTTAATAAAATTCGGTTGTTTTTGTCAACGTCTTGAATAAAAATTAATGGAATTAAATGTCTATCAAGGTGAAACTTCGGCATTTCTATGAAATGTAGTGTAATTAAACAGATATAACATGTTCAAGGCGGTGTTTCCGAAAAAAAAAACCTTCTTGAACATAATATATCGGTTAAAATATTATATCAATATGTATTACAGCTTGCTTGATGAAAAATGCAAAGCGATGTAAAAATTTAACTCAAAATGTATATATATATTTGGAAGTAAAAAATTTTATTATTGGGTAAGGGTTGATTTCAACAGACGTGGTGTATTTAAATTACTACAAATCTAATAATCCTCGAAAATTTGGTAAAACACATTTAGTATACGGATAGGAAAGTAATGCAAGGATTGCATTATTTCTGTGGAACCTGTCTAATCTAAATTCTAGAATTTATTGATACGGACGACACGTATTGATGCAATATAATCAAGACCAATTATTTAAAAAGCCAAAAATATAAAACATTTGCGGGTGTCAAATTGCGTCAAGGGAGAGAAAAATCAAAGGGGAGCAAGCAATTGACCAACAACAATTAAAATAGGAAGTCCTAAATTAAACACAGAAAAGTAGAAACTTACCACTTCTTTATTTTGATGAATCGAACCCCATTATTCAATCTAATGATTTTGAAATTTAAACTCTCTTATAAATGATTGACAAATCCGTAATAAATGGTTAATGTTATATAATCTATAAGCAAATAAATTCTGTAAAATGAAATCGAAACATCTTTAGATAAGCACAAAAATCATTTTTTAACAGAATGTATGACGTTTTTCTTTTTTAAAATAAATTCAACATTTATAATTAAAATTCTTTTTTATCCAAATCACAAAATTTGTAGATCTGTAATGCAATATATTGTGATGTTAAAAACGTATGATACTGACATAAACAGAGCGGTCAAAGTCATCTAAGATCAAATCTTCATTGAGAGTTGCAATTTAAGGTTTAGTTGTATTGCATAATGTATAATCTAAAAATTCACATAAAAAAAAACCATTGTAATCACGCCAGTACTAAATGTTTTTATATCAGGTTATTATAGGAACTCCTAACGATGGATAAATATATTTTTTTTAAATACTCATAAAAGATATAACGTGTTTCTTTTTATTCGAATTTTAAGCACGTTTCTCTGTCTAAACGAAAACAACTGACAATGTTAACGTTTTATAATAAGCAAGTGATAAGCAAACGAGAGACGGGAGATACTAAAAGTATATTAAAACTCATAAGTCGAAAACGGACTGATAATGTCATGGCCAAAAAATGAAAAACGACCAAAAGACAAACAACCGTCTACAAAACACAATATAGAAAACTAAAGACGGAGGAACACGAACTCCACTGAATACTGGGGGTGATTTAAGGTTCTCCGGAAGGGTAAAGAATGTTGCTTCAGTAGAAAAAACGAAGACGAATGAATACAAGTTGACCAGCGCGTACTGTATCCCAAAATCAATTACAAGACTTCCGTAATATACAAAGATCTATCGTATGTTTGCTTATGCTTTTAAAACTAACAAACAAAAACAAAAAAATTATATAAATCTGATACACAGAAAAGTGAAGTCTCAATTTAATAGAAATTGATCCAATATCCACCCAAATTTCATAGAAATTTATCCAATATCCACCCATTTAGGTGCGAATCATACATGTATATATGCATGGCCTCACATTGATACTATGCTATGTACGCAATGTTTCGGGGTTTTTTTCGGAATTGCGTTTATTCCAGGGAAACCCTTCATCAGATATAGTTTCATAGAAATTGATCCAATATCCACCAATTTAGGTGCGAATCGTATCTCTGAACTTACATTGATACTGTGCTATGTACGCAATGTTTCGGTTTTTTCGGAATTGTGTTTACTCCAGGGAAACCTTCATCAGACATAATTTCATAGAAATTTCATAGAAATTGATCCAATATCCACTCATTTAGGTGCGAATCACATCTCTGGCCCAAATAACAGAGTAGATAGCATGAAACTGTATATAGCAAAACTGACCAGAAAAATAATTTCTACGACTTTGTCAACATGACTACCAAAATTAACCGATCAACTCATGTTGCCTTTCAAAGACAACTTTCACCCAATTTACATTTTTGAATATTATCTTGAAAACTGTAATAGTCAATTGACGATATCTGATACATTGATATATTCATAGGTCTTATTTTTGCTACCTAAAGGTTTTCTTTGTCCGCTATATATGTTTTCAAGATAATAGCCATGCGCTGATAGAAATTTGATAAAATTAACCCAATGATTCCAGGTGAAATTACTCCAAAATTAGCAATCCAGTTTTTCTGAAAATACAGGACAGGTAGATCTTGACCTATTGATCTCAGATTTACCCTACAGAATCACAGGCATTTGTCTCAGAAAAAATGTTGTATTAAGGTATATATAGGATTTTTTTTTCTGAGACAAGTGCCTGTGTACAGAATGTCAGTTTTGCTCTCAAGATATAAACTGAGTCTTCTTCAGATATGTCTTCTTCTTCTTCCGAATACGGGAGTAGACTCCAAGGTAGGAGTGTAAAACTTCCCGGAACTTGTGTGCTATGTACATAATTATGGACTTAATTAAAATTATTATAAACAATAAAGAAAAATAGTCTGTAGAATAACATATATACATTATGTACAGTGGCTTTGGTAGTTTAATAAGTTGGTGTGGGTCCTTCAAATGTTAGAGTGGATATGCCACTTTTGAAGGATTCCTGGGTGTCAGACATATCTATTGCTTCAGGTAGTGAATTCCAATCAGAGATAGTGTTCGGATAAAAAGAAAATTTATAGAAGTCTTTATTGGTTGCTATTTGCCGAAATTTATGTTGCCCCATCATGAGTACGTCTATCAGATTTTGATCCTTTGGAACTTCTACTAACCCCCAATTAATTTCATATAGCATAGTTAATCTAGCTTTTTTTCGTCTATTGTATTGATAAACTTTCCCATTGTAAAGGATTAATCATGTAGGAAACTGCTCCCGGTGTTTTATAATCATTATAGACGAATCTGTCTGCTTTACGCTGAATCTGCTCAACATGAGTGATGTCAGGGTGCTTTTTGTACGGATCCCAGACAGGGGAAGAGTATTCGACGACTGGACGGACAAGTGATGTGTTCGTAAGGTTTTTAACCTTACGTGTGCATTTTTTAAGTTTCTACGAAGAAAGCCTAAGTTTTTATTTGTCTTGCAGGTAATATTGTTTATATGTGTTCCCCAGTCAAGATCATGGCTTATAGTTACGCCTAAATATTTACTGGCATTTACTGATTCTAAAACATGATTATGCAATGTATAATCAAAAGCGGAAGGGTTAATTTTTTTAGAGATGTCACAGTGTATTACATAACATTTTTCAGGATTAAAATTCATTTGCCAGTCCTGTTCCCATTGCACTATTTAACAAGATACATCTTTTTCGGGAAGTTTGCAGATAACCGGATGATGCCATACACCATTACAGAAAAGCCTTCGTTTGTCTTTGTGGGAACAATGGAGAAGATTTGTTTTCAAGTAAGTTTACGACGGACGCTAAATGATGGCATAAGTTTGTGTAACATACATGCAAAGTGAGCTTCAATAAACTAAATAAACAGCTGCGCCATGAGCGCATGATACGCCCGTCGTATTGTGTGTGAATAAGCATAAATAGTTTCTGACATACGGCGTGACATGCGAAAACCCCCCTTTTTTTTACAAAAAACTCAATATCTCTAAAATAAAACTTTGAATCAAAACCAAAAAGTATACAGATCTTTATATTAATATAACTAAGAAGTGTGTAAAATTTTAAGCAATAATCATAAATCGTTTTTGAGATACGGCGCGACATGTGAAAACCCCCCTTTTAAAAAAAAATCAATATCTCAAAAATAAAATTTTGAATCAAAACCAAAAAGTAGTATAGATCTTTAGATTAATATAACTAAGAAGTGTGTAAAATTTTAAGCAATAATCATAAATCGTTTTTGAGATATGGCGCGACATGTGAAAAACCCCTCCCCCTTTTTTTACAAAATACTCAATAACCAGGGGCGTAGCTACCTTCTAAATGAAGTGGAATCACAAACTAAAGGGCGAGGGGTCTGGGGGCCGCCTTAGGCCCCCAGTATGCCTGGTAGGGGGTCCAGGGGGGGCGAAGCCCCCGTAAGCTCCGCATATATAGCGTTTCAAAACAATCACAACCGTAATAAAACTTGGACATTTTTGTTGTGTTTTTTTGTCAACTATTTATTTAACTTCGAGTCGAATGAAGACTAAACATTGTCGTTTGAGTTTTTTGTACGCCGTGAAAGCTTTTAAAATCACGAAGATTAATTGTTCCATATGCTAGTATTTGTATTGAGCAAAGAAGTATAAAAAACAAACAATAAACATAAACACAATACTATAAGTGGAGTTTCTGTTAGCATAAACATCATTGGATACCAAATACTTGGTGAACGCATTCTCCAATATTTTGCTTAACATATGTAATTAGATGTTTAAAAATTTTGTGGGTAAACTCTACAAGAGAGAGGGATATGAATTTCTAATTTTACGCAGTTAGGAATTGTCGAAGTTGAAATTAATGAACTTTTTCATAGGGAATGGTACTTTGATCACGATCTTTTTCATGATCTGCGTTTGTTTATTATCCAGCTAATTAACAAATACATATGCATTCGACCAGTTGTATGGCAATATCTAGATGATAACAGTGAAGATACGTGTATTAAAAGTTTGGTGTATCTTTCGAACAAGAATCAGCAGTTTAGTGTCCGACTCGGACAGAAAATTCATTATAAAATTGAGTGACCAAATAGTCTAGTAAAACGAGTTAGAATTAACAATTTATTTAAATGCTTTAACAATCAACCATTCGTATAGCCGGCCCAAAGGCATATAGAAACGACTTCCAATTATTGAATCTATATACAAGATGTTTTTTTGTAAAACAGATGAAAACGTAATACATGTACTGGAAAATATGTACTTTTTTTTATAATAACAGCAGTTCCAACTTCTCATCTGCTAGTATACGGAAACTATTGATTGATGGAATGGTTATTAATGTCCGGTAGCAAATATTAAATGCACACCAGGACAAGAATACGTTGACGTGATGTGAAAATGAACTATTCGTGTTGTCAAGACCTACATACTTAGTCAATTTTGAACTAGTTCACAAGGTAACAGTCATTATTCCCGGATCGATACGAGTTGAAGAGTCTTCGTTCTAGTAAGATGTGTGCTATTGGGCGAAGCGGAAATAATAATTTGCAAGTTTTTTTGTTAACCCTAAAGGGATTATGTTTTTTTTTTGCACTCAATTAAAGCGAGTCTACGTTATGGTGGTGGTACCGACAACTATGTAGCTGGTATTTTCTAAACAATAATATAAAAAGTTTACACCAGTGGTATGTATTTATGGTACACATACATGTCTTACATGATTAAAAATTTCGCTGCATGTGTATTCCTCTTGCTTTTATTCTTTGTGTTGTTTTTAAAATGCATACATAGAAAGACAAATTCCTATATATGTTAACTTTGTACCCCTCTTTCTCTCTGTTTTTTTTTCCCTTTTTTGTGTGTGAAAACGACGTGGATGCACGTGCTGCCGTGCCTCCGGGTAACTACGCCCCTGATAACTCAAAAATGAAATTTTGAATCATCACCAAAAAGTATACAGATCTTAAGGTTAATATAACTAAGAAGTGTGTAAAGTTTTAAGCAATAATCATAAACTGTTTTTGAGATACGGCGCAACATGTGAAAAACCCCTCCCCCTTTTTTAACAAAATACTCAATATCTCTAAAATAAAATTTTGAATCATCACCAAAAAGTATACAGATCTTAAGATTAATATAACTAAGAAGTGTGTAAAGTTTTAAGCAATAATCATAAATTGTTTTTGAGATACGGCGCGACATGTGAAAAAAACACACACCTGTTTTAGTTACTAAGTCCCGTAACTCAAAAAATTTTAATCTTATTTTCACCAAAAGTATACAGATCGTTTGACCATCATAAGAAACAACTATGTTAAGTTTCATGAAATTTGGATAAGTCATTCTCAAGTTACGGTGCGACATGTTTACGCCGGACAGACAGACGGACAGACGGACGGACACCGGACATTTGTATACCATAATACGTCCCGTCAAAAATTGACGGGCGTATAAAAATGCACAGCTCGCTATATGTACAGTATAACCTCGCGACATTTGTGTTTAGTCACGGTCAGTGTAAAATATTTAATTTTGCATGTCCCATGACTGAACCTAATATCACGTGACAGAGGTAAAAAGTCATGTGAACATCATATGTTTTTGAACAATAAAATAGTTGACTGTCGCTTTTGTTTGTAGTCAACATGGGCATCCTGTACGCTCTGCAATGTTTTCTGTTTCTTCTTTCTATCATAGCGTCTGTAAACGGCGACACTCCCGCTAACTGCACTTACGAGGACTTGAGAGGAGAGTGGTTGTTTAAAGTCGGTTCCGGTGGCAATGACAGAACATTGAAATGTGACAGTTTTGGTATGTTATTTAAAAAAACAGCTACATTGTATATGAGCAGATTAGTTATATTTTGATGTCTATTTAGATTAAGAGTAGGCAGTGGAACGTAGCAAAGGTGTTGGAGAAATGATATTGATGCAGGGGGTGAAAAGAAAAAGAGGGGGTGCATATATAAACATCTGAATTTAATCTTTAAATATCATCTACATCTTTGAAGCTGTGCAAAGGGTCTATGGCCCATCATTCATTATACTATATCAGTTATTCAATATGTTGCTCATTAAAAACATATTGTGACGAAAAAGTTTAGTATGGTACTTGAACTAAAGTGTGTATTCTTGTGGTTGTGCTGTGTTGTTGGGTGTATAAGTTTCAGGTCGTGCCTTTCACTCATACACGGACGACAAATGCCAAGTATACTCTTTAACAGGGTTACCCTTGAAATCTACTGGTAGCGTGATTAAGGGAATCCTGGTCACATAAATAAATAAATAAATGGATCCTGGTGCAGTCTGAACGAAGTCTTGTAAGTGAACATAAACACGAAGTCGAATAAAAGTTCAATACTGTATTATCAAAATCACATTATACAAGTATAACAAAATGTACATCTAACTTCAGGCTCAACAATACGGTTCTCCTCTCTTCTCTACAAACGTAACTATCCTCTCCTCACTATAAATTCTCTCTCCTCCTTATCTCACGCTCTTTCTCTCTTTTATATGACTCCTACAAGCCTGTATACAAATATAGACTACTAGGGCAACCGGGCCCCGTGTAGTCCGTGCTCCGGAAGTCCGGTTGCTCCGGTAATCCAGGTGCTCCTAGTGTTCCATGCTCCTTACATAAATTTACTAGGGCACCATATGCAAATCATTAGGGCTCACTAGTCAAACAATATATAAAAACAAAAATGTACATGTAGCCTGAGATAGATGATAATAAAAAAAACCTTATCATAACTTTTTAAAATATAAAAATAGCACCCCTAACTAGTTTTGTGTATTACAATGTATGCGATTCTAAATAACAAAACTTAACACAACTTACAGAGATATCATATTTTTATCATGGAATATAAAAAACCATCGGAATCCAAGATTTGATTCTTTAAAATGTTTAAACGTACACTCAAAATTGGGCCAGGTAACACCAAGTAAATAACAAGGGTCACAGGGCTCCATATAAACAAAATTACTTTAAACTAATTTTGCGAACAAAATTTAAGTCTATGTAAAATAAGCACCACTTATTAAAAATAAGAAATATAACAAAAATACAAAAATTATATAGTGCTGACAATGATATATTTTAAGTCTACATAATAGTTTTAGATTTAAGACTTTCAAAACAATGGAGTTAACTGGTCTTAAAAAAATGTAGTTAATCATTGTTTAATGGGCATTGAGACACCATGATTGAAGGGTTTCAAGCGACATATTGTAATTTTAAAGGGCTTCGAGACACCATAAAAATGTAATGGGTTTCGAGCACCAAATAAAGCTAAACTTCTACTTTATAAACAAACACAGAAAAACTTCTGTATAAAACAACATAGTTTACACAATAAATAAACATCTGTTTATAAAGTTACTTGGTTTATTCACTGTCTTCTTCCGTCGTTTCATTGTGGGTTTTTTTCTTTTCATTAGACCGTCCAATGCCGGATGACCCACACCTGGCCTCTGGTGTCAATCTCCTCAGCGTAAATCTGTCTCTCCAGAATCTTTACGGTCCCCTTCTCGGTTCCGGAAATTCTGGTGGACGATTTTTAAACATCGGGGATCTGTCTCTTCCATGCCATATATCACGGTTATAGAATCGCCCTTGGGATCCTTTACCGTTATTCCGTGGGTAATTATCAGGAACTTTATTTCTGTCGAAATTTTCTCTTCGTGTTCCTTCTGCTTCTGCAGTTACATCTTCATCACTATCCCCGTCTTCAACTTCAAATATAGGCCGCTGAACTGGTTTGAAATGCTTGGCGAGGTCCTTTTCTCCTACTCTTAAGCATTCTTCCTGCATTGAATTAATTACCGCCTCTTGCAGGGTATTAGGTCTGGTTCGCTTGATAGCAAGGCGAAAATCTTCTGACTGTCTGCACTTGTCAAGGAACGCTTTAATAGAGTTCTCCTCATCAATCTCAGGATTGCCCAGATACGCTCTACGGTACAAATCCTATATGGCTTGACCAAAATCTCTCAAAGATTCTTCCGGTTTTCTCTTTCTCAGTTTTGCCTCTGTCACATACCTTTCTTTCATCGCCGTATGTCCAAATCTCTCTTCCATCTTTTGTTTAAGACGATTATTATCTCTCTGTATTATAACTGGCATCCTGTATGCATACGTCTCCGCTTGACCCCTAAGAGTGCTTAGTAGGACCCTTCGTGACTTTTCATTGTTCCATACATTTAACTCGGATATCTTCTCGAAGTATTGAATAAACTCATTCCAAACATCATTCCTTGCTCCGGAAAAGGTCCTCCGTACAGGATATTCATTAGATGGAGGAACGTTCCTTCCACGGATACAAGTATTCGGGTATTCCGTAGTTGTTCCGTTTATGTCAGTACATTCATTTTCTATACTATCAGACTCTGGCAATTGGACATGTCCTAGTGATAAGCCCATGTTTTCCGATGTATGCCCGGGTGACTCAAACTCCATTTGCCTTTGCCTGTTTATAACAGGGCAATTAGGCCAAGGGCTCGAGTACAAGGGCATTTCATCTGAGTCATAGGGCGTACCAGTATCAGTGATAACATTATCCGGAGTACGGCTTAGCCCATTATACATATGATTAGGGCTTCGCCTGTTCCTGGACCATGTACAATGTATATGCAGTGTTTTCTGAATTATAGCCAGTAATGACGGAATTCCATACTAATTTCAAAACTATCGTTGAAATTATCAGGCATATTATCGCTAATAATCCAATCACTACATATTCCTGGGGCTTCTGTACTGCCCTATTGGTAGGAAAATAAATCCATGCTGTTGCAATGAGGCCGCTACTGAAAGTAAGCAAACTAATCCATATTTGCCAAAATTTCTTCCAACCATTTTCTTTACCACTTTGCGTATTGCTCATCTCCTGGACAGCTCTATCCTGATTGTTCCTCGGTGAACAATGCCTGATTCTCCGGCGATACCGGATATCTGGCATAGTCTCCGTGTGAACATCATGGAGAGTACCAGTGGCAGGCGAACTACCTAACCCAGAATCTGCTGTGGAAAATATCTGGTTTCTTAAGCAATTCTGCCTTACCTGAGAGAGCGTTGGAGCCTGAGTTGATGTCCTTATTCTTCTTCTTGGTGTTTCCATTATATTATAACAAGTTCGTTGAAGTCACACACAGTAAATCCCACCGCTGCCACCAATGTGACGAAAAAGTTTAGTATGGTACTTGAACTAAAGTGTGTATTCTTGTGGTTGTGCCGTGTTGTTGGGTGTATAAGTTTCAGGTCGTGCCTTTCACTCATACACGGACGACAAATGCCAAGTATACTCTTTAACAGGGTTACCCTTGAAATCTACTGGTAGCGTGATTAAGGGAATCCTGGTCACATAAATAAATAAATGGATCCTAGTGCAGTCTGAACGAAGTCTTGTAAGTGAACATAAACACGAAGTCGAATAAAAGTTCAATACTGTATTATCAAAATCACATTATACAAGTATAACAAAATGTACATCTAACTTCAGGCTCAACAATATGGTTCTCCTCTCTACTCTACAAACGTAACTGTCCTCTCCTCACTATAAATTCTCTCTCCTCCTTATCTCACGCTCTTTCTCTCTTTTATATGACTCCTACAAGCCCGTATACAAATATAGACTACTAGGGCAACCGGGCTCCGTGTAGTCTGTGCTCCGGAAGTCCGGGTGCTCCGGTAATCCAGGTGCTCCGGTGATCCGGGCTCCTAGTGTTCTGTGCTCCTTACATAAATTTACTAGGGCACCATATGCAAATCATAAGGGCTCACTAGTCAAACAAAGAAATCTAAATATAACTCCTAATTAATATAATCTCTGATGATCTCTAACTGTATTAAATGGCTATGTGTGAAAATACAGATGTATGTAAACCTGATACAATCAGATAACATGCTTGACCTAACATATAAAAATGTTACAATATTTACATGTTCAAATTAAAATTAATATTTCTTGCATGACTACCTCTTATTATGTCTATGAAATAAGATGTGAGGCTGTTCGCAAATGCCTCCCAATCATCTATATTTAATAGTTTTGTTGGTAAGGGAACTACCATTTAACTTCAAGGGGGGTTATGGTTTTTTCCTAAAAAAATATTTTGATCCCCAATTTGTGGTCTAGCAGGTGACAAAAAAAAATATTCTGAATCCAGATTGTCCCCATACCTTATAAGTGTTAAATTTTTAAAAGAAAAATTTGATTGATAGTGTTGAAAAACTAAAAAAATGTTTGTGCTTTGTGCTAAAAAAAAATTCTGACTCAGGCAAAAAACCATAACCCCCCCCCCCCCCCTCCTTGAAGTTAAATGGTTGCTCCCTAAGCTGTTCCAGTCTTTGATGGTACAAGGAAAAAAGTTGTATTTGTAAGTGTTGGTTGATGTTTGAAGATTTCTGAATTTAGGTTGGTGGCAGATCTTCTTTACACCATTTCTATCTTTTTTATGTGATTTTCCTGGACAGGTACAAATGTATGGATCCCGTTTGCACTGCCAGCTTGTTCTACATTTGGTCTTACAATAGTTTGGTATGCTCTTTTCTTAATTTCTTCTGGGAATTTATTGATATTTCTTCTCAGGAAGCCTAATGATTTATTAGCTTTAGCTAAGATGTTACTGATGTATATATCCCATTTCAGGTTGTTGTTGAACTGAAAGCCTAAATTTGGGTTTTGGCCTACATCTTCCAAAATTTGGCCGAGCATCTGGTAGTTATGCATTATAGGTTTTTTCTTGTTGGAAATTCTTAATACATAGCATTTTGACACATTAAGTTTCATCTGCCATCAATGGCCATTTAGATGCCCAGTCAACCAATAGGCAGTTTGTCAAGATCTTTTTGTTACTGATTGCAGTCATCAGTACAATCTATTGCCAGGTACAAAAAGGATATCATCTGCAAAAAGGCACAACTTTGACTGGACTCCATCTCCAATATCATTGATATACAAAAGGAATATCAATGTACCTTGAGATACTCCTGATTTTATTGCCACAATAACCTAATTATGGTAAGGTGGTCAACTTTGACACCTGATACATATCCTTATCATAATAGTTGTGTTACCATATATATATACAGGTTTTGTAGCTTATTTTACAAAAAACTGTGTTTAATCCAGTTGTTTATTTAGAACAATATTAATGAATATTTTAAACTGAAAAAAACATAAGATTTACATAAGAATTAATTTCCAGGTAAAACAAATCAAGGACAGGTAAATTTCTTTGTGATTTGTGGGGAAAATCAGGACATCATATCCTCATATCCTCCCAAAAGCAAGAAAATAAACACAGGCCATACCTGTTATCACAAAGGTAATGATCTCTACATCAAAAGATTGGATGTGCTAAATATATTATTTAGTTACACATGTAATAATCAGATTGACAAATGATTAATTGATTAATGATTGTTGAATTTACAGTCAGGGGACTTACTTAAATGAGTGATTTTCTAAATCACTGATTCAAGTAACATTATGTCCATAAAAGTTGGAAGTAAAAGTTGTCTTTCTTTAATAATCACCTATTTAAGTAGTACAAATTATTCACTAGACTGAGTGATTTAATTTTTTTGTAGCTTTAAATATAGAATACTAATGATCCAGGGACTAATTATGTTGCTAAAATTATCAGAACCAACATCTGTGTTGATAGGATGACCGGGTCATGTCAGGTGATGACCTTGTACTAAATCTAGGATAATGACATAAAAAATCACTTGTTTAAGTATCATACCTCAATTTCCTTCCAAAAAATCACTTCAAGTATCATTATTTTAATAACCCCCACTAATTTCAACACCCCCGAACAGTGAAATTTTTATGGCGAACAGTAGAATTTTATTACATAATCTATAAGATGAAACCTTGAATTTTACAGGAAAAATACTCCCACTGCTGGGAAAAATCTGTGAAGAAAGTATCAGTTCATTATGTAAAGCCATTTTTATAGCATTTTTTCAACTAAAATAGAATTTGCAGCTAAATGATTGCATCAAAAGCATAAACCTTGCTGCTTAAAAGAAGCAAAAAGTTATTTTTTTTCAATTTTACTAATGAAAAGATATTATCTAAACCTATGTGTTTAAAATTTTGGTAAAACTACAACATCACAATTTGTGACAAAACTTCGCATTTGCTACTTAAATAAGTGATTTAAAAATCACTTATTTCAATAAGTCCCCTGACTGATATAAATACATGTATCACAAACTGAATAGTTGTGGATACTAAATATACCTGACAACATGATTTGCATAATTTTTTTATTAAAGTTTACATTTGATGTACAGTAAACCTGAGACTACTATAAAGTAGTCTCAGAGTAAACAATCTTTTATTGTATTTCATCTCATGTTTGTACCTTATTAAAATATTATGGCATCGAAAAGTTACCTAAACCAATGGCTCATTCCTACCACTAAATATACAGAATGATTTATACATGTTATAGTTAGGATATTATGCTCAATTTTCATTCATGTTACATTATTAGCATACTCCCTGAAATCTTGATTCTTTTGAACTACAGAAAAGATTGTACAATTAACAGAAATAAAGGTTATTGTATTCTTTACTTTCTCCATAAAGAATGGTTTACATGTGCTTTGTTAGATATGATACTTGCGACTCTAAGCATGATAAAGAAGGACCTTTGATGCCGATTCAGCCAAAAGAAAGTTAGTGTTTCCTACAGGAGGTTTTGGCGTGGTATAGCACCCTGTCAATTTTTCTTGACTCCATGCCCTTTTTCTGGAAAAAAAATTGCCTCCATGCCCTTTTTCTATCTTATTTGATAAAGTCCTGTTGTAATTTAAGATCAGATCTGTGATTCATCTTTTAATAAGACCATTTCCAGTTATTTCCCCAAGTACAATGAAGTATGCCATATTATTTTTTAAGACTCTAGTAGAAACAGTATTAGGAAAGTACTGATTTTTTTTATCAATAAGTAAGATAGAAATAATACTTCTACTTTGTACATTTGTATAGCTGTTTATGTGATAAGCAATATTAAAGAATACATGTATGATCATTTGACAAAAATATTGTTTTGTTTTCAACATTAAATGACAAATGTTTGTACATGTACAATGTCAAAATAGCTATTTTTCCTATGTTTTATCATATGTAGACATATAATTACATGTATCTTTGTACATGATAATATCTTATAACTTTGTCAACAACTTTAATATAATGTACTTATTTTAATGTCCTACCTACATTTAATAAAGGGGAGGAGGGGAAAGATGTTTTCTGGCCACTGTACAGCCTTCAACAATGAGAAAAAACTCTACCAAATAGTCAGCTATAGTTCCTCCCATCCTGTATCAGGTTAAAGTCAGCTATAGTTTCTCCCATCCTGTATCAGGTTAAAGTTTTTGTTAAGGCAGTTCACCATGAAGTCAAGTTGAACCTGAGTACACATGTTCATTGTCATGAAGTGATCTTATAAAATCGTATAACAAACTGTTTTTTTTTTTTTTGTCACAAGGATTTCGCCATTCACTTAACATTAAAATGTGACAGTGGGGGCCATGTGTCCATAGTGCACACAGTCTTGGTGTTTTTTTTTTTTCTAGTAGGGATACATTTCGTTAATGCAATGTAATAATGCCAGCCAACTTGTGTTCTAAATTTATTTTTACTATTAGTAGAGTTCTCTGAGTGACATATGTAATTTAAAACAAAAAGGTTTAATGAGTACTTACTTTGACAGTCTTGAAGTCTTAGCCTTTATTACATGTTATTTGTAAACATGGTAGTCAGTGAATCAAAGTAAGATTGAGAGATATAATATTTTTAGCTAAACTTCAAAGCCTCTAGTACCGGGTAATTCCTTTTTCTTTACAATGTAAAATAATTGAATGTTTTCATACAAATATTCCAGATCCCTAAATAAGTTTTGTTTCTGCACACTTTGGGTAACAAAAATTCTATAAATTTTGTGGAAAAATAAGATGTCATACTTTTATTAAGCACATTTGATTTGCTGATTTTCAAGTGCTTGGCCAAAGCATGATGAGAATTTTTCTTTAGTTTAAACTGATTTGGGAAAAGGTCTTGTGATTTGATTACGTACTAATGAATGTAAGTGCATTTATAAACTAATCTTGTGATATACACATAGAAAGTAAAGTAGATAGTCATAATCTTTTGATTCTTTAATTGCTATGTCACTTAATATGATGTTAAAATCTTTATTGCATACAAAAGATGTTATGTTATATATGTCAAATTATTGAAGAATCTCTATTCAAAATTGGGGAAAAGCCAACATTTATTTTTAAAAACTTGACGCATATGAATAAGGATGTAAATATACATGTAGCCCACAAGATATAGAATTTCAGTAAATATTTTAAGTAGAAACATATTTTTTTAAGATTTTTTTTAACTTAATCTTTGAATTTGTAGAAAAATATATTTTATCAAATTACACCATCTAACAAGGAAGAAATTTAAGATAGAATCAATAGTGAATACTTTTTTCTATACTTCCCTATCATTTTAAGTAGATAAAACCATTTTCCCTTGTCCCATTTTGAATTTCAATTTTAACTACAATAAATCTCAATAGGAAGGGGGAATTCATTTTACATTAAAGCAAGGCAGTCCAAGGAGGCTAGGTCATTTAAGGATTTTATATATAGTATACTACAAGCAATGAAGTCAAGAGAGATAAAATGTATTTGACCTAAAATGTATATACTGTTTACAAGTATATCTGTTATCACTCCTTTCATTTTTTGTCAGATCCCATCCATTGCAGATCCCTTAATACCAGTTAAAATTATCAAATTGTTGTATCTGTCAGACATCTACCTCCTGTTTTCCAATAGTTTGAATTATAAGTGAGGTTTTGCACTACAAAGTTTGAAACTTCTCCTTTATTTTATATTCCATATGTTTTGCCTTTTCACAAACCTAAAAACAGTTTTTATTAGATACCGACATAGATCAGTGGTTTGAAAATGATAGTGGAAAACATTGATACAGGGATGTTGACATTTGATATAAATGTATTTTTATTATACTAATTATAATTTCAGAAAACCAATTATTTAATTGATCTTAAGTTCTAATTTTGTATAAAAAGAAGAAAAGAGTTATCTCCCATGCAATACATTTTATATACACTACATTTCCTGTGGATTGTGCTTTTCCACCTGCCCACAGTGACAGTGGGCACAGGCTTGGTCAAATTTCTAGATTGTCCTTCTTGATAACCTTTGCATACATGATGTTTTTTATTTTCATAAAACTTTAAAATGTTCTAGTGCAATACTCATGATACTGTGATGGCATCTTTGCTAGCCATGGGTTATGATTTGGCTCCTCCTCTTCAGTGAGGGTAGGATCGCAAACCTTGGTTAGCGATGATGTAGTAACATAGGCAGTTATGCATTAATGTTCAACATTTCTACTAAATGTAAGATACAAACTTGAGAGAACATGGACTGGCTGTCCATTGTGGAAAGGGTAAAAATGCAAAATTCACATAAAATTTTGTGTATAATTACAGTTTTCAAATGATATTCCATTTAAAACTAAGATTTGATTTAATGGTGGATCGATCGGATGACACAACTATCCACCAAAGACTAGAAGTAATTCACTGTAGAAATACCTGAATTTTATTAGGTATGAAATATTTATTCTTATTGTATATATGGAAAAAAATGTTAGATAGAATAACTATATTTTGTCCCTTTTTTTTCAGCAATGATGACCACATTGAAGGTAAAACTGTACTTTCCAGATTATGCTGTAGATCAATATGGAAATAAAGGTTTTTGGACCCTCATTTATAACCAGGTATTATAAATTCTCTAATTTCCTGAATACTGGTTCAAAAAGGAAACAATTCAGGGGCGGATCCAGCCATTTTTTAAAGGGGGGTTCCCAACCCAGGAGAAAGGGGGGGTTCCAACCATATGTCCCCATTCAAATGCCCAAAAAAAAGGGGTGGTTCCAACCCCAGGACCCCCCCCCCCCCCCCCCCCCTGGATCCGCCGCTGCAGTTGAACAAACACTATACTGACCATAAAATCTTTGAAGTTCAGGATTCATATTGACTCCTGTCTTTTTTCTGTTCTATTGATGTGAAAATAGCATTTGTGCTAACACTTAGATATCAGTAAAACAGGATATTTATTGAAGTTGTTAGGTTTTCACTGTACTAAGGATAGATTAATAATACATAAGTCAAATGAATTATACCATTAATATTCACAAATGGCCAAATAACATGAATAAACCTTATGTTTGCTGTTTTCCCACTGAATGAAATTGAGTTGTGTACTACTATGTCAAATAAATTAAGAAATTATCTCTTTTATCATGTTTATAATAAATTTAAAAACAGATAGAGAAGAAAATTTATTCTTGAATGCATGATTTTATGAAGTACTCCAGAAATTTTGTAAGTAACGAAGCTGAATTTGCAAAAACAGATGGTTTGGATTAACAATACAAGACAGTGTTCATTATATTATTAAGGTAAGAAATAGATCAATCCATTTTATTATTTCAGGGTTTTGAGGTTGTGATTGCAGGCAGGAAGTATTTTGCCTTTTCCATGTTCAAAAAAGATGGTAAAAACATCACCAGTATGTGTGACCAAACATTTCCAGGATGGTCACATGATACATTTGACAGGGACTGGTCTTGTTTCTCTGGAATGAAGATGTCCAGTGTTGCTCCAAAGACATATCAGCTACCAGATAATAAAAGGTATAGTACACATTAGGTGGTTTGGTTCAAAGTCACCCTTGGTTGAGATATTTATAGCAAAACTACCATAGATATTATATGATAGCAGTGCCCCTTGGCTGATCGAGGGGCATAGAGGGTGTGCCCCTCTTTGATTGCCACCTAAACAATTTCATGTTTTTCATGATATATATGGCATTTTCAGCATAAAATTGTCCAAAAAACATAAATTTTTTTAAAATCATTCAAAAAATGTGTACCCCTATATTCAGATTTCTGGAATTAAGACCCCAACCCCACCACTCCCACTGGATAGGGTCATGAATCAGAGTTTTATCTCCTCAAAAACTAACACTACCCCTCTTTCACAGTGAAACACACAACACCAGCAAGAGTGGTTTTTAAGTGTAATATCTATTGAATAGAAATACATAAAGAAAAATAAACCATTAATTACAGTATTTACTTTGGTAATCACTACTAAGAGTGATAAATAATTGAAACACCTTATTTGAATTGCATCTCTATATCACAATGACCTTAAAATTAAGGACAAATACAGAAAAAAGAAGATCTTTGTTGTATCATTTATGTTTTTCATTAAGATTTTCCTCCTGATTTTAGCCTCTTATAATTATTGACAGCTCAAAACTAGTTCACTAAAATTTGTAATCCCATGAATTAAATCACAGTATCTTTGTACTAGACTGGTAAGTTCAGTCAGACTTTAAAAATGCTAGCTCAAAAGTGGACTGTCCACAAAAAACGACTATTAATTACTCTACCTGGACAAATTATTCTGACTTTAACCTGATCTGTCTTTATTCATAATCATTAATGCTGCATGCTTGATGGAAAGGAAGCAAGTATCAGCATCTTTAGTTTGACAGGCAAGGGGTATTATCACAGACATCCTGGACTTGACGTGACTTCATCACCGTAGTCCTTTTCAGTTACAAAAATTCTCTCAGTTTCTTTCAACTCTCAGTATGATTACAGGGATTAATTCAGTTCATGAAGATTGAAATAATTATATTTTTTGCAGGTTGTATGGTGATATTTTATACAAGACTGACCACTCTTTTATCAAGAAGATTAACCAGCATCAAAAGAGCTGGCAAGCCGTCCATTATCCAGAATATGAAAAAATAACAGTGGAAGATATGATCAAAAGGGCTGGTGGTAGAAAGTCAAGAATTATTGGGCAAGTTTAATACATTTTTTGTAATAAAACAACTATTCTGCTCAGTTGTGTGTGAACGTCAAAATTATGGATTAAAATGCTTTTAATTCATTTATGTGTGATACAGTGTTACTTGAGTATTTTTTATCTTTTTGTCATTGTGAGTTGATAAATATTGTCATATGGACATTTTTTTTATATTTTAAACAGTTGATTATCTCTGATAACCTAGTGATTTCCAAATAGCCTTTAAATTACATATATAAATATGCATCATCATGATCATATACTGAATACCGACCGTGCAAGACCCTCATGGATAGTCAAGGTCGTTAAAAATAAACCTCATTGACGATATACTGAAACTTGACTTATCAGTATTTCATATACAGGTTTCTCAGTAAACGGTGAATTATTTGTAAAACAATTTAACTTCCTCGTACACTTTTATACCTTTTTCATCATAATAAAAAGTACTTGTGTATAATTTTTCTATTTTTGTATCCATACTGTGGATTCATGTTTTTTCATGGACCAATTTTCATAGATTAAGGAAAAACTGTATTTTTGTGGATATTCGATTTCATGGTTTCGTCAAAGTCTGATTACAAGCCAGTAGTAAATTTATTGTTATTGAACATCAAAATTCACAGTTGATCGATATCAATGAAATGCATGAAAATTAGTGCCCCACAAATCATAATGATTTCACAGTATGTAAAAAGATTGAAAACAATTAAGTTATATAAATTATGAACATTAAATATTCAAGTTTTTTGTTGTTTTGGACTTTCTAAAATAAACTTCACATGTGCAGTTTGATATTGTTAGGGTGAATGTCAGTAATAAGCATTGGCAAGGATAAAAATATATTGATGAGGTGGAAAGATGAAATCATATAATGTTTTCATTGAAATGATTTTTTTTTCAAATAAATTACTGTAAATTCAGAAATTATTGCGAGGTTTTTATTATTGTGGAAAATGCGACTGGGTTATAATCGCAATAATTTAAACTTGCATTTTGAAATTTTTTATATGAATTAAACAGGATTATTCTCAATATCGCAAAAAATTAAAAACGCATTTTAGTCTAAAATGACAAAATTGCAATAATAAATACACGCAATAATTTCTGAATTTACAGTATATGTTCAAGTGTGCTTATTTCAGTAGCATCTATTGGTCATTTTAGGTTTGAAGATGTTAGCCAGAACTGTATACACCCATATTACCTTAAATTGATAACTTCATGAAGAACAGCAATAAAAGGCTTAGTCCTTTGATATATATCTCCTGTATAATATATCTTTACGATAGATAATTTAGCTAATCTGCAATCAATTCCATCTTCATGCCTTATATATCATGTACTGTGTTACAACTCTAGATTCTACTGACGAGGAAAGGTAACACTAGGCCACTGAAAGCTGAATTTTAAGTTCAGTCTAGGTGGCAGAGTGGTCAAGAGCGCTGGACACAGTGCAGGCGGTGTTGTATCACCTTCACTGGTGATCCAATGGATGGATCTGTCGTAGAGTTGTCACTTGTTTAGATGTACTTATCAAATAATTATTTCTGTGAATACATCTTACGATCCTTTACGATTGATAATTTAGCTAATCTGCAATCAATTCCATCTTCATGCCTAATATATCATGTACTGTGTTACAACTCTAGATTCTAAAGGTAACACTAGGCCACCAAAAGCTGAATTTTTGTTCAGTCTAGGTGGCCGAGAAAATCCAGCACCTGGAGGCAGGCTTCAGCTGGCAGTGTGTGGATTAATCAGTAAAAAGAGTAATACAATTACACAAATGAAATCATAAATTGCCTAACAATGTAATTGCAACACACTATTTAGTGTGTAACTATTAAAATGTTAAAAACGGATAAAAAAATAAACGCAATATTTCGCTAGACAAACTAGCTTCATGGAGCGTTCATCTATCCAGGTAAAATTGGATGCAGATAAGAAACAATTGCAGCTCATTGTACCAAGAATTTTGCTGCCTTATAAATAATTCAAAGTTTGGATGAAGTTCAAGATTATTTATTTAATTACGAAATTTGTTGGTGAAGTTTGCAATGTCCATTGGCCAATATTACAGAGATATAAAGATGCTGTATAATTAATTATTCTTTATCTTTCCTGTATCTTTTCTTGTCTTTTGCATTAAGCCCATCAGGTTCTAAAGTATAGAGCTGGTGGATCCAAAAGTTTTCTCTTCTCCTTCTCGCTGTGGTGTCCCACTCAGCATTCACTTCTAGTAGTCTGTCCCAGTGAACTCATTGGATAGCAAAAAAATGTAGAAAAAATATAGTGTAACAGATAAATAAGTAAAAAAAATTTATTGTATTCATTCTTTATTGAAACAGAAGGCCAAAACCAGCTAGACCAACCAGAGAACAAACATTGAAAGCTCAATCTCTTCCTGACTCATTTGACTGGAGGAATGTTGGTGGAATGAACTATGTCTCACCAATCAGAAACCAATGTGAGTAACTTGAACTTTGTCATAGTTATATAGATAGAGTTAAGTCTGAGAGCATGATCTGACAAGATAGCTAGATGATTTGCATTATCTGTATTTAAAGCATTATGGCTTTATTTAGTTTCATTGGTACTAGTTTTGATGGTATTACATCTATTTATAGTACAAGGGTACAATGAAAGATATCATTTCTTTGACATGCACCAGTTACCTATTTTATTTCCCAAAACAAGACATGCAATTTTAAATGGATCCATGATCAGTTGTCAGAATCTGATGCATTCTGGGTAATATTTTCAAAAGCATACACCAAAAAGTTGTGATTGGCTGACAACGTCCTAAACAATGAAAATTCAACCAATGATGTAAGGTTATTTTCACTTTGGTGTACGAACAATGAGATTACCCATAGTCCTTTAGATTCTGAAAAGGCCAATTCAACATTCTGTGTTTTGGGGAAAATCACGATCTTTGAAATTGTTACATTAATGTGATATATAACTTAGTTCAAGAAAATATTTAAGTTTCAATATAATTTTTGCTTTTAAATATAAAAATAAGGAGATGTGGTATGATTGCCAATGAAAACACAATCCACCAGAGTTCAAATGATGACGATAAAAGCACATGTTTTAGGGAAAAGATACAAAGAACACTACAAGAATATGCAGGAATGTTGCAAAAAAACCCTCTGTATTTATCTCTGTGCATTGTTAAATTACACAAAACACAAACAAACTAAAAACAAACAAGTATAAGCAGGAAATATAAAGTTTTTTATTGGTTTTTACCATTTATTAAACATGTTAAATGGTTTTCAAAGTCATAGGGAAAATGTACAATGGGAGATAACTTTGATTCAAATTTAAACCAATAATGACAAGAGAAATATTCTCAGATATTACAAAATCTTTTATTTTTTGGCTGGAGCAGTATGGACTTGATGATCTAATTCTCTAGAGAAAAATAATTTCATATGTCCATTCTATTTCAGCCAATCATATTTTATTGTGTTTGCAGAAAAGTTAAAAAGTAATTTTCAGGGCTTTATCAGTGATTGTCACCATCAAAAATAACATCTTGCTTCACTGTTGCTTTTCTATTGACTCTACTTAAGAGAGGCGAAAGATACAATAGGGACAATCAAAGTCGAAAATAAACTGACAACTCCATGGCTAAAAAAGTAAAAAGACCAACAGACAAACAAAAGTACACAAAACACAACCTAGAAAACTAAAGACTGAGCAACACGAACCCCACCAAAAATTAAGGGTTATCTCAGGTGCTCCGGAAGGGTAAGCAGATCCTGCTCCACAAACATCAGACTAGAGCTAATTCTACATGATATATAATAATTTTCTAATTCTTTTATGAAAGCTGAAATGAACTTTGAATGATATATATTTACAGTGAGTTGTGGTAGTTGTTATGCCTTTGGTTCATTAGCTATGAATGAGGCCCGTGTTCGTATTATGACAAATGGTACAAAGACTCCAGTTTTCTCAACACAGGACATTGTTGAATGCAGTGAATACTCTCAAGGTAAAAAAAGACTTAACAATAAATATTATTTTCTTAAGACTTCTATGACATCATAATGCATTTGAATACTTCAATAAAATGGCCAGTTTTAATTGGTTACTTGGTATAATACTGAGTATGAATATAATGCCTCCTTTATTTCATTTTCTTTCTGGTTTGTTAAATGGAAGTATTTTTTCATGTGAAATGAGAATTAAGCATATCATTTTCATGATTAATACCTTGTATGGAGATGTCATCATGTATAGGGAAACTGCTTAATATCATTAGGGAGACCATCATAAGGGATAACTCATAATTGCATAATTTAGGAGTTTTTTCAGTGAAAATTACCAAATCAAAATATCATTGCACTTGCAAGTAACTTGTGGTAAATAATGGATCATCAAAATTTTGCCTTAAACTTTGGGCTTTTTGTGATCAAATCATTGTTAAGTTTTTAGTGTATAATCCAAAAATCTTAAATAGATAGGCTTGGTAGTCATATAATCAGTTTTTTGTGTATAATCCAAAAATCTTAAATAAATAGGCTTGTTAGTCATATAATCAGTTTTAGTGTATAATCCAAAAATCTTAAATAGATAGGCTTGTTAGTCATATAATCAGTTTTAGTGTATAATCCAAAAATGTTAAATAAATAGGCTTGTTAGTCATATAATCAGTTTTAGTGTATAATCCAAAAATCTTAAATAAATAGGCTTGTTAGTCATATAATCAGTTCTTAGTGTATAATCCAAAAATCTTAAATAGATAGGCTTGGTAGTCCTATAATCAGTTTTTAGTGTATAATCCAAACATCTTAAATAGATAGGCTTGGTAGTCATATAATCAGTTTTTTGTGTATAATCCAAAAATCTTAAATAAATAGGCTTGTTAGTCATATAATCAGTTTTAGTGTATAATCCAAAAATCTTAAATAGATAGGCTTGGTAGTCCTATAATCAGTTTTTAGTGTATAATCCAAAAATCTTAAATAGATAGGCTTGGTAGTCATATAATCAGTTTTTAGTGTATAATCCAAAAATCTTAAATAAATAGGCTTGGTAGTCATATAATCAGTTTTAGTGTATAATCCAAAAATCTTATATAGATAGGCTTGGTAGTCATATAATCAGTTTTTAGTGTATAATCCAAACATCTTAAATAGATAGGCTTGGTAGTCATATAATCAGTTCTTAGTGTATAATCCAAAAATCTTAAATAGATAGGCTTGGTAGTCCTATAATCAGTTTTTAGTGTATAATCCAAAAATCTTAAATAGATAGGCTTGGTAGTCATATAATCAGTTTTTAGTGTATAATCCAAAAATCTTAAATAAATAGGCTTGGTAGTCATATAATCAGTTTTAGTGTATAATCCAAAAATCTTAAATAGATAGGCTTGGTAGTCATATAATCAGTTTTTAGTGTATAATCCAAACATCTTAAATAGATAGGCTTGGTAGTCATATAATCAGTTCTTAGTGTATAATCCAAAAATCTTAAAAAGATAGGCTTGGTAGTCATATAATCAGTTTTTAGTGTATAATCCCAAAATTTTAAATAAATAGGCTTGGTAGTCATATAATCAGTTTTAGTGTATAATCCAAAAATCTTAAATAGATAGGCTTGGTAGTCCTATAATCAGTTCTTAGTGTATAATCCAAAAATCTTAAATAGATAGGCTTGGTAGTCATATAATCAGTTCTTAGTGTATAATCCAAAAATCTTAAATAGATAGGCTTGGTAGTCCTATAATCAGTTTTTAGTGTATAATCCAAAAATCTTAAATAGATAGGCTTGGTAGTCATATAATCAGTTTTTAGTGTATAATCCAAAAATCTTAAATAAATAGGCTTGGTAGTCATATAATCAGTTTTAGTGTATAATCCAAAAATCTTAAATAGATAGGCTTGGTAGTCATATAATCAGTTTTTAGTGTATAATCCAAACATCTTAAATAGATAGGCTTGGTAGTCATATAATCAGTTCTTAGTGTATAATCCAAAAATCTTAAAAAGATAGGCTTGGTAGTCATATAATCAGTTTTTAGTGTATAATCCCAAAATTTTAAATAAATAGGCTTGGTAGTCATATAATCAGTTTTAGTGTATAATCCAAAAATCTTAAATAGATAGGCTTGGTAGTCATATAATCAGTTTTTTGTGTATAATCCAAAAATCTTAAATAGATAGGCTTGGTAGTCATATAATCAGTTTTTAGTGTATAATCCAAAAATCTTAAATAGATAGGCTTGGTAGTCATATAATCAGTTTTTAGTGTATAATCCCAAAATTTTAAATAAATAGGCTTGGTAGTCATAGAATCAGTTTTAGTGTATAATCCAAAAATCTTAAATCGATAGGCTTGGTAGTCATATAATCAGTTTTTGTGTATAATCCAAAAATCTTAAATAGATAGGCTTGGTAGTCATATAATCAGTTTTTAGCGTATAATCCAAAAATCTTAAATAGATAGGCTTGGTATTCATATAATCACTGACACAATGAGGTATGTCATTACTTCTTTCCTTTGTATTGTCAATCTGCAAAAATTGCACCTATTGACACCTATTGACTTAGATGAACATAAAAAATAGCTCATCCAATACAAAAATAAGTGTAACATTGTACTTTCTGGAAAAATACATCACAATACTTAGACTGAATCTTCGTTTAAATACTAATTTTTTTAGAATTCCATTTTGTAGCCTGTCTTACTTATATCAGTATAGTAATCAGCATAGATCATAGATCCTTTGATCTTTTGAACAGATCCATTTCAAACTTTTTTCTCCTCTGATATTGGACTGCAGTGTTCTCCCCAGGGCCTTTTAGCATCATGGTAATGTGATGCTATAATCTTGAATGTGATGCTATCTGAAGTGGTTTTCTTATAGATTATGCTATGGATGTGATGCTATAATTTTTAAAAACAATATGGTATTTCAATTTCCCCTGATTACCAGGATGCTAAATGAAATATCTGGGGAGAACACTGGACTGAAACTTTAATTTGTTTTATGGTCACATATAACGAGAGGAAGATCCCTATCAATCTCAATTCTCAATATCAATCAATATATCTATGTGAACAATATAGTCTTCATTGAGCCTCTGGATTTTATTAGTTTGACTCACTGGTACTTACATAGCTCTAGAAAATCAGTACTTTAATACGGTAAATAATATTAATAAATCATGTTTTTCTTTAAGGTTGTGATGGTGGCTTCCCATATCTGATTGGAGGCAAATATGCCGAAGATTTTGGATTGGTTGCTGAGTCCTGCAATCCCTACACTGGCAAAGACGGTCAATGTAAAACTAAAACTTCCTGTCCAAGACAATATGCTACTAAATATGAATATATTGGTGGATTTTACGGAGCGTAAGTTGGGTTTAATATTTATTTACACCAAAGCATCTCCACATGATTTTTTTCCAATTAAAATTTTGGAATGGTCAATCACTAAATCATTTTGATTAAAGTCTGATTTTAATATTCTCATCACTAAAATGACATGTCGGACATTAACTCAAAAATGCTTTAACCAATTTGCACAAAACTTTGGTGAATTGTTTATATCTATTAACTTGAGCTTCCTTTCGTTTTTTATAAATTTTAAATTTTACGTTTCTGAGTTATGGGGTTTTATTCATTAAAAAAAGGGGGATTTTCCAGTTTTCGGACAATAACTCAAGAATGCTTTCACCAACTTGCAAGAAATTGTGGTGAATTGTTTATATCTATTGACATGAGCTCCCTTTCAATTTTTATAAATTTTAGATTTTACGTTTCCGAGTTACAGGGTTTTATTCATAAAAAAGGGGGATTTTCCAGTTACTGGACAAAAACTCAAAAATGCTTTCAGCAGTTTTCCTGAAACTATGGTGAATAGTTTATATCTATTTAAGTAAGCTCCCTTTAGAATTTTATAAATTTTACATTTTACATTTCTGAGTTATGGGGTTTTATTCATTAAAAAAGGGGTGACTTTCTAGTTTTTGGACAATAACTCAAAAATGCTGTCAGCAATTCTCATGAAACTTTGGTGAATTGTTTATATCTATTGATGTAAGCTCCCTTTTGATTTTCATAAATTTCTAATATGACATTTCGAATTAATTGAACTTTATTTGTTTATAGTCTAACAACAGATTTACTAAGTATTGCGCAACAGCACAGTGTATTGCACAACAGCAAGAAATGTTTAATTGAATATTAATTCAATTCATATAACCAATTTCAAGTTCTGTGACTACATTTATTCAGAAACCTGTAATATGTCAAATATTTAATTACAATCCAAATTCAGACCTGTATCAAGCTTGAATATTGTGTCCATTTTTGCCCCAACTGTTCAGGGTTTGACCTCTGCGGGCGTATCCAGCTGCGCTCAGCGAAGCAGTTTATTTTATTTAACTTACTTTTCCTATGTGTTCATCAAGTTCAAAGGTCCATTCACTGTATTGAATGTTTTCCGTTAAAAAAATATAAGCACACTGTAAGACTAAAGCAAGGGCCCTTCATCGACAATGAGAGGAAGTCCTATAGTTTTCTATGTATCCATTAGTCAATATTTTTTTACTTAAATTTTCTGACACTATATCTAGGACTAGGTTTGAACTTAAAACAGCTAACAAGTATATGCATATCAATTAACATAAAATGAAACTAAAAATTCCAATCTTGATAATTAGAATTTGTGAATACAAATTCCCCTACTTGTTTTAATTAGGTTAGAATTAGGTTTTGTGATTTGAAATTCAAGTACACTGAAAAATAATTTTTGGAGTAAAAACTGAATTTCTTGTACCGTACACAGAAACTGCTAATTTTGAGTGTGTAGTGCATGTTCTCCAGAGTATTCCTATGACTGAATTGAAATTGCAGGCTAGCTTTATTATAAAGTTTTATGTGTACTGTTGATGTGCATATCACTTATTCATATTTACAATAGGTGTGAAATTCATGCAGATACTGATTTTTATTTGCTGCAAGAGGAATCGCCTAATTCTGTGATTTTTTCCAATTTATGTAAAAGCAACACAAAAATAGAACTATTAGCTCTTGCCCACCTTTCAAATCAACACTATTTTTACACTTTGCCTGTGTACGTGCAACAAACATTTAATTTTTTTTATAAAATAGCAAATTTCATTTATTAAAAAAAGTAGTCGTTATTATAAATTGTAAATATGAATAATTGATTGAAATATGAAATAATAAATGATTATCCTATATAAAATAATAATTATTGAAATCTAATAAATATTTTATTAGCTATCTACCTTAAAATCAACATCTTAATTATGCAAATTTTGTACATATCATATAATGAACAATTGATTTCATGTGGGATTGTATTAAACAATGTCTGCCAAAGTTTTGCTTCCCAATTCGAAATATTAATAACATATATATTTTATTTCAAAGATTTGTACATAGAGGAATTGCATGCTGGTTTTTTTTTTATGCCCCTACCGCAGCGGAGGGGGCATTAGGTGTTACCCTTGTCCATCGGTCAATACGTACGTGCATCCCAAAATTAGTATCCATTCTCTAACTTTAGTTTGCCTTAACGAAATGTTATGAAACTTATACACAATGCTTATTGACACAGAACACAAACAAGTTTGAATTTGGGTGGTGTCACTTTTACCTTTCTAGAGTTGGGCCCCTTTACAAATGGAAAAATTGCTTAATTTTTCGTTTCCGTTCTCTAACTTAAGTTTGCCTCAACCAAATGATATGAAACTTATACACAATGCTTATTACCAGAAAACTCGGATCAAGTTCCAATTTGGCTGGCTTCACTTCTACCATTCTTGAGTTATGTCCCTTTATAATTTTATATGCAAGCAGAGGCATCATCTGTGTCCCATTGACACATTTTCCATTTATTATAATTTATTTCAGATGAAAGCAAGTGACAAATCACATTCTTAGCAAGAAGAGTTTTCTCTCTTCCTCTGAATATGATTCATTACTAGCTTTCATTCTGATTGAATTTAAAAAAAAACAATATTCAATTCTAAAATGAAGTTATTTTGGGCGAAAAATTATATTTTTACAGAAAAAAAAATGGGGACTAGTTCTGGTAAGCATAGTTTACCTACATTTTACCATGATTTTTATGCCAGAACAAGTTTCTTTTAAATCAGTTTTCTAGTAATGGCATTTTGTGTACAGAGTTAGAATTTAGTTGGAGTTTGACATGTCTTCTACAAAAGATTAAAACATCGTATAGTGAGAAACAAAAATGAACAGTGTTACATTTTGGACATCCAACTAATTTGTGTTACATTACTTTTATCTCGAACAATAACACCATTCAGTACTCCTCCACTTGCCCCAGTTTAGTGAATGTGTATAAGTGAGTTGATTGAATGGTTTGGTTATTTTGTAGATGTAATGAAGAGTTGATGATGATAAATCTGGTCAACAATGGACCCATGGTGATCGCATTTGAAGTTTACGGTGACTTCATGCAGTACAAGTCCGGAATTTACAAGCACACTGGTCTTACGAACAGTTTCAATCCCTTTGAAATTACAAATCATGCCGTGCTTCTCGTCGGATATGGAGTAGATAGTGGGACAGGAGAGAAATACTGGATTGTCAAAAACAGCTGGGGTCCCGAATGGGGTGAAAATGGATTTTTCAGAATTATGAGAGGTGTTGATGAATGTGCGATGGAGAGCATTGCTGTCCAATCATTCCCTATTTTGTAACTCATTCAGTGTTGTTCGTTTACAAAGTTGTTACATTTTTACAATAAATTATTTTTTTAAATTTACAAAAGAGTTCATTTTTATTTTCAGTTGTAATGAAGAACTTATGATGGAAAATTTGGTTAAAAATGGACCTATCGCAGTGTCGTTCATGGTTTATGCTGATTTTATGCATTACAAAAGTGGAATTTATCAACACACAACATTGACTAATGGTTTTAATCCATTTGAAATAACAAATCATGTGGTTCTTGTGGTTGGATATGGATATGATTCAGAAATTGGCCACAAATATTGGCTGGTTAAAAACAGTTGGGGTACAAAGTGGGGAGAAGATGGGTTTTTCCGCATTATGAGAGGAGTTGACGAATGCTCTCTTGAAAGTATTGCTGTTCAGTCATTCCCAATTCTGTAAAATAAGGATGTGGACATACAATATTTTTTAGTTATTTATTACTCTTGGTGGTGATTTCCATGGTGAATACCTGTGATTGTTGGTGATTTGCTCTGAAATATCTTTGTGTTTTTTATTAATTTTATATGATAGAGTCATAAATTAAAATGTTATGCTACTTCACTGTGATTGGCTTTCTCATGTCATGGCCTTTTATAGCCGACTATACAGTTTTAGTTTTTCTCATTGTTGAAGGCTGTACAATTGTCTATAAATGCAAGCAGTACAGTTGTCTATAAATGCTTAAATCTACATCATTTGAACTTGGGTGGATATTTGTGGCAATCATACCACATCTCCTTATTTTTTCATTAAATAATAGGCAGGGCTTTGATTTACCTGTTATTGGCAATGATGTATAGGTTCCCCTCAAGTAAAATACAAGCCACATAGCAAGAGTTACTTTATCAGAATCAGTTTGTGTCTATTTAACAAAGTTTTATAAAAAGTATCTTTATATTTTCGTGAGCCCTTATTCATGTTATTGGAAAGAACAAGTTCATGTGAGCTTTTGTCAACACTTTGCATCAGTTGTCTGTCTGTCGTCCGTTAAAAGTAAAAGTTGCAAAGAGGATCAGTACAAGATTTATCTACCCTTAAAATTCGAGAAAAATCTATAAACCCATTTTGGAGTTATTTCCCCTGAAATCTACTATTTGCAATTTTGTTTACTGTTATTTTGAAAGCTGGAGGAGCTAGATATAAAGTGTGGTGCAAACATTATCAGCATTGGCAGTTTTATCTAACTAAAAAAATTCCCTATTTAGAGTTATAGCCCCTGAAATGTAAGTTTGTACCAATTTTCATATTTTTTGACTGTTACATGTATTCTTAAAACTATAGGAGCTAGATTAAAAGTATAAGTTGCATAAATGATCATAACTACAAGATGTCTCCACTCGAAAAGAGAGACGAAAAAATTACCATATGGACATTCAAACTCATAAGTTGAAAATAAACTAACAAAACCATGGCAGAAAAGAAAAAAAATCATAAGACAAACAACTGTACACAAAACACAACATAGAAAACTAAAGACTGGGCAGCACTAATCCCACCAAAAACCTGGGGTGATCTCAGGTGCTCTGGAAAAAAATTGTAACAATCGGCTTTGGAGCAATTGCCCATGAAATATCCATTTATCCGACTTTCCTAGTTTTGGCTGGTATTGCAAAAACTATAGGAGCAAGGTCAAAAATGTAAACTATTAAAATGATCAGCAAGACAAGATTATCCACACTGAAAATTAGGGAGACATGTTTTAACATTTTCGACTACTTTTCCCAGGATAATATATATTTTTCCAATTCTCAGTTTTTTTGCTGTTATCTTAAAAACTATAGGAGCTGGCTGAAGAGGGTAGCATGCAAATATGATGAGCATGACAAAATCTATCTACACTGAAGACTTCAGAAAATTTGACAACGTGTTTTGGAGTTATTGCCCTTGAAATGTTGATATTTACTGTTTTTGTCAGTTTTGTCTATTAAGTATTATCTCAAAAACTATAGATGCTAGGTTAAGCATGTAAATTGTAAATATGATCAGCAACACAAAGAATAATTTGCATATGTGCATATATAAATCCTCAAAGGCATACAGGCTATTTTTTCAACAGGTGGGTGATGGCACAGATGGCCTCTTGTTTGTGGTACGTAATCTAAGAACAGGATGTGAATAAAATGAGATGATGGGTTACTTCAATCAGACAGGAACCTATATACTTAAATGCATAAAAGACAAATAGAGTTCAACATATATACTTCGATAATAGACAGTTGTCTATATCTATTTATATGTCAAGCTCTTATCATCCCAGTAAAATATGTTGTTGATTAAATAAAAAGAAACTATCAAATATCTGCCATCAATGTCAAAATTATCAAAGAAGTTAGATTGACGCAAGACAATAAGTGACGATGTTCGTGCCTTGGGACAGGCATGTGAATGTGAGAAAATGTTCTATTCGTTTTGAACTCGCCTGGCCAGAACGATCTGTGTTAGGTTTTCCCATCACTTGAAGTATGTAGTCTGCAAACAGTTAACTTCTCATCTGAAACCGTACTGAGCCAAATTTATCCAAACTTGGCCACAATCATAATTGGGGTTAAGAAAATAGAGTATACGGGTAAAATGCAAGTTTTGTCCATTCTCGTGAAAACCGCTATAGATAGAGAAAATCTAACAGGGCAAAAATGTTCTGAATGTTTAAACGCTACCTTTTTGAGAATTTGCATCAAAACTGTCAGGCGCTCTTATAGGAGTTATTGACCTTAAATGACGAATTTACCATTTGCATTTGCGTTTTTTGCCTATTGTCTTGAAAACTATAATAGATAAAAAGAAAGTTTAAAAGCAAACATGACATAGCAAGACAAGAGCTATCAATTAGTCAAATTGCTGAAATCGCCAGTTGACTATTTATATGAGTTATTGCCCTTAAATGATGATTTATTTTTACAATTTTGTTTTTGGTGTTTCTGCCTTTTATCTTGAAAACTATAATAGGTATTCAGAAGCTTAAAAGGCAAAAAAGATCAACAAGACAAGATCTACAATTAAGTCACCTTCTTTTCGAAATCGTCAGTCGATTCCTTTTGGGAGTTTTTGACTATAAATGACAATTTCTTCTAAGTTTTACCTACGTTTACCTACGTTTACCTACGTTCGTTATGAACGCAGGAGCTGCTGCTCCTTTATGTTCATCTCTATCGTTTCTTCAACCGTAGTGTCTTCTTTTCCGGTTACTCTAATTGTGTGTTGTCCATACTCAATTGTATAGTCTAGTTTCATAGGATGATCTTTCCAGTAAGTGTCTAGTCTGTTTTCAAATGTTTTCACTTTAGTGGTTGTTACAATGTGTTCTGGCAAGCTGTTCCATGTGTCTACTATTCTGTTGGTGAAGAAGTTTTTGTGTGTTGTTTTTCTTTTATCTTGATAGCTATATTAGAAACTTTAAAAAAAGCAAATATGATCAGCAAGACAAGAACTGCAAATAGGTCAGCATGCTAGATGAAATTGTCAGTTGCCTTCTTATAGGAATTTTTGTCCTTAAATGATGATTTTTTACCCTTCTTGTGTTTTGGGAAAAAATAAAGAAGAGAGGAACTGTAAACAGAAAAAAATATCAGCATTACAAGATGAACAAAAAAGAGATTTTATTCATGAATTATATTTTTAATCTACAATGTTGGAGAGTATCCATTGATGACAATGTACATAGACCTAGGTGAGCGACAGAGGTTCTTTATAGCCTCTAGTTCCAGTCGAGATCACTATGGACTAACAAGCTAACAGATGCATGACTAAGTTAGTCCAGGAAAAACACTTAAACTTGAAATAGCAGTAAAATGAAACAGAAAAAAAAGTAAACACAATTATGGTCCAAGGACACAGTTATCGTCCTTAGGATTTTTGTCTACGAATATAGTCCCTAGTGTGAACAGTGTATAACTTGCATTTTTTTTATACACTTTTCCAATTCATTTCTTGATATTTTATGCATGAAATATTAAGTAAGGGGATGAAATTACACGTTAAAAAAATTTGGGTGCTGAATCCTTATGTTAAGTAGTGATTTGGTCCAGTTAAAAAGGTCAAAAATTAGAATGTCTGAAGCTGTCAAACTGAATTTTAGCCCCCCTTAACACAGAATTGTCAATATTTTGAGTAAGATCTGGTAGAAGTTTCTATAATTTTGATATTATTTGTATCAATAGTAGTACACTACACTGTAAAAATCTTTTTGAGATAGAGCAGGTGCGATTTTTTTAATTTGAATTCATTGTCTAAAAGAAAATGCACTACGAAATAACTGTGTTCTCGGGCCTTATACCATGTCAAAGAATGCTCACAGTAACGGAAAGCAAGCTCAAAGCACTTAACCTCCTGCTTTGCTGGAAACAGTCCCATTAGTAGTGACAACTTCAGTCTTACTCAGTTCCTCATAGAGATTAACTAGGAGTCAAGCTATTGCAATTTTAGCTAATTCGACAGAATTTGAGAATGACTAAACTTTAAGTATTAAAAGACTTGTATGTACAACATGAACAATGCCCACAGCATTTCCTCTCATGCAAGTCCTATGCGTTCTATTGTCACAAGATTGCTTTTTTCATATTGTTTTTATGATTAGGTCACAATGGTGTGTCAATCAACACAAGAATTCCAAAAGTATCGGATTCAATACGTACAATCTAAGTCCCTCTCCTCATGCAATAACACGAAAATATTTGACTTCTTTACTTTAAACAAGTATTTTCTCGTACTAAACTAAAAACAGATTGAAGAATTAGTCAAACTTTGTTTCACGAAGAAGAATTGCGAAATTTGCAAAATAGATACTTAAATCTTGTTTAAGAAAGTCTTAGAGACTAGTCATAAAAATTCACTCTCATTCAAACAATAAACATCATGAAGATGCTTGATTTATTTTAATCGACAACGTATTTTTGAAGTTTTGGGACTTTTTTTATCGGACAGTTTGCATTCAAATGGAAAGTAACGTTCCGCTACATAATTTATATCCTGGTATCTATGATGAGTTTATTTACAACCACTGGGTCGATGCCACTGCTGGTGGAGTTTTAATTCCCCGAGGGTATCACCAGCCCAGTAGTCAGCACTTCTGTGCTGACTTGAGTTATCATTGATATGTTCATAATTATAAATTAACTGTTTTCAAAACTTTAAATTTTTGAAATACTAAGGTTTTTCTATCTCAGGAATAGATAACCTTAGCTGTATTTGGCAAAATTTTTAGGAATTTTTGGTACTTTATGCTCTTCAACTTCGTACTTTATTTGGCCTTTTTAACATTTTTTTATTCGAGCGTCACTGATGAGTCTTTTGTAGACGAAACGCGCGTCTGGCGCAAATATAAAATTTCAATCCTGGTATTTATGATGAGTTTACTCACATATAAATTTAAAGTTTGGTGACAATGTTGACCGCATATAACCCATTGGACTTGATATTATGAATACATATACAATTAATAGAAAAACAAAGGATATGGGGTATCCATCCATGACACAAAATCAGTACAAGTTTGCTTCATACTGAGTGCTTGAAATCTCTAATTAACGACAAAAGAGATGATTTCAATGTTCCCATTGTGAACTTTCTTTATCTATGCGCATATGGCATATGAAAGAGTTGAAAGAGTGATCAAGGGCATACGTTCAATAAATCTATTTCCTTGATTAAAGATTGCTGCTTACAAGGAAGTTTATTGAAGACAAGGAATCTTAAAGGTAAAGTTGAAAATTGGTACATTTCAAGTGCTCCATCATTACTTGATTGATTGTCATGGGATATTTTTGTCACAGATGACCACAATCCCCTTCTCTTTTACTCGATTATGAATAGTAATTCAAATATATCTAGTCCATAGAATTAGTGTGCTGTATGTATACATGTACATATTTGTTTTTCGTTTGTTGTTTTAATATAAATGACCTTTTTGTTGTTGTCACTTTTGAAAGATTTCACATTTTTGTCATGTCGTGGTCCTTTACAGCTTACTATACGGATGATATGGATTTTGCTAATTGTTGAAGGCCGTACGGTGCCCTGTAGTTGTAAACGACCTCGTCATTTGGTCTCTTGCATTAATCTGTCTCATTTGCAATCATACCACTTTTATATCAAATGATAAAGGAAACTTTACCTGCAATTTTGCATTTCATTCCTGAATTCCCAATTCAAATTTACTTTAGAAAAAAATGACTTCCAATTTGTTAACACGCTTTCAATTATAATTTGCAACAAATTGCTATATAAAAAATAATCAATAGTAGTTAAAATACGTCAATTAATGCAATGCGTGAGTCTCGAAGCTAATCAATGTCTTGTTTTATTTGATGATTGCTATCAGTTCTTACCATTAAACGTATACTACAATCGCTGTATGAAAAATATTAAATCAATTCTATATCAAATTTCGATCATACACCATTTAAAGTTTAAAATATGTACAATATTAACAATATTGAATTAATCCGAGAACGTGGTTGCTACGTGAAAACAAAAGATTTGCCGAGAGTTTTGATATATAGATGTACTTTGAACTAATTTCACCTCTAAAAGGGATCAACTGTTTAATCAGATTTTCAGCAATTGGCTGGCAAAGTACTTAAGAAGTCTTATTGTGTTTTTAAATGCAAAATTCTAATTGGTTAGGCCTCGTGTAATATTTATTTTTCCTTCAGTGTCAATTTTCTTATCAAAATGTAATTGTTTGATTTGTTGAAATCAAATAGAAATATCGATACGTTGATAAATTACTCGGAAACAAACAATATCTTATCATTGCTGGATATCATCGGAAATACAAAGAAAAAGTGTTACAAATGTAGAAATTCTTGTAATGTCCGTACTATAGCAACGAAAATTTTGTGGAAATATGCAATGATCACGCTAACAGAATGTCGATTTATTAAATGTGAATTTTTATTCGATAGTTTAAAATGTGCAATATTTGACAATTTATTGTGAGCAATGTCTTAGGAGATTATTTATTACATCAATTTATGGAAGTTAATTTTTTTTCGTATTTATATGAAGTGTCAAAAATAGCAGTTATATTGGATACGTTTTTTATAATTTGAGACACACACGCATACGTTGATTCCTCAAGGAAATTTTATCTACTTGGATCTTTAGTCAATATATATAGAGAGATCAATTTCAACGAGAGAAACTTTATCTTATAACAGGAATTTTTGATATTCGTGTCATAGAATTTATTTGAAAATGGTAAGTGAAAGCATTCAACCCCTTTGGTAGGAAGGATTCACCAGTTTTGTATTTTTTTTCTAAATAGCAAAAAAAGATTTGTCTCGGTAGTAAAGCCTAAAATTTATCCACTATAATAAGCAAAAAAGGTACTCGAAGAAATATAGACAACGTTAGCAGAGCAAAGGACGAGCAACCAAATACAAGTCAATAAAATACTACACAGAAAACTAAAGATTGAGCAGCATCAACCCTACTTAACTCCCACCCAAGGACCTAAGATCTAACCCCACTAAACATTTGAGTAAACCCAGGTGCTCTGGAAAGGTAACCAGTTACAGTTACTTTAATTTTAATCCTGGAAGTAATGACGATGGAAATGATACTTACGTGCTATATCTTAAACAGATTTTCTTCTTCATGAAACCTTGTTTATTATTAGTCCATCCTACATTAATAAGTATTATTCTCGTTACCAGTATTTTTCTTTATATAAAAAGTAAAATAACAAAAATACCGAACTCCGAGGAAAATTCTAAACGGAAAGTCCCTAAGCAAATGGCAAAATCAAAAGCTCAAACACATCAAACGAATGGATAACAACTGTGACAGTCATATTAATTCCTGACTTGGTGCAGGCAATTTCTTATGTAGAAAATGGTGGATTAAACCTGGTTTGATAGCTAGCTAAAACTCTCACTTGTATGACAGTCGCATAAAATTCTTAGTTCTGATTACTAATCCGCCATATTAACTTCTTCCACAACACTTCTTATGACGATAGGGTTTTAAAAGGAATGCACCATGCACACATTGGAAGACGTTTGATAGAAATTCAGACAAATATATTAGTAGTCGAGTTATAACAATTTTTGTGTATATCATTTTTGCATGGGCATCAACATTCTGAGCAGCTACATTACTTGTCTCACTTATCATCTGTCAGGCTATGTTTTAAATGGACATTTTTTTCTGAAAAAAAGTTTAGTATGTTTTAATGAATTTGTCTTTTAATTTGTTTTAATTGTATAAATGTACTCTAACTGTTTTCTTATGAAATTCCTTTAAAGGAATTTTCATGATATTCAAAAAGCAAAAGTGAACATAGAATATGCTGAACAATTTCAATGATGCCATTAGAATTTTACTTTTACTTACATAAGATGCAAATATCTTAAATTCAGAGTTTTCAGAATTTTCCTGTGTGTGACCTCTTGCCATTATGCACTTGACTTAAATACAACTGCTACTAATTTGAACAACATTTAGTTAATAAAATGTTTGTAAGTTTCTTTAAAAAATTGAAATTTACTTTTGTTTTGATTAGACAAAAAAAAAACGAGGCCACTGTTTTTTAGCTCACCTGGCCCAAAGGGCCAAGTGAGCTTTTCTCATCACTTGGCGTCCGTCGTCCGTCGTCGTCCGTCGTCCGTCGTCGTCCGTCGTCGTTAACTTTTACAAAAATCTTCTCCTCTGAAACTACTGGGCCAAATTTGACCAAACTTAGCCACAATCATCATTGGTGTATCTAGTTTAAAAAAATGTGTCCGGTGACCCGGCCAACTAACCAAGATGGCCGCCATGGCTAAATATAGAACATAGGGGTAAAATGTAGATTTTGGCTTATATCTCTGAAACCAAAGCATTTAGAGCAAATCTGACACGAGGTAAAATTGTTTATCAGGTCAAGTTCTATCTGCCCTGAAATTTTCAGATGAATCGGACAACCCGTTGTTGGGTTGCTGCCCCTGAATTGGTAATTTTAAGGAAATTTTGCCGTTTTTGGTTATTATCTTGAATATTATTATAGATAGAGATAAACTGTAAACAGCAATAATGTTCAGCTAAGTAAGATCTACAAATAAGTCAACATGATCAAAATGTTCAGTTGACCCCTTAAGAAGTTATTGCTCTTTATAGTCAATTTTTAACCATTTTTCGTAAATTTTTGTAATCTTTTACAAAAATCTTCTCCTTTGAAACTGCTAAGACAAATTTAACCAAACTTGTCCACAATCATCATTAGGGTATCTAGTTTAAAAATGTGTCCGATGACCCCGCCCGCGATCCAAGATGGCCGACATGGCTAAAAAATAGTACATAGGGTAAAATGCAGTTTTTGGCTCATATCTCTGAAACCAAAGCATTTAGAGCAAATCTGATGAGGATAAAATTGTTCATTAGGTCAAGATCTATCTGCCCTGAAATTTTCAGACCAATCAGGCAACACGTTGTTGGGTTGCTGTCCCTGAATTGGTAATTTTAAGAAAATTTTGCAGCTTTTGGTTATTATCTTGAATATTATAATAGATAGAGATAAACTGTAAACAGCAATAATGTACAGCAAAGTTAGATCTACTAATAAGTCAAACATGACCAAAATTGTCAATTGACCCCTTAAGGAGTTATTGCCCTTTATAGTCAATTTTTTACAATTATCATAAATTTTGTAAATTTTTGTAAATTTTTAGAAAATATTTTCCACTGTAACTACCGGGCCAAGTTCATTATAGATAGAGATAATAGAAAGGAGCAAGAATGTTCAGTAAAGTAAGATCTACAAACACATCACCATCACCAAAACACAATTTTGTCATGAATCCATCTGTGTCCTTTGTTTAATATGCAAATAGACCAAGGTGAGCGACACAGGCTCTTTAGAACTTTTTTTTTTGAAATGATGATTGGGAGAACCTCTATGAAAGATCCTCTTTTAGTACTGATTAGTTGTAAGCATGGCGGCAATGACGCCTAATGAGTTCCCACTGATTACATATTCATCATTTTTGTTAATAAAACATGGCCAATGTGAACAAAATTTGGTAGGAATAATAAAAGCGGCAAATAATATTTCACATATCATTCTTACTGGATACATGGCTGCTAACGGAACTCTTTGATTCTGATTGGGCAATTTTCAATTTTCTTGTCTGGAACTACAAGGCACTCTAAAACTTTAATGAATGTAATTGGGATGTAACGGAATATACGTTCCTTCATAATATAAGTTCCAAATGGAAACAATGTTCTGTAATATTATGTCCACTGGAATAAATATTACAGTAAATGTTCATAACGGAATAAATGGTATAGAATATTTGTTCCAACAGGAACAGATATTATGACATTGTTTATAACAAAGTTTCTAGTGGAACTTCTGGTAGGCGGAACAAATATACGTTGACACGGAGACCCTTTACAAAGAATAGATATAATAAATAGCAAATAAATAAAGATAAAATAATTGTGGTTAAATGCCGTTTGAATTCAAATGAATCCATTTCGGAGAGTGGTCATTCATTGGGCATATATCCACATGCTGCATGATTTTAAGAGAACTGGATTCAATTTATTTTCATATTTTATTGATGAAATGAAATGCATATATACACAGCAATTTAATAACATATATTACTAATGGGAAACAGGATATAGTCAAGCACATTTAATCAAACTTTATAGAACACGGTTTAAAGTCGACAAAGGGCCCTGTTGACGACAGATAAAATGTGGTATAAAATCATTAACAGCTTTTAAAAGTCAATTCGAAATATGTATAATCTATACGTTTATGATAAACCCCAATTGTTCACAAAAGACGTACGAAATAGTCCATATAAATAGCAGATTCGAATTTCGAATTGTTCAAATATTTACTTTGTCTACATATCTCGTTTATTGGATTCTTCATAAAAAAGCTTTTTCCGTTTGGCTACTGTGACATTGTTTGTATTGTTGAAATTTCATTAAGACTAGTATAAGATGCATTTTTTTCGATCAATTTGGAATACACCACTGATTATTGTCGAGAAAAAACTAATTTTAAACATGACTTAGAACACAATGCATCAATTAGAATTTTGTTGACTTTAACCCGTGTCTGTGTAAATATTTGTTGTCAATGGAGAACAGTTGTACTGTCTTGGATAATTTGAAGCTAAAATGGGATAATTTTGGACAACATTGGCAAAGACTGATATATTTAAGTGCCTTAGTATAAATTAACGCAGTATCCCGGATCAATACACATTAGGAATCATTCTTCTATGTAACACATCAATTTTACCAAGACTTTCTTAAATTCATTTAAAACACGCACAGTCTAGAAATGTAATCTTACGAACTCTCTTGTAGTCACGCAACTTTCATGTAATAAAGAATTTCGTTGTTTGAAGATAGAAACCTAACACTGAGAGCGTAATGGTTGTCGCCTAATTTGATGAATAATCAGAAAAAATAATTACGTTATTACATTTTTTCTCCTAAAAATTATGTATATTGAAGTTTGGTGAATAATTCTCTTATTTATTTAATGAAACAAACTGGAGTTTTTACAAAATGTTCAATGAAAAAAAACAAATTATTATAAAAATAATTATTTTTTTTATGAACTTTTTTCGAAAAGATTTTCGTGTTAGAATAAGAAAATTTGACTCTAAAGATATATACGTATCAGACTTCATTTTTGTGCGATTAAACTAAAAAATAAAATATCACCATTTACTTTGTCAGACTAAACAAAACTGGTAATCGACAATCATATTTCTGCTGACTTTTCAAGGACATTTTTAAACAACGTTTGATTTAACAAACCCCAACTTTAAAATATATTACATTTCAATAAGATTAAACTATTTAAACCCCAAGAAGAAAAAAAGCGACGATTAATTAATAGACTTAAGTAGAAACATTGTGTATAATGAACAGATAAACTAGTAGTTAAGTTTACAAAAGTTCATAATATTTAACGTTTTCTGTGCTGGAAGAAATTGGAACTCGCATTTTCTTGGATTTTTATATATCAATCGAAAAGTAATTACTTATTCGAACTAATTATGATTTAGCCGACTCCTCAATGGACCCTTATTTCAATCTTGATGAAATAATATTAAATGTGACATCATTTTTAAAACAACTAAAGATATAATGTAGCTTATTTTGTTAAAACTATATAACTCAATGTAGTATTTTATTGATGTTTCAATACGCTTCCAATTAATACCGTTAAATCTTTAGAACCAATATCCACCAACAGATATTTTTTTCTGAACAATGTCATGCCAAAGCACTCGGAATGAATGATCTTTATTCTCATAAACCAAATACATAGTTACAGAGAAGATATTACAATAATAACAAATATCAAATATAGCATGTGTGAAATACAATTAAATATCAATGATAATATTTACACAAAAGATAATTAAACATTTATAGTTGTTTTTAACCAGGAGGATAAACTTTCACAGAAATAGATTTAATAAATCTACAAAGTTTCTCAAGCTCAACAATATTTTGGGTTGAACATACTTGTTTGAATTTAATAACATTTATATTTTTATTACAATATTGTGGTAAGTATTTGCTTCTTTCATCTTTGAAATAAAACATGACACGATATAATGGTATTCATCACCAATGTCAGCTGAGTCGCAAAGGTGACACAATCTTTCAGATCTTGGAATGTTGCGCCACCCTTCTCGGTGTACTAAGCGGATTGCCATTAAGATCCTAATATAACAATTGTATTCGTAAAATACGATACATTTTTAATGATTTTGTTATTATGGTGTAAATATAAAATAAGCAATAGCCCTAAAACTACTACATGGAAAATTAAAGAATGAACAAACACTTCCTCTTCCAAAAAATGGGTTAACTTTAAGACTGCATTCCTTATTATTATTTTATGATGGTATTATCTGTTATAACGCTATTATACGGTTAAGTACTTTTCTTGTACTGACATTAAATGTACCGTTTGTCATTCCAATGAATGAGATAAAAAAAAAAGGGGGGGGGAGAGATTCGAGATCTTTAAAAAAGCAGTTTAATCAGAATGTTCATCACTGCATACCATTACACATGTTTCAAGTCTGAATCGTCTTAAGCTATTGTCATTTGTTATATCTAACTGTTTTTGTCACTTAGGTAGTTTGGTATTGATGACTGTTCTTTGCACTCTGTTAAATTTATTCCCAATTAAACGTGTCTAGTATCTGGACGATTTAAAAGCTGACATATTGTACAGACAATTGTCTTTAGTAGTCCGAGATTACTCTGCTGTCTGAAAGCCTTTTTAGTTTGTGTTAAAGATCATAACTATGTTAACATCTGGTTGTTTTTTGTGATTTGTGTTCTAGGATTGCTGTTTCAATTGCATATACCCATAATTCCTTTTAGTTAATATCGGGTATTCCAAATGTATAAGCTTTACCTGCTTCACAAGTTGCGCTTATTGTGTTACTCATAACAAGTGCAAATCACTTAATGAATTAGATGATACTCATACGAGAGAACAGATAATAGCTACGTCAAACTGAACATATCTATCCAGTAAAGTCATTTGTGATATTATACATATTCCCTGATGAATCAACCATGTCATGATTTTCGAAAAACAAATACTTTAACTTGACCATTAAGAAGACTTGGTTCGTTTTTTTTTTATCTTGTAATCAACAGCCCTCTGAAATATATGTGGGAGAAGTAGGTGCTACTGTAATTTTCTACAAAATAATGGAAAGTTCACAATGGAAACATTGAGGTCTTTCCACTGTCAATTTCTAGTTGTAACTATGGATTATTATACCTTATTATATATAATGTATGGTTTATTTTAATTTCAATGGTACATGCAGTCTTCAAGGCCATCAAACTTGGAATTGTTCAGTAAAAGTACTAAGTCTTTCTTACTTTATCAATGTCAATAAGGATATCTTCTGTTGGTGTATAACAAGTTTGTTATTTCGATTTTGTTGTACATGATACAAATGACTGATACAGGGAATAGGTGCATCATATATTTTGATGTTGAAATTCAAATATTTTGTCAGAATTGCAAAACGAAATAACTTTGCTAATATTTATTTTATGCCTTTCGAATTCATATTTGATTTGGCCTTCCAGCTGATTGAATTGAGCGCCACTGCTTATTCTTGTGTAGACGAATCGCGCGTCGGGTGTACTTGAATTATAAGCATGGTATCTTTATTGACTCTTTGGTTACCCTGATACAAATAGTTGGTTAGGCAAATAAAGCAATTAAAATTCTTTTCTGTATGTCATTCTCTGTAACAATTGTTTTGTCTTTATATAATATACTGTTTTCTGGAAACAATTAAGCAAAGACAGCTCCAAACAACAATTCTTCGGCATGCTCGACTTCTTTTAAAAAAAGCATGCCCTTATCCCGTTTTATAATTTTATTCTTGTTTTCTATTTGGAAAGAAAATATGAGGATATTATTTTTATAGTTCGTTATTCAAAATACATAATTTATGGTCCATGCAATTAGCTAATATAATGTGCAACAAAGTGGGTTTTACAAAATTTAATGATGTTTTAAATTGATTTTCAGAATATCAAAGATTTATACAGGATCAACCATATTTATAAAATATTTATTTAGTATGGGAAGGTAAACATTTACATGCTTTTCTAATGATTAAACATAGTCATAAAATTAGTACAGTACTGTTAAAAGTTCTCATAAAAACTTCAACAGCAAACAGATAACAGAAATTACGAAAACATTTGACACCTCAGCATTCTACACCTAATAAGTTAATTTTAGAAATTAAAAAAAATCAAATCACACAAAAAGGACAACATTCGTATACGTACTATGTAAATAAATCAAGCCTTAATTTTTCTCGTTTGAATGGTTTTACATTTGTGATTTCGGGGCCTTTTATAGCTGACTATGCGGTATGGGTTTTGCTCATTGTTGAAGGCCTTACTGTGACCTATAGCTGTTAACTTCTACGTCATTTGGTCCCAGGTAGAGAATTGTCTCATTAGCAATCATACCACATCTTCTTACTTTTATAATGTAGTCTGACTTGTTTCATTTTGTGTGTAAGTTAATATTCTTTGTAAAGACTAAACTTTTGAAAGCATGCAATGGAACTGTTGCAACGCATTTCAAATGTTACTTGGTGATAACAGGGAACGTGATGCTGAAAGTTAAAAGAAATGATCCAGTGAGTTAATACATTATGTCTCAGATTGTTATCATAGTAAGAGAAACAAAGTATATCAAAAATACACAATTCCAAGGCAAATTCAACATAGTGGATGTATGTGGTATGTTTTTGCAATGTGCATATCGGTCTTTAATCTTTAATTAATTGATGGTTTGTCTTTTTGGATTGTGTTGATCGTTCACTCTCTTTGGATTTTGTTGATCGTTCACTCTCTTTGGATTGTGTTGATCGTTCACTCTTTTTGGATTGTGTTGATCGTTTACTCTCTTTGGATTGTGTTGATCGTTCACTCTCTTTGGATTGTGTTGATCGTTCACTCTCTTTGGATTGTGTTGATCGTTCACTCTCTTTGGATTGTGTTGATCGTTCACTCTCTTTGAATTGTGTTGATCGTTCACTCTTTTTGGATTGTGTTGATCGTTTACTCTCTTTGGATTGTGTTGATCGTTCACTCTCTTTGGATTGTGTTGATCGTTCACTCTCTTTGGATTGTGTTGATCGTTCACTCTCTGTGTTGATCGTTTACTCTCTTTGGATTGTGTTGATCGTTTACTCTCTTTGGATTGTGTTGATCGTTTACTCTCTTTGGATTGTGTTGATCGTTCACTCTCTTTGGATTGTGTTGATCGTTCACTCTCTTTGGATTGTGTTGATCGTTTACTCTCTTTGGATTGTGTTGATCGTTCACTCTCTGTGTTGATCGTTTACTCTCTTTGGATTGTGTTGATCGTTCACTCTCTTTGGATTGTGTTGATCGTTCACTCTCTTTGGATTGTGTTGATCGTTTACTCTCTTTGGATTGTGTTGATCGTTCACTCTCTGTGTTGATCGTTTACTCTCTTTGGATTGTGTTGATCGTTCACTCTCTTTGGATTGTGTTGATCGTTCACTCTCTTTGGATTGTGTTGATCATTTACTCTCTTTGGATTGTGTTGATCGTTCACTCTCTTTGGATTGTGTTGATCGTTCATTCTCTTTGGATTGTGTTGATCGTTCACTCTCTTTGGATTGTGTTGATCGTTTACTCTCTTTGGATTGTGTTGATCGTTCTTTCTCTTTGGATTGTGTTGATCGTTCACTCTCTTTGGATTGTGTTGATCGTTCACTCTCTTTGGATTGTGTTGATCGTTCACTCTCTTTGAATTGTGTTGATCGTTCACTCTTTTTGGATTGTGTTGATCGTTTACGCTCTTTGGATTGTGTTGATCGTTCACTCTCTTTGGATTGTGTTGATCGTTCACTCTCTTTGGATTGTGTTGATCGTTCACTCTCTGTGTTGATCGTTTACTCTCTTTGGATTGTGTTGATCGTTTACTCTCTTTGGATTGTGTTGATCGTTTACTCTCTTTGGATTGTGTTGATCGTTCACTCTCTTTGGATTGTGTTGATCGTTCACTCTCTTTGGATTGTGTTGATCGTTTACTCTCTTTGGATTGTGTTGATCGTTCACTCTCTGTGTTGATCGTTTACTCTCTTTGGATTGTGTTGATCGTTCACTCTCTTTGGATTGTGTTGATCGTTCACTCTCTTTGGATTGTGTTGATCGTTTACTCTCTTTGGATTGTGTTGATCGTTCACTCTCTGTGTTGATCGTTTAATCTCTTTGGATTGTGTTGATCGTTCACTCTCTTTGGATTGTGTTGATCGTTCACTCTCTTTGGATTGTGTTGATCATTTACTCTCTTTGGATTGTGTTGATCGTTCACTCTCTTTGGATTGTGTTGATCGTTCATTCTCTTTGGATTGTGTTGATCGTTCACTCTCTTTGGATTGTGTTGATCGTTTACTCTCTTTGGATTGTGTTGATCGTTCTTTCTCTTTGGATTGTGTTGATCGTTCACTCTCTTTGGATTGTGTTGATCGTTCACTCTCTGTGTTGATCGTTTACTCTCTTTGGATTGTGTTGATCGTTTACTCTCTTTGGATTGTGTTGATCGTTTACTCTCTTTGGATTGTGTTGATCGTTCACTGTCTTTGGATTGTGTTGATCGTTCACTCTCTTTGGATTGTGTTGATCGTTTACTCTCTTTGGATTGTGTTGATCGTTCACTCTCTTTGGATTGTGTTGATCGTTCACTCTCTTTGGATTGTGTTGATCGTTCACTCTCTTTGGATTGTGTTGATCGTTCACTCTCTGTGTTGATCGTTTACTCTCTTTGGATTGTGTTGATCGTTTACTCTCTTTGGATTGTGTTGATCGTTCTTTCTCTTTGGATTGTGTTGATCGTTCACTCTCTTTGGATTGTGTTGATCGTTCACTCTCTGTGTTGATCGTTTACTCTCTTTGGATTGTGTTGATCGTTTACTCTCTTTGGATTGTGTTGATCGTTTACTCTCTTTGGATTGTGTTGATCGTTCACTCTCTTTGGATTGTGTTGATCGTTCACTCTTATATAGGTTTTCGACATTTTAATGGTGTTTTCTTCTTGCAGATTTTCTATTTTCTACGTCTGTGTGTTATTTACAAAATATGAGTACTCACTCGTCAATTAAGTCAAATGGAATTTGCGCTTATGATTTAATTTAACTCAGAGTATTACTGTTAGCTCAATTGATATTGATTATATTGGCAAATGTAAAAAAAAAGCGACTTAAAAACCACTTTTTTTTTCTACGGCTGTGCCTTTTCAAACAATACAGGTCTTCGTTTAGAGTGATGTATGTATTAAATAATGGAGAACAATAAATAAACAATAACTGCAATGTATGGATTTTTGAAGCGTGGCGGACAACAAAATAAGCGTGGCAGAAGGAATTTAAGTGTGGCGCATCTCCACACTACAATAAGTCATGGTCAGATCCCTGTGCTACATATGTGACTGTTTAATCATAACTGGATGTTAAGGTTGGTTTTAGTTTTAAAGCAAAACGTGCACTTAGATTTAAAATTTTCATACTTGTTTTATATTAAGGAAGAATATTTGAGAATATTAATTTTACAGTACTTTATTAAAATATATAATTTATGGTCCATGCAGTTAGCGTTAACAGTGGTTAATATGAAAAGTGTTTTTTACAAAAGGAAAATATGTTTTAAATATCTTTTGAAATATCGAAGATTTATACAGAATATTTACCGTATGTTTATAAAATCTACAGTGGTAAAAATCTTTTATGATTAAAAAATTGGCATACACTTGGTATGGCTAAAATCTTCTCATAAAAACTTCAACAGCAATTAAAGTTCGGTTAAGGTGAATTATTGTCTTGGATCACAAAGTTTCAATACAAAGACGTTTTTCAAAATGAACATACATTCTAAAATAAGAAAATTCAATCAGATGTTTCATTACATTTATTTCACGGTTCAAAATGATGAAAGATGGAAATCTTTGATATCTACGAAATTTGAAATTAAAAATTCATAACTTTTGCCATTGTGCATTGAAATTAAATTTCAATTGTAGAAATTCTAATTTAAATTTAGACCTTTGTATACATAAATATATGTATTGAAAATGCTTTAAAATGAATAGATCCTAATATCCCATTGTCAATTCTTTGTTAAAATGTAGACCAAGTCCTTTTAAATATGTTTTGTGTTCTAATCAACCGAGAGAGAAAATGTTTTGTCAAAACTTGCATGTACCGAAGTACTAAAACGAATTTTGAGAAGACAATCAAACAAAAATTGTATCTTATAACACTGGATTATTTCAATAATATCATTTTTGACGACATAGAACATATTTCATCCGTTAGAGTGTTAAATCGATTAATTTGATTAATTTCTATCAAACCACCTGTATTATCGATTGATTTTTATAGTGTTCAGGTCAATTGGTTATTCTTATAAACTAAAGAGGCGAACGAATGATTGATCAAGCTAAATTACCTAGCTATATTATTATTTTATGAAATAGATCGGATTTATTCTGGCAATAATTATAAAAACAGAAATGGATTTCTGAAGGACGTCGTTCTGGGATTTATAGTTGCTATAAGGTAGGTTGCGTGAAATATCAATATATGTTTTTCAAATCTATGTGGAGTTGTAATTTGTTTGTTTTCGTCTCTATTTGTAGTGACAATTAAGTATGTACATGCGTCATGATATTTATACAGCGGATGGTAAATGACAATCTCCGATCTGGAGTCAATCCTTCTTTTTTCAATCTTTTGATAATATTTTACAAACCAGTTGTATTTACGAGTGTCGGTCACGAATTTTCGAAATTTATTCTAATGGTAGAAACGATCTTTGGTTATTTTTAAACACGGCTATAAGGACATGCTCATAAGAAACGTAATATATGTTTACCTAATCAATTTGTGGGAACGCTTTATGACATTTCATTGAAATATAAGGTTATACATCACTACAAGTTCAAGACGGGCCTTAAATTTCATACATATTTAATTACTTTTCGAAAGAAACAAATTGGTTTAAAATTACTACTAAAACGAACGAATATGATATTGAAAACATATAAAAAAAAAAAACAATGGCGTCTTTCACCTGTAAGTGTTTTGGGTTTTAAATCACGCAGAAAAATTTATAATACAACGTAGATAAGGATTTCTTGTATATTTAGTTCGACTTTCCAGCCAAAACAGATGTTTTAAGCACGTCAAATTAGCAGTATTTTTTTTTACCAAAAAAACATTGTAGATTCGAGGTCCGAGTGGCGGACACGACTTCGAAATGTTGACAAAAGTACTAAACTCCCTTTTTCGGCCTCACTGATATCAATTTCGATTTATTGATGATGTATAATTTAAGATACCATATATTTTTGTTGTCATGTGTTATGTTTACATATCTAGAGATTGATATGTTCTTTTAAAGTGTGATAAGAAGATTGTATAGGAATGTTTAAGTGTTTAAGAGAGTACATATAAAGGGGTGTCTGTATTTATTTTGAGATGTCCGAAACGGAAGCATGGTAATGTTTGATGAAAACATGCCAACAATATGTCAAAATTCTTGACAGTGCATGGTAGGAACATTTGCCAAAGGCATTTTATATCATTTTCTTTATTGTTTTTGTCTGAAAGAAAATTTGGCCTTGTGTCGAGTTTTAAATCTCTCTGAAAACTGCTGGACAGAAATTGCAGTATAGACTTTGCACAATAAGGACGGATATGGTTATTAATCTGTAACGTACAACCCTTACATGCACCGGAAAGAAAATTCCGGAAGAACTGAGCTTTTAATGCTGTGCTCGTGCCAAAGTCCTTCAAACATATATAAAAGCCCATACATCACTGCCAGTTCAAGATGGTCTTTCATCTATATACCTATAAATTACTTTTCGAAAGAATCAAATTTGTTTTGAATACTACATATTTTTTGTATACTTGACAAGTGTACTGTATTAAACTTATTTGTTTTTCGTATAATGTTATTTACTTCTTGTCTCTTTCAAATTGTTCAACATTTGACCATTAATAGCTAACGATAAGGGTCTATGCTCATCTCCCCAAAGGGTGGCTGGGAAATAATAATATGGTCACTTTTTTCTTCTTCCAACCAGCAGTAAAACTCTTGTCAAAGTGGGGCGTCTGTTTGGCTGTGCGGGATGTACAAATACGCAGCCAGAATGGGGACGTTAAATTCGATGCCTGGTGTTAAGAAATTGCCATGCTCTATGTACGTAACGAACCATGATTTGCAACAACTCTTTGAGGGGTCCTTATGTGCATTGCCTGTTGCACGGCAAAATTTCTGTTAAATATCCGATTAACCCTTATTTTCCAGTGGCAGCCCAAATTTCTCCCATCTTCATCTAGGACGGCCTCTATTTCTGGACATACCTTTTGGAGTTATTGTTAATTTGTTCTCTTGAGCATACACAAAATATCTGCCACTGGACGTTAAGCAATATACAGTCAATCAATGCTATGCTCATTGTCGATAACGAACGTGTTCTGTACTTGTTAAAATTCCGGCTTTCAGACAACATCCATGTTGTAACTTTAATATTGTATATGGTTGTTAATAGCCAAAAATTTGGAAACCGAAAACATTTGAAAAGATAAATACAAAACAACATTCTGTTTGTTGTAGGGATGTATAAGTACCCTGCCACGTAAACTCTATGTTTTTGTTAGATGTATTTCATTTTTAGTATTGATCTGATGAGTTAAGACCTTTTCAACTGATTTTTATAATTTATTCTTATGTTGGCGCGCCTTCAAACTAGTTTAACACCACCACATTCTGTATGTGTCTGTCCAAAGTCAGGTGCCTGTAATTCAGTGGTTGTCGTTTGTTGCTGTATATCATATTTGTTTTTCGTTCATTTTTTTGTACATAAATCAGGCCGTTAGTTTTCTTGTTTGAATTGTTTTACATTTGTCATTTCGGGGCCTTTTATAACTGACTATGCGGTATGGGTTTTACTCATTGTCGAAGGCCGTACGGTGACCTATAGTTGTAAATTTCTTGTCATTTGGTCTCTTGTGGAGAGTTGTCCCATTGGCAATCATACCACATCTTCTTATTTTTATAACATACAAAGAAAAGCCTTTCAGCTAAATCTAAGTCCTGTGTCCGTTTCTGTGTATGACTAAATCTTCAAGAGGATGATGTTCTTTTATTAGTGGCTTCTTATTGATGGTTTCCCTTTAAAGTTCTTGGTCTACTTTATGATATTGGCAATCTCGTAGAAATCACTATGCTTCAAGTTTACGTTTTCGTTTGAATATGATCAATGATCTGCATGTATGATCAAACTGGCACCGGATATAATTTTGTTCTTGTATGGTAATTTTATGCCAGGAAATTTGCTGTTGACACTTCCATCTAATTGTTTGACCTTATTTTGATTGTCTTAGTTATAATGGTAATGTATTGCTGAACGGGGTTTGATATATGACTGTACATGTATGTTAAATTATAAATGAAGCAAAGAATTGATTTGATTGTTGATTGCTGTCTGCTTAACGTCCACTGGCAAACAATTCGTGCCTATTAAGGACAAAACCAAATTAACAATTAATACAATAGGTTGGTTCTGCAAGGTAGGTCGACCTGAATAAAAGACGAGAAATCTGAACTGCCACTGGAAAATGGGGGTATGTTGTGTAAGGGGCAAACATTTTGCATTGCAACAGGCCACTTTTGAAGTCTTCAGAGAGTTGTTGCAAGAGTTCTTTAACGTGCATTCCCTGTGACCGAGACATCGGTTTGAACTTACCCATTCCGCCTAATTGTGTCCGCGTATTTATACATCCCAGACAACCAAAAGGACACCCCTCTTACGCAAGACTTTTACTGCCGGACGGAAGACTTTCAGGAATAATATTTCTATACCCCAATCAAAATTTTTATCTGTATGAACTGCAGTCAATAGTCATCTTTTGCTTATTTATAATAAAGTTTTCTTCGAATTTTGAAAAATAGAAATGCGTATTTATAGCAGCAGATTTGATTTTCATGTTTTATATTATTCTTTAACTTGTGGATTTGTGGTTGGTTATCCTTGATTTTCTGTTTTTTCACGGATATTCCCATTCATAATTGCTCTGGAGATGTTGCTGTTTTGCTTGCCAACGAGGAAATATTTGTCAGAAAATTTTAAAGAACGACATTTGATATGTTTGATCCCCCGTGTAAAATATTGAATAAATTGGTTTTTCTCATGTATAGAATTCAAACATAAGTAGGAGACATGTGTTTGATAAGGTCGTCATTAAATAAACATTCTCTTTAAAAGAATCGTATTAAGTAGGGAAGACGAAAGAAAACAATTATTACATGTCGTGTTTAATTGTCAGTATGTTTCGACAAATATTTTAAAAAAAGTTTTTTTTTCTTGCAATATATGATCAATCTCGATTAGAAGATCAAGTGATTCACAACCATACTATAACTTGTATTGTGATTTTCTTCCTTAATAACAATGGTACCGAAAAGATGAAAGACATGCAAAATATACTTTCACATGCATACATTTCATGGGTAGCAAACATTAATGTCTTGATTTTTACGATCTGAAAACAGATGAATAGGCGTGTTGGTTTAAAAGATTTATTGATGTTGAAATGATGAGGTTAATGAAGAAAAATTGGTATTACTAGTATACAATTTGCTCTCTCGGAAAGACCTTGGATTCTTTGTCAAACATGTTGAAAATAGTCTGAAAATTCATCACATACCAAAGCATTTTAACGTTTCCCTTATATTTCATATGGATAATAAATACGCTCCAATTTACTCTAAGTATTACTCCTGAAAAATCAGTTTTAAACGATGCCCTATTTGAAAATATTTTCGTAAAGAATATCATTTTACCATTCAAATCAAGACTGAAAGGTTTTATCAATTCCAAATGGGTTTCACCCTATCATTTATTTAACCGTTTAAATCAAAAACAAATTAAATACATATTATTTGCATAAATTGAAATGTAATTTACGTCCTTGTTTAACCTGTGAGGTCAAAATTAACATATTTCTTAAATTAAACTACTGAGATTACATGTATCGTTCATGTTTTTACATCGTAAATTATTTTAGAACACGATCGAGCATACAAAGAAATAGTACAGACGATATACACATGCAGGTTTTGATTTTCATGATTTTCACATATAACGAATATGTTTTAAGTTCATTCACATTCAGAACGAGAAAAAAATCAAACAGTGCCTATCATAATCTGTACAGCAAAAGAGGGGGGACAGAGATAAAAAAAAAATGGAAATTTGTTTTGAAATGGAAAAAAAACAGTATATGTTGAGTAGGAACAGAATTTTAGCATGGCAACACGCCACCTTGGGACCGGTATTAGAATTGCAAGATCTTTTAACGTACCGATAGCGCGACACTTTCCCAGCATGAGGTATCGAATGTTAAAGTCCTCATTCTAACCGATCATGGTTGCCAATTTATCATACAGCAGAAAGGATGACCCTTCAATAGAGGCCTTACTGTCGGATGGGGTATTTCCAGTTTACAATATTTATAACCCCCAATCAATCGTTGCGTGGTTTGTAAAAAAAACTTGTCCCAAGTCAGGAGCCTGTAATTCAGTTGTTGTCGTTTGTTGCTGTGTTATATATTTTTTTCGTTCATTATTTTGTACATACATTAGGCCGTTAGTTTTCTCGTATGAATTGTTTTACATTTGTCTTTTCGGGGCCTTTTATAGCTGACTATGCGGTATGGACTTTGCTAATTGATGAAGGCCGTACGGTGACCTATAGTTGTTAATATCTTTGGTCTCTTGAGGAGAGTTTTCTCATATTGGCAATCATACCACATCTTCTTTTTTATATGAGCTTTATTTAACGTATTGTCTGTTGGTTACATGAGTGAATGTGTCTTCTAATAATGCTCTTTTTGAGAGGGGGGAGGGACTTTTTTGAAGTTATTTCGGCCTCGTATTTGTTCTTTGTAAGGCAGAAAATTTCTCTGAGCTTTTTTACATGTAAAGATAATACTGTACCCTAAATTACGTTATAGTGCAAATAATGGTCTTGCAACAGGCCACCTACAGACCTATCAAAGAGTTGTTGCAAGGGTTCTTTAACGTGTAGAGTGCGAGTTACTGGGCATAGGATTTTTAACGTCCCTATTCTGACCGAACGTGGCAGCGTATTCATACATCCCGCCCAATCAAACGGACATCCCACTTTGGCAAGCGTTTTACTATCGATCGGAAGAAGACTAAGTTGACTAGATGTCTATACACCAGCCACCCTTTGTTTATATTTATAAATCTTTGATGAGATAAATGGATATAGAACTTGAAATATTTAATATAATAACATACACCTAGACTTATTTGTTTATCTTTAATCGTGGTCACATGTTTTAAGTTTTCGAGTATTAAATCTTATGAAAAGGGGCCATATTAAATCTCTTTAATACAAAAATGTATAATAGGTCATCCTGTCTTAAAGGTGTTTCATTCAAAGTTCAATTCCGGATTGAATTATAAAATATTGATAAGGAAAATTATATATTGTGTATAATATGATAATACTTTCTGTGAAAGTCTTTTTAAACCTTTTGATATGAATATTTTTTATATTAAGACAGAAAAAAACTCCTTTAGATCAGAAATATTGAGAGAAAAATTGTAGATGAGGACCAAAAGACTTTTGTCACAACAGGACAGAAAATACCTAATAAATATTGACAGAATGGTCAATTTAAAACAACGTTTCTCTTAAAAAAATAGCTTTTTAATTCTTCATAGCAAACCCTATAGAGAGATTAAACTGAATGGTTTAAAATTTGAAGCACTATTGTGACACTTGAGATAAAGATCCTATAGTTCGATTTGTCATGGCCAAATAACCACCAAGTTTAAATGTCTAGTACAGTGAAGTTTTGTTGTCTGTTGAGAGCTTGTAAATACTATCTGTATGTTATTGATACAGTACTTAGCGACGGTGATAAATTTTGTTTATTAATGTTTTTCTTTTATTTATCTTCCATCTCGATTGTAAGTTGTAGTAAATATAGCAATTTTAGAAAATGTTATAGATTCTTTTTGGATCGTTGATTTGTTAATTAAATCTAGAAATCATATATATGATAAGATCTCTTTTCGGTAGTGATAGAGAGAATGGTACGATTTAATTTGACAAAATACTAAAATACATTGAATATCATGTATTTGTTCTCCATGTTGAGCATTAGTGACATTTTAATAAAAATTAAATTTTATGAAAATAATAATAACTATGATAATATTTTTTCCTTATTCATTTTCATTATAATACTCGTAGTGTTCTATCAGAAGTCCATTACTAGGCCCTAGTAGAATGCATCATGAAACAGAACCAGCAAATTTTGAAACAGAATGAGTCAATTCTTGACCATTAAATAATTAAGGAGGAAAAACAAAATCTTACGCTTCTTACTATAAGCCGACATTTTAGGACATTGATAGGACATTTTAGCGAAAAAAATCGTAATTTAAGCGCCAAAGTGTATAGCCGGTTATACCGCCAGAATGTTTACCCATTTTAGCGTAAAGTGAAATTATCAATGCCCATTGTAGCGACAGAAATTTATTGATAGAATAGTTGCATGATAAAGACAGTCTTATATAAAAAAAATATCATGTCCATAAAAATGCAGCACTAAAAGTCTAAAATGTTAAGTCAATGTTTAATTTTCAATTTATGTCCCAGGGCTCTTGATATGCTCCCTGTACAATTCTGTTCCCAAAACTGGTCTTTCTCTTTGTCTTATCTAGATTGAAGTGCAGATTCATCGATAATTCTTATTTTAATATTTGCTGTTGTTTGTAATTTGATGATACCATCCAGAAAACACAAATTCCTGAGTGACGTGAGTCATCACATATACCACTTTTCTTTCCTCTGGTTGTTTCCATAACACTTATTTCTATGATTAACCAAATTGTAAATGCAAACAACATAAAAACATTTTTCCGCTAAAATGTCTTGCGCCCCTATAAGCTTACCGGTTCATTAAAGAGTTACATCTAAATAATTTTATGTCAAACATAGGTGTCATGCGCTAGGAAATCTGTATCATACGAATTTAAATAGCCCTTGGTCGTTGCCGCTACTAGTGGACTAACAGTTCCCGATGGTACCACACACACACACAGATAGTCTGATTTAAAAAGAAGAATTTTGTATTGAATATTCCAATCATAAATTATACAATTGTACTAAAATCAAGGTTTAAACTCCATTAGGGAAAGTTTCTATTTTACCTTTCATTAATTTGTTAAGACAACTTTGGCTGTTAATTTTATTTTCGTAGAATATATATTTTTTTGGCTTCAGAATTTCCCATCTCGTGCGAAACTGACGAAATTGATTAATGACAATGTTGTTAATTATAATAATAATGATTCCTTGGAATCAATAAAACCAATGTGTCTATCAATGCACCTTAGCTGAATTTTCAGATTTGACACTATAGCAGAGAACCTTGTAATTTTAATAGATCAGCTCTTCTTTGTACCCATTAATCAAGTTGTCCAAACAAATTGCTGAATTGAAAAGAAATAATTTAAGTATTATGAAATCGAAAAATGATTTTCAGATATTAAAGTGACATTCATTCCTCTAAAAAATGAATAAAAGTAAACCTTAAATCGTTAACACATTATAATTCAAAAGGTGTAATACTTATTTGAAGGATGTTTTGAATTTAGATAATAGCTAACATTATAGATGTAATTCAGTAAGATTTCAAAAGAAGAAATTATTGACAAATTATCGGCAAAAAATTACACTAAACCTAATAAATATATCTTAAAATGATGATTTTTAAATCCATATCTCATCATAAATTTATAATGTGAATTGACTAAAAAATATGTATTTGGCATTGCATAAAACTGAAAGAAATTGCATAAAACTGAAAGAAAACATTGTTTATTCTTTATCAATGTTGACTTGGACACTTGTCGATTTCTAGACTTTTTACATCGTATCCATACAATGATGACATTTATTTGTACGCGTCCAGAGCTAATTTTATTTCTGCATTTACATCATGTTAACAAGGTCTTTCAAAAGTTAAATTAATATTTTTTTCTTGTTGTTTTTTTGTATTACCAGATTTTGTCTCGCCTGCGAAGAAAGTCGCAGAATGCGAGACTTATGGGTTACTATCCGGCGGCTGCGGCTGCGTAAACTATTTGTATAAAGATTGATAATCCAGAAGGTAGAATAACTGAGTGATTCATGCCTTGTATGTAGATTTAAAAAAAAAGAACTACTCTACTCTTCGTATTTAAACATAAATGCGTAAAACGACTATTAAACTATGGAGCAGTCAAGCTTTTTTTTTACTCCCTTTGTCCTTGCCCATCCAAATACCTGAGATCACCACGGTTTTATGTGGGTTCGTGTTGTTTAATCTTAATGGTCTTTGTAGTGTGTTGTTTTGTTTTTTAGTCGATTTTCATTTTTCTCCAGGGTTTTGTCAGTTTCTCTTCATGAGACTTATGAATTTAGGGTGCCCATTAGGTATCTTCCGTCTCTCTTTTATGGACGTACTATTGTGTGTTTTTTTCAAGGCTATATGTGTTCTATGTTTTATTTAAAAGTTCATTTGCTGGATGAAAGACATTTGTATTAATAATTGAGTGTTTACGCGATGGTCTATTAAAATAATTAGTCTTTTAGCACTAGATTCATTGTAGCAATATAATATGTCATTTAATCCAGTCAACCAAAACGAAGCATTTCTAGAAATAAGTGAATGTGATCATTTTTATTTATCCATCAAATAGATTAAATCTCTATAGACCTACAAAATTGTTTTCTTGGCTAAGTCAATTCAGTCATCCATTTGAAATAAATCAAATTAATGCTAGAGAGTTGATGCCTACATAACAAAACTGAAGATCAAAACCTTTGCAAAATAATGAAATAAATTAGTTGTGCAAGCACATAAAACAGAGACAAAACTAACTGATCGAAATTAAACACAGGAGGATTGAGATATTAAAAAAAACGAATTTAACCTCATCATATATTTACGTTTCTGTCACATCCTTGTCATTGATTGTCTAGTGCCGTATCATATAATTTTTTAGACTATAGTACGGCGGTATAGAACTTGACATAGTGTATAGATACCTGTCTATTGTCGAAGACTAAATGTCTTTTGGTTATATGTCTTTGTTTATTATTTATTTTTCTCCCTCGTTTCACTCCTCCGAAAATATTTTTTTTCTTAACTAAAGATCGTAGAAAAAACCAAACACAGTATAGGGTTGTGTGTTCGCAACAAGATCGCATTTAATATAACATATTTAACATATCTACAATCACACATACATAAATGCATCAAAATTCACCATACACAAGTCGATACAAACTGAGAAAGTAATATATAAGAATGTTATTTGGGGTGAGTGGATGGAAAATAGTGTACCAAACCAACTTCTGTGTCCTAACTATCTTGTAACGAACGTCGCATTGGTCAAGCGCGCCTTTAATGTCCTTAACATACTGACTGCCAAAATCGTCAAAAAGGGATTCAATGGGTATTACCTTAATAATAATTTAGATATTGAAAACCTTTATGTTAAACATAGGACCGTAAAAGAATGCAAGTCTCATTGAGGTATACCTGCCATCTCTTTTTGCAAAACAATGTAAATTAAATCAACAAGATATTTGATGAAAAAACAATGATTACTATGAACATAAAAAACTTCTTAATTAAAACGTTGAGTAACACGAAGAACGTGTAGTATCAAAAACCAACGAGTGATATCACGTGTACCGGAAGAGAAACATGGGTGGGATTTGTAAATTTTTTTGAAGTGTTGCTGCTCATAAATTGACATAATGTCCATGAATACTCACTGTAGGTAAATACATTGTACAGTTATCTATCCTTGTAAAGTTATGAATAAAAATACCGTTTTCTACTTTTTTTATTCCTACAGTGGTGATGTTTTTGAAGAGGAAAATTTTTGTTAATATATGGAAATCTTTTTGAAACAACTATATAGGTTCAAACTGAGAACTATAGAAGGCTCCGTGTTGAAGGCCTTTCTTTGACCTATAATTGTTAACTTTTTATACATTGTGACATAGATGGAGAGTTGTCTCATTGGCGCTCATACCACATCTTCTTATTTATAAAGAAAGATTGGGATATTCCAAGAAATAAAATTGATTGAATCTAATTTTCAATCAATGTCAGCTATGTTTCTCCTTCATCTACAATAAATAAGTTTCACCTTAGAATATTCAAAATAAAGAATAGACGTACTTGCGCGTTGTCTTCCTACAAATGTCTTTTGCAAGACAAAATGTACACTCACACCAGAACAATCGCTCATACGGTATGCAAGAATTTTATAAGAAAAAATTGGTTATAGTATAACAGCATGCAAAATTAATCTAATTTATTAACGAATGGATATATTGTGAGAAAACTTTAGCATTTAATCATTATCATAAGAACATATTCAATCGAGTATATTTTATATTTACAGGGAAAGCCGTACAACCATTGGATATTGTTTCACCTTCCCGATCGACTGTTATTATTACGCACATGTGATGAAGGTTCAACAGCTTAAAGCGGAAGAGGAAGCAGAACTTTTATCAAAATGGAGGGAGATCATACTTACTGCTAATGGAAAAAGGAGGTCGCAGCGTTGCCAGTAATTTCTCCCGGCAAGAAACTTTTGAAACCGACTCCAGGTTTACAGCACGCTCTAAGAGCGGGAGTGTGAAAAGGGGAGACCTATCGCTTCCGGTTATTGGCCCGCGTCATCTAGTCAGACAAAATTCAGCTGACAGAATTCAAAATAAACATAGTGATAGAGTATCTTCTCCAGAAGCAATCTTCGGCAAAGGTATTCACAGTGATAGAACGTACACGACAAATTTACTTGAAAAGTCAAACGGAGACTTTCCAGATGAAAAAGCTCCATATAAGTTAAGAAATAAAAAATACCCAGATATATCTGAGGACACTAGTTATGTCAAGGAATCGATATTAAATGAACAGAAAAAATCGGTGATCAATAAACAAGTCAAAGAAAAAAGAAAAGTGGACACTAAAAGTGTGGAAAGTGGTGATTCATCCAAGGAAAATAAAATAGTTGGTGCTAAAGAATCTCCAGTAAAAGAAGTCAAAACAAAATCTACAAATGCTTCCAAAAATGACAATTCTCTGAAGGAAAATAAGATAACAGAGAAAAACACTGCTTCAAATGAAAGTAAATTTAATGATAAGAAAGTTTTAAATAGCAGTGCAGTAATAAAGGAACGTAAAAGTAACGAAAACAAACCTTTGGACAAAGCTGTAACAGTAAAAGAACGTAAAATCAACGATAGGAAACCAGTAGAAAGTGTTATTTTAAGAAACGAAAGTAAAAATAATGATAAGAAAACTTTGGTGAATACTAATTCATCAAATAAGTTTAACGAACAAAAGGATATTAAGCCATCAAAGAGAGAAACTTCCGTAGATTCAAATGTTCCTCAGTTAAAACAGTTAAAAAGAACAATACAAGAAAAATCTAATGATAAAGCCAGTAAGGAAAAATCAAGCGACCCGAAACTTGGGAAGCGAGAGACACTTCGGGATAAACTAACAAGCACTCCAATAAGTGATTATACAAGTAATACTGCTGCCAGACCAGTTAAAACAAATAAATCCTCAGTTTCTAAAGTACAAATTAAAGAAACAAAAGCAATTGAAAGCATCAAAAAAGAAGAAAGTAAACGCCTGAAGGAAAATCTTACCCAAACAACTAAAACAACATCACTAAAGAGTACTCAAAAAGTAGAAAACAAAGTTGTGCGAGAGCAGCTTAATTTGAAATCGGAAAGCAAACTCTCAAGAACACAAACAACTGAAACAGTTGATAGAAAATACGAAGAAACTAAAAGAAACCGATTGAAAAATATCAACAAAGTTGGCATTACTGGGGAAAATAGTACATCGAAAAAAGTTTCAAAAGATACACCTACATACCCAAAACAAGATATTTTTTTGTTGAATGAGCGTAGGCCGTCGTCGGATTCGTTCGAATCGGGTTTTGCTTCATATCGACAAAGCGATAATCGACGAGAAAAAGTAGAAGATGTGATTTCACTTTTGACGGTAACTGACACTGAAGTGGGTAAACCGCCGGAAAACACTGTACTTGATCGACCGCGAAGTGATAAAAGTCGCGTTAGTTTTCGATCTGAGCAGGGTCCGACTGATAAGTTCAAGGGTAATCATCTAATGGAACCAGTTGTCCAGAGGAAGCCAGGATCTGAAAGGATGACGGAATCATACGAATCAATATACGAGGAACGGAGAACTCTACTGGAGGCTGAGGGGACATATCGAAAACGTATAAAACAACTCGAAGATGAAATGAATCAGTTCTTGAAAACTATTGACGATCTCCGATCAGAAAACCGAGCTCTTAGAAATAGAATTGACTCGCTAGAAAATTCTGAAAATTCTGGTGGTAAACGTGAAAACGAACAATTGAATTTAACAATACAGTCCCTTCAAGCCCAGAATAAAGTTTTAGAATCAAAACATGATAAAACAGAGGCTAAAATTGCAAAACTCGAAAAAGAAAAGGACAAACTTACCTCTGAAAATAACGACTTGACCTCGAAACTAACTGATCTTCAAGTTAAATATAGCAAGGTTGACAATGACTTGGCAAAACTTAGATTGGAACAAAATAGTGACTCAACTAAGTTCGACAAAGAATTTAGTCAATTACGTAATGATTTAAAAACGGAACAGTCAGAGCGAAAAAAGCTTGAAGATCAAATTACAATTTTGAAAACAGACAAAGACGTGTTGAAGGATGAAGTTGTTGCGCTGCGCTCATTAAACAAGAACTTAGAAGCAATTAATGAAGAATTCAAAAATGAAAATATTACAACTGGTGAACTGCCAAATAAAGAAAAAATGGAACTGAAATCACAGATTATAACACTTCAAACGGATAATCAGACTTTAAACGAAGAAAACATCAGATTAAAAGCAGAAAACTTGAAACAAGTGAAGTCAATTCATGATTTAGAGAAGACTGCAAAGTCGTTTGAATCGAGTGTAACGGCAGTTGAATCTTCAAAAATGACAGAAATTCAGGATTTGCAAAACGAGAATGCAAAACTTAAATCAGAAATCAAAGATTTGAAAGAAACACATGCTGATGCAAATAATAAGATAAAATCTCTAGAATCTGAAAATAAAGATCTAGACGAAACTCTTTCACAAAAGAAAGTCGAACTGTCAGAGTTGTTAACAGCTCTCAAAGACGACGATAAATTCGATAGTGAAATTAAAAATCTAAGAGCAGAAAATGCTCGATTGAAAACTGAAAGTGAAGAGAAAGACAAAAAAGCAGATGATTCGGGTAAACATCTAGAGGAAATAAAGATAGAAAAAGACAAATTTGAAACGGAGAAAAACAAACTTACTAAAAAAATTAATGAAATGCTAGAAATGAATGAAGAGCAAAAGAAGCATATGGCAGATCTACAAGAAAAGCTAGAGTTTGGAAAGCGTGAAATAGAATCAAATAAAGAAAAGCTCAAACAAATAGAAAAGTATGAAAACGAATTATCAGATTTGAAATCAAAACTTCAGAATACAGAGAAAGAAAGAGATAGACTTATTAAACAAAAACAAGAAGAGATAGACGACCTAAAATTAAAAATGGAAAGAAACGATGTAAATCACAAAGAGCAACTTGATGCATTGAAAATGGAATATGAAAAAGAAATCGACGAACTGAAAAAGCAAGTTGATTTTTTGCAAAAAGAGATCGAAGAGTTGAGGCAGTTGAAAGCAGTCGAGAGCGAACTGCTAGAAACAAATGATGAACTTATGAAAGTAAAAGAGAAATATTCGCAAATGGTTTCGGAAGTTGAGTCAAAGTCGGATTTGGAACAGAAAAACTTCCAAATGAACATGAGGATGACTCAGATGAATAATACCATCAAGCTGTTAGAAAGAGATAAGAAGGAATGGCTTATCAAAAAGCAAGAATTTGACGAAATTGAAGCTAATAATAAACGTTTACAAGATGAAAACATTGGCCTCAAGCAACGTGGCGGTATCAAAAAAGTTTCTAAACAAATTGACAAGCAAATAGAATTTTTAGAACGGAAACAGAAAGACGCAGAAACACGTGTTAAACAATTAGAGGGTTGGGTAGGCGATTTATATGATGATGATGAAAGTCAGAACCGTGCAACATATGTTGGCAGTTTGAACGGAAGAAAAGCTCCACCTCCTAAGAAGAAACAACCCTTCACAAAAGCTTCCAAACCGCCAAAAACAACAATAAGAATCGACCACGACCGCCCAAGAAGTTTGGATGATGTTGAAGTAAGGGAGAAAGACATTTACGAAAAAAGATCAGAAAAGTCTGAGAAATTTTCACATTCCTCAACTCCGAGCTTGCCCGCCATTGAACCAGAGACTAGATTAACTTTTGGTTTAGGATATAGCCAAATACATAGAAGTCGAATTAAAGCTGCTCAAAAGTATAGGAAGTAGGAATTAAGAACGTATCACTGCAATATATCATTATATTATAAACTGATGTTCTCGTATACTTTATAGTGAGATATATTTAATGTCAAATTGCGGTTTTCTAGAGCGGTAGAATATGCTTTGTCATCCGACGCACGCATCAGATCTCTGGAATTAGTCCGAATTTGAAAAAACACTAACTTTTAGTGATAGTATAGATAACAGGAAATACTGACGCTGCCTTTTTAAAGTTTTGTCATTTTATTTATTTATGCAATGAAAACATAGTAAAGCGCATCTGTGATATATAGAGAGAATTATATATAATGATTTTCTCAAAATAAAAATTAAAGCATTACAATGTTCATGAATAGCAGTGTAGTAATTTCCAGATTTGATTTGTGCAGTTTCATTCCTATGTCCTTACTGACGATATAAATTATAGCTTTGACAAAAACGTAATTTATAAGAAAACGTAAGTAATTCCAATTCTCAAAATGAGCCTGAAGGAACTGACAAAATCCGTCTACGGCAAGCTTTGTCTGAGGGGCTAATCCTTTAGTTTTGATGTTTCTTATTAAAGGTGTAGATCATAGTATGATACAAGAAATAATGAAAAGAATTTATGAAATTTAATCAACGAACAACCACTCTCTAGTTCTAGCAAAAAACAAATTTTTCTGAAAGTAACATATGATTCTTGATTTTGATACCCCAGGAAACGAAGTTTGTTCCTTTTCTTTCTTTTGTTTGTTTGGGTTTTCTGTAGGGGTATATATTCGTCGGTCTGTCAATTAATCCATGTTGCCTTGTAAGCGCATCTCCTAACCGACTAGTCGGATATTCGTGAACATTTAAACAGATGTAGTACACTACCAGATGATGTACATAACGGATCATAATCCCGGTCATTGCATGTTAAAGGGGAGATAGTCGAACTTACTTCAATGTTGCAATGTGTGGTAATAGTTTCTTGTAAGCACAACTCCTCCTAAACGGCTAGATAGTTTACACAGTTGTTTACACTGCCTGCGAATGTACAGAAAGGACCGTAATCCCCGTCCTACATTTCATGGGGGAGATAATCAAATTAGCTTGGCGGGTTTTCTTGTCGTGAGCTCACTCACACGGATTTATAAACAAGAAGATGTGATATGAGTGCCAATGAGACAACTATCCATCCAAGTCACAATGTGTGAAAAAGTAAATAATTATAGGTTAAAGTACGGCCTTCAACACGGAGCCTTGGCTCACATCAAACAGCAAGCTATAAAAGGCCCCAAAAAGACTAGTGTAAAACAATTCAAAAAGGAAAACCAGCGGTCTAATCTATATAAAAAAATGAGAAACGAGAAACACTTATGAACCACACCAACAAACGACAACCACTGAACAAATCTAGTTTTTCTTACAAAACATATTTGTTACGTTGGGTTGACGGGTAAGACGGCCTTACCTTTCAAGCTTGCACAATAAATCGTCGACTTTTTTTGTTTATTCATTTCGACACTGAAAACAAAATGTGATACAGAATAAAGACGGATATGAATATGAATTCGTGTGTTATGGTAATGATAATTAATCACCCAGTTCATTAATTAAATTTTAGTTTGGGTTAACTAAATTTATACGATATATTTGGTTTACAGTTTGATTTAGAAGAAACACCGACATAGCTTGATAATACTATTAATTATCTTATTACTACCACATTTTATATTAATTAGTATTGTAATTTTCATTGTTATTAATAAATGTAATATGAGTATTTTAAACCAAATCTTGAATTCTATCCTAATTCTATCCTATTTTGGGGAAATTTCAGAAATTCAAATGTGACGTCACCTTTTTTTTTTTGCGTTGATCTCTTTGGCTAACTTGGCTGTGAATTTTTATGTGCTGGTACCGTTTATGTTGTTTTATGTATCCGTTTTTATTCTGTAGTTAGTCACCACTTCGGTGTTATCATGTATATCTATTATATAGTCATTTGTATAAATTTACTGTTTGCAAAAGTATGAATTATTCTAAATACTAAGGATTTTCTTATCCCAAACATATAACCTTAGCCGTATTCGGCACAATTTTTTGGAACTTTTGGTCCTCAATGCTCTTCGACTTTGTGCTTGTTTTGGCTTTCGAGATTTTCTTATCTGCGCGTCACTGGTTGGTATTTTGTGTGGACGAAACGCGCGTCTTAAATTTAAACCTGGTACCTTTTGTTAGCTATTATTCGTATGTTTCTCTGTCCTATATTTTCTCCCATTTATTTGTATAGTAGTCCTATCATGTAATGTTGTCATTCTAATGTTATATTTGATAATGCCATAAAAGTGGTAGGTTTGGCTAGCCACAAAACCAGGTTCAACCCACCATTTTTTTCTTAAAATGTCCTGTACCAAGTCAGGAAAATGGCCATTGTTATATTATAGTTCGTTTCTGTGTGTGTTACATTTTAATGTTGTGTTTCTGTTGTGTCGTAGTTCTCCTCATATATTTGATTTGTTTCCCTCAGTTTTAGTTTGTAACCCGGATTTGTTTTTTTTTTTCTCAATCGATTTATGAATTTTGAACAGCGGTATACTACTGTTGCCTTTATATATGAAATCAAGTGCTGAGGAAAAGTGAGCATGATTGTTCTGTCGGAAATATGATGAGGTTCAGTTGTCAATGTGGCAATCAGAAACGATCAATTGAAGAAATAAGCCCCGGCCCGCATTGATTATCACATAAACAAATACATGTTCCCAATGTAGGATCAAGAATAAGAAGACAATACCAATGACTTAAAACTACAAAAATATGCTACTTCATTCTTAAAAAAAACCAGACGTTTTAAAACTTAATAATCTTTTATAAATCAAAATACAAAGACAAAAGAACAGAATATTTCACACATCAACTTATGAATAATATTTTTTTTTATTCCTGATATTCCAGAATAGAGGGGGAGGGGGAGGGGGAGGGGGAGACTTACTAAAAGACAGTTGTTTGTTAAATGTGTTTTCTTTTACTGATAAACGTGTCACTTGTACATCTGTAACATCTAATGGCGACTACTTGAAAGCCTTTTAAAGAGAGATTAATAAAGGCAACAGTAGTATACCGATGTTCAAAAGTCATAAATCGATTGAGAGAAAACAAATCCGGGTTACAAACTAAAACCGAGGGAAACACATCAACTATAAGAGGAACACTGAAGTGCAACAAAAACAAACGCCAAAATACATAGAAACGAACTATTTGATAACAACTGCCATATTCTTGACTTGGTACAGGACATTGTAAGAAAAAAATGGTGGGTTGAACCTGGTTTTATGGCTAGCCAAACCTCCCACGTATATGACAATGTTAAAAAATATCGCTAAAATGACAACACTACATGACAGAAATACAGCACAAATACCCACAAGAACACTCATCACAGAGAAACGCACAAACAAATAATATAATAGTCGACACAACATGCAAACCGCAGAACACAACGAACATCTTCCATCAACGACAGACACCACAGGACATCACAAACAGTGACGCACTTACGTAACGAACATGCAATCTCGAACTTTATACAATTATTTTCACAATACCAGTCCAAACAATTTTCATGACAATGATGGTATTGAAAGGCAATTTTATAATTATTTGGACTACAAACGATAAGACATAACACATTATCCAAATGAAACCATAACAGAAACATCCAAAATAAATACATGAATGTTGGATGTACAAGATACCGAGACACGTCGTATAGCAATGCAAATTAACACTCGGTATAACAGTCATTTTCGGGAATAAGTCACGTTCGGCACTTAGCAGACAGACGACATAGATGTTAAACCAAAATCTAAGACGTGGTAAAAATGTCATTAGTTAGTTTAGACACAGACACATCGTATAGATCAACCAATTCGTGATGGTGTCCATAAAATTTACAGAATGTCATTATTAATATTTCCTCATCAAAACTCTGTTGGAGCAGTTTCTGCGAATTGAGCACACTCCTGTATATGAAATCAGTATAGTGTGAACATGCACGAGCATAATGTATCAATTGAGATATGTAAACACCATACGACGGAGCAGAGTGTATAATAAGAAATTGATATTTGGGAAGTTGAAATCATCGCGTTAGTCATAGGTTTTAGTGTGAAGTCGTCCATCTGTGTCAATATTGAGGAAAAGATCAAGGTATGAAGCAGTCTTTCTTGTATCAGTAGTATCCTTAATTTCAAGTTCACTGGGATATATGAGATGCAAGTACTGACTGAAATATGGATTATTCAGTGATAGGACATCATCAATATATCTGAAAGTAAAATTAAAGAATTTTGCAAGGTGCTTTTTCTTTTTGTCTTTTAGAATGTTCTGGATGAATTCTGCTTCATACGAGTACAAAAACAAGTCGGCCAGAAGGGGTGCACAATTGGTACCCATTGGAATACTGACTGTCTGTTGAAATATCAATCCTCCAAACTCAAATAATATATTGTCAATTAAAAAGTCCAGCATTTTGATAATATCATCTTCACTGTATTTTCTGATAGAATCAGTGTGGTTCTTCACAAAATAAGAATTATGATAAACCAAAACAAGAAATTTATATCTACGATTCCCATTTTTATAAAAAAAAATCTCTGTTTAATGAGAATGTGAAGTCGATCTTTCAATTGAGCATGGGGAATAGTAGTGTAAAGCGTAGAAAAATCAAAGGTCTTAGTGTTGCTGCAAAATTGCACAGATTGTGATCTAAGATTTAGCAGTAGATCTTTAGAAATTTTGAGAATCCACATCTGATTGACACCACTGGTTGAATATATCTCATCACAATATTTTTGCAGGCCATCTTTTACTGTAGAAAGAATAGTAGTCAACACTTTAGAAAGATGTTTAGTCGAACATCGTGATGATCCAGCTATGTATTGTTCTTTATACGGAGTTTTGTGAAGTTTTGGTATCTAGTATAATGACGGTATATTTTCTTCGTTTTCTTTGATGTTAATACCAAATGAATTTGTGATTTTGTCAAATTTCATCCTTTGTAAATGATGTTAAAGAAAATATGTAGGATTACCAGTAGTGCTGTTTATTCTAAGCTCTTGTGAGAAATTGCAAATAATGGTTTATGCCCGATCTCACTGAAAAACTATTGTTTTGTTAATTCCAAAGTAATCGTTGAAAAATTATGACATGCCTCTTAAACTGCATTAAGCTTGTGAATCTTAGAAATTACTGTAATACGTAGAACATACCATGGTTTTGAATGGTATATGACATAAACGAATAACGTTCAATAATCTTAAATATCATGATATGTTTCAAGAAGGTTTAATACTTCCTCGAATGGTATATAAAATGCATGTACCTTAATTCTTCTAACAAAAGGATGAAAATGACGACAAATTTCAATATTTCCAAAAAGTTAAAAAAAATTCATCCCTTGTAATCAGGGAATTTTATTTGTTTCTCAGTTCTTTTCAATACTTCTACATCACTACACAATTCTAATCTACAGGTGACATTTAAAAATTAGGGAAAACTATGTAAATAATGAATGGTTGCTTAATGTCCAGTGACAAATATTTCATTCAAACATGGAGCATAAGATGGTCAGTGTTTGATATCAGTGGCCACCATTAAAAAAATGTACTGATTTGGTTAAAACGACCCTCAAATGTTGTCTTGTTATGTGTGTGTTTTTTTTATCTATATATGTAAGTTGTTTATCAAAATATCTATCAAAGATATTTGATAGATAAATAAAAAGTTATTATCTACCTACTACAAGTGTTAATGTGAATGATATGGCCGGATATTTTACTTGCCTAAAATGTTCGTGTCCAAAAAAATCTGATATCTTATTTATCATTTTGACATTGACTGCAGCTGTTATTCATGGAGTATCACAGCTTTCTTACATGACGGCATACACTCAAACATGTGAGCTCCATACGGAACTTGTGAAGTGTCACATACATCAAGGACTGTGGTATTATTGTGAGACAGTTCTTGGTAACATCACTACATCGTGTTCATATGGTAAGTAAATACAAAATCGTGGCAACTTTCATACTGTGGCAATTTCATTAAACATGTGAAAGGCAAAAGATTTATTGAAACTATGGATTATTTGGACAGTCCTGAATGCATGCGTAAAATGATGTGCATCTAGTAGTTAGTGCTGGAATAAAGGACTTCAATGTTAAAGTGTCAATAACAAATTTTATGTGCGACAATAAACACTCTATTCTTTTCCTTTGGATACTTATTCGGCACGCGTTTTGTGAAAAAAGAATCGAAAGCATTTATTCGATCGTTTGTCATGTTTTAAAGCACAGTATTTATGAAATATCTTTATGCGATGCTAAAAAATTCACGAGGCTTAAAACTATCATGCTTCCTTGAAGTGAAACGGCAGAAGAGTAATTGGAAATTGGAAATTACACGTTAAAGTCAAGCAATTATTTCACTTTTGAAATATTTCAATTTGGAAAACCAGAAATACCCTCTTTCCTTTTTTGGCATTAATATCAAACAATGTATCTTTTAAAAATACTAAATGCTAGCTTTGCGTCCGATGGCAAATATTTCTATTACATTCATAATATTTATGTATAGTTTTATCATTCGTAATCTCACATTTATCTTTTTATTTGTATATCCTTATTAAGACCATGAAAACATATTTCTATTTTAAGATCACCTCGAGGACTGGGTAAGAGGTGTTGCAGTTTTATCGGCGGTTGGCATGGTAACTCTCGTTTTTGTGTGGATGATAGTGGTTGTAACATCGTGTAGTATGATTGGTTTTCAATTGAAACTTCTGAAATTTGTTCTCACTGTGGTGGCAGGTAAAAAATAAAACACTTACCACATAAGTAGTCAGATGTCTATTTTTGTCTTAAAATGTGTGTTTGTAATAGAAATTAAAAGGGATACGGTTGGTTTAATAGATTGGCTGGCGTGATACATCTCATCAGGTCAACTTTCATGATCAAGCATCGAAAGAGAGAAGACCATCTGATGTTATTATAGAAAAGTTCAGGTCCTATTCTAATAAACAAATGTATGCTTGGAATAACCTTCATCAGTAAAAGAGAGGCGGTTTAGATACCAAAGGGATATTCAAACTCATAAATAAAAAACGAACTGACAACGCCATGGCAAAAAAACGAATAACGATCAAAAGACAAACAACTCTCGACAAGACAGAACATAGAAAACTAAAGATTAGGCAACACGAACACAATTAAAAACCGAGGATTATCTCATGTGCTCCGGAGGGTATATAGATCATGCTCCAGTAATGCATCAACCAGCATATAAACCAAATGGGCAGTAACGGAACAGTCAATCCTATCCAAGCGTTGGTCAACTTTGTGTAAAAGGAAGTTTCAACAACGATATCTTCATTGATTTGGAAATCTCAAAATAAAATCTATCTTTTAGTAGTTGTTATCAAAACATTTATTCTCAATTATAGTATATCAGGCCAGAGAACACAGTTATTTCGTAGTGCATTTCTTTTAGACAATAAATTCAAATTAAAAAAATAGCACCTGATCTATATATAATTTATAATTCAGTTTGACAGCTTCAGACAACTAATTTTTAAACTTTTCTAACTGGACCAAATCACTACTTTACATAAAAATTCAGCACCAAAATTTTTATGCCCCACCTAGGGGCATTATGTTTTTCGGTCTGTGCGTCCGTCCATCCGTTCGTGCGTCTGTCCCGCTTCAGGTTAAAGATTTTGGTCAAGGTAGTTTTTGATGAAGTTGAAGTCCAATCAATTTGAAACTTAGAACACATGTTCCCTATGATATGATCGTTCTAAGTTAAATGCCAAATTAGAGTTTTGACCCCATTTCACGGTCCATTGAACATAGAAAATGATAGTGCGAGTGGGACTTCCGTGTACTATGAAAACATTCTTGTTTTTACATGTAATTTCATCCCCTACATAATATTTCATACATAAAAAAGAAATAAATAAATTTGAAAAGTGTATGAAAGTTATAATACATTGTCAACACTAGGGACTATATTTGTAGACTACGAAAATCAAAGGACGATAACTGTCTCCTCGAACCATCAGTTATTCGTATTTAATTTTTCGTGAAAATTTAACTATTAGGATGCTTTATCTTTTAGAATTACTGACAATATCAGTCCTGATTATTTATGGTATGAAGTCACAGTCGAAGGATTTTGACTTTTGTTTTATATGTGAAATATTAACAGTGGTAATTATTAATACTACAGTAACAATTTATATCGTTTTGTGGATAAAAGGACGACAAAAGGGGTCAACTGAGATGAAACCGTTGCTCTCTTCGTTGGCTTCAACTTGATTTTATTATTATTTTATTGTTTATTTTGTTATATGGACATGCACATGTTGTCATGCAAATTAGCTATTGTAACATTAAAGTTGTATGAAATAAATAAACTGATATTAAATTACATAATAATGATTCATTTAATTGAAGAGTTTTTAGATAAATGTATACAATCAATTGGAATGGGAAGTTGTTATCGACTCGAAACAAAAATCTAATGAAGACTTCTGTTTCAGCAATTGTCATAATTTTAAGACAACAATAAAAAGAAAATGTTGGGTCTACGTCAATGAGACTGCCAGCCATCAATACAAATAAACCATACACATCTAGAGGTCAACATATAGTCTTCAACCAAAGACAGTGTCAAGCTTTTAATCCAAGTTTTTTGGTGTAATACCACCAAATCATTGTACGTCACACACGGTTGCATACGAAAAAGGGTCGAATAAAAAATATTCCCTTGAATTTGACAGTTGTAGGAAATTAATCCTACATTTCATCGCAGTAAAAAAATTCTGAGTCATAAGCATATATCTTGAGTGTTTCAAAGCACCATTATTTTTTTATTTGGTATTTCTATAGAATATTTTGGAAACTTGGGGTTACATGGTTACTAAAGCTTGTACACAGGAAAAAAGGGGTGAAAATTTGATTGGTTAACTTCTTATATGCAATGAAATGTTATGTGAAATTTTGTCTATAGTATTGGACAGGATAAAAATTTACTCATGCTAATCATTTCTTTATTTGAAACAAAGATAAATTCTGCATAATTTTTGGAAAAGTGCAAACTTATCAAAGACTAAAAGGGGAAAATCAATGATGGTATTACACCTATAAAAGGTATGAGTAAATCAAGCAGCAAAAAAAAAACATAAGGTTATAACAACGTCTGTCGATGATCCAGACCTGGGATAGTGACATGGATATAAAATTCCAAAATTACAGAGTAACTTTACAGTAGCGAAGGAGTGGACTGTAAACTTCTGAAGTTCGGCTTGTTAATTTACTGTTAAACCTTTTCAACAATTTCTACACCTACATTTGAGAACGACTACGACAGGTGAGATGTGAGGGATCGTCTCAAAATCTAAATTGAAAAAAATATTGTGTATTGCATATGATTATATTGATTGCCAATGAGACAACTATCCAACATGACGTGTATTTACGCAATTATTGTGTACCGTACCTTGTTTTGTTACGCACGTATTTGCTGATTAAAACTAAAGTTATTTTTTAATTGACTATGATAACAAAAAGGGCTTGAAAATTTCATTTTTTTTTAAGACGTCGAGATGGAAAATGTAAAAAAAACCTGTATGTTTGTAGTAGATGTTTAATTAAACTTACAATGTTTTGTGTCTTTTGACTAGCGCGGCAAATTCTTTTAATTTGGGTTTCGGATGCATCAATGTACTCATTACTTTATTTCTTTTTAATTTATCAATTCGAAGTTCAACTTGAATTCGATATTCAGCTACAACATGTACAATGCAATTCAATTTTCGAATCTTCATCTTTAAATTTTCGGCTAACGGTGCCGTCGCTGGACCTGCTGCTCAGCAACCAAATGCTGTAGCTGACCAGATAAATGGGGATGCTGATGAATTACCACGCCCATTATGTTGTACGACAAATAAAAACTAGAAGCAAAAAATCGCCCCAAAAAAAACTTTATTCGCGAGAACCAGCTGGAATACAATAAGTTCATAACACAACAGATACCAAAACCTTTAAAGGCCCTTTGTGTCTCTTCTGAATCAGATTCAGTTTAAAATCCTAAGCTTATTTTGTTGGTCTTTTGCTATTTTTATGACTTCTGCACTAGGACTAAATCACACAATGCAACACATAAACAAACGTTAAGAGTTACCGCATGATCTGCATTTGGTTAAATACCCTTATCTTGCCCCCAAAAAAGAAAAGAAAATAGCGATCTTTGATCAACTAACAAGGAATTAAATATGAGTGGGAACCAGAATGTAAACATACCAAATCGTAAATTTAAAATTCTATTGGGACAAATACGTACCAATGACCAAGACGAGGAACTTTTTTCAGGCTCATAAAACATGCGGCGGGGTTTTACAAGTAAAATTGGATCCAAAACCTCCCCTATGTATAGTCAGAGATGAAATTTAAAACAATTACGCATGGAAAAAATAGAAAAGAGTAGAAACCAAAGCAAAGTCCAGAAAAGGGGACGAGTAAGTAGTTTCTGATTCTTGCAAGACACACGAATGTCATTTTCGGGAACGGGGAAAGGAATCTATGACAAAGGGACAAGGAATGTTGTCTTTCTGGACACGGACAATCAGTTCCTGATGACAACTACAGAACTTATTAAATTATTGATTACCTAAATTGTTGGCCACTGAAAATCCCTGTTTGAGTCAGACGTGAGACACTGTCCAAAAAGACACTGCAATGACAACAAGCTCTGTTGAGATATAAGGTACTGATGGAATATTGTGACATATTTTCAAATATTTTGGCCTCGAGCATCACTGAAGAGACATTGATTGTCAAAATTTGCATCTGGTGCAGAAAAATATTGATAATGTTTATGTTTCCAATTCATTAGGGGAAAACCTCAACTTTAACATGGTACATGTATCTTGTAACTAAATATTGCGATGTGGTCTTTTCCTTTGATATATTATTATGAATTTTTCTTGGAGTTCGGTATTTTTGTTATTTTACTTTTTACCTAAATTTGTAGTTCTACGCCCACCTTCATCAAAGCGTGTATATGAAGCAGCTATGCAAATACTTATCTTCCTTCTTTTTTGATGCTCTAAACATACTTCAAAGTGACAAAGTCACCGAATTCACTGCGAACATCATTAGTGAGCGTAAAAATGTATGGCCAGAATTGAAAAATTTTCATATTAAACCCCGATATTCACAGAGAATGGCCTTTAGTGTCAAATTTTACAACTTGAGAAGATTAGAAGTCACCATTCAGGCATAATCAGATATCCATATAAAACTATGTGTATTGCGTTCGATACAAAAGTTGAGTTAACATCATCCTCACTCCCTGGTGAAGTTATATAGCTAAAATTGACAGCGAAGGTTTCTAAAATTTGGATGTTCTAGAACGAAAAAATGGCATCAAAATAAGCATGCCTGGCGGAAAGCTGGTCAATTATGAAACATCAGATGTCATCCAAATCTATCATTCAACTATAAGTTTGTTGTTGTCTTTATATCTGTTCATACGCCTTTTATTCGCTGTTTTAATAGTTTTAACTATTAGTGTTTATTATTAAGTTTAAAGTTTCAATAACAGATTTTACAAAATCCGTATTTTCAGTGATTTTATAAAATCACTATTCCTTTCAGGGATTTTACGAAATAACTGAAATTGTTATTGATTTCACAAAATCACAAACTATTTCAGGCAAATTCACTGTAACATATATCGTGTGACAGGAAAAGGAAGATAGTCTTTAATTAATTATTAATAATTACAACTAAGATGATATGTATGACTGTTTGCTTCCTTATATGGTTTATATATGATACAAAAAATGACGAAAGCAATTTATAAAATTTAAGCAGCGTACAACCACGTTCTAGTTCTACTAAAAAAAAACAAATTATCTGAAAGAAGCATCATCAAATGCTTTATTTTGATACCCCAGGAAACGAATTTTGTTCCTTTTCTTTCTTTTTGTTTTTTTGTGCATCATCAAATGCTTTATTTTGATACACAAGGAAACGAATTTTGTTCCTTTTCTTTCTTTTGTTTTTTTTTTGTGCATCATCAAATGCTTTATTTTTATACCCCAGGAAACGAATTTTGTTCCTTTTCTTTCTTTTGTTTTTTTATTTGTGTGGGGTATATATTCGTCTGTATGTTTATTATTCCATGTTGCCTTGTAATATAAGCGCATCTCCTAACCGACAAGTCGGATATTAGTGAAACTTTATACAGATGTAGTACACTACCAGATGATGTACATAACGGATCATAATCCTGGTCTTCGCATGTTAAATGGGAGATAATCGAAGTAAGTTAATTCAATGTTGCAATGTGTGGTAAAAGTTTCTCGTAAGCACAAACCCTCCTAACCGACTAGATGGTTTACACAGTTCTTAAACAAGACTTGAGGATACGGATAAAGGAATATAATACCGGTCCTACATGTTTAAGGAGAGATGATTGGGCTTTCTTACTTCATTAATGCAATATGTAGTAATAGTCTCTTATAAGGCATGTTCATCCTAAACAGCTAAATGAATATCGACGAAACTTAATACAGTTGTAGAACACTACCTGAGAACGTACAGAAAGGACTGTAATCTCCGTCCAACATTTCAAAAGGGGAGATAACCAAATTTGCTTGCGGGGTTCCTTTTTTGTGAGCTCACTCCCAGTTCTAGTTTTGTTGACGGGTCTTAGACAGCATTACCTTTCAAGTTTGCTCATTAAATCGTTGACTTGGTTTTTTTGTTATTCATTTCGATACTGAAAACAAATTGTGATACAGAATGAAGACGGATATGAAATCAAGTGCTTAGGAAAAGTAAGCATGATTTTTCTGTCGGAAAAAATATAATAAGGTTCAGGGTTCAATATGGTAATCAGAAACGATAAATTGCAGAAAGAGTCCCCGGCCCGCATTGGTTATCACATAAATAAATACTCAATGTAGGATCACAGGAAAGAAGACATAACCCATGACTTAAAACTACACACAAATGCTACTTCATTTAAAAAAAAAAAACAGACGTTTTAAAACTTAATAATCTGTTACAAATCAAAATACAAAGACAAAAGAACAGAATAGTTTACAAATCAACTGATGAATAATATTTTTTTTTATTGCCTGAATTCCAGAATGGGGGAAAAGACTTACTAAAAGAAAGTTGTTTCTTAAACGTGTTTTTTTTACTGATAAACATGTCACTTGTACATCTGTCACACCAAATGGCGACTAACTGTAAGCCTTTTAAAGAGACAGAAATGGTTTTGAACAAGGTATTCATCCTTTTCAGCATGCATAGTTTAACAGGATGAACTTATTTATTTGTACATCCCGTACAGGTAACCGGCAGATATTAGACCAGTTTTTCTGTGGTAAAGTAGCAGTATTGGAGGAAGAAGAAAAAATAAAATTTCATTAACCAAAGATATATCCGAACAGACAATCTTCGTTAGGGAAATGTGTGGTTTTCTTGACTGAAATGTCTATAAGGAAGGGAAACTGTGGGTATGTAATCAAAATGTTCATATATAAATATTATGGCAAAATCAAAAGCTCAAACACATCAAACGAATGGAAAACAACTGTCATATTCCTGAATGGTGGATTAAATCTGGTTTTATAGCTAGCTAAACCTCTCACTTGTATGACACTTGTATCTAATAAGAGGTGAACATTTATAACGTCGGTCGGCTTTGTGTGTTTGACGTACTTCAGCAACTAAATGTACTAAATCGGACCATAAGTTACTGTTTTGATTAATAAATTATATTCATATACTGGAAGCCCAAAGCAATTACTCTAGCACATAACCATTTAGTTCTTTTGTTCCTTTTTTATTTGTTTATGGATTATATAAGCCCATTCTCATTAAAAGTCTAAAAACAAATGTGGTGACTATTCTTTTGTCAATTCCAAAGCAATCGTTGAAAAATTAAGATATGCCTCTTAAACTGAATTAAGTTTGTGAATCTTAGAAATCACTGTAATACGTAGAACATACCATGGTTTTGAATGGTATATGTTATAAACGAATAACTTTCAATAATCTTTTCTAGCAAGATATGTTTCAAGAAGGTTTGAAGCTTCCTCAAATAATATATAAAGTGCATAAACCTTAATTCTTCTAATAAAAGGTTGAGAAAGTCAACAAATTTCAATATTGGAAAGAAGTTTAAAATTTTGTAATCAGGGAATTGTATCCATCTCTCAGTTCCTTTCAATACTTGAATATCATGATACAGTTCTAATCTATAGGTGACATGTAAAAGTTATCAAAATCCATATATAAACAATTGATGGTTGCTCAATGTCCAGTGTAAAATATTTCATTCAAACATGGAGCATAAGATGGTCAGTGTTTCATATCAGTGGACACCATTAATAAAATGTACTGATTTGGTTAAAACGACCCTCAAATGTTGTCTTGTTATGTGTTTTTTAATCTAAATACGTAATTTGTTTATCAAAATATCTATCAAAGATATTTGATAGATAAATAAAAAGTTATTATCTGCCTACTACAAGTGTTAATGTGAATGATATGGCCGGAGTTTTTTCACGCTTACAATGTTCGTGTCCTAAAAAATCTGATATCTTATTTATTATTTTGACATTGGCTGCAGCTGTTATTCATGGAGTATCTCAGCTTTCTTACATGACGGCATATACTCAAACATGTAAGATCAATACGGAAGATGTAAAGTGTCACATACATCAAGGACTGTGGTATTATTGTGAGAGAGTTCTTGGTAACGGCACTACATCGTGTTCAAATGGTAAGTATATACAAAACTGTTGCAATTTTCAACATAATGGCATTTTCGTTTAGCAGGTTACAGACAAATGTATCGATCTGATGAGTTAAGCCATTTTCAACTGATTTTTATAGTTTGTTCTTATGTTGTGCTGTAACACCACTGTCCCAGGTTAGGGGAGGGTTGAGCGCTTACAGACATGTTTAACACCGCCACATTCTTTAAGTGCCTGACACAAGTCAGAAGCCTGTATTTCAGTGGTTGTGTTTTGGTTCATGTCTCGCATGCTTGTTTTTCGTAAATTGTTTTGTTAAAAATTAGACCGTTAGTTTTCTCAGTTGAATTGTTTCATATTTTTCATGTCGGGGCCTTTTATAGCCGACTATACGGTATGGGTTTTTCACTTTGTTGAAGGCCGTACGTTTGCCTATGATTGCTTACATCCACTTCATTTAAACTTTGGTGGATAGTTGTCTCATCTCCTAATTTTATAAAGCCCAGATTTACTGGACAGTCCTTAACACACGCGTAAAATAAAGTGCTAACTAGCGCAGGAATATAGGAGTTCATTGTTAAGGCGTCAATTCCAAAGTATATGTGCAGATGTGCAGTAATAAAAACTCTATTCTTTTCTAATGCCGAGTTACTTATTCGAAACATCGTTGTTGTTTTTATAATGAATGGAAAAATAAAATTAATACGATCGTTTACCATCTTCTAAAGTATTTATGAAATATCATTGTGCGATGCTTAATAATTCATGAAGGTTGACACTAGCATGCGTCCTTGAAGCGAAACGGCAGGAGAGTAATTGAAAATTTCGGAACTCAAACTATTATTTCATCTTTGAAGCATTACAATTTGGAAAATCAGAAATACTCTGGTTCCTTTTTGATTTTAAGCTCAAATAATGTATATTAAATACTTGGTGGTAACTTTGTGTCCGATGACAAATATTTCCATTATATTCATAATAATTATGTATATTTATAAATAACGGCAATAGTAGTATAACAATGTTCAATAGTCACGATTCGGTTAAGCTAAAACAAATCCGGGTAACAAACTAAAACCGAAACGGAACAACAGAAACACTGAACTACAACAAAAGCAAACGCGAACATACATAGAAACGGACAGTCTGATAACAACTGCCATATTCATGACTTGATACAGGACATTTTAAGAAAAAATGGTGGGTTGAATCTGGTTTTATGGCTAGCCAAACCTCACGCTTATAAAATTTGTAATCTCACGTTTGTTTATCTATTCATTTGTATATCCTTATTGAGACCATGAAAACATAATTCTATTTTGTAGATCACCTAGAGGACTGGGTTAGAGGTGTTGCAATTTTATCAGCGCTTGGCATGGTAACTCTCGTTTTTGTGTGGATGATTATGGTTCTAACATCGTGTGGTATTATGGGTTTTAAATTGAAACTTCCGAAATTTGTTCTCATTGTGGTGTCAGGTAAAATATAATTATCATATTTAAATAGAGAAAAAAACAATATGAAACACCAACCACATAAATAAGTCAGATATCTATTTTTTTCTTTGAATCTGTGATTGTAATTGAAGTTAAAAGGGATATGGTTGGTTAAATAGATTTGCTGGCGTGATGCATCACATCAGGTCAATGTTCATGATCAAGCATCGAAAGATAGAAAACAATCTGTGTGTTATTATAGAATAGGTGAGGTCCTATTATGATAAATAAACGTATGCCTGGAATAACCTTCAGTAAAAAAAGAGGCGGTTTAGATACCAAAGGAATATTCAAACTCATAAATCAAAAAAGAACTGACAACGTCATGGCAAAAAACCAAAAAAGACCAAAAGACAAACAACAGTCTATAAAACACACCATTGAAAACTAAAGACTAGGCAACACGAACACAATCAAAAACCGAGGGTTATCTCATGTGCTCCGGAGGGTTAACAGATCATGTTCCAGTAATGCACGTGACCTGCTTATAAACCAAATGAGCAGTAACAGAACAGCCAATCCCGTCCAAGCGTAAGCGTTGGTCAACTTTGTGTGAAGGAAGTTAGAACAGCGATATCTTTATCAATATGGAAATTTCAAAATAAAATTGATCCTTTAGCAGTTGCTATAAAAAAATATATATTCCAAATATTACTCATATTTAATTTTTCGCGAAAATTTAACTATTAGCATGCTTTATCTTTTAGAAGTACTGACAATATCAGTCCTGATTATTTATGGTATGAAGTCACAGTCGAAGGAGTTTGACTTTTGTTTTATATGTGAAATAGTAACAGTGGTAACTATTAATGCTACAGTAACAATTTATGCCATTTTGTGGATAAAAGAACGAAAACAGAAATCAACTGAGACGAATCCTCTGATAGATGCGAGTTGATTTTATTATTATCATTGGTGTTTTTTAATTATAGTCATGACATGTTATTTAGCTTTTGTATCATAGAAAAATAGATAAACAAATATTGAATTACATAATAATGTTTCATTTTGTGTTATCTTGTTTTTAAATGAAAAGTTTTTAGATAAATGTATACAATCAACCTGAATGGTAAGTTGTTATCGCTAAATGGTAAGTTGTTATCGCTAAAGGAAATGGTAAGTTGTTATCGCTGAAAGGTAAGTTGTTATCGCTAAATGGTAAGTTGTTATCGACTCGAAATATAAATGGAATGGAGACTTCTGTTTCATCATTTACCTTGATTTATAGGGCGATAATAAAAGGAAATGTTTGGTTTAAGTCAAAGAGACTGAAACAAAGCAAGAAAATAACATATAGGCATCTAGAAATCAACAGTCTTAAACAAAAGACAGTTTTGTTTTATATTTCATATTCACAATTTGTTTCATATTTATGTGGTACAGTAAATTTATTGTTTGTCACCATCCAGGCATAATCAGAGCTCCATATTAAGCTATGTTTATTGGTTTCGATACAAAAGTTGAGCTAAAATCATCCTCAATCCCTGATTAAGTTCTAGCTAAAATTGACAGCGAATGTTTTTAAATTTGAATGTTCTGGAGCGAAAAGATGGGATCAAAATAAGCGTGCCCGGCGCAAAGCAGGGCAATTAAGAAACATCACATGTCACCCAAATTTATCATGCAAATATAAGTTTGTTGTTGTCTTTATATTTAGCTGTTCATAAGCCTTGTATTCAGTGTTTTAATAGTTTTAACTATAGTAGTGTTTATTATTAAGTTAAAGTTTTCAATAACAGATTTTACAAAATCCCTTGCAATATTTTCAGTGAATTTATAAAATTCCTATCGATTCAGGGCTTTTATAAAATAACTGAAATTGTTATTGATTCTACAAAATCACTAATTATTTCAGGGATTTTACAAAATCCCTGAATTTACAAATTCACTGTAACATATATCGTGTCACAGGAAAAGGAAGATAGTCCTTAATTAATTATTAACAAATACATCTAAGATGAAATGACTGTTTGCTATAAATAAAAATATGTACGATACAGGATGAAAATTGAATACATAAACAATTAAGGATTTCTGGGAGAAGCATGCAGTTGTGTCGATTAAGTAAGAGACTTTATTCGTTTTATAGCACATGTATATCAAAATAGTTTTATATTTTAAATACTAGTACTATACATTAATTGAAGGAAACCGAAAATAAAAAGGTAAGTCAGTGGCGGATCAAGAAATTTTCATAAGGGGGGGGGGGGGGAGGCACTGACTGCCTAAGAGGGGGCCCGCTCCAGTCCTGCTTCAGTGATTCCCTAAATAATCAACCAAATTTTTCCCACAAAAAGGGGGCAGGGGCCTGGCCCCTGGAAAACCCTCTAAATCCGCCTCTGTAAGTGGATACCAAAGGGCACTCAAAAAGGATATTTATAGATTCTACCACTACATCGAGTGTGATACGATATTTCTCCACTCGAGACAGTTAAATACATAAATTTAAAACGCGAGACTCGCCTTGTTCAAATTTAACTGTCGAGAGCGGAGAAATATCGTATTGCACGAGATTTGGTAAATGAGTGTGTGTACATGTTATGTGCTTATTTTTATACAAACCTTAATAACGCGAACAAACAAGGAAAAGCATCCCTAAACTAACGAAAGAAATATTTTATATAGACTGGTTGGTCGAGTGGTGCAGGCGTAGTTACCACAATGTAACAGAAGCAATGGTTCGAATTCCACTGAGGGAAAGGCCTATGTTTGCAACGACAAAGTATCTATCTAACATTGTTGGGCTAAAAAACGAATTATATTTAATTTGTGGCGTTTGCCTTGTATAACCCTTGGCCATCCGATGGAGAATGATAGTCGAAGAATTGTTACATATTAAGACGTATACTATAATAAAAACATATATATATATACACGTTTATTGATGTGGTTCATAATTGTTTCTCGTTTCTCGTTTTATATATAGATTAGACCGTTGGTTTTCCTGTTTTAATTGTTTTACACTAGTTTTTGGGGCCCTTTATAGCTTACTGTTCGGTGTGAGTCAAGGCTCCGTGTTGAAGGTCGTACTTTGACCTATAATTGTTTACTTTTTACACATTGTGACTTGGATGGAGAGTTGTCTCATTGACACTCATACCACATCTTCTTATTTCTATATAGATGTGACTGCATTGTGTGTATTTATCATCCTTTGAGAATGATCTGCAAAGTGTTCTATCTACACTCCACCATTCTTACCAATGCCTAACAGCATGAACTGTTTTATAAATCTGGATAAAGCCGAAAAGGAAAGGCTTTACTCGACTAACGAAAGCTTTATTTTATATTGCCAAGTTGGATGAGTGGTCAAAGTTTCTTGACACAGCGCAGACGGAGTTGTCACTATGTCACAAAAGCCTGGGTTCCGCTGGGGGACAAACATTTGCTACAACAAAGCAGATATAATTCTATTGGACTAAAGTTGATTCGAAGAAGATATATAGTAGACGGGTTGCACATATAAATCATTTTATATTAGAGATACTGCACAACCGTGGCGATATAAAATATCCTATCAATAGCAAGAACACATTACTTAGAAAAAAAGTTGAAATAGTAGATTTAAAAAAAAAAACTTTTTACAGTATAAAACTGTATTATACCCTTTTCCCTATCGTATGTCGTTTACATATCTCATTTAATATGTTACGCTTGTATACGTTCGCATTTTATGGACTTCATAAACAGGGGTGTCCTCAGGCCTTGCATAAAAACTGCTCTTACAGAATTATGAGTAATAACAACTAGAATCGACATTACATACGTTTTACGATTACCATCACAAATTGATTGGCAGAGACTATGAGCCTTTCTGTCAACACTCTACCGACATGTTTTCGCTGTCCAAGACTTTCAGTTACCCTGTTGAGGCACCGTTTTCGCTCCTTTTGGAGTTTATGCGATTCCTCAGTTTCATTGGTTTCCATATTTTATATCTTCTCAATAGATAAACAGTAAAATAACAAAAATACAGAACTCCAATGAAAATTCAAAACAGAAAGTCCTTATCAAATGGCAAAATCAAAAGCTCAAAAACATCAAACGAACGGAAAACAACTGTCATGTTCCTGATAAATGAGATTTGAACATCGGTAAACTGTTGTTATTCTTTTCGTCTTTTTTTTTTTCATTTTGGCCATGGTGTTTACGGTCTGTTTTTTTCTAAGTCGACTTATCGGATGTTTGCAATGCCTCACCTACATCTATCTACAATTCCATCATACGATGATCCATCAGCACATTGATGACTAATACGCCTAAACAGTGTACAAAACAACACCAATATTAATTAAAGGAAACATTAAATACATTAAGTATCTATAAAAATTTCGGATAACAGATATCCTTCATCAGTATGATTATGATGATGTAAAATGAATCATATCAATCTATTCTGATTTAACCATAACATGTTTTCAGTTATACAATCAAAAACCGAACAACGCTTGTAAAATTCTAAAATTTCAAAAATGACGTAGGTTAAGTATTTATAACAGAGACTACAGATATGCTTCTGAAAAGAATAGTAATGTGCGATATGAACTGGTGCAATCCTAAAATTTCACAGGTGACGAAAGTTACGTTATTACAACAGAGACTGCATAGAAATACATTCCTAATGAATAGCATTTACCGATTTGAGCTGGTATAAAACTAAAATTTCAAATTTGACGAAGGTAAACTAAGTACAACAGAGGCTGCGTATTTACACATCCCAAATGAATAGCAGTTCGATTTTGAGCAGGTATAATTTTTAAATTTTAATTTAGACAAAGGTTAACTAATTACACCGTGGCTGCGTATTTATACATCCCAAATGAATAGCACCCTGTGATTTAAACTGGTATAATTCTAGAATTTCAGAGTTGACAAAGGTAATGGAATAGCAACAGAGACTGCGTAGTATTGCAACCCAAATGAAAAGCAATGCGCGAATTAGAACTACACCTTTTCATTGATCCCATTTGGTGCCAACGTTTTTAATTTTCTTATCCAAAATGTTTCCCATGTGAGTCTATCCTCCCTAGACCAAGCAGTGTTGTCGTTTATGAGGCCTTTCGATGGTGATAGTCAGTCGATTGAGCTCTGCCTTAGTGTGGCCAGGGGATCTCAAATGACGACTGAAAGAAAGGTCTGGCTTGCATGCATTACATCATATATACGTGCTTAGGCGCACTTGAAACAGTCACTAAATTATAAAATGCATTCAACAAAAATATGTTTTGTGCCAAAATGAAATGAAATACATTTACATATTTACAAACTGTCTGTCTAAATGTACTAACTTTGGATAGTGTTTTAAACCGACCCAAAGAGGTAGAACTGAGAATGATTTGTGGAAGTGAGTTGCATAAAAATACATGTACTGTGAATGAGGGAAATAGAATAGAATAGAATAGAATAGAATATTTTTATTTCCCAAATTACAGGTCCCATAAAGGGCATAAAATCAGATACAATTGATTTACATAATTGGTAACAACAACAATAATAGTCACTTGAAAATATATATTTAGTATATCAGCATTGGTCAGAATCAGAGCCAAAAACCACATATATATTGTGAATAAAAGAATAAAATTACATTATATGCATTCATTCTCAAATCATTTACTTGACTTAGTGTCAATATGCATACCTGATCTCCTTAATTCAAAAACAGTCACAAATATAACAGCCCAGTTTTTCCATAAGAGTTACATTTTCTTGAGTCAAGAGCCATAAAAATTTAGAAGATTTATTTAAATTTTTAAATTATAACAATTGTCCGATATGTATTGAAAAAAGTCTTCCCTTTGAGTATCATAAAGAGGACATTCTAACAAAAAATGAAGCTCATCTTCAACTTTACCAAGTGAGCAATTTGAACAAAGACGCTCAGATCTTTCTATATATTTTTTTGAATATCTGTCTGTCTCAATTTTTAAAGAGTGAGCACTTATTCTTAATTTACAAATTGACTGTCTTTTTTTAAAATCTTGTAGTTCTAAATATTTTTCTTTTTTAAAACATTTTTTTATAGAAAAATAAGTACCAAGCTTCCCTTTTTCAGAGTTAATTGTTTGATACTTCAGTCTATTCCAAAATGTTAAATAACTTTCACATAGTTTATTTTTAACATACTGACATAAAAAAACAATTGATAGGTATTTGTAGTAGAGTGTTCTGTTTCTTAATGTTTAAATGAAACTGCAGATATCTGGTGTTGTTGATCGGCTGTGGAACAAGGTTAAGGTGTTGTCCTTTGCTATGAGATTGTGTGTGACTTTGTATATCATTGTTACTCTGTTGATATGTCTTCGAGTTTCTTGTGATTTTTTTCATTTGAGATGGTCAATCAAGGAAGTGACGTCGTTGGTGTTATGGTATATTTTGGTAACGTAGCCTTCAGCCGCCTCCTCTGTACGTCATGTTATTTTTGTGTTATTTATTACGTGTAAGAGGAGAAATCGTACCGTAGACTTGTATGCCATTTTTTTGTTTCTTTTTAGATTTCGTTTTACAAAGACCCGATCATGTTGGCTTTGGCAGTGATGTTATTTTTATGAATGTCCCATAATATGTTGTTGAATTAGGTGATACCAAGGTATTTTGTCGTGTTGACAGACTCTGTGACCTTTCAATGAGTAATTGTGTCGATCTGTATGGCGATTGCAATCTTGTTACAGTAAGGGAGTTGCATTCCCCTGTTGTCAAATGATTTAGATCGTTTTGTAAGATGACACAATCATGTTGTATTTTTATTGTTCTATGATAGAATACATGTACAGTCATTCGCGCACAAGCCGGGTTTTAAATTTTACCAACATAGTACAGGAAGGTCGTTTATAAAAACCATAAAACTGAGTAATGGGCCTAGAAATGAACTTGTAGGCACCACACTCACCAGAGGCGGATTCAGGGGGTGGTCATCCGGTGCACGTGACCCCCCCCCCCCCTTTTTTAGGTTGACAAAAATGGTGCACCATGTACATTTTATCATGATATTTTGATTAATTTATCAATATGTCTATCACTGATAACTACTTACCTTAAGACGAACAACATGTATCTTGACGGTGTCACTGTGATTTGCTCACATTTAATTGCAGGTTTATAAAAACATAGGGTGTTTTGTTGTTTTAACAATTATAGTATATGTTTAGTCCTCAATCTGGGTTGTTTTCAGTAGGTAATTAATAATTACATTTATAATACGTTTATCTAAATTTTAAAAGATTAAATTTGTATGGCAACTTTCCTCGACCATTGATGGTTTTCTACTGTGATGCCAAGATGTTATTATTACTCACATGTGATGAAGGCTCTCAGCTGACAATTTGAAGCAAAAGAGGAAGCAGAACTTTCCGTAAAGCAATACGCAGGAAAGAACAGACTGTTACTAGACTAAACGAACATTTCGGCCGGGAGGACAAACCTTGTTAAAAGAGTCACGCTGAGGCAAAAGCCAAAGCACAGACAACATTGAGAAAAAGACGGTCGATAAACAAACTTGTATTGATGCATTGATGCACGTGCATTATAACTTACATTTAGAACTTGATGTGATCGTTGACACGTTTGCACACTGCAATCATGCACGAAAAATGAAATTGGAATCAATCTTATTAGTCCTGTTTAACCATTTGCTGTAATTGTTACTATTTTCATGACATTAATATCAATAAAACAAAATTGAATTTTTATAAGAGTTCGCAAGGTGACCTCGGCACTGACAAAATTCTGGATCCGCCCCTGCTCGCCATTGGCATTTTACTGAGATACATCCTCACAAGAAAAACCTGTTGCATTTATTATAAAGGAACGCTGACGCCCATTTTCATGTATTTCCCCTTATACAAAACTGAGTTATCCAGCTTCATGAACTTCCGGGGTAATTAAATTCTGCCGCAGTTCACGGTCTCACATTTTTCGGGCCGTATTGTAAAAGTATGTTCAACTTGGAAATACTTTGAATACCAATTGAGGTAACTACAATCCCGTCCGCTTTTCGCCGAATGTGACCTACAGAATTAGACTTATCACTGGGTTTGTACTAACATGAGCAACACGACGGGTGTAGCCGCATCAAGTGTTTTTGGTGGAGTTCGTGTTGCTCAGTCTTTGGTTTTCTATGCTGTGTTTTGTGTACAGTTGTTTGTCTGATTGTCTTTTTCTTTTTTAGTCATGGCGTTGTCAGTTTTTTTTTCGACTATATATGAGTTTTAATGTCCCTTTGGTATCCTTCGCCTCTCTTTTGAAAGAATACCATAATTTTCCTCTCTATATTCGTTTTTTTTTTATTCACTTATGACTTTACTTATTATTTATGATTATCATTATTATCATTGCTTTTGTTTATTATATATGTTCAAGGATTATTTCAATGTGATTGAAATGATATTTAGTCAACAGAGAAAACGTTTGAGTGCGTTGTATATTTAACCTAGTACATGGTACATTTAGAAGGGAGGTAATTTATCACATGACTAGAAAATAAACAAACAAAAAAGTGGGAGATTTTCTCAACTTTTATAATTATAAAGTATACCAATTCTATAATGAACATGCCCTCGTGAATGGCATTAAACTAGAGATTATTTCATTGATGTCGGTAAATGGTAAGACTTCAATCATAAATGGCAATTTCTTTCTATTGATGAAATTGTCTAATTGACATCATGATTGACATGAATATTGGACCCTGTTATTTTCACTTACAGTTACAAAAAATGTATCACTTTTGGGATCCTGAGTCCGGGCAGTTTTTTGGTTTGGAATTTCAGAGATTGGTTTTCTCTTTTGGCCGCCCACAGAATGTCTTAAGCTTTTGACTGTCAAGTAAGAAAATTCTACAGAATCGAATCAAGTGATAATTTATCATTTTCACTTACAAAATGAATGTTTTTGTTTAGGTCAGCAAACAATGACAAAGACTCAATTATGGTTTTCATTTCCTGTAGGACAGTCTTATGTTTTTAAAGAGTGAGAAGTTTTATCCTCATTCTATCCCTGTTGTGCTATTATATTATATCTATAATAATGGGCTTTTTTACTTTTGAACTTGAGAATGATTTTCTTACTATATATTTCTGGTGTGTCTTCCTTATAATCATAATTAAGATTAAGTAGAATTCAGTTTTACCACAGGAAAAAGTTGATAACAAAGTATATTTATGAATAAACTGAGATGGATTCTTGATTAAATGGTTCTTCATGATTAGTTGCAAATATTACATGAATATAATAAGAGCAATCATATTAATGTTAGTTGAATAAAAAAAAACTTGCTATGTAATAGAACCACTTACTAGCCTTAACATCCTTTTAAAGTGGCATATTACTCTTGACTATCACCTGACTTTAAGTCTTTGCTCACACTCCTAAATCATGTAAATGCACCATGCATGCTTTGTTAAATGCAGCAAATACCAAGTTTACTGTCTGTGATTTAATTCAATTGAGGATCACACCCAAGATCTTCTGCACTCAAAGTAAGTGTACCTGACACCCTCTCCTCCGACCAACAATGAAGTAAATTGACTGAAATATGGGGTATAATACATAATGAGACTGCAATTTAAACACAACCAAAAAAATAGTTTACTCTTCTCTAGAATCAACAATTAAAATTTCCTGTTATAATATTGGCAAATATATTTATTTTTTGGTCATTCATTGATTATTTTAAACATGTACACCTGTACTTTGACGTTTAACACATTTTGTAAATTTGGTCATTACTGAGCACAGACACTTGTCTCTGAAAAAAAAATTGCCAGTACCTATAAACTTTAATATAACACAAGGTACCTAATTCATATTTGAGAAATGTCACCCGGTCACGAACTTCTGTTGTATTTGGATTATGCAGTTGTCTGTCCCACTGAAACTTGTTAAATGGTAAATCTTAATTAAATTATCTACAAAATGGTGTATCACACGCCTATTTCTATTGTCGGAATTATTCGTAACAGGACTTCCAAGTAGGTAAACCTTAATTATTTACTGAGGTATCTTAAAGGATTAAGGCCTATTGATTGATTGATGCTTGCTTAACTGTTAATGTATATGTAGCCATCTTGAAAATCAGAATCAAAGTTTTTGTTTTATTCCAAAAGGCATAAAATGAAAGGGTGCTAAGGGTTTTTTTTATTTAACAAAAGTTGTCACAGAAGCTGTATTGTTGCTACTGGGATTAAAGCACATATAAATCTGAGGAAGTTGAGAGTAAGGGTTGAGGTTAAAGATGAGCCAACTTGGACATAGTCATTTCTTTAACATAAAACCCGGCCCACATTTTTATATATTGTCTTGTACATTTGATATGCAGTTTTATAAGCAAACCAGAATAGATATATTTCATTTCCATTGAGATTATTTGGCTCTGTCCCCTTAGTCATGGTTCATTAACTCTAGGGGCTTTGGTGGCCCAGTGATCTAAGTAGTTTGTCTACATTAACTACTAGCCTGTCAACACTGAGGTTGTGAGTTTAAACCCTGTTAGATTTTATTTCAACTGACGAGAATTGCCAGTTTTCCAGCCAAAGGTCGTTGTTCTCTCCAGGTAATCGGGCATCCTCCACCAATAGAATTGGCCGTCACAATATAGCCAAGAGGGCTTAAAGTAGCAATAAAAAGAAACAATCAAATAATCATTGACTTCGAAACTTTTGGAAAGTACTGATAAAATTGAGAATGGAAATGGGGAATGTGTCAAAGAGACAACAACCCGACCATAGAGCAGACAAAAACCGAAGTACCAATCAATATACATCTTAAAGTTTGTGATTAGGTTAGTTTAAGGCTAACCACTAATGGTAAGTCAATGATATTTGGTATGCAGTTGTATAAGCATTGGCACATGTTATTTCAATGATTATTATGCCCCCACCCCTCTGTCATCCTCATTGTATATTGCATTTTAATTAGTTTACATGTTATTTTTTTTACCATTTGGATTTCAACATTTACATACACTATCAAAATTACATACAGGTGAGACACATCTCTGTGTCAACAATTTATTGGAATTGAATAATGTTAAATTGTTAACATTCTTTAAGCTGAATATCATTATCAGTGTTCCAGCTTGAATCTCAGGGCAGAAGGGTGCTAGTTGTCTGAAAGGGCACTTTAGCGTTATAACCCAGATTTTAAGTGCACTGTTGGACAGTGTATAAATTACCTTGAATATTGCTAGGCTCATGCAGCTGGAGAACATTAGTTGTATTTAAACCATATTCAGAAATTAATGTGTTCGTGATGTTGGTTCCAGTAAGAATTTTTTTTTATCAAACTATCATACCATGAAGTAAAGCATATCATTTTGATGTTAATCTAAACAAACTTGTACATTTGGTAAGGAAAATAATCATCAGAAATTTCAATGTTTTATAACTTAAGTTATACCAGTCTATAAAAATAAACAAGTAGTTTTGAAAGATAGAGTTATACATGCAAAATTTATGAATTTTATCTTACAATGTAGCAAGGGTAGAATTTTATTTATGATTTTAGATGTTGCAAAATAAATAACAGTTGAAAATATTCTTTTCAGTCAATTTGTATTGAATTTTAAGTTTTGATTGAAACTAATCAAATTACTTTTACAACACACTGTACATGTATGTACATGTACTTAACAAAAAGGGATGACATGAGATATTCATTCTTATTTACTTATGTTAGCCATTGAATTGTTTTGATTTTTTAAATAGATATGAAAATAAGAATTGAACTGTTTGGCATTTGTTGTATAAGACTGAAGTACATGTAGAATTGTTTTCATTTGGATGCACATGAACAAATAAGAAATTATGCAAGGACATTGATAAAAAACTAACACAGATGCTAGAAATAGAATAGGTCTTCATCCACTGAAGTAATGTAAGGTCATTCTCCAACATAGGTACAGGATGTCTTTACCTGCTCATTCTAACAGATATATATTTAGAAATTTGCATAAAGTTAAGGAAGGGGAAGTAAGTAATATACCCAGGACATATACTCCAAATGAGGAAATGCCTATCATATTTAACATAAACAACAATAGCCCCTCAAGTGTCAAAGGTCAATGATCTTATCTCTTCCTTGAGTAAATCCAAAAATTTTAACACTGAAATGGCTGCTTCTTTGCTCAGCATGCAGCATTAGGGAATAAGAACAACGATCTATTGAATTGTAGTCAGAATAAGATTCAAGGTAGGATATCAAATGGTTTCCTGGTTATGAGGTACCACTTTACCAGTCTAAGTAAGAGTGTCAATCTAGTACAAAGTAAGATCTTAGATATATGGAATTAACTGTTTTATTTCAGTTGAACTTGGAACTCATGTACATGTATGTTTTTTTTACAGAAAAATTTTGAATGAATATAGTTTTGCTGTTTTGAGTTAAATACTGGGTAAAACAGTGCTAAAAATATGGCCATATGTGATAATTCAAATTTTTTAAATTTAAAAATTCATGTATATAATTTGTTACATAAACTCAATTTATTAACATTTAGTTTTAGTAATTGCTGAAGAAAGACATAGTTTGTCTCCTAGAGTTACTTCCCTTTCAGCTATTAAAATATATTCATGATAGTACACCATGTATGTACATGTACTTCATAGTATTTATCAGTTTCTGCAATATTATATGGTGGCCCTTTTTTCGTGAGGGGATGAGGGAAAAAAGATCAAACGTTTAAAAGTGTAAAACTAGAAAACACAAAATAAAAAATTTCTTATTCTTTGGAAATTAAATTTAAAAAATGCAGACCATTCTCTTCTTCAAGCTTATAGAAAAAATTGACTGCTTTGATAATTTGAAAATAAGGAAAAAAATAATCATATTGCTCTTTGCCTTGCATAGCTCTTCAGAGTATTTCAAACCAGGCTTTGTGTTCGATCTAACAATAAAAACTTTGACATGATGAACCTATCACAACCAGCAATGAAAAACTGCAATGTCATACAAAGGTGATGTTGGGTATATACACATTTCAATGAGGGCTATTCCACAATTAATTGTATGTGGGTTGGAAGGCACTTTTTTTCCCAAGAATCCCACCCTTACTATTTCAAGAAGAAATTTAATACATTATAATTTATTGTGTGCAAATTGGTTTCAAACCCCATCACCTTACATTTTTAATATTATGTGTCTTCCAATCAGTACAATTAATTCTGGAATAACCCTGACACAGTACGTAACCATACTGCATAGTAAGACACTATAAAACCAGAAAAATCTAGTTCTTGTTAGTTTAAAATAATTTGTTTTTATTTTTTTGCAGATTTACATGTCCTTTAAATACCCTAAGTATCAGATGTGCAACAAATTTAAAGTAATATGAACAGCTCAATTTCAGAATTCCATACACAGAAAACACCAGTCAGTTCTTAAAAGTGAATGTACCATTTGCATGACAAATTGTAGTTTTGGTCTTAGTGCAATCTATGGAAATTAAATCAATTCTCATACAAAATGTAGACTCAGACTTCTTTTTAACTGAGTTTTATTGTGCGTATTGCTGTGAGTTTGTTTATTCTACATTTGCTTGAGGTACAGGGGGAGGGTTGAGATCTCACAAAACATGTTAAACCCCACCACATTTTTGCACCTGTCCCAAGTCAGGAGCCTCAGGCCTTTGTTAGTCTTGTATGTTTTTTAAATTTCAGTTCATTTATATGTTTCGAAGTTTAGTGTGATGTCCATTTTCACTGAACTAGTACACATTTTATACGCCCGTTTACAGGACATATTATGGTATACCGTTGTCCGTCTGTCCGGACATGTCAACATGTCGGACATTAACTCAAAAATGCTTTAACCAATTTGCATAAAACTTTGATGAATTGTTTATATCTATTGACGTGAGCTCCCTTTCGTTTTTTATAAAATTTAGATTTTACGTTTCCGAGTTATGGGGTTTTATTCATTAAAAAAAGGGGGATTTTCCAGTTTTCGGACAATAAGTCAAGAATGCTTTCACCAACTTGCAAGAAATTGTGGTGAATTGTTTATATCTATTGACATTGAGCTCTCTTTCAATTTTTATAAATTTTAGATTTTACGTTTCCGAGTTACAGGGTTTTATTCATAAAAAAAGGGGGGATTTTCCAGTTTTCGGACAAAAACTCAAAAATGCTTTCAGCAATTCTTATGAAACTTTGGTGAATTGTTTGTATGTATTGATGTGAGCTCCCTTTAGAATTTTATAAATTTTACATTTTACATTTCTGAGTTATGGGGTTTTATTCATTAAAAAAAGGGGTGATTTTCCAGTTTTTGGACAATAACTCAAAAAAAATTTCACCAATTCTCATGAAACTTTGGTGAATTGTTTATATCTATTGATGTAAGCTCTCTTTTTATTTTCATAAATTTCTAATATGACATTGAGAATTAATTGAACTTTATTTGTTTATAGTCTGACAACAGATTTACTAAGTATTGCACAACAGCAAGAAATCTTTAATTGAATATAAATTCAATTCATATAACCAATTTCAAGTTCTTTGACTACATTTATTCAGAAACCTATAATATGTCAAATATTTAATTACAATTCAAATTCAGACCTGAATCAAGCTTGAATATTGTGTCCATTTTTGCCCTAACTGTTCAGGGTTGGACCTCTGCGGGCGTATCTAGCTGTGCTCAGTGAAGCAGTTTATTGTTTTAGGGGCCAGCTGAAGCCCGCCTCCGGGTGTGGGATTTTCTCGCTGTGTTGAAGACCCATTGGTGGCTGTTTTCTGCTCTTTGGTCGGGTTGTTGTCTCTTTGACACATTCCCCATTTCCATTCTCAATTTTATTTCACTTATTACAATTATTATTTTATAACAAGACCTTAATGGTCAGGTTGCTCCTTTGATTTGCCTTAAATAAAAAGGTGTTAGATACAAATCTCACATCTCATAAAAACTTTTCACCTATCTGATGCCTCTCCTCAATTTCCCAAATCTGAAATTTAATGAGTGATCGACCTTGTATTTCATTTAGGACAAGAATTCCATCCTAGCTCACTAGAGAATGACAAATGCAATTAATAATTCGTAAATCTAGTAAACATTCACTTTAGTCCCTGAAACATCATATGTACAAACCTGATTCTGATATGTGTGATGTTTATCAGGATATATTTATATTTAACACAAAAAAAATAATGGAATGGCCAGAAAATCAAAATGCAAATTTTTTTTTTCACATAGACATTCAAATACTTTCCCTATTTGCAGGTTAAGGTACACAATTTTAAGATGTTTTACAAAGAATCAAGGGAATAACAGAAAACAACGATTATATATCTACAAGAATTGTTTACTGGTTGTCGAATTCCAATCAACTTTTTTTCTGTGCTGGTAAGTTTTTATATATAGTGTCTAGTTATTAATATATACCCTCTGTAAGATGTTAAAAAGCATGGAAAAAAGCTCAAATTCAAATAATACAGATTTCTTGTAGAATTTGCATTTAGATATAATCAGAATTAAAAAGTGTTGCACCATATTCCTCCTGCATAAACAACACTTATACTCTGCATAAGTTACAATTTAACTTTTATTTCTGCAGATTAGAGAAATATTGAATGACATACTGCAATTTTAGACACAAATTACAAATGTATCCCAGATCTTACCTTCTACTTCAAAAAGGTCTGGGTTCTTCTGAAATTAAACCCTAAAAACAGTAATCATAAACAGTCCTAAGATTATTACCTTCAATTGATTTATAATTAATTGAAAAATTTGGAAAGTTTTTTTAATGTTAAAGTGTTCCTATCTTTAATACATAGAATTACTCTATAAATACCTGTTATTCTATTTCAGTTCTTACAAATAGAGTTATCTCCCTTTCGATGTACAATTGAATTTAATAGCCAATGCTGGTGAAGTATATTTTTGGCCACATGTATATAATGCAGATATTATGAGCAAACCAGTCTGTATAAATGAATAAGACAAGTGTATTTTAAATAAGGACACACAATATGAAAAAAAGAAAGAAATAGGAATGGAAAAGAAGGCCATTAAGGGAAACACCCTGAAAAAAGTCCTTGTTCTTAGTTAAAATTATGTAAGTTCTACTTGATGTTTTTTTAATGTAAAATTTAGCTTTTTGCATGTAATGGTAGCAATTTTGGTTAAAGGAAATTAAAGTTTTCAATTAAAACCCCAAATTTGATCATTTTAGGTTTGCAAAGGCATACATATATACATGTAGTTTGGTATTTCACTTTTAGTTCCATTTTTTTTCAGTTGAGTTGTTTACTCTGATATTTTTTTTATATTGTATCTTGATAAACAATTATCAGCTGATTTTAACTGTTGATAAAAAAAAATAGGTCACTGGGATTTCAAGAAAGATAAAAAAAAATTCTGTTTTGTCCCTCTTTAGTAGCTGAGAAACTTTGGAATTCAGCAAGTGGATATACATTATATATAATAAAATGCTCTGTATCATGCCACCTGATCTATTTAATTAAGAACTGTTTGACACCTTAAGTGTTCTGTACACAATGAAATGTAAGATAAAGGTCATGTAAGGTATTGCAAAATTGAAAAAAAATCTTTGTTGCAGTTTTTTAATTTAACATTTATATATGAAAAATACAGGGGAGTTAAAAACTGGTTTTATCACAGAACCAGTATCCATGAACTTGATATATGCTTTTCAAATTTTATACATGTCACATGATTTATTCAGAGAAAAATCACTCTTGTTGGTGTTGAGTGATTCATAGTGAAACATGGTGATTGCTAGTGATTTGAGGTGATAACTAATTGTGATTTATGATAATAATTTATTACCTATGTAAAATACAGAGAGGTATTTCAGAGCGAATCACTAACAATCACCAGGGCTTTCAGTCATAAAACTTTCCTCACTCTGACTACAAAATTTATGCTCAAAACATCAAATCCAGAATTTTGGAGCCTGAGTATGAAAATTGTACTCAAAAATTTTATGACTACAAGGCCAGCATTAATTGTGAAAGTGAAAATTCATTACCAGGACTTGAACCTAGAGTGATTATTGGGTTGGAAGAGGGTTAATTCAATAATGTTTTTTAACATTATGATTTTCCTTTCAACATGGTTGTTTTGATATTTTGCTTCACTCCACTGTTTCAGCCTGGCTGACATTGGATTTAATGTCTGCTTATAAATGAATAAATTTCAACATGTTGATGATGTTGTCTTGTAAGATTTGAGACAAGGTCTGTAAGTTTTAAAGCTTATTTACTATAAAGTGGAAAATTTTCGTGAAGAGTTTATTTTTCCCTATTTTTGCTATTATGATAAAATTGCGAAGAATATTCTCCAGCATAAACTTGTTCTATAAAGAAGACCAGCATCATGGACAAGGATATCCTGAAAATAAGACTGGTTTGATCCTAGAAATTTCAAAAGTTAATCTCTACAAAAATAAACCATTTTACAGTATATTGGAAAGCAAACGGAAGCAATTTATATCTTAAGAAACCATGCAAGTCTGACAAGGATAAATTAGATTCTTAAACATTGATACACTTTTCCGACTGTAGGATAAAACAATTAACATCAAGGTGTTTGACATTAAAAATCAACAGTCCCTTTTTAGTTCTATTTAATTTTATCAGAGAAACTGAAAAACAAATGTTAGAACTTTATTGTTGACAGATTTGAAATAAATTGCACAGATATATTAATAAATGGAGGGTTATTATCGAGAGTAAGTTTATTTAATAGATATATAATATTGAATGGTGAAGAGGTGATTCCATTGTTTTGATAGAACACACTGTTAAATTCCTTCTTTGTGTAGATAAGCTGGTATTTGAAGTACTTGTCATTGACCTGTAGTTTGTGTTTTTTGACACATCTTTTAAGATAAACAAACACCTCACCATATCCTCACCTGTGTATTGACAGTTTTTTTATATACAAAACACGAAACACGAAGGTAATGAATGGGTTAGTAGTTCACCGATTTATTAGGGGGCTAAACCTTTTCCTTAAATACAAAGTTTTATAGCTTGATATGCAGGATGGGTTTTCCTCATTGTTGAAGGCCATACAGTGGCCTATAGTTGCTAATATCTACATTATTTGGTCTCTGGTGGGGAGTTTTATATTTAGATACTATTCAACCCAAACTGAACACTTCTTGTACAGTAGGGAAAGTTTTTGTAGGAAGTGGTTTGAAAGATGCCACAGATGAAGGGGAAAACTCCTTGTGTTAAATCTTTATACAGTATTTTGACTAATGTTTACAATTCTTAGACTATGATTTAAGACAAATAATAAAATTGTCAAAGTTATAAGATTCTGCATTTCTGAAAAAAAATAAGGATATATGTTATATATAGGGCCACTTCCTAATTACAAGGTGATAGGACGTGCCGTTGGAATAGGTCACATTTTCCAGCTTGAAAATATGTGAAAAGGTGGGAAAAACTATCAGAAATATATGATAAGGTCAGTAAAGTTCATCTGTCATCTTTCTTCGTGTTCCTGGCTGTGTTTTTATCCACAAATTTTCCCTCTTTTGACACTTTGGTATTTCACTTTTCCAACACACCACACCAAACCCAACCAATATGGGAAAAGGTAACATTTTTACCTACGCAATATATGGAAAGTAAAATTGAGAATGGAAATGGGGAATGTGTCAAAGAGACAACAACCCGACCATCGAGCAGACAACAGTCGAAGGCCACCAATGGGTCTTCAATGCAGCGAGAAACTCCCGCACCCTGAGGAGTTCTTCAGCTGGCCCCTAAACAAATATGTATACTAGTTCAGTGATAATTGACGTCATACTAAACTTCAAATCATACACATGAAACTAAAATTAAAAATGATACAAGACTAACAAAGGCCAGAGGCTCCTGACTTGGGACAGGCGCAAAAATGCGGTGGAGTTAAAATCTAAATTATATGAAAAAGAATGGGGTAACAGAACAACAGCGTCACCCCTATCAATTAAGTATTGAAGTGCCCCTCCCCCTGATAATACAACCTTTTGAATTATACTGGGTATCATAATGAGTGTATTATTCTTTCTGTCAAATATCTGTTGATTTTAATAAAATTTCTCTCTAAGGAAATGCAATGAAAAATTGTATACTGAGACTCAATTACTTCAAAATAGTGCTAAAGTTGTTTGGTTGAAATAATATCTAGTTAATGATTTCTTTTTTGAATTTGATATATTTTAATAACTTATCTCCCCTGGTAACGTCACAGATTTTTATGCTGAATAATTCTGCGATACTGTTGTATTTTGAAAACAAATTTTTAAAAAAGATATAAAATATGATGCTTTAAGCAATTGTTTTTCAAGAAAATTCAAATAAATTTTCAGTGTTATCTAAGTGGTTGAAAATTTTAAAGAATATATGATTGCCTAGTTACTACAATTTCTAAGTACTTATCCAAAGTTTTATTTTTGATTAAATCTATTGCAAACAGCTTTCTGCAATGCATACCTTTGATATTGCACAACCCAAAAATTTAAAATACATTTAGGAATATAATACCTATATTTAGTAGTTCAAACACCACTTATGATGTTCAAGGTCACTTTTATAATTTCAAGGTCACTTGAAGAACAAGGTTGGTTGTAAACAAAGATATGTTATGTAATAAACCACAATATTTGTTTGCTCACCTGTACCAATGGCCTTTTGAGAATTACTGCCACAAATCAGGACATGTTATCATGTACATGTATTATTGTTTACTGTGAATTCATTATTATTTCGGAATACCAATTTTGGAGTTTTTTAGGGGGTAAAGGTTTACTACAAATTTAAATGTACAACCAAGTACAAATTTTCAATACGCTTGTAGGCAGACTTTGGCAACACCACAAAATCAATTATCCTTGTGTTTCCTATCATGATTTTTTGATAGAGGGTTGCTGCTCACAAGGATGCTATTAAAACAAGCGTTCCAAGTGGTGAAGTTGAAATCATCCCTTCATAAATTTTACAGACACCATCACAAGTTGGTTGACTGTTATGGAATATCTGTTTTACAGATGATGATGGATATGTTCCAATTGTCGTAACTACAATCTCGTCTCCTTCCCCCGATTGTGACCTACCGAATTAGACATACCACCGGGTTTGTACTTACATGAGCAACACAACAGGTGCCACATGTGGAGCAGGATCTGCTTACCCTTACAGGGCAACTGAGATCACCCCAAGTTTTTGATGGGGTTTGTGTTGCTCAGTCTTTGGTTTTCTATGTTGTTTTGTGTACTGTTGTTTGTCTGTTTGTCTTTTTCTTTTTTATCCATGGTGTTGTCAGTTTATTTTTGACTTATGAGTTTAAATGTCCTTTTGGTATCCTTTGGTTCTCTTTTTATAGGAATTATTGATTGATTGTTGGTATCTAACAACTTTTTCAGCACTCATGGCTATACAATGGTTCCCAGTTTATATTGGTGGAGGAAACCAGTACCCAGAACACCTACCTTAGACAGGAAAATGGTCAATCCTAGTCAATTAAGATTGAAGTTGAATGCACCTGCCAGAAGGCAGGGTTCACACAACCTCAGTGTTGACAGGCTAGTGATCATTGTAGATGAACTACTTAGATCACTCAGCCACCGAGATCCCTTAGGAATGATATTTTATATACTGTCTTCAAAGGTTCTCAGTACCTTATGACATAGGTGGCATGCATTTCTTCAGATGATATTTTAGTATAAATTAACAAAAAACACAGGTTTTGTAAAGGTGTTTAATGAGATTTACAATCCACCTTTATCTTCCCCTTAACATGCATGCTTACTGGATTAATGTTAAAATAAGTATTATCATCTGATGTTAAGTGACATTTTGCAACATATAAATGGTTTTCGTCTGCATTTATAGGTCTTAAAGTAATTCAGTATCATAAGAAATTTAAATAGAAACTGCTTCTTTAGGATGTTCTTAGGTGAAATTAAAAAAAATCTAGAATTTAAAATTGATATTTTAAGTCAGAAGAGCATTAGTTAAGGAACAAAATAAGCTAAAAATATTGATAGGTTATGAAGCTCCTTTTCGAGAAATTTGATTTTTAAAAATTGGCGGGAAAAGGCTGACTCAGAGTTTTACCTTATATTTATATTGGTGTTATTTGGATCTCAAATTGAAAGAAAAAAAAATCTAGAATCTGCTTAAATTTTGGTAAATGACCTTTTATGAGCTATTGAAGTCTAATATGAAAAGAAAAATGGGTGTAATGAGGCAAAATAATTTACCCTGTATCGAAGGAAAAAAATTTATGTTTGATCGTAAGTTGTAACTTTAGAACTGGTTTTTAGACAAATCTTTGTTTTATATTATGAAAACAAGAGATAAGATACCTTTTTTGTTTTATGGCAAATAGAAGCTAGGCTTTATTAAATAAAACTTTGAATGGATTGTTTCATCACTAGGAAGTAGCCTAGATCATCACCATTCATAAAATTTTGACCCCCTTGATGGACATTGTATTTGTGTATTACACATATAAAAATAAGAAGATGTGGTATGATTTCCAACGAGACAACTCTCCACCAGAGACCAAATGACATAGAAGTTAATAAATAGGTCACTGTACAGCCTTCAACAATGAGCAAAACCCATACCGCATAGTCAGCTTTAAATAGCCCGGAAATCGATGACAATTTAAACGAGAAATCTAAAAACAAATATGATAATCAGAAACAAATGCAAACAATGATTTAGTTTATTGCAATACTCTTGAATCTCGTCGGATAAATAAAAACATGGTTGCCAGTGGAAATATATGAGCTGATTCAGTCTCCTTTAAATTTGTGTTTTAACCTAAAAATCATAGGTGAATTTTATCCATCTACATGTGCCTTTTAATACTAAAAAAATTCAGAAATTATTGCCTTAGATTTTATTATTGTGATTTTTATCAGCAGACTAAGTACCTCAATCTTAGACAATGATACATACATATACAGATAATTGATTCATCACTTTACAGTCCTACAACTATGCCCAAGAATTCGCATCAAAATGATGTTGGATGGAAAATTAGCTTATCACCAACACCACTTAGAAAACACAAAATTTTCAAATAAATTTGTAACTCCAATTATAAGTTTGTTAGTTGATGAATACCACATGTTTAGTTTTCTTGATAATTGGTGGTAATTGTTGCATTAATAGTAAATACAAATGTGAATATTTAGTAATTATAAATGTTAACATGTAATACAAATTAAAAATTATAGGAAGACAAATAAAATTTTCAATTTTTTTTAATGTGTAGGGAAATATAACATCACAAATTTTCCTTCATCCTTTGTAATATTTAATTTCCATGATTGGTTATAAAAATGTTATGAAAATCAAAATTTCAATTAATTTCATTGTTCCTGTCCTGGAATGGTAATATCATAAACTGGACACATTGTGTATTATCATCTCTACTGTTATTACAAATTCAGTTTTTTGTTTTAAACATCTGTTTGTTAAGTAATATTATCTGTCCCTTTATCAGCATGAGACGACAGATTTACAGCTTTAGTTAACCATTTTATAATTGAGAGAAGATATGAAATTTTCACTCTGAAGGGTTTGGATGCAAGACTGTTTAATTCAATAATTGATAATTACCTTGCTACATATTTCACAATTTAAAAAAAAAACATGGTGAAATAAGGACTCTATTTGCCCTTATTTTTAATTGAATTCTGAACTTTTGATTTAACATTTTCATCTATTATGTTTATTTTATAAATTTGAAGTTTAACAAAACTGAAAACAGGCAGTTTGTAATTTTATATATTTCAATTTCAATTTATTTATATTTTTAGCTCACTTGACCCAAAGTGTGCTATTCTCATCACTTGCCTTTTGTCATTGTCTGTCTTTTGTCTTCTGTTGTCTGTTAACTTTTACCAAAACCTTCTCCTTTGACACTATGAGACCAATTGGAACTAAAGTTGCCAACAATCATCATTGGGGTATCTAGTTTAAAAATTGTGTCAGATGATATCATCTCTTTGAATAGCAAAAAATATCTACAAAACAAGATCTACAAATAAATCAATATTGCTAAAATTGAGGTCGACTTTTTATAGGAGTTATTGCCCTTGAATGACATTTTTACCAATTGTATGCATGTTTGCATATTATCTTGAAAAACTATAATAGATATATAGAAATTTAAAAATCAAAAATGATCAGCAAGACAAGATCTACATATATGTCAGCATGGCCTAAATAGTCAGTCAACTCCTTATAGGATTTTTTGCCATTACATGACAATATTTATCATTTTTATGCCCCACCTACGATAGTAGTAGGGGCATCATGTTTTCTGGTCTGTGCATCCGTCCGTCTGTCCCACTTCAGGATAAAGTTTTTGGTCAAGGTAGTTTTTGATGAAGTTGAAGTCCAATCAACTTGAAACTTGGTACACATGTTCCCTATGATATGATCTTTCTAATTTTAATGCCAAATTAGAGTTTTGACCCCAATTTCACGGTCCACTGAACATAGAAAATGATAGTGCGACCGTCTGTCCCGCTTCAGGTTAAAGTTTTTGGTCAAGGTAGTTTTTGATGAAGTTGAAGTCCAATTAACTTGAAACTTAGTACACATGTTCCCTATGATATGATCTTTCTAATTTTAATGCCAAATTAGAGTTTTGACCCCAATTTCATGGTCCACTGAACATACAAATGATAGTGCGAGTGGGGCATCCATGTACTATGGACACATTCTTTTTTCTACTATCTTGAAAGCTATAATAGATAGATAAAAACTTTAAAAGGCAAAGTTGATGAGCAGGACAAGATGATCAATATCTACAATATATCAAGATTGAAGATGTTGTCAGTCAACTCTTTTTAGGAGTTATTGCACTTTAATGTGGATTTTTACTAATATTTGCATTTTGGGGGAAAACTTAAGTGAATAAAGAAAAATTGATCAGCTAGACAAGATATAAAATAAATTTAGTCATGAATTATATTCTAGATTATAATGTTGGAAAGTGCCCATTGTTGAAGGTGCAAATATATCAAGGTGAGCGACACAGGCTCTTTAGAGCCTCTTGTTATTGTCCTGAACATGCATGAAATATTTGCCTTTGGAAGTAAAGCAAATAACATTCAATTAAGCTACTTGTTTTTTTGAAATTTTAGACCTATTATAGGACCCTTATAGTGCACCTTCTTATTTCTGAATCTACATTGAATATGATATCAGTGCATCTTAAGCTATAATAAACATAGGTGAGTGTCGTTGACTCAATTGGAATTTGTAATTCCCACACTGCATGATCAAGTTTACTAGTGCGGGTCTTCAGTTCTAAATGTTACCCTTTGTCCTGGTGATCCATATGCACAAGTGTAGCACAAGTGAAAATTATAAAAAAAAAACATACCTTAATACATGTAGTATACATTTACACATTTTTCAATTATTTTTAAACTTTCTGCATTGGGAAAATAATCACCCAAGAATGGATGGGGTGTTCGATACTTTATATGTTGTCGTCATTAGACATGCCTAAAAATCATACTAACATACGAAGAGATAAAATGAAGGCTATTATATCATGGAAGATGCATGCATTATATGGTTGACATGAAAATATAATTCTTCAAAATTAGGTTACAAGGAAAAAGTCAGTTACTCTACGGCTATTTAGGCTGTATTATCCTGATAATAGGTGAGGGGTCATAATAAGGGCACTGATATGATGAAATATGTATTCAAATGACGTAATTAACAGTTGAACCTAATGGAAAAATTTCAAAACTGCCAGGGAATGGAATTATTCTTAAAACGGAAATTTTGCAAAGCTTTATAAAATGTTTTTTTAAATTGTCAACCTTTTTATAATATCTATTATCTCTTGGTGAAAAATATCATAAATTTGAAATCAGAAATTGAATTAAGAGGTTAAGCAAAAAAACCCAACTTTTTCAACCAGAGATTTCATTTTAATGTATTGAAAAAATGTGAATTTATTATATCTCCATGAATTTTAATAAATTCCTTTAAACAAGACAGAAAATATCTTTGTTTTGTTTATAATTAACTTTGATTGATAGTATTACAGCAAAATTTGACCAGTATTTAAATTTTTAACTTTTAACTATAGTATACCTTGATGAATATTAAAAAAAAACATTTTAAAAGGCGCAAAATAAAACTTAATTGCACATAAAATTGAGAATGGAAATGGGGAATGTGTCAAAGAGACAACAACCCGACCATAGAACAGACAACAGCAGAAGGTCACTAACAGGTCTTCAATGCAGCGAGGAAATTCCCGCACCCGGAGGCGTCCTTCAGCTGGCCCCTAAACAAATATATATACTAGTTCAGTGATAATGAACGCCATACTAAACTCCAAATTGTACACAAGAAACTAAAATTAAAAATAATACAAGACTAACAAAGGCTAGAGGCTCCTGACTTGGGACAGGCGCAAAAATGCGGCGGGGTTAAACATGTTTATGAGATCTCAACCCTCCCCCTATACCTCTAGCAAATGTAGAAAAGTAAACGCATAACAATACGCACATTAAAATTCAGTTCAAGAGAAGTCCGAGTCTGATGTCAGAAGATGTAACCAAAGAAAATAAACAAAATGACAATAATACATAAATAACAACAGACTACTAGCAGTAAACTGACATACATCTTTGAAATATGATAAGTGCAATTTGTGGTGTTAACATTGTAATTAAGACCTTAATTAAAAAAATAACAACAAACAACATGTAACATTTTGTCACATCTCAAGTCCAATCAGTTATGATTGCATATTGATACAGTGCATCCGTCATAGTAAAACACATGCTCACTTTAGGTATGTGTCCTTGTGTCAAATGTAAGAAAATCAAGGGAGATAATCTGTGTTATTGAAGATACCCTTGGGATGACAAACATTTTGCAAAACATACAATTTAATCTTTTGAATGGGCACCATTATCTTTGTTCAAACATTTAAGTACATTTAGTCCTAATAAACTACTATAACATAAAAAAAATAATTAAAATTGACAACAATACTCCAAAGAGTCTGCAATTTTTATTAAGCTGGTTGACATATTGTTTTGCCTGCCAGGCAGGCATCATCGGGACAATTTACATACAGAAATTAATTACTGAAGTACCAAAAGTGGTACAATAAATTTTAGGTTACAATATGTGTTGTCAAGGTGAGAAAAACAATGAAAAGTGAAAATAACATAATAAAAATAGACAAGATAAATACAGAAAAATAAAATTTGTTTAAAATTTAACTTGAGTTTGTTTTTCTTTTATATGAAGCATTAAATTATTCTTAAGGCTTGGTTTCTGATGGATGAACTTCCCATGGTTTTCCTACCACTTCTCAAGGCTTCTCTCCCAACCTGGCCATTGTTTATTGTTTTTGAAAAAATTATGTCAAGTGTAATTCAATAATAATAAATTCATACATAAATTACCATGCATACTCAATGTCATTGTACTTGAAAAGAGTATAAAAGTAACTAAACTATTGTAGACTGAGCTTCTACAGCAGCAAAAGTGTGGTAACAAATCAATGATGGCTTTAAAATGTCATAATTTCAAATTTATTTATGCCATATTTTCCTTTTTACTGTTTGCTGCTCACTGGACCAGAGTTTTTTTTAACTCCAGAGTAATTTCTTTGATTGCTTCTTACTGTTTTTAGAAGTAGTTGTTATAATGTCCAGATATTTTGTCCCTTAGTCAGAGAATTTACTTGAAAAAAATACATATAATATTCTAAGATCACTTTTTACATCGTGATGACCTTGAGGTCACTCCGATGTATTGCTATCGCCTAGATTTCCATTATGTAAATTAGTTTTGGGTTTGTAACCGATCTATAAACATGATAAATATGCGCACATAAACGAGTGCAAAATAACATTCCTTGTCATTTGATATAAATACATCTCTTCAATGAATACTGATAAAAATATTTTTGTTTACAACATAAATTAATAATGTGAAAATGTTTTGTAGTTAGATATATATATATAAGTAAAAAATCATTGATAATATCAATGCACACGTACCGAAAAATTGTGTTAAAGCATGCGGAAGAATATCTCAAAGAACGTTTTGCGACAGGACCGGTAACTCTGTAATTGTTTTTGCGGGAAAATATGAATGCCTACTCGTATCCAATCTTAGAAAAATCGAATTTTTACAGAAAAGTGTCCCATGTCCAACTATCGCGGTCATCACGTGACTTTTACAATTCAGTTGTATATCATTAATGGCCGATTGATTATCAATGAAAATGAACGGGCTACATAGATTAAACGATCATAACTTTTTTGTTACATTGTGTATTTTACCTTCCAACCCCGCGTTTTATAGTATTTTCATTTTTACAATTAAAAATGATTTAAGTTTCAGTTCAGAAATATAATTTCTTGCTTCAAATTAAGTTTGAAAATGGAGATGACATAACCACACAGCCTCCGTTGACTTCTTCGTTAAAACTCAATAAAATTGCAATGGGACCTTCTTATATGATCAATGTTCTCAACTTATTATTTGTTAATAATATCCTTCCAACCCCTAGAAAGATCGACAACACATTCATTTAAATGAAATCGAAACCCAAATCAGTTTAGGTAACAAACTTTTTGCTTCAAAATTTGATTGAAAAGTTTACATTTTGGCATTCGTTAACAATATTTTGAAAATGGCGGCCGATGTCGTAAGTAAACAAAGACACGACATGTATTCATTTAGCAATTAATTAAAAAGTAATTTGTGAAATATTTATTAAAGTGTGTCTTATTGCTTTTAAGAATTTCTTATTTCACCTTTAATTTAATATATTTATTAGAAACAGTCTCTCGCACTCAAAACAAAGATTCATATGCATCAACCATGCATTGTTTACATAGACCATGTTGACAGCGTAGGTCGACTTGTGAAAATATATATTGTAATATTTTTACGATGAAAATCAAAAAACTGTTGGATGCATACGTTTTCAGTTTTTGTCTTACCTTAAAACAGCATATAGAATCAAATATTTTGTCATTTTGATAAAGTGGATGCATGCTATTTGTTTTGATAAAATTTCGAAGTTACGTAAAAAAATGGCGACCAAACAATTTCCAAACGTAGACGATGTTCGACACTAATTTTACTCATGCAAATAACACAATTTAATTTCACTGTTTATATTGCAATTAAATATGATACGTTATTGTCACTCTAATAATACCCAAGTACATAGCTTGATTAAGGAGATATTAAGTCATCAACGTGATCAATGAAAACAAACACGGCACATAATCACGATGTAGGATCATGTAAGTTTTGACAAGACTTATGTAGATTAGTATGGTCCGATTCTTATAGAAATTATTTTATGGTATTATTTTATATTAATAAAAAAAAACCTCGAAACCCCGAGGTGAAATATCTATATTTTTCAATTTTCTAAAATAATCATTCATCACACGGGTTACCAGTAAATTTTTCATAAAACCTAATTAAACCAGTAACATGCAGAGTTATCGAACGTAATTATGACTGGTATAGTTGCATATGACCATGCACTTGTATTGCACTATTATTAGAACAGTAGAATAGAATGATTTATCATATACTTGTATAAAATATTACTAAAATTTTACAGTTCAATAACATTTAAAAATATTAAAAGGCTATGAAAGGACTACTACATGTAGGTTTATTTATCAGATTTCTAAGAATTTCCTCAGCGGGCTGATAAAGGAACCTTTATTGACTGCTTCCGGAATGTTATCACATGCCTTTCCGTTAATTTCCGTGACGTTTATCGCATGCAACGTCGTGCTTTTCCGGAAATTGTTCGAAAACGGAAAACTGCAAGTGATTTAAGACTTTCCACAAAATAGTTGAGGAGCAAATTTCAAACTAAGAACATGTTAATTGTTGTGACAAGATAAATAAAATGCTTGTAATATCAATAAAAACAATAAAAGTTAAGACATTTGTATTTGGTTGTCTGTAAATTATTATCTAAAAATTCATGGAAAGACAAAATTTTAATTAATAGTTCTTGTCTGTATTTCTTCTGTTGAAGTATATGATAAAAAGATAATTACATGTCATTTATCATATCAGACCCTTTATCGGCCCTCATTCATGATATCAGCTCTTGGGCTGATATCATGACCTAGGGCCGATAAAGGGTCTGATATGAAAAATGCCATGTAATAATCTATACATACAAACGGATGCAAATCATATATATATGTAACTGTTATTTTAATATAATATATAACAACAAATCAGTGTATACTGATTTGTATCACTACAATATAATAGTTATTACGGTGAAGTTGAATTTCCTGTCATTTATTCATCATACTCGCACGCACTTGTCTAGAAAAAAATATATCTCTGTACATTAACCTCAGTTTCAGGTAAAGAGATATGTTGTTTTTTTTCTGAGACAAGTGCTTTTGACCATCCTCAAGAACTTGTGGTCATCCGATGTTCAGTACTTCAGTACTTTGATTATACAATAACAAGGCCATTTTATTTGTTAACAGGCCTTTTATCATATTTTGTAGAATATCATGTGTTCTTTGGGTTCTAAAATCTCAGATTTGGCTATTAGGATCCCAAATATCTTTATGTTTATATTCCATTGGGAATTGCCATTTGAATACTGTAGCTTGCAGGGGCGGATCCAAGATGTTTGGTTAAACCTAAATGAAATTTTTTTTGAGTTTTGAGATAAAATTATCGAAATATTTTTTATTAAGCTGTGGACAACCCATGCTTTGCAAATTTTAGGGGGGCGCAAGCCCGCCAGCCACGCCCCCGCCTGAATCCGCCCCTGGCTTGTACCAAACACAATGAATCTGAAGAATAGATGTTTTTAATCATAAGTTCATAAAGTGATATCACACATGTAATATTTGGACACGAACAAAAATTTATTGTGCAAAAGTTACAATAATAACATATTTATATATTTAGGCAGTGTAGCACCCAGCTAGTCTTCCCCTCCCTTAAATAAGAAAAAATAATGTAATAAAGATAAATTTACAGCCTATTTTTCATCAAAATAAGGTCCCCTAATTCCTAATTCTCCCCGAAACATCAAATCCTGGATCCAGGCCGCAGTATGCCTTTATGGCTTACCAATATTAAATTTACATCTCCTACATTTTGAAGCAGATAGTATATAGCGATGGGGGTGTACCTAAGCATAACATTACATTGTCATATCCACACTGTATATAGATATAAGAAGTTGTGGTATGAGTGCCAATGAGACAACTCTCCATCCAAGTCACAGTTTGTAAAAGTAAACCATTATAGGTCAAAGTACGGCCTTCAACACGGAGCCTTGGCTCACTATCCACACTGTAGTACACATTTGTATCTGCTTCTCCTAAACCCCTTATAAAAAATTAAGGAAATTTGTCAGAATTTTTATCATACCATACATCTTTTATTTTGTTTCTGATCAGAACCTTTTTTGTAGTTTCTCTGATCAAATCTAACAAGAGAAGGGAAGTTTAGCTTTGTTAGCAGTAACTAGTTTAGTTTACTCAATTATAAACATAAAGAAAAAATAAATTAACTTAAAACATGCACACATTGTTTACTAATTTTCGATATTTACAAACTAATATACACTAAGGGCATTTGTTTATTTCCATTTTCTTTTAACCTTACTGCCATCCTTTTATCAACGTTTGTAGAAAAATTGTTTATTGATCAGTTTTTTGAAAAGATGATATCTGTTGCCAAGACAAGATAAATACATTGTCAATCTGTTACCAGTATGTATAATATATATTTATACATACAAAAGATAATCATTCAGTGTTCTCTATTTATAAAGGAAAAGGTTAAAACTTGTGATCAGCTGATTTGTTAATTTTATGGTAAGTAAGGAGAAAAATGACAAAAGATGGTAGGTTTTTGTACAATTTATCATCCAGCCCAGTAGAAATCCTGTAGTCAATCCAAATGGTTAAGAAGCAATGTTGACTTATGTTCTGAACTTATTTAATTTGTGTAAGACTTTTGAAAATTGGAACTGTTACTGGCCTTTCGCAATATTCAGTTGTCCATTGTTATTTATGTCAAAACTTTTTACAAACTTTTGCTATGAGATAACTGAAAGAAACAAATTTAACCCTCGTTTGAAATAAGTCCAGACTATTACCAATGTAGGAAAAGTTTGGGATCATTCTATAAAATTTATTTTTCATATAAAAAATTAAATATGGGATTTTCTCTCAGTGTTCTCCCCAGGGCCTTTTAGCATCATGGTTACATGTGATGCTATATTTCTTGAATGTGATGCTATCTAAATTGGTTTTCTTATAGATTATATTATGGATGTGATGCTATAATTTTTAGAAACAAGATGGTATTTCAAATGTCCTTGTTTACCAGGATGCCCAATGAAATGTCTGGGGAGAACACTGTTCTCTCACGTAACTTTGCTATTTCCTGAGATTGCTTTGACATCAGTGGCATTTTTCAAGACTTGTTTGGGACAACAGAGCAGTCTCGAACTACCATAGGTGATAATCAGTAATCAGGAGCTGTTTTGTGTCTGAATTTTGACATAAACATTTCTGCATGAATTTTTTTCAAATTCCATTTGTTACTGACAAAATAAAAAAAATACAGTTGTAACAACAACACATGACTACATCTGTCAGATTTTCTGTTAAAATTTTGTATATTTCTATCTTGATTGACAAAAGGAGGAAGAAGCTTATTGCTGATATTGAAGGACTGGTAGACTAGTCAGGGGCGGTTCCAGCCATTTTTAAAGGGGGGTTCCAACCATAATTATGTCCCCATTCAAAAGCATTGATCGTCAAAAAAAAGGGGGGTTCCAACACCCGGACCCCCCACCCCTAGGATCCGGCATTGCTAGTCTTAGTTATATATATATATGCTCCTTTCTTATACTCTGTACATGTATTACATGTATTACCAGATTCTTTCTGATTGTGGCACACTTAAAAGGTCTGCTTTTCAAATATTTCTATTTCAAAAATAAATTTTCATTGCATTATAACCATAATTGTATGTACAATGTATATAACGTTTTATTCGGGTTGTTGAGGTGCACAATGATTTAACAATTGTAAACTTATTGAATTATGTAATGATAATACAAATATAGTTTTCAAAACAAACATTGAAAAATAATTCCATTGTTTGAAGTGTCATCATTTTTTAAAGTTTGATTATTTATGGATTAGGTCTTTAACAGTTTAAACATGATTCAAAGTATCATTGAAGTATTGTGAAATTAAACAAAATTATCAATGTTTTCAAGTAGAATAGTTTTAAAGGAACAAATTTATGATATCCTTGAACTTGTGGCATTTACTTTCACCGCAAATCATTCCGAAACAAATTTATTGACTTGTGTATATATCCCTAAAATCCACTGCGAAATTTGGATAAACTTTACGTATCGAGATAAACAGTTGTGTAAATTTTACATCAAAGCCAGAGATCAAAGAAGAACATTGGTACCCCTCAAATCTCAACATCTTCAGATATCATTGCCACCCTCATTTATAAGCCTTGAATACATAAAGACATGCAATACAGATTACGGTTAAGTGTTTCTCTATTCTTAAAACTAGTACAGCTTAGGTCAATATTATATTTCTGAAGCAAATTTTGTTTTTAAAACATATATAAAGATTAAAATGAGTTCTATGAATAGATATAAAAATAAGAAGATGTGGTATGATTGCCAATGAGACAACTTCCACCAGAGACAAAATGATGTAAAAGTTAGTAACATCACCTTGTCCAGAAGTGTGTCTGTTGGTAATGCTTATATTAGATGTTCAGTCTAATTGTGCATTATGAGATTCAACAACTTAAATTTCTTTAGAGGTTCCTCAACTGATGATTGTATTTATATGATGGTGTTTAATGCCCTAACAGATGAAAAAAGCTATGATCAACATGAAAGAAATGACAATGAAAATTAGAATGTAGAAAAACATTTGTCATTCCACTTATCAAGGTTAAAAGGGGGATCTTGAGAAAACAAGTTTAAGCCTAACACATGTTCATGTGCCTATCCCAAGTCAGAAGAAACTTTTTAATGGTTGTATATATGTTTATGTTTACTCTCTTCTTGTATTTTTGTATTGATGGCAGACCTGTGATAGTCTTTGTTACAGTTACTGTAAACCAACTTACTTCATTTTCGCGATTTTCGCAAGTAGAAAAATAACGCAAATTTATGTTAATTTAAACTTGGATCTTTCCAAATATATATATATACCATCTTTTCCGCAAGTTTAGTGTTTTCTGTTTGGTAATAAATTAATGATAAGAACTATTTTGTTACATCTTGTGATCCGTTTATTTGGCAGTCGTCAATGGCAGTCAGCAGGGTTTAAGAACATCAGTTGTTCGACCTGCTAGTCAAATGCGTTTTGTTAAAATATACTTTTTCACTCATTTGGCCTTTTGGAAAATGTTGTTTGTGCTGTATTTAGACCCCTCTACCAAGAAATTTGTTTTACATGCACACGTATAAAAATTGCGGTTTTTATCCAACGCAATCAAAGGTTTGAACGTTGTTTTCAATTTAGACTTGTTTATATATATATATATATATATATAAAACAAGAAAATGAAAAGATCAAGAAAATAAATCACAGCGAAGGTAGCTAGAGAGAACTTAACGGGAAATAAAGTATACATGAAATTAAGTTGGTTTTTCAGTATTTTATATTAGACACAACATGAATTAGAGTTTGTCAGGCTGTATAGGCAGCTGTCTTTTGTTGACTGCTGATTTCTTTTTGTTTTTTCTGTGGTGATGGGTTGATACCTCACCTAATTTTTATTCATAGGATTGTAAAATTTTAAAAAGCATCATTCCTGATAAACTTCATCTAAACAAATGATGCTGAATAAGTCTTTTATTTGCTTGACACTCTCCCGACAATATTTGTGTAATGCGTACTGCACTTCTATGGATGTTCTTCAAAGAGTTTTGACCTCAAGAAAAAAAATGTTCTGGCATGAGGAACTTGATAAAGAGAACATCCAGAAACTTAAAGCCATTGAAAATTTGGGGGGAAACTATTCTCTCTAGATTTTTTATACATTTAACATTCGCACCTGTTTTCTTTTAAAAACTATGAAAAAATAACAGAAATTTTATCAGAATTTCAAAATCGCTTTTAAAACTATATGTTATAAAGATATGAAAAGAAATGTAGGGGTTAGCAGTCTAAATTTTTAATAGCACACAAGATAAAACCATAGAAATTTCTGAATATCTGACAAAAAGTCAAAAACAAAATTGGTGAACTGTGAGTGAATTCCTTAAATGACTGTTAAAGTCACAACATCAGGACTCCAAATAACCCAACCCCCCTCAAAGACGTCCTGGCTACAGGACAAATTCATTTCAAATTTAGAAGTGTATGACCACAATGTCATTGTCTCCCATAGAGCAAATTCTGCTAATTTCCTAAATTTAGAAATTTATCTATGAACACCATGGGTGTAAATTAAGCTAATTAAGCAGATAAGAATTCTATCTTTAGAAATTTGACTATTTTTGTTTCTCCTTTTCTGGAGTTTATTTTGGATGACCCATGGTATTTTTGTTTGTTTGTTTTTGTTTTGTTTTGTTTTGTTTTTTGTTTTGTTTTTATTTGTTTTTATTTGTTTTTTGTTTTGTTTTTGTTTTGTTTTGTTTTATATGTTTTTTTTGTTTTTTGAGAGGGGGATTGGTCAAGGTTTTAATTTATTTGTTTTGTTTTGTTTTTAAATTTGGCAATATGTAGAAATAATGATTACTTGATAGTGAGAAACAATTTTTAAATGTTTTCTGTCTTTGTGTTTCCCCCTTGGAAAAGATTAAAGGACAAAGCCTCTTGCATAAGCAGACTAATGACAAAACATCATATTAATTTCTTATTTTATAGTATAAAGTAAATAAATAGCCTGACCTGAGTCTAGACAAAAAATTTAATTGAAAATTGTACTAAATCTTGTAAAAACAATCGAATTGATAATTATGAACTTATCTTTGATGGAATGCGATAATGTATATTATCTCACTGGGTGACATTATTGGACAGTTATCATTATTATCACCTTATATACAAACAGGATCTGAAGATCAACAAGGACAATAGTGTAGAATGACTGCTGTAGGGGGTAATTATTACAAACATGTTTCACTCCCCTGTCTTGTCTGACACCCAGAGGTTATTGAGTAAAATGAACTGTTAGTTAGGGTTGCTTTTTATCATTGACAAAGTGTAAGAAGCAGACTTTTGACTGATATTGATAAAATGTAATAGAAACATGTTCAAAATTGTGATTTGTTAACAAAGTGCTGCATATTTGGTTTTCAGGGTCATTTTGTAGGATTTTTACATAGTGCAGTGCATATTTTTCATTGGACTTTTATAACTCAGATTTATCACTTAAATGAATTGATACATGTATATATATTTCTCTAATTCTTACCTGTTTTATCCTTTTCCTGACCCTTTGATTTATTTTATTTAATCAAAGTGTGGTTCTTTTGATCTCAGGTCTTCATTTGTCAAAATTTAATTGTGACCTCAAATGTTCTTGATTTCTTTTGAATTTCCTATTGTGACATCATGAAAAAAGGCTACCATGCCTGATGATGTCATACAGAAAGAACACATCTTTTTGCAGATTGTTTGAAAAGAAGGATTAAATTTGTCTGCATATTGTCTAAAAATGATTAGAGAAACAGCAGTGGCGGATCCAGGGGGGGGTTTCTGGGGGTTGGAACCCCCTTTTTTTTTGACGATCAATGCATTTGAATGGGGACATAAAGTTGGAACCCCCACCTTTATCCTGGGTTAGGAACCCCCCCTTTTATAAATGGCTGGATCCACCCCTGAAAAGATTCTACCACCAAATATCGTGCAATACTATATTTCTATTCTTGACAGTTAATTTTTAAATATTTAAAATGCTCGGCAAGCTTCGTGTATTAAATTGAAAATTTAACTGTCTCACGTGGATAAATATTGTATCACAATCAATGCAGTGGCAGAATCTATATATACGTTTGTTTTAAAAATTGTCTTTTGGTTATTTAAATAATTTTTTATGTTGTTAACTTTCTTCTGATTTTGTCTTTTTTTACTTATTGTTTGTAGCCTAGAATTATAAGTTGTTGTTTTATAGATTTTGTGCATATTTGCATTTCTGTTGTGTTTATGATGATAAATGTATACAAAACAGCAGCAGATTTGTTAAACATATATAATGACTTTGAGATTAAGGACAGCAATAAAAGCACTGTTCCTTTGCTTTTTGTGTGGTTTTTGCTGTGCATGTACTGATTTTGTGTCATGGATGGATATCCCATATCTTTTGTTGTTTTTCTATTTCATCTAAGTATAGGTTTCATACAGTGGATTCTTATCATTTCATTGGGTACAATTATAGTTTCCAGGATTTTGGAGGGTAAAGACTTGTTATAATACAGATTTTGCGAAAACTACAAAATCAAGAATCCACGAAAATTGGTACCCATGAAAATAAATGAACCAACAGAATCTCTCTTTACTTTTTTTAAAAACTATTTCGGGCCACAAGATTCAACTATTGTTTACATATTGATCTTCAAGAATCATGGATCACTGATTTTTGTTTTTGTTTTGTAAATTATGATGTCAGAATCTTAGATGACCATTACAATAGTTGGACAGTTTTGCTTATTGTAAACAAAATGGGTAAGCTGTTATGTTTTTCCATGGTGATTCATACAATTACAGCTAGAACCAAATATACAAAGATACAAATCTTTAAAAACAAATTGTTGTTTTCCGAATTAAATGACTGTTTCTTTACTTTTCATGTAACTGAATTACAAAATTAGCCAACGAGAACGATTGATAATAGAAATGGGTAATTTAATGTCTGATAATGTTGTTCATCAGTAATGTTGTGACCAGAGGACGGGATTTAACTTATGACATCATATTGGTTTATGACTTTGTGTAATAGAGCGTTACGTAACATTGACATAATTTGTTTACGTCTTCCGTGTTATTGACATCTTATTATTAAACTAACGTAATACAGATTCTGATGTCATTTGTTTATGATATTCAAATTGTAGAATTATTGCTATTTTAAATCTACTTTTGGAGGTGTTTTTGTTTTTATTGATTTATCTAATAGCCGATAACTGGGAGCAATTTTTTTCTTCAATTTTTAGATTATTTTCTGTAAGTTGGCAGAAGAAATCTTGAATTTATTCTTAATTATATATATAAAAAAAGTGCAACTTTAGGATATTTCCAAATATTTGTGAGATTCCTCAACAATTCTCATGCCTCTTGGAAAATGTGTAGACAAGCCAATTGTTGTATAAATGAGTGAAATATAAACCCAAAATTGCAACTAAACTGAATATCAAAAACCAATTAAAGAATGCATTTGCATTCAGCAGGAAACCAGTAAATTCCAAAAAGCACCTGCATTGCAAAAGAATGCAAAAAAAGAAGGAGAAACCAGTACAAGAATGTAAAGATAGAGTAAAAAATCCTATTATTTTTTGAACCTCCAAATTTTTAATTTTTTTTGGGTCCAAAAATTTGGAGATTTGATGTTACTTTGTCAGTCTTTAGTTTTCTATGTTGTGTTTTGTATACTGTTGTTTGTCATTTGATCGTTTTTGTATTTTGCAATGGCATTGTCAGTAAGTTTTTTTTTCGACTTATGAATTTGAATATACCTTTGGTATCTTTCAGCTCTCTTTTGCTTAGGACTGAAAATTTATGTAATGAAGGATTTAATTTTAGTAACATCAGGACTCTTCAATTAAAAAAAATATATATTAAAACATTTTTTTTTCAAGGTTATTATTGTAGTTCTTTCTGGAGGTCTGTTTGCTTGTTGTTCACCTGTCCTTGTCCCACATATTTGTTATATGTAAAACACGATTTTGTCAAGTTAAGCAGGAGAGATGAAAGCCTCATACTTTCCGTTGAAATCACTTTTTCACTAAGTAATATTTATGATGTTTGTTATCTATTACATAACAGTATGTTTTTTTTTAAATGAAAGTATTAAATTACATTTTTAAAGTAATACTTTACAAATAATAAATGTTAAAATAGACTATTTTCTTGACTTACATTTGTACCCAGTGACGGTAAAATTCGATCAGAGGATTTAAAAAAATAAATAAATCGGTAATAGTTTTTATTTACAAAAATTTATGTAAACAATGTCAAGGTGTTCAAATTTTAGGAAATTTCTAGAAAGAACGTCATATAGAAACTTTAGAAATAACAAAAAGAGATTATCAGTCTGAATTAAGAAAACATATCTTATATCATGGAAGACTGCACCAACTAAGCCAACCCTATCATCCAAGAAAGTAAAAGACACAAATACAATTACATGGGACAAATAACATACTGGGGGAGGGGGGGTGGTGCTAACCTTGACTACTCATGAGTGTCTTGCACGATTGTCATCATCATTTTTTACCATTACTTTAATTACTTTTTATTTGATATTGAGTTATATTAGTGAAGAAATTACAAATCTCTGTTTCCAGAGTGTAAACATTTGAAAGTCATCATTGACCTAACAAATAGCCAATGGAAATGTCAAAATTTCATATCACATTGAATGATTGGCCAATCAAATAAGCACATTTGAGTATTGGTTATTCATATCATACTCCATTCAGTATGATACAAGAAATACCTCATCATGTGAGAAAAAGATAACAGTACGCAAATATAAGAGAATTTATTGTTACTAATCTTTAGGATATTTTGATTTCACATCTTGTTGTACCTGTCATTATAATTTTTGCAATACACAAACAAATCTGGAATATGGATGTCTAAATCTGATATATATATATATCTTTTGGCAGGAGAGTGTCACTCTTAATACACATAAAGGAACCCTTTAACTAACATATATTTGAGGGGTTGATATGAGACTTATTATCAGACAAAATTTCTGCCCTACATTATGTGCTACATTACGTTTTTTTCCCGTTTGAAGTCCAAAGGAGAAGAGCCACAAAAGCCTTAAAAATCACTTTTTCTGTCTGTTATTCATTTAAAGCATGTTGACTGCTTTAAAAGTATGATAATTTACAGAGCTTTAGACAGGTGGAATAGGATCCCAGTTACAGATACCAGTCCAGTACCCACGAATGAAGTCCCTTAATAAATCTACCATCTTTTAAATGGGATGTTGTACCGAGATGGAAGTTATGTAAAGATGCTTAAATTTGTAGTATATCTAAAGGGTATTCATTAAACTTTCAACTTCTGTTAAATTTTCAGTGATTCTGAAATGTATAGGGTGGATGATTGTCTGAGTAAATGGTCCAAATTTTATTTTCGATTTTAACCAGGTAGTTAATAGAATGATCCTTTTAATACTCAAAACAGTATTGCTCTCTTAAATGCCGGCCATGACCTTCCAAGAATTCTCCCAGAAACCATGAAGGAGGCTACTAGTATGAGAAAGTAATTTAAATTTTGCAATCTAATATAGGGAATAAAAAATCTGCCCCTCAATTTGGATAAAATTGCATTGAAGTAATGGGGAAATAATTGGGTGCCCTTTCCTGGTAATGCCTGTTTTTATGCTTTTGATAGATCAACTAGCTTTCTGGTGAAAAAACATTGGCCTCAGCCTTAGATTGACCTTCTATACAGAATCTTTTTTACATAATAAATTAATAAATTTCATTTTATATTAACACAGAAAATAATTTGATCATGAATATTATGCACATTGACACATATTTATAAAATGATATATGAGTGTAAAGTTAGATGATATATACAATGTAAAACATTTAGATATAAAGTTAACACTTAGTTGGATTACATGAACTCATGTTATATACAATTTTGTGGTTATGATAGCAAAGGAGTCAAGGGGTTCCAGCAGTTTTCTGCCCTATAGAATCTTTTGATTTTTATACAGAATCTTCCTAATTGGTGTTGTTTAATTTCTTTATTTAATGTGTGTGGAATATTTGCCACTGGATGTTAAGAACTCTTTAAAATTGGTAATTATTGTTTAATTTCTTTTTTAAGTGTGTATGAAATATTTGCCACTGGATGTTATGAAATCTTTTAAATTGGTAATTACTGTTTAATTTCTTTTTTAAGTGTGTGTGAAATATTTGCCACTGGATGTTTAAAAAACTTTTAAATTTGCTTGCTGTTCATCTATCTAAATTGGTAATTATTGTTTAATTTCTTTTTTAAATGTCTGTGAAATATTTGCCACTGGATGTTAAGAAAAGATCAATCAAACATTACAATATAGGGTTACTTAGCAGTTGGTCTTTCTAACAAGCTTGGTAATTAAGCCATGCAACTACACTAGAAGCACTTTGATTATACATGTTGTGGTTATGATGGTAAAGGAGTCAAGGATTCCAGCAGTTTTTTGGCCCTATTGAATATTTTGTTTTTGTACAGAATCTTTCTAATTAGCAATTATTGTTTTATATTAAAAGAAGATGTGCTATGATTGCCAATGAGACAACTCTCCACAATAGACCAAATGACACAGAAATTAACAACTCTAGGTCACTGTAAAGCCTTTAACAATGAGCAAAGCCCATGTCCTTTTTTTATTTCTTTGAAATATTTGCCAATGGATGTCAAGAAAACTTTAATCATTCATTGCATCATAGCAGTTGTTCTTTTTAGTGTGTTTATTTTTTGTGCTTTGATTGAAATTTAAATGAGGGATTTTGTCTCTTACGAGAGAAATTGACATTTTTTTAAGAACATGGAGCATATGTGATTGCTTTTTTATAGTTATTCACATTTCCAATTGCAATACAGGTTATACATAAAATAGTTAACAAAACATTATAAGTGAGCTATTCTTTACATGGACTTTCTTATCTTTTGTATCTTCAAAGTATAAATAAATGGAGCAGTGTTTTAAAGTCATTGAGATAGCACATACCATAAATGCCTGAAGATAACTCAAAACTTCAAATTTGACAGATTTTGGTAAATTTTTAGTATTTGTCCAAAAACTTCTAAAGGAGGAGGAGATTCTTAAACCAAGACCAATGTTTTGGTCAAAGTAAAGCTATATATATTTTGTCTTTTGGATACAAATTACTACATTTTGGTTAGAGATGTCCTTCCGTTCAAATTTTACAAAAATGTCTTAAGCTAGAACAGCAACATATAGGACTAAATAACGATGTGAATTCATGGGCATATATAAAGTTGTTGGAAAATATTTTAAGAACTAAGTATATAATATAGACTATTTAATATTCAAATTGCTGAAGGATTTGACAACTTTTATGTTTATTTTTTTTCAAATTAGGAGACAAAAGAAGTAGTTTTACATATGTAAATAATTTTTGTTTTTTAAATTCTCTTTTAGAAACAGTTTTTTGATACCTTGCTTTTGGAATTATCTAGTTATATCCAGTCAAATATACAAATTTATAAGTGAGCCTAAAACAAGGGAAATTAGCCCATCGTCTTTATTTTGAAGGACAATTTAAAACATGCCCTATTTGCATGTATGCATCATCCAGGGTTTTGTTGTTTTATGCATGTCTGTATTATTGGAATCGTCCTGAACATGAATGAAATATTTGCCACTGGACGTTAAGCAACCAACAATAAATTATATTTGGAAACTACTAGAAAATTTTGTCTTAGTAAATACAGTTTCATCCCAGATCAAGTAACGTGTGTTATGTTTATATTCCCTTAAGGGATATTATTTGTCAAGTTGATGACAAAATTAAAAAGCAGTAAACAAAAATAAAGAAATGTCTACACCAATTAGGTCATTTAAAGCAAATTCTAAGTAAACAATCTGAAATTATATACCGATATTCTTATGCTTGAAAGACATCGGACAATGACGAACACAGGTACATCATGTGTACATGCAATAAATGTAAAAAACATGTTTTTCCTATTTGAAGAACCCTTGTTTCATCTATCCAGATTTAATTACATGGTGTATTTGTTTCTTTCTAAACATGTTTTGTTCATTTTATTTTGTAAATTTTATATCATATTTCTTTGATTTTATTTATCTGACGTATTCTGGATATAACTAGTTAATTCAATTACCAAGGTTATTTTTTACAAAAATATTTAAAAAAAAAAGAATTTTGAAAAACAAAATTTTTAAACATATGAACGAGTGCTTTTTTGCATCAAAATTTGAAAAATTAAATACAATGCAGAAATAGAAATGACTGTTCAAATTGTTCGGTTAAAATTTTAATTAACTTCTTCTCGTCCTGAATATGCATGAAATATTTGCCACTGGACAATAAGCAAACAGCAATCAGTTAGTCAATCAAAATATGTAGCATTTGAATTTCATAAACATCAAATCTCTTTCCTTAGTACTCCAAATGTATTGCCAAGGGTCAATAACATGGAGACTACAGACCATATCATTGTCTGGATCTGCCCATGGGAGGACGATTACCATAAGAATTTGCCTTTTCAAACAAGGGAAGGCATTGATTTATTGCTTTCAATTTCTGTTTTTTATTTTAAAATTGCTTTTAAATTCTTAAAAATTTTCTAAGTGATATACTTTACCTACAAAGATTGTGAATAAAATAAGAAAAAGTTGACTATTAAGAAGAATTAACATTGGTATAAATGAAAAATGGAACTTTCATCCTGTTTGTGGTGAAAAAAAGGACTCATATAATTGATTTATTAAAATTACTGGGGTTAAATGTTTTTAAACTCTTTACATGTTGTCAGTGTCAATGAATTACTGAATTTCAAATACTTTGTGAATTTAAGTATAATTTCATGTTATAATCTTATTAAATTTAAGATAAAACTTTTCTTCATGTATTGATAGATTTAAATATTGGAAATATTCATACAATTTGATGTTTTTCTCCCTCCTCGAAGATACACCTGTACAACAGATAAAGTTTATTATGGTCGATTTAAATTTATTCATATGAACTCTGACCTTATTTTTCTTACTATAAAACAGGATGAAGACACTAAGAAATCATGAGTTACAATTCAGAGGAATCAGAATCTACACCACTTCTACGTGGTCATCCTGTGTCTGTACAAACAAGAGGCCTAGATTGTCGAAGAATAATGGTGCAAGTTGGAAAATTAGCTAGGAAGCATATAAGCAATGCTTGTAATAGGGAAGCATGGAAAACAAGATTTCCTATTACTAAATGGATATTAAAATACAGGTAGGAACATTTTATTAAGATTTTCTTTTTATTTCCAGTAAAGATTCTTAATATGCTGCAAAAATTTAGAATATTGTGAATTCTATTTAATTTTGTAAATTTTTTATTTTTTTTTCTCAATTTTTTTCATTTTTTCATTTTGCCTAATTGAAATTGGATAAGCATTTCTTTATATTCATTTATTTCTTGCTCTTTCAATCGAGATATAAGATATGCATGTTCAAAGCATGTTTCTGTGTCAACCTTTATCAGGAATGCTGAGCAAAAAAGTTGAAACCAAAAGATACATAAATACATATAAGGATAGCTAGAAATTTTAAGAACCATACAGTTTGTCTATTTTGTAAGTTTGTATGGATGTGTTTCTTTTTTTTTTGTATCTTTCACATGTATTTTCTTTTACTTAATCAAAATTAGATTATCATTTCCTGAAATATCATTTTTATTTTTTTTTATTTTGCCCTCTCAACCAAGATAATAAATAGATAGCAATGCACATTCAAAGCACGTTTCTGGGTGAACTTTTATCAGGATTGCAGAGCAAAAAAAATATCAAAAATAAAAGATAGACAAATACGTATAGAGAGAGCTACATTCAAAATTGAGTAGCCCAAAGCGTCTATGATCAAATTCTCTGACTGAGTTTCAAGTTGAAAACTGATTGTTTCCTCCCCCCAAAATTACAACATATTTTTAAGTATTTATCAAAATGCAGGTATGTCATAAATCATACTAGTGCACTGCTTATACTTGGCAAAAAGATGATGACAGAGGCTAGATTATTAGAATAGATAAGGGAATATTAGAACATAATCATTAAGTACAATCTACAAAAATAGAAAACTAAGTTCTATAAAAGTAGCAGGAGTCTAATTTGAAAATAAAGGAAAACTTAATGTCATGTGCTCCGGAAGGGTAAGAAGTTTCTGTTATACATCTTCCAGTAACTCATGAAAAAATATTTGGGAAAAAGTTAAAATGGAACCATGATGAAATATGTTGGAATATAATATGTATATGTGTTTCATGTTGGTTTTTTATATTGAAATTGACAGTACAAAAGAAATGAGACCTAGGATGTAAGAAAATGATTAAACCTATCAATGACACCTGTACACAAATTTCCTATCCTATTTTACATCAGATTCCTTGTATAGGGAGATTTATCCCCTCTTTGGACATTGCTAGTTGTAAAGCAACATTTCTGTCCATATCCAACACTCAAGCTTTTCCAATGACACATCTTCATCTTAGTTGAACCACTTTATCAGAATTATTGTTAATTTGTTTTCTTCCTGAATTTGCATGAAATATTTGCCACTGAACATTAGCCAAACAATCAATCAATCAATAAATTTAACGACAGATTTTTCGCTGTGAACTTAATGAAGCTTTTAAAAAGCTAAAAAAACAACTTACTTAAGTATAGAATAATTCTTTTTAATGAAGGTTAATACTTGGTTTCCATGAGTTTAAGAATTTTTATTTTGAAAAAAAAATTCTTTTTATTAGCGAATGCTCATATTTTCATTTCTGAACATTTAGATATTTAGGTTAACAGCAATTTCAGTAAGAAATGTTTTTAGGAGTTAAGTCCCTTGAAATGGACATTCAATGCTTAAGCTTTCATTTAGGGTTGAAGTTATCAGGGGTAAACAAAATAGCAGACACTTTTCTCATATTCAGTCTTGATTATAGTAATTATTGAAAGTAAGCTTGAGATTTGTTCATTGTTGAAGGCCAAACAGTGACCTATAGATGCTTATTTCCATGTCATTTAATGGACTCTGGTGGATAGTTTTCTTATTGGCAATCATACCACATCTCCTTACTTTTGTATTGACTTGTTATGAATATATGAATAAAAAGATATGTGTGGAAAATGTCAATGAAACAGCAATCTAACATTACAATTCACCAAAAGATATCTTGAGTTCAGCATACAGTTTTGAACAATACGACTACAGGGGTTTTTAACGACCTTGACCATCCATGAGGATCTCGCACGGTTAGGAAATTTCGAACAATAAGACAGGTGTCTTATAAAACAATATTGCAAGTTTTAAATAGGCCTGAAAGGAAAAAAGTTTTGAATAAATTTAACAAACTTAACTGAGGATAAAAAATTCTACCATCAACACCGACTTCTCCGACTTCTCTGAATAACAAATAATGAGCTTACTTCTTAAAGTCTTTTTAGTTTATTATACTGTTGGCCTGCTGTCGAATTAACATTTACCCAACATAAATATTTTGGTTTAGAGAGGTCACTACTCTGGGTTTGTTTTTAAAGACATTGCATTAGCAGGAGGTCTTTAAATTTGACAAATAGGTCAACAATTTCTTCAAAAACAGTTTATCTAGGGTTATGCAGATACCAAATCTGTCAAAATCTGTTTGTAGATCTAATATATTGATCTTTTACCTGTAACAAAATTTAAGAAATGGTAAATAGTGATATCAAAATGATTTTATCTTTGACAGTTGGATCATGAAAAAAGATATATGAAAATAAAGTAAAACAAAAAAAAACTCATTGTGAAGGTGCTATCAAAACTGAAATACGGTGCATTTATTATCATTCATGGAGTACCAATTTTCATTGATTTCATGGGTATAGGCTAGGGAACTCATGAATATAGATGTTCAATGAGTATAAATTTCTATTGGTTTTGCAAAAGCATGAAATTAAATATCCATGAAAATACAATTTTAACTCTATCCAGGAAAGTTGGTTCCATAAATGCATTCATAGTAGGTAATAATGGTAAAAAACAGACATATAAAAGGCTCGTAAAGCCTTCAGTTTCTCTTCTGTCTTAAAAAAACCCAGGAATTAATGATACTTTAACCTTTACTTTTTTATTGATTGGAGAAATTATTACAGCACAACATAAGAACAAACTATAAAAATCAGTTGAAAAGAGCTTAACTCATCTGAATTTAGAATATCATTTAAAAAAAATTAAAAAATTAAAAAAAACCTGAACTAAATTCATAAATACAAATCATTTAAGGTCACTTGCATAGAAATAACAGAAATAATCAGATAATTTGGCCTTCAAAATAAACAGATTCAATAAAATATCTCAAACTTGGTGATGATGCTATGCTTTCATAAGATCTTTTGAGACAATTTAAAAATTTCATATTTGGAAAAGATAACAGTAGTCCACTTAACGTTTGTCACAATTCATCTGACAAGATAAACATAAGATCTTAAAGGCAAAGACCGTTTACTTACTTAATTAGCCGATTTTCCTTTTATAAAGTAATGAATTGTCATAAGTGTGGCCTTGTTGAATGGTCAGTCTTGGAATGTCTACTATCAAGGGGTCAAGAGACGAAGGTTTAAGGAATTTGTGGCATGTGCTTGCTGTGTGGTCACTCCAGGAGGTCAATTGAACAATTAAACAATTCAGGTGGTGATTCTTTGTTGTCTTTTGTTTAGATAGCAGCTAGTCTTAACCGTTCATTGCTTTTGAAGATTCAGGAATGACCAAAATATGACAGTGTTACTTAACAAACCATTGGACATCTTTGTGAAAAAAAAATATATATTTTCAAGATTCTAATTGTCTCTTTATTTTATTTCTTATCATGGCTTTTCTTGGGGTATAGTAGTAACAAAATTTATAAATCATGAAGTCAAATGTGAGGAAATCTTTCCTTTAGCTCCAAGTAATGACTTGACCTTGTGTTTCTCTAAATATCTCTTAAATGACGTCTTTAGAATCAGGAAGGCAGTATACGTACGGTATATGATAGTGTTTTGTTTTGTTGTCATGAACACTGATAAGTCACAACTCTTAGATAAAGAAGAACTCCGGACACTGTTTATAAAAAGAACTGCTGACTTATTGCACTACTGTTTGGAGTCAATGTTCTAGAGTTGGGTCATTTTATAGACTGTAATCTGTTTGATCACAATTCTCTGTATGTAACATTGAATATTTTTAATGGAACTGTAAACTATTTATACATCTTCAGTCAGGCTACCTCGACAAAATTTATATTCTTTATGGTTTGATATGGTGCACAAAATTTATTTTCACTTATGTACACTTTTATTTCCTGCTTTTTGTTGGTCATTTTCATCCTGTTTTGGGCAAGGTTATTTTTTTCAGTTCTTTATAGGCAAGAATATTCATCTCCAAAATCCTCCTGGCCCATTCCCACTGTACCATAAAGAATGCATTTATGAAGGAAGATTGCACTGACTGAAAAACATGAATTATTCATGTTTCAGAACCTAAAGGATTCAAAGTAACTTCATTATGTATATAACAAATAAAAAATAGTACAACCTTAGACATTTTCTTCACAGTTATTTAGTTTTCAAAGATTTGTACAAGTATTATATCTAACCCTTCATTGTCTTTGTTTTTGTTCTTTTATTTAGAATTTAATTTTTTTTGTTATCTTTTGTTCTCAAGATTCAAGTTTATGAACATTTGAAATATTTTATCTTGAATATAAGACTTAATTATAAATATAAAGTTTTGTTCCTTATTTCAGAGTCAACGATCTGACTTCAGATTTTATAGCAGGACTAACAGTTGCTATGACAGTCATACCACAGGGACTTGCCTACTCTACATTAGCAGGTCTTCCTCCACAGGTAATTTTTATACACCCGCAAAATTTTTTTTGTTATACGACCGCAAAAATTTTTTTGTTATATGACAGCGAAAATTTTTTTGTTATACGACCGCAAAATATTTTTTGGGATCGTATGATGTCGTCGTCGTCTGCGTCGTCGTACGAAGACACATTGGTTTCAGAACAATAACTTTAGTTTAAGTTAATGGATCTCTATGAAATTTTTAAGAAGGTTCAATACCACAAAAGGAAAGTTGAGATTGATTTTGGGGATGATGGTCCCAACCGTTTAGGAATTAGGGGCCCAAAAGGGGCCCAAAACAAACTTTTTTCTAGTTTTAGGATAATAACTTGTGTATAAGTATTTCAATTGCTCTGAAATTGTACAACAATGTTTAATACCACAAGTAGAAGGTTGGATTCAATAGGGGTTATGGGGCAAACAGTTTAGGAATTAAGGGCCTAAAAGGGGCCAAAAACAACATTTTTTGTAGTTTCCGGACAATAACTTATGTGTATATATAAGTAGATATAGGAAGATGTGGTATGAGTGCCAATGAGACAACTCTCCATCCAAGTTACAATTTATAAAAGTAAACCATTATAGGTCAAGGTACAGCCTTCAACACAGAGCATTGGCTCACACCGAACAGCAAGCTATAAAGGGCCCCAAAAATCACTAGTGTAAAACCATTCAAGTATGGATCTCTCTGATATTGTACCATAAGGTTCCATATCACAAAGGGAAGGCTGGGATTGAGTTTGGGGGTAATTGCATCAAACATGTAGGAATTAGGGGCCAAAAAAGGGCCAAAAACATGCATTATAATTCTAGTTTCCAAACAATAACTTGTGTTAGATGTGTATGTATCTCTCTGAAATTGTACTACAAGGTTCCATACTACAAAGGAAAGGCTTGGATTGAGTCTTGGGGTAATTGCTCCAAGGGGGGATTCTAAAAGTCGCGGGGGAGGGGGGTTGGTTCCAATTTTTTTAAGGAATTCATATTTTTTTCAAAAATTTTCAAATTTCAAATTTTGTAAAAGTTTCATGAAGTAATCTTCAATTGCACAGTATTGCACAATAGATTTGTAAGATCTTTTACCACATTTATTTTGTGTCAGAAACCTATATTATGTCAAAAATTTGATCACAATCAAAATTCAGACAGTATCAAGCTTGAATATTATATCCAAATTCGCCCCAACTGTTCAGGGTTTGACCTCTGCGATCGTATCAGGCTGCGCTCAGCGAAGCATTTTATTAAAACTGGGTTTTCCGGGCGAGCTGCTGCTAACAGTTTCTGTGCAATTTTATGAACTGTGTAACCAATGCTTTTAAAATGTTGGTGTGTTGTTACTGATGATACATGAAGGTCAAGTTTTATATTGACTATTTTCGATTTTACTGTTCAAAAGTTATGGTCCTTAATAGGTTGGAAAATTGTACTTTATGTTGTTTCATTTCAATATTTCATAATATGAGCTGAGCCAATTACCAGTATGTACCTACCATATTCTGTCTTGATCTATGCAGGCATTTGTTAATTTTCCTCCTAAGCTAAGTCATCTTCAACACCCCTTAGGTATTTAGGATTCCATACCATAATTGGTCACATGATCTCTTAAAAAGACCAGGATGTAAAATTTGCATATTTATTCTTTTTCAGTATGGTTTATACTCAGCTTTTATGGGATGTTTTATATACACATTTCTTGGTACATCTAAAGATATTACCCTCGGTCCTACAGCTATAATGTCACTGATGACTGCAACTTTCGCCATGTCACCAATCAAAGACGATGCTACTTACGCTATTGTGTTATGTCTCATGACTGGAGTTGTACAACTTGTTATGGGATTGCTTAATTTAGGTAGGTAAACAATTTTTAAGTTTTGTTCAAAAAAGAGTGCAGTTCTTAAGAATTAAAATTGCAGAATTTCATCAATTTTTATTAATGTGTATTATACACAAATGTGTACTATACACTGTCAAATAGGGGTAATTTTAAAATGGCTAAGATATTTTTTGGTAAAGAATTATATTTTGTCAGGCCCTTCCCCCATGTTAACATCTTTCAAGATTTTCTGATGTCAAACTTTGAACAATTGATTTTCGCATTCGTTGAAAAATTCATATTCAAGTAATGAAAGCAGTATCAATCTTTTGGGAAGAAAATTGAATCTGTAACTTATTTATTTATTATCCAAAATTTGATTGAAGATGAAAATGAGCTATTTAAATATATAATGGAATTAGAACTTATTTTACAATAATTTTTTTCTATAATTGTTTAGGTATATTAGTGAATTTTATATCCCATCCTGTGATAAACGCCTTCACGTCTGCTGCTGCCATCACTATTGCCTTCGGACAAGTTAAGGTAGGTCGTAAAAAAAAACTTTTTTACAATGTTTGTTTGTCAGATTTACAGCTATTAACATTGTACATATAAAACTACTATCAATTATATATATAGAGATAAAGTTTAAAGAAAAAGAAACAATAATATAACAGCTAGCCAGATACAAGTCAAGAACATTGGCAATTTTTTTTTTTAGAATACTCCAATTGGTAAAGAAAATGATAAATTGTTATGTTTCTGACTTGGTGCTGGTTAATTCTAATTTTTTTTTATAGAAATGAAATTAAAGTTTAAGCATTTTGTCATTCATTTGTAGTACTTAAATAATTTGATTCAGAAGGATAATCGAAATACCAATTTATCAGTTCAATTGAACAATAAAAAACATGAACAAATTGTTATTTGATTGTCAACTATTAGGTTTTATGCATAATTTTTTATTAGAAAAAATAAATTTTCAAAAACCATTTGTATAAAATGAATTTTTATGTCTTGAGTCTAGATATTTTGTCAATATTACGTTATCCGTTTTTACTTTGATTTCAGGGAATATTAGGTCTGAAAAATATACCAAGAGATTTTCTGGATATGGTGTATGAAACTTTTAAACATATACCAGAGACAAAGTAAGTGTATATGTGTGTGTCCTTACAGTATACTCTTTGGAATTGTAAAAGTTTCATTAAATCAGTAATTTTTGATACCTTATTTTTTTAACTATGAATAACTATTTCTAGGAATGAAATATTACAACATCTACCTGCTTACTAATGATAAAAATTAAGTATTGAAAAGGAAGAGATAGTGGGTAGATTAGCATGAAAAGCACAATACAAATGAAATAAATTAAAAAAAAAAATGGTTAATAGATTCTCCAGTTCATGCACATTTCTAGATTCAAAAAATTAAGTGAACGATCAGTACATCAACAGATCAGAACATGTACTTTCATTGGCTATTTCAGTTAATAATAAGCTGAAGGGCCCATCATTTGCAGCATCATCCAAAAATTCCCTAGCTGTGACTTTTTTTTTAAAAAAGACAAGATTAAGTAGAATAAGGTTCATTTACATAAAATTCATCAAGGTTGAATTTTTCTTTTTTAGAGTACATTTTAAAGTCAAATAATTTGATACTCATTGTTATCCATGAATATTGCATCATCTTAAAAGGAACCTTTCAAATAGTTTTTTAAGCATATACATAGTAGCATTACTATTATTATTTATTTTTCAGTGTATGGGATTTAACAATGGGATTATCAAGCTTGGTTTTATTAGTCTTAATGAAGGTAAGATTTAGAAAGAAAAATTTTCAAAATCAATATCACGAAAAATTCTTAATTTAATTCAGATATGTTACGTGCACAATATTGGTTTTTAAAAGATAATCTATAAATAGATGAGTTTTTAATCTAACGGGAACAAAAAATTGAAATGAGAATTGATGATATTAAAAAAAAATGATTTAAATCTATTCCAATTTGAAAGTTATTCTTGATCAATCACTGATGGTAAATATACTGTAATTTCCCTAGAAAGTATACTGAAATATTCTTCACATATTTCATAAAATCCATTTTTAAAATGAAATCAAAATGTTATTTTTAGAAATTGAGAACAATAGAATGGAAAGACGATCCCGGTACTACACCATCACGCTGTGTAAAAGTTGCTAGATATATTCTTTGGCTAGTTGGAACAAGTAAGTTTGAATTTATAAATTATATACTGTGGGTTCATTATTATTTGTTATATGCTAATTTTAATGATGATGATTGATGGCTGCTTAATGTCCAGCTTCAAATTAATATGCATATTCAGTATGAGAACATGTTAATGTAATATGAATATTAATCCAAAAAGAAAAAATATGAAATAAAAACTATTGCATTACATTTAAATACATTCAGTAGACAGAGGTAGCATAAATAATCCAAGTTATCTCCCTTGCCTGTATTTTTTTTTTATTATTCTTATTTCAAGCTTATTTTCGTTGTGGTTCATATTATTATTTAAAGAGATAAGTCTCTCATTTCACAACACTCTTTTATTTGCAGGTGCTAATGCAATAGTTGTGATATCTGCTTCGGGAATAGTAGCCATTCTACTTAATTATGATGTAGACAAGCTTTCAATTACCGGTCATATTAAAAGTGGATTACCACCAGTAAAAGTCCCTGCATTCTCTGTGTCTGATGGTAACACAACTATCAGTACTTCAGAAATTTTTTCGGTAAAGTAAAATTCATTTATTTATGCAATACATATAGTTTTTAAAACACAATGATCCATCTATTCAATAAATTGAATTATTTCTAGAAAAAAAATGTCTTACATTTTTTTTTGGAATGTTTTATTTGAGCATGTTCAATAAATTAGTTTCATGGAAAATATATCATTTATCTGTAAATCAACTTTGTATGAAAAAAAGTTAGCTGTTATAATTATTATTGCTCAAGTAAACAGTTTGATTCAGGTAACCTTTAAACCTTAAGTTTAACTGAGTTCTGCTTGGTTTCAATAGCTATCATTTTTTTTCCAAACACCGGTAAAATTATGAATAGACTAGACCAATTTTTTATATATATTTTTTATTATTTTATTTGCAGGGTATAGGAGCAGGATTTATCATTGTACCATTACTTGGTCTTGTAGAACTCATAGCCATCGCCAAAGCATTTTGTAAGTATACTGGTACATTAATTTTAAAACATATAGGACCCATTTGTAATGTGTTTTTTTTATTTACAATCCAAGCAAACATTGTTCATGCAAAAGTTGTAATTCTAACAAGTTTTGTTTTTTAACAGCTAACATTAAAATGAGTTGAAAGTTTATTAAATGTTTTTTCGGCATCAAAACCTTCCAATCGATGTTTTGAAAACAACTTTCCACTTTTCTATCAATGCCGGTATTTATCGGTGTGTGCCATTATAGAAGCCATATCGAGGATTTAATATCCTATCACCTGTTTATTGTTCAATCATACTATTATCACTTGTTACTTAGCCGCCGGCCAGGTCAAAATCTCCACATGTTGCGTAATCAGGATACGTTTAATACATCAGGTTTTTATTTCTTCAATAACAAACATTCGTAAACATCGCCTGATATTTTTCATTCATGATATTTTTAATACACGGGATTTTTTTCTCTTCAACGGGAGGAGACCCCTGAAAATAGGATTATTGTACTCTTGTCGGGAGGTTCACATGTATGCATTTTTATACCCAGTCTAAGAAAGTAGGGTGGGTTTTTATCTATTTGTTCGTCACTCCCAAATCAGGATAAATTTTTGGTTTAAGTTAGTTGACCATGAAGTTGTCGTCACACCAACATTAAACTTAGTACATAAGTTCATAATGATGTGAAAGGTTTCTGTATTGTAAATTTTATAACTTTTTATTTTCAGCAAGAAGAAATAATTATAAAATTTATCCTAGTCAAGAACTCATTGCCATTGGTAAGTTGAACTACTTTAGTGACATTCCTAAAAATTTTAATTTTTTTTAAGTCTTAATGTCTTAAAAGAGGGACGAAAGATACCAGAGGGACAGTCAAACTCATAGATCGAAAACAACTGACAACGCCATGGCCAAAAATAAAAAGACAAACAGACAAATAATAGTACAGATGACACAATATAGAAAACTAAAGACTAAGCAACACGAACCCCACCAAAAACTGGGGGTGATCTCAGGTGCTCCGAAAGGGTAAGCAGATCCTGCTCCACATGTGGCACCCGTGTATAATTTAGTATAAAAATGTTGTATCCTATTGGAGAATGTATGAGAATAAATATATATTATAGTTTTCACACAATTATCACAAGTATGTTTTACATTTAAAAAAAAAAACAAAATAAATTTTATTTGCGCTGTAAAGGTTTCAGAAATAAATATTTAACATTGATGTTTTTTTTAGGAGAATTATAGTTGTTTGATTATTTATAAGTTAACCAAAATTTTAATGTGAAAAAAATATTTGTATATGTATTTCTTAATTTTTATGCCCCGGCCATGGCGGTGGGGGCATTAAGTTTTACCCTTGTCCGTCTGTACGTACGTACGTACGTACGTCCCAAAATTGGTTTCCGTTTTCTAACTTGAGTTTGCTACAACCAAATGTTATGAAACTTATACACAATGCTTATTACCACAAAACATAGATCAATATTGAATTTTGGTGGCATCACTTTAACCGTTCTAGAGTTATGCCCCTTTATAAATGGAAAAATTGCAAAATTTTTAGTTTCCGTTCTCTAATTTATTGTAGGTATAGCCAATATAGTTAGCTCATTTTTTTCATCATATCCAGTCACAGGGAGTTTCTCCAGGTGAGTTTCCTCTAATAACATTCAGATTTTGTAATTAACTCTTTTGAAAAAAGTTTTTCCCTGAAATGTGCAATTTGATGTGTAGGTGGAATATTTTTTTAGGTCAAGATAACTGTATCAAACTTAAATTCAAATTTTCAATTTTAATATTTTGATTTCAACATTTTTAAAACACTTTATAAAATCTTAATTATAATAAATCATATGTAAGAAAATTAGTTAACAGTTTTAAAAGTATAACTTATATGACAAAAAGATTTTTTTTAAAAATAATTCATATGAAGACTATATGTCTCTACTTTTAGCCATTTCATTATTTGATTTTCTCTTCTGTTCTGTAGAACTGCAGTAAATTCACAGAGCGGTGTTCGGACTCCAGCTTCTGGGATAGTCACTGGTGCAATAATACTGTTGGCATTACAAGTGTTAACACCATTGTTTAAATACATTCCTAAATCTGCCTTGGCAGCTGTTATCATCTCGGCCGTAATACAGATGGTGGATTATGAAATTCCACGAACATTATGGCGGGTGAAAAGTAAGTTTCTTATTGTGATCTTTGAGTCTGTCTGTCTGTTCATTCATTCCTCCTTTGTTGGTTGGTCTGTTGGTCTTTCAGCACTTATAACTAAAACTTAGTAACAAGGGAATCAATTTCAATGAAATTTTAAGAAAATCTTCAACACTCAATGGCACCTTCTAGTTTATTAAATATTCTGTTTGGGTCAATATGCACAAAGACTAATGCAATAATCTTTTAATTGTGTGGTAAATATTTATACACGAAACTTTTTTAATTTATCTGTGTTGTTCTGTTTTTATGCAGAAAAAAAATGTGTTTACATACATTTATCTATTTAAAGGATTTTTGAATTTTCCCAAGACAAAACATTGATTTTTACCATATCTGTACAAATTGGGAAGTCAGGAATGATTACGTAACTCTGCTCCGTTTTCCTAGTGATATTTATTTTTTATTTCTGTATTCATATTTAGTATTCAATATTATGTAAATGTTTTATTGTTGTTGTTTTTCAGAACTTGACCTCATACCCTTAATAATAACATTTATTTCCTCGCTGGCAGTTGGAATAGAAGTAAGTTAAAAAAAAAAAAAGGCAGCATCTTTTTATCTTTTTATTTTAACATTTAGTGATGAATAAAAGGGGAATTTGGGGTAAACATCAATGAAACAGCAACTCAAGTTAACCGAAAATAAACATCTGTAAGGTTTTGAATATGGACGACAATTCACAAGTGCCCAACAACATGTATATAAACAAATATATTTCCTTAATATTAAAATAAAAAGCATCAGATACAATGCAAGAATTTATGGTCTTGGTATAAGTATATCTTTTTCTGTCATTTTAAGTATGACAATGTTAATTCTACCAGCATGTGATATTTTGTCAGTCACATGGTTTATGGTTTTCAAAGAAACTAGAATTTACACTTATGAAACTAAGCACTACATATAGGACCAATTAAGAACACTGTTGCATTATGGGAGTATAATTGTTTCAAAAAATTCTTAATTTTTTCATACAACATTTATGTAGACTCTTAGGCTGAACATCATATGTATGAGTAATGAAGTAAATTAATAATTGGTCCATTGTAAAAAAAAACCCACACAAAGTGATGTTAATACCTATTAACATATAATCAACTGTAGATTAAAATAATATCTTTTTTTTGCAGTATGGCATTATAATTGGTGTTGGTATTTCTTTGATTATGTTGTTGTATCCCATGGCCAGACCAAAAATTAAGGTAAGAGTTGAAAATAAACCAATCAAAAACTATGTGTCATAGAGTAAATTGGCATTTTATATAAAAAAAAAGGTTTAAGCAACTAAAGGTATGGCATTCAACAATGAGCAAAACCCTTACCATATAAGAAGCTATAAAAGTCCCTGATATGACAGTTTTGAATTAAAGTCTTTGCAAATAGTTAATGATAAAGTTATCATTTTTTTTAATTTTTAAAACCTTTTACTTCCCTGTGTATACTTATATCATATTCCTAGATAGATACATATCTTGAAACAAGTGAGCATTAATAAACATAAAAAAATAAATATGATTCCAGATTTTAGATTTATGCTTTCCAAAAATTGGCAGTCAGGTAGATTTAAGTCATTATATGCTTAACTTTTAGTTGCACATACAAAAAGAGAGGGATTTAGAAAATGGTTTCTTCTTTTAAACATGAGAGTAAATATTGTAACAACAATGTAATGTTTTTGTTTCATTATTGCATGTTTAAAAAAAATAAAATGTTGTTAAATTTGTAAAATTGCATGTGGTTACCAATGTGCATTGTAAGATTATTGCATAAAATTGGTGCTGAAATTAGAATTATATTGAAAGTGCACTTTAGAAAAACTTGAAATTTAAAAATATTCAGTTTGGGACAATATTTACCAAGGTTTGTGTAATAATCTTACAATTGTGTGGCAAATCTTTACATAAAATATGTTTTAACTGGTCTGTATTGTTCTGTATTTTTATGTGGTAGAAATAAATCTGTTTCGATATCAGGAAATAATGAATTCTGTAAGAGCTCTAATTTTGATATACAAGGGAAACATCACAATTTATCTTTCTAAGCTAGAGTCTTAAAAACACAAGTCAAATAAACACAACAACTGTTATCTAATGTTTTCTTTTATATGCCGCTACTGAAATATTACCATACTTTGAAAAAAAATGTTCTTGCTTAAAGCTTCATTTTTTTTCATTTAAATTTATCTTGCTAAACCTTTTTTTGACAGAATTTGTACCAGCTCATGTGTTTTTTTTGGGTATAAATGATGAAAATTACCAGATCCATGTAACATTTCACCCTTCTGTACATTATAATTCCTGCAGCCATCTTAACCTTTGCAGCATTTTGCAGAATTTTGCAAGAATTCAAAGAAATAGCTTAATTAATTCTTAATGCAACTTTAGCAATAATCATGGAGGTAGACAGAAAAATTTGATAATACATGTATATATATTTTTTTTTCAGACAGTACCAACTGATGCAAACAATATATTAGTATTAAAGATAAATCATGGTTTGAATTTCCCAGCTGTTGACTATATTCTAGAAGAAATGGAACATCTGTCAGAAAAAGGTGAGAAATATATAAATAAAAGGTGATGTGGGGTCAATGTCAATGAGACAGCAACCCAACAGTCATTCAGAAACAGATGAGAGGGTATTTGATAGATACAAGTGGGTAAATTTGAAATTTGTACGAATATGTTCTAGTTCCAAAAAGTTTCACAATGTATGAAGCCGTTAAAAACAGAAATGTGTACAATGTGGAGATGTGGTATGATTGTTAATGAGATAACTATCCATCAAAGATCAAAGGACCAGGATGTAAACAATTTTTAGAGTAAAAGATTTTGTTTTATAAATTTAGAAAAAAATTGATCCTATTCCTTTGATACCATGCAAAAATGACTTCTTATTAGAGCTAATTTCCTAATGCTTAAAGATTAAGACTTTTGTTGGCCAGCTTGCTTTGTTTGTATAAATGTTTTCTCAAGTATTGTAATTAAGATTGACATCTGCAAACAATATAGATTGGGCAGAGTTCAACCTTACTAACATTGTCTTGTAATGTTTACATGTACAATTGGGTGTTCTTAACCTACAGGATAACATCCAATCAAATGTTTATGTATAATGTATACAGGTTTAACTCCACCTATTTTATATGGTTTGCAGATGTCAATCTTAATTACAATGCTTGAGCAAACGTTGATACAAACAAAGCATGAAAAGCCAACCAAAATCTTACTCTACAAGCATTAGGAAATTAGCTCTAACACTCATATCAGCACAATGTATCTTCAAAATTAATTTCTTTCAATTTCAGACGGCAGATACCAGTCAGTTGTTTTAGATTGCAGTCATATATCAGAAATAGACTATAGTTCTATACAAGTAAGTATTTAGAAATATGTTTGAACAGCAAAATTTATGCTTATAAAGCATCTATATATAGATATTGCCGTATTAGTTAAATTTTATTACAATACAATACAATACTTTATTCTCTAAAAACCAATACAATCAAAGGTACAGAGGTATTAATTTTGTTGTTTATAATTTGTATAGTTAATTAGCTAATATGACATTTAGATGCAACAAAGCTCAACCCATTAATGATTTCTCATTGTTATATAATTTTAATGTAGCAGTTAATAAAATAACTTTTTATGCCTCACAATGTATTGTCTTTCATTTTGCAGTGTATAAAAGAAATGATTGTTGAATTTGCAAGGAGAGATTCAAAGATTGTCTTTGCCTGTATTACAGTAAGTTAGAAATTTAATTTGAAACAATCAGTCCCCGATTTGTGAAATTGTGCTTCATATTAAGGTTTACATTGACAAAAAAGGGGGCTGCCATTGTCAGGGTTATAATGACCTCAAGTTTGCCAATAAAAATTTCCTGCATTTGAAGGTGCAATGAAATTGTTGTAACACATAGTTTATAGTTTTCGACCTTCGTGATGTATCAGGAATTTTTATGACATTTCATATAGTCAAACTATTAAAAAGAATTAAACAAAAATAAAAACAAAAACAAAAATACATAAAATTGCTGAATTAGAAAATGAAGGTGATTAATTTCTGCCATAAACAGGTCAAATGTTAGCTCTGGTTGACCTAAAAAAGATAAATCATTTATATTTTTAAATATTAGAGCTTTCATTTATAATTCAAATTTTCGATATTTTATAATTAATTGCTTAAAGTTTCCATTTATAATGCAGACTCTAATGGTTATTTTTTTATTTCACAGGAAAAAGTATTTCGATACATAGAATATGCAGAAATAAATGACCTTGTGGTCAGTGCTACAATAAAAGATGGCTGTAGGATATTACAAGGTAAGAATAGATTTTAACATAAAGCTGATTCGTTATTATTTATTGAATGCTGATTTTTATGGATATTTGATAGGAACAATCAGCTAATAGAAGGCCAAATACACCTTGTATGATAACTGTTCTAAGTACTTAATTCAATGAACAAACTTTTTTTTGAAGAAAATGTTAAACAATGAGTCCAAATTAAATAGAAAAATGGGAGTATTAATAAGTGCAGAATTGGTACATAAGAAAAAAGTAAAAAAAAATGTGTCTGTTGTGATTTGTGAAGCATTCCTGTTTTCTTTTTTTTTTCTCGGGACCTTCATTTTAAACAAAAAGAAGTCTTAAAATGTTTCATACTATTGTTTATTCTGAACAGGCTGGCTGAAAAAAAATCAGTCTATTTAACTACACTGAAACGTTAGAAAAAAGTAAAGAGAGATGGGGGCAGAAAAAAAAAACAGAAATTGAAAAAAAGACAGAAAATACCATTGTGAAAAGAAAAAAGATAAACAACAGTCTGCAAAATACTACAGTTAGACCAAGAGTTGCATCCCATTACACATGTATAAATTTTTACTGGAACTAATTCAGCCGTCACAAAGTGTTGCAGCTTTCAAAAAAGCTGAACATTAGTCATTAAAAATTTTGGCATATTTCATTTCTATGCTTCCCTTGAGAGTTTTGGAAAGATTATCTGTGTGATTATGATCAATCAAATCATGAGATCTTCCTTGTCACTTTTTCAAAAAAAAATATTTGATAACTATTTTTATACTTTATTTCAGATGAGTTAAAGAAAGAACTCCAGAATGGTGAATTACCACATACCCTCGGAGAAGCTACTGTTATTGTTGATATTAGCAGCCGTTTGTAATATTGAACTAAGTGAGATTATAAAACAAAAATCATTGTTTATACCATACATCATCGGACAAACTTCATCCTTGTATTATGTGATAAAATATTTCAAGAAATTGTCTAAATATGATCAAATGCTTAGTCATTTTCTTGATCTTTTGAATTATGTGATTGTATATTTTTTTAAATGGCTAATGTTGGATATTATATTGTTCCATTTTATAATGGTACCATCATGGTTCCGTTAAAAAATTTTGTGTTGGATTGGCGGATCAAGGGGGGTCTTCTGGGTGTTGGAACCTCCCTCCTTTTTTTCCTCAATTTTTTTTGTGTTTTTTTTTTGTGTGAATATTTCATGGTGTTCCGGGGGTTTTCCCCCCTTTCAAAATAGCTGGATCCGCGCCGGTGTTGTATTGTGTTTAGGTTCAAAACTGTATTGTTGATAACATAACATTATTGAGAGCTGTGATGATTTTAACTATGGTGATTTATATTTTTACAAATAGAGGCATTCAAAATAATTGTATGTAACTTGAACTTGTTATTGATCGTTAAATAAAAATTGCTTATATTTGTCTGTATGAAAAAATAACCAGAATTATGCTTAAAGAACTTATTTCTTGTAAGATGTGTGCAAAATCGTTTGTTCTGAGATGAATGCTTGAGAAAAGCTAAAAGTTTATAGGATTACTCATTCTCTTAAAAAGTTTCACTATTAAGGTAATGAATAATAAATTTGTATTCATTCATAATTATCTGAATTACTTCCCCTTTCTCTACCTAACTTTATTAAATTATAACTAAAATCAGAACTTCCCTTTTCCTATAAAGTTGAAATATTATTAAAAGAGTAAACAAACAAAACCAAAACAAACTAAACAAACATTTCATGGCTGAATTAGAATAATAACCAATATTTGAAGAGAAAAATACAAATTTACAAATTTAGGGCTATTCCATTAAAATGTATGTGGGAGGGTAGGAAGGGAAGTTTAATTATTGAATGTGGGTCATGGGTCTTTTTTCAGTATGCATCTATTACCATTATGCAAAATTATCTTAAAAATGATTCTTGGTTGTAGGGATATTTTGAAAGTCCCTTCCTACCCTCCAACATACATTTTAATGGAATAGCCCTTACTTGTTGGAATAGAGTTTGCATATTCAAGATTATTTTCTTCAATTTTCGTGTCAGAACTTCGTAAAAAGACAAAGCCATATGATACTTTATGTTTTTGTTTAGAATACAAGTAGTAATTTACGGGGCTCTCTATTCTTAAAATTATAGATTTGCAGTGTGTAAAAAATCAAAGAACATTTTCCTTAGGGACGGTGAGAATCTGTGTGACAATATAGATTAAGATTTAAGCAGACGTAGTTAAAAGTTACAAGTTAAAACATTTTTACACACAGAAGCAGGTTGTTCAAATTGTTGTAAAGATATTTTTGTTATTTTGTTTATAAGTGCTTGTTTTAAATGTGACCAGTATTTGTTTTATAAGAATATATGTATTTTGTAAATGATAATTATTATTATGTATTTATATGAATTTTATATGAATAAAACTGAAGTAAATTAGTCTCTATTCTGTAATATGTTCGATGTGAAAGAGCTGTCATGAAATGTTTAATTTGTCTTTACATGTGGATTATCAAAGTTCCTTCTATTCCTTATAATATGTCTTTGTAATTGGCACTTCACAGATCAATGGCTTTGGTTAACTTTTGTGTCAAAGTACAATCTCAGTTCAGTTTTAGCCACACTTAATCGTCTCATCTGCTGCAATATTTGAATTGTTGTTAAAGAGAAATACATCTGAAACTGAGGTCAACTCAATTGTCAGATGAGATTGGTAAGATGCACAAGTTCATGGACATGTAATTAATTCACATGCAAAATATTTTCAACCTATCATGTAAAATTTTTAGCTACATGTACTCACTTGATTAAAAAAAATAATTGATCACTTCAAATGATGTCAAAGCCATATGCAATAGGTCAGATGAATATATTCCCTCCAACCAAATCCACATATATACCTGTATTGACCTATTATGCATAGTTACTGAGGAACTAAGTCTACAAGTATCAAATAAACTTACAATTTTTAGAGATCCGTGACAATGAAGTCAAGGTCAGGTAAACCCTATTAGACAGACATGTCAGTGGCGGATCCAGAAATTTTCATAAAGGGGGGCCCACTGACTGCCTAAGAGGGGGCCAGCTCCAGTCATGCTTCAGTGATTCCCTATATAATCAACTAAATTTTTCCCACAAAAGAGGGGGGCCTGGGCCCCCTGAAAAACCCTCTAAATCCGCCTCTGCATGTACACCTTACACCAAACATAGTGGACCTGTTGCTTATAGTAATCGAGAAACAGAACAAACCATGAAAATGGGATCAATGTCAGATGTGATACATGCCAGAGACATTAAAACCTTACAATCATTCCATGCACTATATATAGTTGACAATATTGCTTATAGTAACTTAAGTAACAGACTTAAGAAGGAAAAGTAAAACTTAGTTGATTGATTGATTGTTGGTGTTTTAACGCCACATTTAAGCGCCACTTTTGGGCTATTTTGTGGCGGCCAGTTTTTATTGGTGGGGGAAGTCGGAGTGCCCAGAGAAAACCAACGACCTTCGATAGGAAAACTGACAATCCTAGTCAATTAAGATTGTAGTCGAGTGCACCAAAACTTAGTTGACCTATCGCTTATAGTATATGAGAAGAGGACCAAAACAGGAAAGCGAACATTGACCTATGAACTATAAAAATGAGGACAAGGTCAGATGATACCTGCCAGACAGACATGTACATCTTACAATTATTCCATACACCAAATAAAGTTGACCTATTGCTTATAGTATTTGAAAAACAGACCAAACCACAAAACTCAACATTGAACAATGAACCATGAAAATGAGGCCAAGGTCAGATGAAACCTGTCAGACTGATATGTTCACCTTACAAACATTCCATACATCACATATAGTTGACCTACTTCTTAAATAGTATCTGAGGAACAGACCTAATCCCCAAACTTTAACCTTGATCATGGATCCATAAAATGAGGTCAAAGGTTGGGTGAACTTTTGTCTGGCGGACATGTAGACCTTGCAAGGAACCAATATACCAAGTATAGTTATCCTGTTATTCATAATTAGTGAGAAATTCACATGACAAAAGCGGTCGCTGAACTATGAAAATGAGGTCAAGGACAATGGACATATGACAGACGGAAACTAAGTAACACAAGCTACCAGTATACAAGTTATGGAGCATCCAGGTCTTCTACCCTCTGAAATATAAAACTTTATAATAATAGTATCTGCCACTGCCCGATAGTAATCTCTGTCTTGCATACTGTGACTTTCGTCACACACCAAACAAAAACTAGCTCAAAAGGTAACAATTGTCAGGAAGATATGTCACACTACTCCAAAACATTATTCTGACCATTCTTACTCCTTAAGGGCAGTTAATTGTTAAAAGCAAATACCAATTTTTTAGTCCTTGGTTTGACCCAGATAGGGATTCAACCCATAACCTTCCTCAATCCAGGCAAGCATTCTAGTACAAGACCATTGAGGAGGAGTCTTAGTAAATAAGACAGTTTGACCTGTTCTCAGTTTTGAATCGCCTAAAAAATAGATTACAATTTTCAGCAAGCAGCATACCTGATGAAGCCAGACAACAGGATCATATTGATGGGCCAGTGTGTAGATGTAGCTGCAAATTGAAAAGTTTGTTGGTAACTACTACACAGAGGTAGAATATCTTTAAAATCAAGATAACAATGAAAAAAAGACATAATTTCTGTCAAAATTGGATAAAACTGGCAGCGTAGAAAATGATGAAAATGTGATGTGATATTTTCCTCTGATCACAACCAAACGAGGAATTTATATAAAAGACCTTTGATATACATGTATTACTATTGTCAACTTTGGTTTAGATTAGCCTGGTAGTTTCAGAGAAGATAATGAAAATGAAACTATCTAACGATGGAAGGACAATGAATGCAAACTGATGGCAATAACCCACATGACCTTCTGGACCAGGTCAGACGCCATCACGAGTTGGTTGACTGTTATGGAATAACCGTTTCACAGATGATATCTGATATGTTCCTTATGTCGTAACTACAAGACCCTTCCCTTTTCATGAATGTGACCTACCGAATAAGACTATTTACCGGATTTGTAATAACATAAGCAACACGACGGGTGCCACATGTGGAGCAGGATCTGCTTACCCTTCCGGAGCACCTGAGATCACCCCCAGTTTTTGGTGGGGTTCGTGTTGCTTAGTCTTTAGTTTTCTATGTTGTGTCATCTGTATTTTATTTGTCTGTTTGTCTTTTTATTTTTGGCCATGGCGTTGTCAGTTTGTTTTCGATCTATGAGTTTCACTGTCCCTCTGGTATCTTTCGTCCCTCTTTTAAAACAAATTTGTTCTAAAAAAACAACAAATAAGAAGAATAATACCTTGTTTATTCATAATCACAGATATTTTATCTGTTTGGCAACAAAGAATGACTTACATATAAAAATAACAAATCATAAAAATAAAACATAACAAAATATGGTTCATAACACAACACTGTGCACAATTAAACTTTATATCAATGTAACAAAATATCTCTGTTTTTCTGAAATGATCTTCAATATTGGATGTTGACATTTTGTGTGAGTACAAGGTGTAAGAAAATGACCTGATCTTTGATGAAGATGAAGGGATCATATATTTATTCTTTAGAGCATTCCTCAAACAAAACATGGCAAGTGGATTTTAACTTTGTTGTTTTGTTCTATTTCAGGTAAAAGAAGTGGGGTATTTTTTTTATGATGGAGAAACTATTTTTGCCCCAATTAACAATCTTCAGTCATCATCAGTTAAATCAAACCAAATTTTACATAGAAATTCAAGGTTTTTATGTGTATCGCTCTTCAAATAGTGAAATGATAAAATGTAACATAATTTTTTTTTTAAACGCATAGAAATATATTAATTATTTGTATTTCTGGTAGCTTCTTCCAAGTTTTATGGTTTGTAGAAAAAGCCATAATCTGCTCAACTTCAATGGTTTGTTAAAAAAACAATAATTTGCTAAAGGGGTAGGCCCAGTAAGACCCCCTTTTGGTCCCAAAATATAGCATTTTTACAGATTGTTAAAAATGTAAACTTTTAGCTATTTATTGGAAAGTAGAATACTTTTGTTACATAAATATGGGCTGCTTTTGACAATACAATGCACATGCATCAGGTACTATCATCATTAATTCATGCAAAATTACTGAAATATTCACAATTTTAGCATTTGTGCTAATTTTAAGATGGTTTTTGTCTAAAATGGAAGTGGCCGCACTTGTGTTCAGTCTTAATATTTAAATATATCTTGTATTTGATGATAATACATAACATATATAAAGGTTGAGACTGAACACGAATGCGGCCAATTACATTTTAGACAAAAACCATCTGAAAGGTTACGTTTTATGGCATATTTGATAGATTTTTCATATTTAAGCTTCAATTTGAGCGTCATTTATGACCAAATCAGTTCAAATCTTTTACATAAACTAATTGAATCAACTGAAGTAGACACTTAAGTGTTTAAAAAAAGTAAAAAATCTTACATCGGATGTACTTCAAATTTTAGGGCCAAAATTAGCTCTTACCGGACCTTCTACTTTCATGGTTTGTGGAAAAACAATAATTTCTTCATGGTTTATGAAAAATATGGATGAATCTATGGCATTGAACTATTAAAACTCATTATAAATCTATGGTATATATGCCTTTCATTGAGTATTAAATTTTGAGGTTTTAGTGAATTATGAAATCCAGATAAATTTGTTCAATATCCATAAATTTAAAGATTGCAATAGACATATAATATAAAACTTTAAATGCATTTGTTTACAGCTTTTCAAATAGATATGAAACAAGTTTTGAAACTCATTTACAAACATCATCTCTATCTTGAATACATGGCATGATACAAAATGAGATTCACATTTTCAACCTTCCAGAAACTGAGATCAATTCATAAATATGACAAATTTTAATGGCTTCAGATATCCCATGATGCACTTGGTTGACATCTGCTGAACTCAAACTTCACTGGTTTTCTGCCTGCTGCCCTTTGCTCTGTTCCCCATCAGTTTTTCACATACTGCACGATGTAATTGGACTTGTCCTCTGCTCCCTACAAACTTTTCATCATCTCCAGGCTTTCCCAGACTTTTTCTTCTTTGGGGCAACTGATGCTGCTGATGTAGTTGATGATTTTGCTGAAAGACAAAAGAATATTTTAACAATACTACTTTATTTCTGCTCATTATCAATCAAACACACCACTAATAGAGCAGAAACTCTGATCCTTCCAGAACACCTGGGTTTGCCCAGTTTTTGCTGGGGTTTGTACTGTGCAATATATATTTTCTTTGTAGTGTTTGTCTGTTAACAGTAAAAACAAATTTCAAGAAAACCATCAATCTCTGAAGCAATAAAAACAACAAATACATTTCATTATGCTGATCATATGAAAGGCTTTTACAGGTCTTTAGTTAAAAAAAGTAATAGGAAATTGATAGGGTCAATCATTTAGGAATAAAATTTGTGGTGTACAGATATTACAGGATCTGAAACAGGATATTATTTTGATTAGGACTGGATCTAGAAAATAAATAGCAGTTTGTGTTGCATATTTGTTTTGATTAAAAAAAAACAAAGTTATCCACAATAATCCACATTTAGAGCGAACAACGATTTTCATTTTGATACTGCTTCTGACCTGTCATAACACAGTTATTCCTCATCCACTACAACCCAAATTAAATATGAGCAATGATTTAGAAACTGTTACAGCTACCAAAATGTTTGCTATTAAATATGACATGATTTGTAACCACACACTACACAATAATTAACAGAGCTATAATATTTTTTCAAGATTATCACATTTATGCTCTAAAATGCATGACCCTAGCATTTTAGTTATTTTACGATAACAAAAATGTGTTATGATGAAAGAATGATATTTTATGAAGCAATTAAAATTAAACACAATTAAAAATGAAAAATCCCACTTATCCAAGCTTTTACCTCATTTTTTCTGTATCTAGCTAAAACTGGATAAAAATAGAAACTTTAATAAGGTTGAACCCACAGAAAAGAATTTATGCAAAATGAAAGTTAAACCCTAATTAATCAACCAAGATTGAACAATGTCAAGGAGGTTGACTAAAATAAATTTTCCATAAAAAAAAAAGATCAAGGAAAAAAAATTGCTGAAGTAATCAAGTGACTGTGTTTCTAATTGTAAATGTGTAAGCTACTAAGTTTTGCAATCAACAGAGGATGCTTCAGTGTTTAAAATTGAATAAGTGCCTGTCTGCCTAAGAATCAGGCAGTGATGAAAACATGACAAACAAAAACCCACTCAAGTCTACATTAATTTCAGTTCCTTATATGTAGTAATGCTTGAAAATAACGTTCATTTCCTTTTTCTGTTCTTATTATATATTATAGAAGATATAATTTGGTTCAAATGCACTGGAAATGAACATTTGGCAGTTGGCAGTTTTTGTCTGACCATGTTTTAATTATTCAAATTGCCTGAATCTTACTTGGACTGGCACTTAAATTGATTAAGCCACATAATTTGTAGGTTTACATGTGTTAAATAAATTGCTTCACAGAGTGCAGCTGGATACAACCGCAGAGGTCCAACCCTGAACAGTTGGGGCAAAAATGGACACAATATTCGTGCTTGATACAGGTCTGAATTTGGATTGTAATTAAATATTTGACACATAATAGGTTTTTGACACAGAATAACTGTAGTCAAAGAACTAAGAATTGGTTATATAATTTGAATTTATATTCAATTTTTTGCTTTTGTGCAATACACTATGCTGTTGCGAATTGACCCCCCCCCCCTTTTTTTTGCAAAAAAAAAACACAAATATTTGAAGAAATTTTCTTTTTAATTTCAGAAATCTGAAATGAGAAAAAATTGTCCCCCCCCCCTCCTTTTTCAAAAAAAATATATCTTTCCCTCAAGATATGGTCATAATCTCAATTCAAATTTCCAATGGAGTTTGCAACCATAATTACCCATTTAAATACATTAAAAAAGTCTTAAAATAGAAAATGACATACATAATCATGGCTAAAATTAATATTCCTTAATCAGCATTTTTAATAGTAACTTCTTAAAATAAATTGACAGCTAATCACCTCAAGACAATACAACATTTCTTTATACATAATTTAAAAGCAGTGTAAGGGAGGTAATCCAAACATAACATTGTACTTATAAGTAATTGTCCATTAACTAGGAAACCCTTGTTTTCCCCCGTTTTCTGCCCCTTATTCCTAAATGGTTTGAGCCATAACCCCCCCCCCCCCAAAGCTAATCCTAACCATCCCTTTGTGGTATGGAAACTTGTAATCTAATTTTAGAGAGATCCATACACCTTTCCACAAGTTATTGTCTAGAAACTAGAAAAATGCTTATTTGGGCCCCTTTTTGGCCCCTTATTCCTAAACTGTTAGGAACATAACCCCCAAAATCAATCCCAACCTGCCTTTTGTGGTTATAAACCTTGTCTTTAAATTTCATAGATTTCTATTTACATATACTAAAGTTATTGTCCGGAAACCAAATGTCTTTGGATGATGCAGACGATGACGACGTGATACCAATATACGACCACAAATTTTTTTGTGGTCGTATAAAAAGTTCATTGTTTTTTTTAGATCTGATTAAATTATTATATTTCACCTTTCACCAGATGACTTTTATTAGTACTTTGGAAAGATTCTCTGAGAAGCTATTGCATTTTAAAATTATATTATTGATTATTCTTTTATTTTGGTGACAAAACAAAAATGCAAGGAAAACTATAAATAACATTCAACGAACTGTTGACACAGAGATATGTCTCACCTGTATGTAATTTTTATAGTATAAAGCAAATGTTGGAATCTTAATGGAAACATTTTGACATGTAATAAAGCACAAAATTTTCAAAGTGAATGGACATAACTGAGGTGGTGAGGCCAAATAACATCCATGGAAATGAGAAGTGTTAATGATAATACACCTTCCTTCAAAATATCACTGACATACCATTAGAGGTTCCCCTTAATGTGACCTAATCACAATCTTTAAAAATAGTCACACTGTTGCCGTTACTAGAAACAGCAACGCTAAGTGTTGCTTCCTTGACTTGGTGTCTAGTGAGACACTAAAAAATTTAAATTATGTGTTTTTGACGTATTCATATTCATATAATAAATGAAATATGGTATGAACCTGTACTAGCTGTTTTCCTTGTTTTAGTTGCTGCTGTAGCTGCTGTCTGCTGATTGGAAGGATTAGTTGCTTGGTGTACTGGATGCTGATGTTGGACTGGCTGACTTGGTGCTGTTTTTGGACGAGTTTTCATTCTGAAAAAAAAGCAATTCTATTTATTTTTTTATTCTTAGAATATTAAAAAAATATATATTTTAACAATAAGGACTAAAAAAACTTTACTAAATGATATCATTAATTCTATAAATCAATTTCTTTCAATCCTGCCCTAAAATACATAATGAATTTCCATTTTGACTGTTTTCCTCATGCATATATCGTTTGAGGATTTCTATCTCGCCAAAATAAAATCTTTTAATAACAAACTAATTTTGTCTTAAAAAAAACTTATATTAAATGCATGATATGATGTACCTTGCCGTGGTATTGCCACTCTGTGATGTGTTATGACTGTGTGTAATATGAGATGGTTGCAGAGCCCTGGATAAAAGAAATTGGAAGTGTCTTCTCAAAGGTCCACTGAAATATCAATTGTTTTTAGGAGCGATAGTTAGATAGCATGCACAACAGTTAGAAAGACTACTAAAAGCCAACCAAAAAAAGCATTAAAGCAAAACAATAAGAGCTAGCAAGGCAAAGTTTTGAAATTTGGATGAAAGTAAAAGGTTTGTCAAATTTCAATACATAAGCGAGATAAGGAGTAGGTATGCTATTAAAGATCCCTATTTGATCTAAAATTTCCAAAATATTGTAAAATCTGATGACTTTTGCATAAAAAAAGATAAGTATGTGCAAAGTTTAAATTGTAAAGCCTTTTAAATTTCATTATTAGTCAGCTCAATGTTACAATTTTTCTACAAAAATCTTAAAAATGTAAAAATTTTCATATTTTGACAGATATTTGGGACAAGCATGAGTGGAAAATTTTGGGCACTTGCAAGTACCAAAATCAATATTTATATGAAAGTAACTGTTTTATATGAAAGTAACTGCTAAAATAGACTCACACTTTGATTAATTATTTATTTGGTACCTGCATAATTGTAGGTAAAAAAATTATTTAAAAAATTGACAAAAATGTATGAACTTTTCACAAATGTACACAGAAGGGTTTTGATCTCACAACTACATTTATTGTGACATTATTGGATCATAAACTACCTGTCCTTAGTTTTGAATATTTCAAGTTTAAAATAGACATAAATCGAAATTTCAGTGAAGTTAAATAAGACCCTCAACACACCTTTTACTCTGAAGAATTGAAATTCAAGTACACACATATTGGAAGTTCAAAGTCAAATGAACTGAAGAGATGACCAGTTGAAAATACATATAAATGCAAAACCTGTCTGAAGGGACAGAAGAATTTGTTCAGCTTAACATTTAGGTGTTTGACTACAAAAGTTTGAATGGTTCAAAATTATTCCAATTTCAGACTAATAAATGAGTTATATCTAAACAGGTTTCTCTGTCAAAAAATTTGTAAGGGTTCAACGGAACCCAGTGTCTCGCCTACTTTTGCTGTTAATCGCAGGCTCAACAAAAATGAGGAAAAAAATTAATAAAAATATTCCTCTCAATACTATCTTTTGATTGTAAGAAGCTTCTGTCCAAGTTTGGTAAAAATCCAGGATAGTTTATGAATCTAATAAATGTTTTAAAAACTTTAACTGTAATGTTAACTGGAAGAAAAACTGAGTCCATTTATAAGTAAAATACGAAAAAACAGGTACAAAATTTTAACAAAATTTCCTTCTAGATACTAGCTTTTGATCATAAACAAGCTTTTGTCCAAGTTTGGTACAAATCCAGGATAGTAAGTTATTAAAATTTTAAAAACTTTTACCACAGAGTGAATGTAATGTTTCCTGGCAGAAAAACTAAGTCCATTTATAAGTAAAATACGGAAAAAAAATTAATTCTTTTTACTAAATTTACATCTGGATACTATCTTATGATCATAAACAAGCTTCTGTCCAAGTTTGGTAGAAATCCAGAATAGTTAAAGAAAGTTATCAAAATTTCAAAAACTTTTACCACAGAGTGAATGTAATGTTTCCTGGCAGAAAAACTAAACTAAGTCCATTTATAAGTAAAATTCGGAAAACTATATTTTTTTTTTTTTTTAAATTAACTTCTGAATACTATATCTTATGATCATAAACAAGCTTCTGTCCAAGTTTGGTAGAAATCCAGGTTAGTTTAAGAAAGTTATTAAAATTTCAAAAACTTTAACCACAGAGTGAATATTTGTGGACGCCGCCGCTGACAACGGCGACGGAATGTAGGATCGCTATGTCTCGCTTTTTCAACAAAAGTCAAAGGCTCGACAAAAATCATGAAATATGTATATGGCCATTCAGAAAAATGGTTGTTTTCAAGGTCAATGTAGACTGACTTTTTATGTCTATTGAATAAACTTGGGTGTTAAATGAATCCATACCTTTCAAAATTATCTCTGCAAACACTCAACATATGAAATAGTTTTGTAACTGAAAATTTGCAATTTATGTATTGAATCAAAATATATCCAATAAGTTTTTGTAAATAGACCATATACAAAAATTCAATATCAGACTGTTAAGATCAAGCAGACTTGGCGTTAGAAACAGAATTTCATTTGAATGACGTTTACACATGCAACTGTTAAACAGTAAAAGAAAATACAAAAGGTTAAAGAATGACTGCACTAATCAACATTCTAGTTAAAACAAGCATGCAAAAAATTCAAAATACATCAAATATAATATGACAGCTGCTACAATTTTAAAACATTTTGTGAGAAAAATTTTCATGCATGTGTAGATATATGGACTCCAATAATTATTTGTGTTAGATTTCATTACTTATGTTTTTATGTATAATCTTAATTTTGAGGTTCCTTTCATGTGCATTGTACTATGTGCAAATATACTTATGTTTCATAAAGAAATTTATGTCATGTAGTAACCGTGTGGTAAGTTTTGTAAACATCTCTTGATCTGTTTTCAGCAATTGAAATTTTATAATTGTGAGATTTTCCATTTTTTATTCATATTGATGGAAAAAAAACCAAAGAAGCATCAGACAAAACAATTTTTTCTTGTCTTGATAATAAAACAAAAAAATTACACAAAAAAGATATTACTTTTTTCAATGATATAAGATTTACATAAATGATAACAGTATTATCAATTGAAGAGTAACTTACTATTTTTGGTATTAAAATCTTTGAAGTTGATGCATTGAGCCTAACTGAGGAAGTTAAGATTTTACAAAACTTTCAGCATAAAAACAAATTTTTGAAACAAACCTGATTCTCTATATATATCCATTCCATAATTTCAATAGTTACAATCTTATTATTTTTGTATCTTTTTAGATTTTCCAATGTCAACCCAGAGTGCACTGAAGGAAAGATAACTCTTCTTCATATCCATATTGTAAAATATGTTTTCAAAGTTTTTATCCCTTAGAACATACCTTAAATCTGTACTTTCTCTCTGACATCTTTCATCAACATGAGGTGCAGACCTTGGTCTGATGTCACCAAACACAGCTGATTCAGCCTCTCTTTGATAAAGTCAAGGAATAATAGTCTACTTAGTTATTGCATATCATGTATGATTTTCAAAACACTTATAAATGCATTTGGAAAGGTTTATTTTTTCTATCTCATTTAAAGTATTTATAAGACAACACTGATTTGTTGGCTACTAGAAGAAATAGAATTGAAGGCGTTATACTAATTCATTAAATAAATGTTTGAAATTGTTCCTGTCCAGTAGGTCAAATGTCAGTTGATTCTGAATATTATTTGTTCTTGCTAAACACTCAATTTTATGGCCAAATGATTATATTTAGAAGTAGAATTTTGTGTCACAATTGTAGTCACATAGATAAAATTTTCAACTGATCCTTTTGGCAAATAAAAGTGTTTGTTCTGATTTTTTTTCACCCTTGTACACTATATCTGTTCCAAGTTAAGAGCCCACATCTGTGGATGACTTTACCATCTTTCTTTACAATCTGTCTTACAATTATTGAGAATGGTAAAGGGTTATTTTCTTGCAACATGTTTGCAATTTTCATTTCATTAGTTTTTTGAGCTTGTAGCTTGTTATAGATGGTGTTTCCTGCAAATTGGAAAAGCAACATGCAAGCTATTTTTTCAATTTTCATTCATTGTAAAATGGCAATTTTACTTCCCGTTCATCTTGCACATACCCCTTTTTTACAGCCCTCATTAATGCAATGCAAGAATTGAGATCTTTGACTGTCCATTTATCAATTCTCATGGTCATTAAAAGCATACTATTAGATGTGTGTGTGTGTCCACTCATTGTATCAGGCCAAACAGTGACCTACAGATTTTCATTTTTTGTTTGCCTTATTGACATTTACCACTTTATCTGTTTTTAATAGACATTATCCCTAATTGAGAATCTGCAACACTTGACCCCTTGAATTTGTGACACTACAACTATTGAGGTCATACATTAATCTTTTGTTTTTCTCTTGTGACTTAAAATTTTTAAGGGAACGTCTGCAATGTCAAGCAATGGTAGACAAATAGCAATGAAGTGTATGTTTAATGATTTGATATGTTCTCTCAACACAAGGATACTGTGCTTTTCTTTTTCTTTCCATTGCCTTCAGTGTGGCAGAACTGATCCTTGGTTGTGATGAGGATACACTTGATCTGGTAGTAGCACCCTGTAATTCAAAGATATAATCTAATAAACAGGAACATCAAATTTATTTCTTCTTTGCATCATTATTTATCAACAAATTTAGGACTATTCCATTAAAATGTATGTGGGAGGGTAGGAAGGGACTTTCAAAATATCCCTACAACCAAGAACCATTTTTAGATATTTTGCATAATGGTAATAGACGCATACTGAAAAAAGACCAATGACTCACATTCAATAATTAAACTTCCCTTCCTACCCTGCCACATACATTTTAATGCAATAGCCCTTATGATCCATAGAAACATATTCACATTATCTTTCTGAGAAGATTTTTGATGTTTTGTTCAATTGCTTTCTCTTTAAATATAAATATTTGTTTGGTCGAATTTAAGTATGCATTTCCCAGTTATTTATTCAAATAACATTATCTTGTTATTGTCTAATTTTTTAAAATAATTTTGTCAACATTCAGTTTATATAATAATAAATTTCTTTACTGTAAAACATTGAAAAAAGATAAAAATACACATAAATATCTTACACTTTCTCTGAGACGTCTCTCTCCCCTCAGCTGTCTATCATGATCTATTATCTGCATCCTCTCCCAAACTGGTATGTCAAAAAATATCTCATGTACATCTAACAAAGCTGCCTGCAGCTGAAACAAAAATTATTTGAAAATACTATCAATGATTTATTAGAAAAAGTCTTATTCAAGACAAAAAAGCACTCTTGATGCAGAAAAGTTGTATATTTAGAGAAAATCTGTTAACAAATATTTGATATACAGTAAACCCGTTAAGGACTGAAAATTGTTTTGTTTAGATATGTTTTCAGTTTTTACCAATAATGACATTGGATCCATTCTCATTGACAAGGTTCAGCGCCTATTTTCCTTGGTTGTGGCATCTTATCACCAAATTTAAACTTGCCATTAGAAACATGACAGCTGCCACTGGGAGAGCAGGATCTACTTTTTTTCTAGAGCATCTGAGACCAATTCAGGTTTTTGGTTGGGTTCAGTCTTTAGTTTCCTGTGGTGTTTTGTAGACTATTGCTAGTATTTTTGTCTATGATAATGTCTTGTTATTCTTGACAAGTTTTTTTTATTATCCCCTTGGTATCTTTTACTTTTTTAAACACAAGTTTCACTGTATTTCAACCACTGTGACAAGGCATTGTATGCAACTGCTGAAGAATAAAGCTGACTTTCAGCATCTGTGAAAACTGGAGACACATTTTACTTTGTTATTTTGACAGGGGCTTATGTTTACCTGTGCAATAATTCTGTCCAGCAGATCTCTATCTTGATTGTTGACTTGACCTTTCTTAATGGGAGTTTCAGCTTGAAAGCTTCTTGCAAAACATTTGGTATCCTACAAGAAACAAAATACATAAACTGTAAATTCAGAAATTGTTTGCAACCACTGGAAAATTATAAATCTAGACATCTTATCATGATTATTATTCAATTGCAAGATAAAAACAATTTATGCACAATACAGTCAAACCTCATTGTGTCAAACTCGGTTGTGTCGAGAACTTAGATGAGTCACAGTAACTACTTGGTCCCCATAAAATTTGCATTCGATCAATGCATATTTACCTCTGATGAGTCGAACTCGGTTCATGATTCGAATAATCGATTAAGCCGAGTAAATTTTATGGTCCTGTCGATGTAAAATTAATGTAAATTGACACCGTTGTCTCGAAGTTCAAAAGATGCTGACTTAATGATAAAAATTCAAAGCGGAAGTATTTCTTATGTTACCTAATCATTTCCAAAAGAGATTAAAGCTGTACAAACATACAATGCTCCGTGTTGAAGGCTGTACCTTGACCTATAATGGTTTACTTTTATAAATTGTTACTTGGATGGAGAGTTGTCTCATTGGCACTCATACCACATCTTCCCATATCTATTGTTTGTATAACAGTTAAAATGACATGTTTATGGTGACTGGTAATTAACACCTTTGTTGATGGCCCAAGCGGAACTTTAAGTGTGTTGTACATATTTCACCTGACATAAAAACGAAACGAATTTAAATGACCTAAGCCAAGATTAAATGAATCGTTAGAATTAAATTCATTAACTACAATAAATAAAAGGATAAAGACACTCATGATTAATTTATAATAACTGAATGCAAAGCAGACAACCGTCATCAGAAATTTTTCAGAACTTGTTTCGTTCCGCGAGTGATTTCATAATCTATAGTGACTGACCTTTGTAAATATTGTGTTTATGTATCTGTACTTGTTGTTTAATTATTATGAGGGACCAAATAATATTGAGTTTGAATAAAGTGTCATAAGGCACACTGTTTAAAATATCTCGTTTACACAAATCTCATACCGTAGAGCATTCAAAATTTGTGACAACAAACTCGACCTTGGATGAGTCAAACCTTGGATAAGTGGAATATTTTTGTCTGGTCCCTTTGACTTTGACATAACAAGGTTCGACTGTATCAGAAAATATAACATTGTTCTTTCTACACAACAGGGGAAAAGCTTGCACGCCACTTTTTCTTTCTGTTTCTAAAGGTAATACAAATAGATTTTTTTATTTTCTGACATATGTATACATATCAGTATAATTAGTATTAACTAGTAACACAAAAATGACAAACTGCATTTTTACAAGTTTGTGCAACGTAGGAGACTTTATCAGTGCCACTTACGCTAATGGTCTTGACAACTTCCTGAACTTTCTCTGTGACTAGCAGACGACGAGTTAAGTATCCTTTGACACAAGCTGACACTCTGTCAAAACAGTGCTGTAATCTGGGATCAAATGCCTGAAAATATAATTACCTGAATGAAGTGACGAACATTAAAATAAAGAGCAGACTTGCAATGAACTAATTAGATTTTAGGAAATGAATGCTTCCAGTTATATGCAGTGTTAAAAGTTTTTTTTTTAGATGTTATAAGTACAATATAATCTTCTATATTGCAGTTTTATTAAAAACAAAAGTATCTAGAGAAATATCACATTTCTTTATCAAACATGCTGCTTACAGTAAATAAAGTTGTAACAAAAATTAGTTCATTTTCACATTTAAAAATAAATGGAAAATGTGTCCATGGGACACAGATGATGCCCCTGCTTGCATATAACATTATAAAGGGGCATAACTTGGGATTGGTAAAAGTCACGCCACCCAAATTTGTGTTTTGTGGTAATAAGCATTGTGTATAAGTTTCATAACATTTGGTTGAGACATACTAAAGTTAGAGAACAGAAGCCAATTTTAGGACATACGCACAAGGGTAACACTTAATGCACCCTCCTGTGACGGCTGGGGAATAAAAATTCTTTACTTTTTCAAAATATAATTCATTTTGATATTCCATGGCCATTCCAAGCATGTATTTTTCTCTACACTTCAATAACGATTTCAAAATTATGGAACTACAGCAAAACAACAAGAACTTACGGACTCTGGGTATACCATCGTAGAACTTGTCCAGGCATGCTGAACCTCCTTTACAGGAGAGTGCAATACTGGTTTATAGGTTTTAGGTGATGGCGTCGAGTGGTTAAACTTTAAAGACTGTTTAGGCGTCCCTCTGCTGAACGTGCTGATATCTGATTCATTATCTCGATCCCTTGGATTAAAATACAAACTTGGACTAGATATATAAGAGAATGGTTTCTGTTGTGTAGGATAGTTGGCAGGCATTTGCTGAAAAATAAAATATATTGTTTATTATTTCATAATATACAAGTCACTAATCTCACACATATATCAATTCCACATTTTGTTATGCCTCAACTCTATCCATTACAGTTTTGTTATTTTCAAATTTGAAAATTTCTCTTCCTTGTATGCTCAAGTTGCTTATCTGCTGTGCATAGTCAAGTTTAGGGCTGAAACAATGTATAAACTATATAATGATGGAGTTAAATTTCAATATAAACATGATAAAGGCTATATATTAGTAATAGTTTAATCTTATTAATTCAATACATTTTAAAATTCTAAAATATAAAAGCATGAACTAGTGTTTCATTTTTTTCTCATAGGAATCAATATTTGGGGATGTATCTATAGGAAAACTTTTGTCTTTGATACTTTATTTCTTAGTTTTGAAAAATGCTTTATGAAAGGTGTCAGACCACCAATTAAATATCCCTATCTGTTCAACCAAATTTTGCAATTTTCACAGCTTTCTAAATAATTTACCTTAAGTTTAACTTCATAGACAAGTAAATTTCGGCTCAAAAATATATTTCTCTTTCACCAAAAGTATCATTTCTGCAAATTTGTTGGTGAGTTTAAGTAAACAAGGACAGCAAAAGCACTATTTTGTGTCAGAGTAGGGCTACTTTTACATACGTTCTAAATTGGAGGGAGTAATTGGTGGTCTGACACCTAAAACCCTATAGGAAATTTGTACTTTGTTGCATCATGCTTAAAGTCTTGGTTAACCTATACCCACATAGTACAATGTACCCCTGAAATATAATGAATTCATAGTATGTAGATAAAGTGTGCCTATCTACTTATTATATAATGGTCAAATAATATTGTTAACAACCAGACTATACTAGGATGTAGTATTTAAAATTAGAACAAATAGTAGAACAATGCTGACATTTTGTCAAAACTGACCCCAAAAAAATATTTTGAAACCGAAATTTGAATGACTGATTTGAATAAAATCAAGATTCAAAATAGTTTTTTATTTAAAAATAGGATTGATTGAATATTCCCTTAGCAAAATGAAAAATTCCACCCAAATTAATTTTACATACATCACTTAAAGCTACATTATTCATACTGTAAATTCAGAAATTATTGCGTGCATTTATTATTGCGATTTTGTCATTTTAGACTAAAATGCGATTTAAAGTTTTGCGATATTGAGAAAAATCCTGTTAAATTCATATAAAAAATTTCAAAGTGCGAGTTTAAATTATTGCGATTATAACCCTGTCGCATTTTTCGCAATAATAAAAACATCGCAATAATTTCTGAATTTACAGTACCTATTTGTTGGTATATACATTTGTACATCATTACATGTATAACTTACCTGAGAATAAACAGGTTGACTAACGTTCCCTGGAATTTCAGACAACACAGACTCATTTGGAAGGTATCTGTTTCCAGAAGTTGTAGGAACATAGCCATTGGCTGAACTTTGCGGAAAGTAATTGTTTGTAGTATTCGTAGGAACGTAACTATTGGGAACAAACTTGTTGACAGCACTTCCTTTGGCATATGGCTGTTGTGAGCTGGCAGACGCAAAGCTGTTACCAGCATTCATTGGAAATTGATTGTTCACTGAAATATTCGGGTTTGAAGGATTAGTCTGTGGAAGGTTCATAAAGTTTTGAGAAGAATCATTGTAGCTAGTCACAGAGGTATTTTGAAGATTGTTAGAAGAAAATTGACTAAGGTTGTTTTGTTCAGAAAATGATGTGAATAATTCTTGTTGTTCACGTAAATGATCGTGGTGCATTTCAATTTCTTCCTGTAGATTCATTTGTTCACGTCTTTGTGTTACAAAAAGTTCTTCCAGCTGTTGTTTCTGTTGCTCAATAAGATGTTGACGAATTTTATTAAAATGATCTGCTTGAATTTTCAACATTTCTTCCTCGGTTAAGGTTTCAAATGATTGAAGAGTTTCTGTAAACGATTGTACAGCTTCCCCAATGTCATACTGTCGTCTGCTCATATTGCCGCTCTGAATGGGTTGTTGATTATTTTCTAGCACATCTTCAACTGGGTGCGGTTGCACTTGAGACAAATATCTCTGAATATGTTCAGCTTTAGCATTTTGTTCTGATGATTCAGATGTTGGAACACTCATATCATTTTGAGAAATTGATACTGGTTCAATACTTTCTGGCCCTATATTCATTTTTGTAATATTTCCATTGGTACTAGAATATTGAGGACTTTGTTGATTCAATTTAGCTTTTAATAATGCATCTGAGGGATGATCAAGAGTATATGATCCATGCCTTACATGTCGGTCTAAACTTTTTGGAACAACATTTGGAGAGATTTGACTTCCTGTCTGAGGAATGTTTTTATTGTCAGAAGAAGTTCCATGAGTCAAATGTTTTGATTGGTTAATATCTCCCATCACATGACCAGAGCTTCCTGTTACAGATGAGGAAACTTTCATAACTTTTTCAAAATCAGTCCTATTGGCATCTGAATAAATATCGTTTTTGAAATAATTCCTCTGAACTCCTGACAAAACATTTTCCTGACTTTCTTTCAAAGTACTTCCCTGTGATCTATCATCTGAGTCATAAGAACGTTTTCCTGTTAGCATAAATACATTCCCATAAGTCTGATCACAACTTTTATTCAGTTCCCGTTCAAGTAAGCTCAGTTTATCATCCATTTCAGCCGGAATTTGTTTTTGATAAATGTTTTCATTTTCCTTGTCTGAGGTGTTATGGTCAATCTCAGCAGTGTAAACATGGAATGGCACTTCCTGGTCTTTAAAAAAAGTTTTTGGAGTGCCACCTGGTGATTCTTCTGGACTCAATGCAACTTTGCTTAACATTGATCCTGGCTGTCCATGAAATAAATTATTTCTATATGACTGTGTTGTTGATGTAGTGACCTGAGGTACTGCTGACGACCCCAGGTCGTTTACGTTTTTTGGCACGGGCTTTCCATTTTGACCCTGATTTAATACTTCTGATGAATTTGCTGACCCCGTATGTCCTGTCAAATCAACACTATTTGACGGAGTAATATCCATTTTCCTCACAGAAATTTTATCCTCAACAGATTGACTAGCACTAGTACTTATTTCTGTAACGAATGAAGAAAAATGAACAGTATTTTTCAGTCCTTTTGGACTCATACGTCTGCTTTGATTTGTTCCCACTGAACCAACAGAGCTTATCACTGAAGAATTCACACCAGACTGGTTAAAACTAGAAACACTAGCCTCTATTCCATCTTTCCCAGAATTCCCTGAATTATCTGACAATGTAGGTGAATGGAAATATTTTTGTTTCTTTTCCTCTTCCTTATTTTTACTAGGACTTTTTGAATAGACAGACTGTTTCGTATTATTTTCTGTAGATGAACTACTTGATGTGGAATTCAGAGTTCCACCTGTGTCCTGCAAATTGAGATGTTTAGAAAGATTGGCAAGAACTTGACCTATCTGCTGCTGTTTAACAGAGGTCAAAGGCAAACCACTGAATTCTTGAGGTAAAGAATTACAATCATCCAAAGACGGATAGTCGTTCAGTGACTGAAGTTCTTCAACTTTTGGTTCCACTGGTAACTGCCTCCTTTTTGATGTTTCTTTAGTCTGAGGTTTGTTTTCAGAAGGTGAAGTTTTCTTCTCAGTATTTGTAGCAGTTGATTTCTGCTGCTTTTTCATTTTTGCAGCAAGAAATTCCTGTCTAAATTTTTCCGGATCAACTTCTGGCGAGTACTTTGTTGACGATAATTCAGGATTGCTTCCTGCTATTTGATGCTGCTTTTTGAGTTTATGGATTTTGGGAGATTGTAAAATTGGATCTTCAGGTGACAAAACAAAGCCCTGACTTTCAGCTATTTCATTATGACTTAAATCTGGGTCTGAAGCACTATGTTGATTGGCCTGTTGCCAAGCAGACTTTTTCAGTCTGCGAGTGTTTCGGGAAATTCCACTTTCAGATTTACATGATAAAGAATTATCATCATCAAAGTCTCGTAGATCAGGATTAGAAAATGAAATTCTACCGGTCATTAGCATATTTGAACGTCTAGCTTGCAATTCTGTCATTTTTGTAGAAGGTGGTTTCGGAACAGGATATGATGGGGTGCCTGGGATTTTTGCAGGATTTGGCAGTGATGACATTGAACTTGATTTTTTCAAATTTGATAATGCTTTCCCCTGAGACTTAGACGATGCTTTTGGTTTTGCTTTCTGAGGTGTGCTTTTTGTAGTATGAACAGGAGCTGGAATTTTAGTTCGTTGTTCTTTGACCATTTTTTCAGATTTGTTCACAGACTTTTGTTCTTTATTTTGTTCCTTATTTTTTGCAATCCCTGGTTTTGATTTTTCAACAGTCACTGTTTTTTCATCGTTAATATGTGTCATACTTTTACTTCTTTTATTTGAAGAAAGACTGTTTGTTTTAGAGATCCCAGCAGGGGATTTAGATGAATTTACACTTTCAGGTGACCACTTGGAAGAAACATCAGTTCCGCTTGAGACAGGAGACGAATCCACAGAATCAGAGAGTCTACTATTTTGCTTTTCCTGCAATAAAGATATATATTCCATATTTCAAATTATTATAATATTAATTATCAAAATTGAGAATTAAACTATCAGTTCGACAGACAAATTATCCTATTTGTACTAAGTTTCTGGCCATGAAAAGTTCAGAACAGATTGCCAAAGAATTTGATCCAATGAAACAAAAATACAGGGGTTAAACAAAATTGCAAAAACAATTAAAATAATTGTTATTGGATGTATATTATATCAATTAAATCAAGACAAACCATGAAAAGATATATAGGTTTTACACCAAATGTGTCAAAAAAGCAAACATATTAACAAAAAGCAAAAGTGTAGTTGCTACCTCAGAAACGAAAACATGCAAACCCAAGTTATAATTATGTGATAGTTGTGATGTCTGAAAAAGGAAGTGATCAACTAGAGTGAATTTTACCCACAATGCTATAACAGGACGCTACATACAAATACACATTGGCATATAGAGATCTAACAAAGAAATATGTCATTTCTTTTAAAAAATTTATTCAGCTTAAAGAATAAAAACAGTAAAATATTTCAATGCTTTGTCTACACTATAAACAACACAGCTAACATTACATATCCCTTCCTGTTACACAAATTTTACCCAAAAAAAATCAGATTTCAAATCTTTGACTTCCTTAAATCAGAATTTGAATAAATGTAAATGCAACTAGAAAAAGTTTGGAATTAGAATTGAAATTTGTTCACTTAGTAAATAATACCTCAGGGGAAAAAAGCAGGGGATACATTATATTTGATATATATGATAAACAAATAAGAAAATATAATAGAAAATTACATCTAAAGACACAGATAAACACAGACATCAGTGTATTGAAAATGACGATGAAATGTGAGGTTCTTTGACTCTTGATTTGTGTAATTACTATCATTAAATATATACAAATATCACTGGTAAATGTTTGAAATTCACATATTATACAATGATAATTTTTACTTTCTCAGTATGCTGAAAAAGTAATATTTTCTAATGAAGTTTTATATTCTGAGCATGCACATGCTTAATTACTCTAGATGTATGATTTCTTTTTAAAATTAAACTTTGTCGGAATGATGATTTTATTATAGTTACGAGTCAAAATAAAAACGAAAAAAATCTAGTGTATGATCATGTTTGATGTGTGAATAATGTGTGGTATACATGGTGTCCTACTTCCAGACAGCAGTGAAGGTCAAACTCTAACATTCAAGGTCAAGGATGCCAATATTTTATGGGATGAGTGTTATTCGGTTCTTGATTCATTTCTCCTTCTTGAAATCTTATATCATTTCATCAAAAGAAAGAAATTAATGTAAGACGTCCACAAAAACAGTAAATTATGGGTCTAGGAAAACCACACATCCAATGTTTATTAATAAAGGCTGCATAAGTCGTGCTTACTGAATCTATTCATAATCATACTGATCCCCATGTATTTTTAAAGCAAACAGCATATTTTCATATCATTCTAGACCTTTAAAAAAATGTTTGTTTCTCAAGCCTTTAGCTCATTGCTGAAACTGTTTTTAAATGCAGTTTTTAAGAACATTTTTTTAAACAGAATTAATTTCAATTTGTGTCATTTATGTCAAGTAGTTGGAGTTATTTCCCTTGAGAGAAAAAATGTCTGACAACATGATTTTGAAAGAACAAGTCCATACTAATGAGCTTCAAACTAACTGGACAATTTCTAAGGATCAAGTAGGGTACCTCCCTTAATTCACAAGGTCACATTTAAAAATTAATTTCCCTAAAAAAAAATTCCAAAAGATCCAAACTTTCCACTCATTCATTGATGAAGATTTCTCCCAAAAAAAATTAATTAATTAATTAAATTTTTCAGAATTTGTAGACTGGCATCCTTGCAATATCTGATTATATTTCACGCATGATTTCCTATTAAAGCAAAGAGAAAAGCAGAGTGTAGCTTTTTGTCACGTACTATAAGCTGAGAGATCCTGGCTGTTCGAGGAAGCCGTGAACGACGCTTTAAAGCAAACTCTTTCTGCAAACAACATGCATCATTGCATTTTATTCTCAATTATATACTAACATTTTTCAACAAACAATTGACTCATCAAAATGCTTTTCATTCATATGTTACTAGTTTAATCACTCAAAATTATAAGGGATAAAATTTAGCCGAATACCATCAAATTTCTGTGTTTTCCAACCCACGATTGAATCATTAAATTAATTCACAATAGAAATTTTCAATTGGTAGTCTTTAAAAATGTTAACTTGATTAAATAATTGGCTCATAAGTTACATCTCGAAAGGTAATCGTTATTGAGCAATTTTAAATAAACATTTAATAATATGCATTCAGTAAACAAGTTACATTCAATATATGGTTACTGTATGTCTAGTGACAAACATTCCATGCATATAAAGTTAAAATATATGTTTAATATAGATAATAAGCATTGTACTAGACTGAGAGAAGGGACTTTTAACATGCTTTCTACAAGGTAATAAACAGTCTGTAGAAAGACATGTTAAATAACTTAGACACATTGTTTTGACTACAAGCGACAAGTCTTTGCTCTTACTCCTAAATGCTTTGTGTTTTGCAGAGAAGCAGCAAGTTATAATTTTAAAGACTCTGGAATTTATGCCATGACCCTCCTGCACTTGAGCTTGTTTATCAAGTGCTTAATTCAATGATACATGTGGGCCGCAAGAGGTGCTAAAGTTACAAGCTTAATTCATTTTTGAAACCACTGAAGTATTTTTAAATTTGATTTTTTCATTTTAACAACTTAATTCTCCATTGAATCTCTTGCATGTTTGTCAATGAAATACAAAAGTTTTGGGGCTTAAAATGAAGACGACTTCATTTGACATTCTAATTGCACTTAAAATAAAATTACCTTAGATAATTAATATGATCAGAAATATTTTTAGCACAAAAAATACCTTTTCAACACAAAATATCTGAGATAATATAATCATGTTTTTTTTATCATTATGTCTGAAAAACATTTAAGCATGTCTGAAAACATTTATGCAAGATATATTCATATTTTAATAAGTACAATTTACCTATTTTCTATGCATTATTTATATCAAATCTAATAAGTATATAGTTCACAAAAAATTTAGAATAAACAGCATTATGATAATGTAATGGGTATCTTTTAAGTTAACCCTGGCTTATCTTTTTCTGTCTTCCAATGACACATGCTTTTTTTCATCAAACATAAGAGCTTTTAAAAACTTCAAACAGAAATATTAATAGAGACCAAATAATAAGTAAGAACTTATACAAACAGGATTTTTTTTTAAATAAGAAATATCCAAAAATGATGGTAAGCATTATTCTAAATCAAAAATGTGTTTTGTTTGTAGTTATCATGTTTCTAGCATCTAATAAACAAAACATAAATCCTAAGTTACCTCAACTTCAGACACTATAGACTGTACTCTTGCAACAAGCTTCTCTCTTTGCTTTGACTTTCTTCTGTTTTCTAGTCTCATGGCTTGTCGTCTGTATGTTAACATTTCTTCTCTCCTTTTAGCAGTCATCTACAATAGGTTAAATTAACAGGTTAATTTTAAATCAGAAGTGCATTTTTCATTACTTTTCATGTATTGTCCAAAACACTTAAATTAAGAGAAATATTATAAATAGAGTATATAATGAAATTATCCCAAAAATTATACTTAGATACTGGTAACTGCATATCATTATGCTTAAAATTGAATATTTTATCATAATCATTCGAGAAAAAAGTTTAATTAACTTTTAGTTTCAAATGTATCTTGGAGTAAAGTGTGGTTGAGTGTCGAGTTCCTGTCTAACTGAAGTTTACCCAACATTTTTTCATGGGTGTGTAAATGTTGATTGAGTTTTTTTCAACCAGATTTTCAGACAATAATGGTGGTATTTGTTAGGTATTTTTTTTCTTTAATTTGTTGGTTTTACCCTTAGTGTACTTCAACTGTACAGATGTAGCATTAGCAAAATCTGGCAAATAATTCTGCTCCTACAGTGCCATGGGTCATTTTAACTTACAGTGAGATGTGAGCTTTTGCTTCCTGCTGAAAGCCTCATAGTGATTTCAAAATGTGTAATGATGTACTTGTCTTTGCTGTCTAGAAGTTTATTTAACACTTCCTTTCAATCATAAGATGGAATTTTGGTTAGCAACTCTTACTTTTGGGATAACTATATATATTTTGTTCACATATGCATGCATACTGTGGATTCATTATTATTCGTTAGATACTAATTTCCGTGGATTTCATGGGTACAGGTAAACTACGGAATTAAATGTTCAACGAATTACAAATTTTCTATAAGGCTTTATGCAGACTTTGGCAAAACCACAAAGTCAGATATCCACAAAAATGCAAGTTTTCCACAATCCACGAAAATTGGTTCCCACGAAAATAAATGAATCCACAGTATTTTATTCTTGTGATGTTCGAATTTTTATCTCGGAATATGATATTTCTTTTCATTGGTGTAAATAATATTATAATGATTACCACAGGAGGTAATATTGGTACTCCATTGAACTTGATGACAGAGGTAAAATTAGTTGGTATTGGGCTGGACCAGGATGCTGACATCTCATCCAGATTCCGACTCTGCGCCTCAAAATACTCTAATAAATCTCCCATGATGTGATGTAAGGGATTCTGAAAAAAAATCACAATAAATGAACATATTGTCACAGCATAATTCATTCCTCTATCAACCATGGTTATAAAAAGATGTCATAAGTATCACAACAAGATGTCCTGCTTGAAATATTTGCCACTGGAAGTCAAGCAAACAACAATCAATCAACCATTTATCTTCAGACCATTACAATAACTTTTTTTCTAAGACTGAGAGCAGGTATAACTTGGGTAAAGTTAGTTGAATGAAGCTTTTTTAAGTTCATTTATTCAACATGAAATTTGTTTTCCCAATATAGGTTTTGTTACAATCTACACATAAACTATAATCTGCCAAAAAAAAGGACAGAAAAGATAGTTTCTATGGTACAAATATTTTCTGAATTTCCATCCAGTTAAAAAAAACTGTTTCAGACAAATTTGAAATAACCATTTTCTAAGCCATCCATAAGATCACAGGTCAAAATTGCATACCTGAGGTCTACCTTAAAAGTGTATCTAGATCTTGACATTGTTTGAATAACAGCTTTAAAATGAAGTATATTCAACTTTTGTAGTTAAATAAAATGTTAATATACCACTTACTAGTTCATCATTTAAAGTACTTTACGTAATCGGTTCTTTTGAATATCTGACAAATCAGAAGAATTATGATGGGCCGGTAAATCCCTTCAAATATCAAGATCCTGGACCTTTGATCCCGATATCATATATTGTCAAAAGGCCCTTAGTACTATATCATGAAATCAGTTCTTTTGAATATCTGACAAATCATTCAAAAAGAATTTTAATGGGCCTCGATAAAGCCCTTCAAAAATCAAGGTCCTGGATCTTTGATCCTGATATCGTATATTGTCGAAAGACCCAGGCTTTCGTCATTTTGAAAATATATTTTTTGGCATGTTTTAACTATTAACTACAGAAACTGATGCTGAAAAAATAAGTCCATTAAAGATCAATAAAAATTAAAAACAAGCAATTAAAGTAAGTTTTTTGTGAAAATACTTAATTTTTCTCTATTATAAAAGAAATTAAGATATTGAGATACAATAAACTTACTTACAGACTAACAAATAATTCATCAATATTCTTGAACTTGTTGATAGATTTCTGAACAATTATGATTTACAGGAGCACATGTACCCAAATTTAATCTATTTCCTATACTGAATTCAATCAGTAGATGTTTCACACTATATATGTACATGTACTATATGAATCAAACACATAAATACAGATTTGTAATCATGATCCCAGTTTGATTCTCTAACAACATAAAAAACATAATCCGACCCTATTTAAATGTGTCACAGTTTATTAAACGACATCAAAACATGTTCACAATATATATATACATACATATATATAGTCATATTATTTGTTGATACCCGACGCATATACCAACCAATGGAGTTGCTGGATGGAAGCCAAATGATATTTAATTCAGATCCTAACAGGATTATGAAATATTGATAACACATAAAGAATTCTTTCTTTTTTTAATGGGAATTTTTTTTTATTCAATTTGTGACAGCTGGTCTGTGAAACTACTAATGTATTGTGGTAAATTACAAAAACAAAGATAAAAATAAAATTCATTATTTTCAGTGATGGATTAAAAATCATCATTAGTTGCCTAATTGAATCTGTATTTTTTTGTATGAGTATGTATCTTAAGCAAAGAAAAGGTTGCATTGAAACTAAATGTAAGTCAATTAAATATTGGTGTGAAGATATTAATGCCATACTAGGAGAAAGTCAACATTCAAATTTACTGTCCTAATTTTAAAGGATTTCCTGGCCGAGTTTTGGTGAATCGCAAATTGAAGCCTTCAAAGAGATACAAAGTACCAATAAGATTGAATGCATCTGATGAAAACTTTTATAAAAGATTTCCAAATGACAAAAAATACATACACAACAAAAAGGTAACAGATATATGTAATGGATCTGAAACTATCACAAAACTACAGACAAAGATTTTGGTTAGAAGCTGTACAAAATTTAATGTGATGAGGCCTACAGTAACATAAGAAGAAACGAATAGATATATAGACTTGAATTAAAACAGGTATACATTTTGGCAGGCAGGCAGTCATGATAATGGTTTGATGTTAAAGGCTTGTAATTTGCCTTGGCTCTTCCTATAATACTACAAGACCAGCCTCTAACAGGTCTAAAGGTATAATGGTTATCAGTTAGCGGCTAGAATTTGCTGCTTCTGATATATTTACATTTTGGTAGGATTTCAAATTTTTAAGTTACAATAGTTAGATCTTTGTAAAATTACTTCATAAAAGTTAGTGTCAAAACAATTTAATCGGGAACAATTTGTAATGTGCATGTTATGATGTATGATCATCAAAAGGAATATCGTAGAGAATAGGGTGTAAACTTTTAGACCATTGATTATCATATAATTTGCCCATGATGAATGGCCAGTGTGATTTAATTAACCTTCTACAGGAGATGATATGAAATTTTGATGAGAAGTTCGTCTGACATTTATAGAGCTGATCTAACGATAATCCTCAGTGGTACACAAACACTACTTGTCTGTCTCTCTTTATGCTGTTTTAATTTCTGATGTACTACTCTCCATTATTGACCTTTTTCCTTAGTATTAAGTATATTTACTTTTTCTAATCAGATAAAAAATATGACAGACCAAACTATTAAAACAAATAATACTATTTCCCATACATGTCTATATCTTTCATTTCCCTGTATCATTTTATGATATCAATACTCACAAAATACATTTATAAGGCAGTCTGAACATCATTTGAAATCAAATTGAGGAAATTTTTAACCATTTTCAATTCTGTACATGATGTACATGTTTACATAATCATGCTTTTTAAGCGAAGTTGTTTTAAAATATAAGCTGTGAGTCACAAAATAAAGCCTTATTCAGCAAGTATATATGCAGCAAATTAGCTAAAACAAGCGATATATATTTTACTATACAGTAATCTGCATGTACATGATAAATTACATTTTTTTTGTACATGTATAAGCTGAAAAACTTTTTTTAATCAATTTTAGTGATTTTCATGATCCCAAAGCCGTGACACACATTTCTCCAGAGAACTAACTAGACTTATACCCTTCTCCCACCTCCCACTTTTAGAATCTTTTTCTCTCCCACCTCCCACTTTTAGAATCTTTTTTTCTCTCCCACCTCCCCCCCCCCTCAAAAGCTGTCCACCCCCTCTTATACAAACAGAAAAAATGAATTGAAAATAGCCAGTGGCTGACATCTTTATTTGTTACCATTTTATTAGCCTGAAACTTTACAGTTATCTCCATTTAAGTTTAGCAGCAGACTATGGCATAAAAAATAGTTTCTTATTGATTCAGATACTATACCTTGCAATATTTCTTTCTTTCTACAATCCTTTTACACTTAACTTCTGACTACATCAATTAACCACCATAGATAAACTAGAGGATCACAGAAGCCTGCAGGGATTAACATCCTGCGACTCTTTAATTTTATCAACAACAAAACAAGAATTATTGGAGAACAATAGCAGACTTTGGTTTCCTAATGTCCATTGGCAAATATTTCATGCATATTCAGGACAAAAACAAATTAACAATATTATGAGTAGGTTCTGCAAAGTGTCAACCGGGATGAAGTGTTGGAATCTGGATTGCCAATAGAAAATGAGGGTGTTTGATAGGGGGCAGAAATTTGCATGGCAACATTCGGACCCTTTAGAGTGTTGCAAGTGTTCTTTTAATATTCATGGAGAGCTTGGCACTTTCCCAGCAAGAGGCATCTGATTTGATGTCCCAATTTTGACCAGATTTCATCCTGCACAGCAAAACAGACACCCCACTTAAGCAAGGATTTTACTGCCGCACAAAGGAGGTCCAGGGACGACCATATTTCTATATACCCCGTTCAACCCTTGGGTGCATAAGTAATGAGAACATACATGTACGTCATGTATTAGATTATTACTGTACATGTATTTACATTGTTAAATATCAATCTACACAAAAAGCAGAATTATACATCTATCTGCATTCTCATAGCAAAAATATAATGAACTGATAGAAACCTATTAACACATCAGTTAAATATACTTTTATCAATCGCTCTTTCAATACAGTGACTTTTGGGGATAACAATGTGACTGGTGACAGATTTGAGAGATTTGAAAAGGATATCCATTAAGGGCTTAAATAAACTATTGACACAGAGATATGTCTCGTCTGTATACAAAACAAAACACAGACAAAAGAGTGAATTGTAACTTTAAAGTTATGCAAAATTGGCATTCAATGTCCTGGATATTGTTTGGAAATCTGGAAAGCTCAATAATTAAAAATGTAACAATTGTACAAAGAAAAATATTTATAAATAAAAAAAATCTGACAAATTCTCTCCAAGCCTTTAAGTAATTTTTTCCATAATATTTACACAGTTATTATTGATGAAATTTGAGGTAATACTCTCTTTTTAATGTTCTGTTCCAAACTTCTCAAGTATTTTTTTTTTTATGTTTATGCTACAAATCTTAAATTTCATGACTTTCCAAATCTTTGTTGTTTGTTTACATATTTCTTAAATATCAAATTTCAAATTATTTTAAAGCACAACTATGTTACCTTTTCTGGAAGAACCAATTCTACGGACAATCTTGGATCCATCATAAAAAGTTTAGCTCCGAAAAAATCTATTCCCATTACTATAGTGTGCCATTAACTACTATGAAAATAATATCTTTTCAACACCAATATCATAAAATCTTCTTTTATTTGTATAATCTTTTGTCCATTAAAATTACGGTATTCCCCTTATTATTTTGATATTTGTTGACAAGTTGTCAATTGATTAAATCAATGCACATGGTTTAATAAGTTGAAAAATAACAGGCATATTTCTTTTTTATATAGGGCCACTATTTTCACTGTTGCTACTCAGCTGTGAAATTTACGCATTGAAACTGACAACAATAGAAAAATTACCAAAACAAAAAATGATTAATATAAACGTAAATAAAGCTTCTTATGAAATTAGAGACCAAAAAGATATCAAAGGGCTTGGTTATATAGATATTAATCTTTAGTTATGAAAATCTGGTACAATTATTTGTTAATCATATTATCAGGTATAATACAAAACAAAGTTAATCTGTTTTTGTAAACTGATTTGATTTACATATATAACATTTATTCCAATATTAATATAATTTTTAACCGTTTAGAACAAATGAAGTCTTACATATAGGTGACCATCGGCCAAACATTTTACAGTTATATATTTAAGGCTACACATTAATCATAAAATACATGATAAATTCAGCTGAACAGCAAAGGACATCTTACATTTTTTGAAGCTAAAAGTAAAACTTTACTTCAATATCAAAATAAGAGTTCAAATGACGAGGATATAAGCAATTATTGTCACCATACTGCCTTCAACAATGAGAACAAGACCAATACCAGGTCTGGACCTGGGTCAATGCATGTAATTGATCGAGATAATATTTATACTGGAGCATAACAGATCCATTTCCTTTCACAACAACCAAGAAAACATTCACAAAAATTTTCCTTGTACATTGAGTGTTGTAATTTAAACTTTCGAACTATTGGCCAACGGGAAGTGGCTACACGGCATATGTAAAAATTAATTACTCACAACAACACAACGTTATCAAGCTGCAGACCAAATATTAAATCATTGCCTTCAATAGGAAAGAGAAAAATTTCCTTGTACAATGAATGTTGTAAAATTTCAAACTATTGGCAAACAGGAAGTGAATACATCACAGATTTAATAAAATGCTCCGCAGGGCGCAGCTTGATACGACCGCAGAGGTCGAACCCTGAACAGTTGGGGCAAGTATGGACACAACATTCAAGCTTGATACAGCTTTGCATTTGGATTGTGATTAAATATTTGACACAGCATAGGTTTCTGACACAGAATGAATGTGGTCTAAGAACTTAAAAATTTTAAATTGGACATTCACCTATTATGGTCCAATATCCAAAATCTAAATACATGGTTAGATTCAGCATATCAAAGAACCCCAAGAATTCAATTTTTGATGAAATCAAACAAAGTTTAATTTTGGACCCTTTAGACCTCAATGTGGACAAAGTTGAAAACGCGGCCCAAAAATCAAAAATCTAAATACATGGTTAGATTCAGCATATCAAAGAACCCCATATATTCAATTTTTGTTGAAATCAAACAAAGTTTAATTTTGGACCCCGATTTGGACCAACTTGAAAACTGGGCCCATAATCAAAAATCTAAATACATGTTTAGATTCAGCATATCAAAGAACCCTAAGAATTCAATTTTTGTTAAAATCAAACTAAGTTTAATTTTGGACCCTTTGGACCTTAATGTAGACCAATTTGAAAACGGAACCAAAAATTAAGAATCTAAATACATGGTTAGATTCGGCATATCAAAGAACCCCAATAATTCAATTTTTGATGAAATCAAACAAAGTTTAATTTTGGACCCTATGGACCTCAATTTGGACCAATTAAAAAAACGGGGCCCAAAATCCAAAATCTAAATACACGGTTAGATTCAGCATATTAAAGAAACCCAAGAATTCAAGAATAAAACCCCATTGAAATTGGTCAAGAAATAAGCAATTTATACGAAGTATCTTCTTTTGCACAATACTGTGCAATTAAATATTTCTTGCTATTGCGCAATACTGTACAATTGACAATTTCTTGCTATTGCGCAATATTGTGCTATTGGATATTTCTTGCTATTGCGCAATACTGTGCAATTGAAGATTTCTTGCTATTGCGCAATACTGTGCAATTGAAGATTTCTTGCTATTGTGCAATACTGCGCAATTGAAAATTTCTTGCTATTGCACAATACTTATTATATAATAATTTACACATCCTGTTTGGTGTGTATCTCCTACCATATCATTATTATTTGCTTTTAAATATAAATCAGAAATAACCAACTTAAAATGGAAAATTTTAAAAGAAAAAAAAAAATGAAAAAAAAAAAAATCCCCCCCCCACAAATATTTTGAACCCCCTTATGATTCATCACCCCCAAACTCAATCCCAGCCTTCCCTTTGTGGAATGGTACCTTGCAGTACAATTACAGAGAGATCCATACACTTGAACACAAGTTATTGTCTGGAAACTAGAAAAATGTGTTTTTTGGCCCCTTTTTGGCCCCAAATTCCTAAACGTTTAAGGCAATTACCCCCAAACTCAAACCCAGCTTTCCCTTTGTGATATGGAACCTTGTAGTACAATTTCAGAAAGATCCATACAATTACACACAAGTTATTGTCCTGAAACTAGAAAAATGCTTGTTTTTTGCCCCTTTTTGGCCCCTAATTCCTAAAATATTGAGGCAATTACCCCCATCATCAATCCCAGCCTTCCCTTTGTGGTATGGTACCTCGCAGTACAATTTCAGAGAGATCCATACACTTGAACACAAGTTATTGTCTGGAAACTAGAAAAATGCTTATTTTTGGCCCCTTTTTGGCCCCCAATTCCTAAATGTTTCGGCAATTACCCCCAAACTCAATTCCAGCTTTCCCTTTGTGATATGGAACCTTGTAGTACAATTTCAGAAAGATCCATACACTTACACACAAGTTATTGTTATGAAACTAGAAAAATGCTTGTTTTTTGCCCCTTTTTTGGCCCCTAATTCCTAAAATTTTGAGGCAATTACCCCCAAAATCAATCCCAGCATTCCTTTTGTGATATGGAACCTTGTGGTACAATGTCAGAGAGATCCATACACTAACACACAAGTTATGTCTGGAAGTTACAAAAATGCTTATTTTTGGCCCCTAATTCCTTTACTGTTGGTACCATAACCCCCAAAAACTATCCCAACCTTCCTTTTGTGGTATTGAACCTTGTGGTAAAATTTCATAGAGATCCATTCACTTAAACTAAAGTTAGAGTGCGAAAACCAATGTGTCTTCGGACGACGCCGGACGACGACGACGCCAACGTCATACCAATATACGACCACAAAAATTTTTTTGCGGTCGTATAAAAATTGCTTACTTACTACAACTCAACATTATAAAACTGCAGACCAAATATTAAGTTGTTCCGTATCATAGCAGGCAAGAAAATTTGACTAAAGACTTCTTTCAGACAGCAGGACGGACTTACTAAACCTTCTTCCGCCTTTAGCAACACAGGTAAAAACCCATACTGTATAGTCAGCTATAAAAGGCCCAGACATGAAAAAATGTGAAACATTCAAACAAGGATTCAAAAGTGATGGCCTAATCTATACCAATACAATCAACGAAAAAACAAATATGATGGACATCAACCAACAACAATCATTGAATAACAGGCACATAATGAGGCAGGGTTAATTATGATTGTAAGCGCTCAACCCCACCTTCAACGTACTGTAACGAAATGTGGGTCCCCTGAAATGGAACTTGTTTCCCCTAAAATTGTGTGATGACGTAGTTTAAATCTTACCGATAATTGACTTTTCTTATTATATATTTCTTGTATAAATATGTTTAAACATTGTTAACTCTAAAACTTTTTATTATTCTTGCCTATGTTTTTACATAGGAACACCTGTGCATTGTGTACTTAAAATGACGTACAATGAGGTCATTACCTATTTTGGTAATCACCAGTTCCGGTTTTGGTAATTTAGGTATTTTCCGAAATGGTAAATGGTAAACCAAAATGGTAAATGGTAAACCAAATCGGTAAATTGGTTTACCTAAGTATAAATACGGCGGAGAATACAGATAAGTCTTCAGCACGATTTTACCCTGGGCAAGTAACACACGTTATATTCCATGCTATTTTGATATACGTACAGATACCATGTACCAGACCAAGTAGTTAACCAGACAGCCAACACTATTACAATGTCCGAGGAGACGACGTCCGTATAATGTGGGTTTGTTAATTCCTTTCCAAGTTGCATTTAGAGAATAACTTCTCGAGAGAAACTTTATCTTTTGGCATTGAATTTGATTTACCATTTGCCGATTACCAAACTAAAATTAGTAAACTTTCAGGGTATATTTTTCCGCTATCCATTTTCTTTAATTCGCGATAGAAGGTTAATAAAGTATTTATCTGTTAGACTAGAATACTGTTAAGTTATTTAATATTTATATATATTGCGGTTGATATTTAATACATCTTAAAGTTAATACAAGTTGGTTTTTATTCAACGAGTCTGTTATTCTTACAAACATCGAGAGTTACCATACAAAAACCTATACTCCAATCTACCCTTTTATATCCGAGTCATTACCTTACCAGAGGAACCAGCCTTACCAGTATGTATTCAGAGTACCAGAGTACCACATAGTACCACGATACCAGAGTACCACGCTACCAAAGAAGGGTCACCAGTTATAACTTTTATTTCTTATATACTCGTACTCAACAAACACATTTTTATAGCAACGCACTAAGGGATAAACATTTATAGTTTAACACTAAGGCCCGACCGCTCGGTTTTCGTTACAGTACATACATTACATTTGCCTAATTAAAAAAGGTATAATTTTGGGTTGTAAATACTACTTCTAGGGGGGGGGTTTAATGACCTTGACTACCCATGAGGGTCTGGCACGGTCAGCTTTAGCTTACGCTTTTAAGGGGATTTCAATAATTTATTTTTTACCTTATGGTAATCATATAATTTGAAAGTAAAAAAAACATGAATATTGTAAAAAGTAAAATGAACAATTATTTGATGTAAATAAGGAATAAATACATTTGTAGTTGTAAATGGTCATTATAAGCACTTCATCAACATTTTATATGTTAAGGGTCCCGCTTACACATTTTTGTTTGAGGCACAGAAAAAAATTATTAATACTGATGCAAGCAAAGCAATTCAAGTTCTTGAGGTATCAATTTTTGAAATTTGACACAATAAATTATTCAGGATTTGAACTCTTATCAATAAATTGGTTTTGTTGTTTTGTTAAAATCTAAGCACTATATATTTTAGTGGCCATATGACAAATGGTGGGCAACCAATATTTTTTTACACAGGGAATCAATTTGGAATAGCAAATTTATACCTTCAATGTACTTTTTCATTAAAATCCTAGCAAATGTTTAAACAGATGTTTCTCAAAAACTTTTTATTAACAAAAACTAAGTTCTTACTACAATCATGACAATATTGATATGGGGAATGAACTTTAATAGCATACTATACCTGTGTATATAATAAACTGTTAACACAGAGATAAGTCTCGCCTTTTTGTTATTTTGATAGTAAAATGCAAATGTTGAATTTAAAATAGCAATACTTTAACAAGTTATGCAAATTATTCAAAGTCATTGAACCATGACTGAAGGTACAGATCCCAACCATCTCCATAGAAATGAGATGTGCCAATGCTAATACATATGAATACCAAATATCATTGATCTACCATTAGTGGTTCCCCATAAACTAACTAATAACAAACTACAACATGTAATACATTTACAAAGCAAAAGTTTCAAAGTCAATAGACCACGACTGAGGGGGCTAAGCCAAATAATCACCATGGAAATGAGATGTGTCAATGCTTATACAACTGCATACCAAATATCATTGACCTACCACTAGTGGTTCCCCATAAACTGACCTAATCACAAGCTAATACATGTAAACTATGCAAAAATTTTAAAGTCAATAGACCACTACTGAGGGGGCAGGGCCAAATAATCTCCATGGAAATGAGATGTGATAATGCAAATACAACTGCATACCAAATATCATTGACCTTCCACTAGTGTTTTCCCACAAAACTGACCTAATCACAAACTAATACATTGTTAATTCCGCTGCCGGAAACAGCATACCTACACTTGTATGTCTTGCTTTTTGACTCCATCAAGGCGAGACAAAAATGAGATGATTTGGTTTGATTGCCAATGAGACAACTATCCACCAGAGTTCCAATGAAGTGGTCATAGGCAATTATAGGCCACTATATGGGCTTCAACAATGAGAAAAACCCATACATGTATCTGCTATCCATCAAATTTTACAGTTTGGTTTGAATATCTATTGTATACTCTCCTAAAGTGAAGGATCTTGGGAATCCAGCAAATTTCTCTCTCAACATCCAGACAAATAAAAAGGCTTCATCATTTATGATGTCGTAGGAAGGCAGAAAATTAAAATAGCTTTTCAAGACATCATAATTATTTGGACTAGAAAATAAGATGTTACAGTAGTGAGGATAACTTAAACAATAGAGATGACTTTATTCATTGGTTTATTATTAGATTTTACTCAAAGACTGTTCCTCTTTCAACAAACTTTAAATATAAACTACAACTAAAATTGTGCCGCAATCTTAACTGCAGTACTGGAGGTTGATACATGTTCAACCAAGAACAATATTTATCCCTTAGCATATGTTATAGTCAAATTCATTTTATCGTCTAGACAAAGATTATAATCATACTTTCAATTATTTCGGACAAAGAAGCAATGATGATGATCAGCTGATCACTCTTTTTTTTTTTGGAATCTTGCCAACTTGATGACAAGATCAGCAAAGTTGTCAACATGTGCATGGAACTGTTAGAGCCCGAGATGGTGGATTTTGTGATCACTTTGCTATATATATTATAATCCATTTTAAGCATGCATTACGAAATGTTTTTTTCATTACCTGGTTATGAAGAAGCAGCCGGCGTTGTCAGTTTATTTTCAAGTTCAAACACGCTAGCGCGTCACTCACCTGTTGATAATTCAGGAATTCCAACAATACAGATCAGTTTAATTTATTCCTTTCACCTTAATCTGCAAAGAAATTTTTCAAAGACTTTTCTTTTTATCAAGAATCAACACAGGTAGCATAAAAAGGATGTGTATTCGTTTGACAGGTAGCACCCGCCATTTTTCAACAAATGTGTTGTCTATGAATCCAAAAATGAGATGCATGGCCGTTTTTCATTGGACAATTGTTTAAATGAAAGCCAATGAACATTCTTTTGTTAAAATTATTTACTCATTGTCACATGATTCCAATATGGTGAACAAAGTGAAAGTAGAAGTGAAAAAAAAAAAAAAAATATTGGTATGTTTGCACTGGCAATATGTTTTGTTTATGCGAGCTTAATCTACAGTTGAATTAAAATGTTTTCCCATGGGTAGTTGGAACGTGGTTGGTTTGCCTTGTTTCCATAAACAATAATGTTGAATTATTAGATTGTGAAAAAAAAGTGGTTGATGTCAAAACAAATGAAAAGTGAAATTTTTTATCCATCCACTATTGAATGGACATTAGCTGCTATCCAATAAAATACACATGGAATATTTTTTGAAATATATACATGATATATTGTGCGGATTATTTGTGTATGGTGTATTTTGATTTATAATGAAAGAGTCCAATATTCATAATATTGAAACAAAAAAGTATGAAATTTCAGAATGTATGAATAGTAATCTTTCACTAATATAAATTTCAATGTTTGTCGCGGACAATTTTTAAAAATATTTACAAAAAATGTGTGCCTTGTATATTTATAGAGATCAAGTTAAAATTTGAACCATTAACGTACTGCTTCTTTTATAATAGAATTTACCTCTAACATGTCTAAATAGTAAAACTAATGTAAAAATTTAACATAAAAGTTATCACAATTGTCAATACACAATTTTATGTGAAGACTTAATTGCTATATTTTCCGTGCAGGCAAAAGTACAATCGATTTAAAAACTTCAATAAAGAGATCTTTTTTTCATATTTAGAATTGATTTAGAGACACTAAAATTGTAACCATGTGATCTGAAAAGTTTTGCACACAGCGCCTAAGCTGTCTTCCCTCCTCTAATTGGTGGACATATTTTACCATTTATATTGGGGTCTTCAAGACCAAAGAAGGCGAAATTTGTTGACTGATAAAGTTGCAGTTTACTTGAGTGTTGTTGTCAATTGCAGTATTTGAAAAAGCATAAATGCAATTGTATCCTCAAGGTTTGAAACGCATAAGTTGACTTAAAGTAAATTCTAACACTTTTTTGTAGAACTACTTCAGAACTGAAAGATTTGTATAATTATTATGAATGCTATAATAGCACTTTGTCACTTCTGTGAAGGACATGGTCCGCAGGTTATGTTTTGTACACAGCCTATACATCCAAAGGAGCAAACAGAATTATCCAATGAGGATGCTGCAGCCTCGTTATCAAATCGAGTGAGATCACCATCTGGGGATTCATCTGTATCATCAAAGTCTGAACATACATGTGAGGTAAATATTTTCAATTTTGAGAAAAGTCGAAAAGTAGTAAATTAATTAACAGATACTTTTGAAGTTGTCCTTTAAAAATAATTCAGGGTAAATTCTTTAGCAAGTTCTGGATGTAGAAATTAGAAATTCTTTTGAAAAAAACCCATCTTATAACCACAGTTATATGAAAAGGTTTAAAAAACAATAATTAGTTTTAAAAACAAATACAGTCTATATAGACTAAGACCCAGTAATGTACAGGCACAATATCTTTGTTTGAATTAAATCAAATCAGTATAATAAGGAGATGTGGTATGGTTGCTAATTAGACAACTTCCCGCCAAAATCAAAAGAACAAAGATGTAAACAACTATATATTTAGGTCACCATATCGCCATGAAGAATGAGCAAACTCTTACCATATAAAAAGTATTCTTTTTTACATAAAACTTTTTTTAATTTTTGTCTGACATGATATACATGGTATATTTCCTCTCAAACATAAGATTCCATACGAATGTACCATTATTCATTCTTTTAAAATTCTCTTATGATCCAGGGTTGTTATTCAGTAAAAACTGGATTTGTAAGCCATGATAATGATGCTCCAATTAGTTATATTAGCAGTAAATACCCTAACCCAACACAGCCAGAAATTTACAGCCTTGTGAGAAATGCATGCTTGAGGAGTCTTAGTGGTGAGGTAAGAGTTGTTTTCCATGTTTGTTACAAATTGTAATTTGGGCATCAGGTACTATAGGTTGCACTTCTGTAAATATAGACAATGCAATTTCCCCTAGGAACTCCTTTTACGACTAAAACTATGCCACTTTACTATGAAACTTAGTAAAAAAGAGAGCTCTAATATGGAAAGTTCATATGCACTACTATTTTTTTCAAAGGTCAAAACATAGCGCTGTGCGGCATATTTTCTACATTTATATGCATCAAGCTTCTAAGAGTTTAAACTTAAATTAAAATTCTGTATCTATGAACATTATATATCTCCCGAAAAGAGGCGTGGTTTGTGAAACAGCTGTATTTACAAAGTGCAAACCTATAAAGTGGTTTATTTTTACAGACCTTTAATTTTATGAATGCTTAGGCAAAACCTGTTGGAGGGGTATTATTTTTATTTTTAGCTCACCTGGCCCAAAGGGCCAAGTGAGCTTTCTCACCAACCAAGATGGTCGCCATGGCTAAAAATAGAACATAGGGGTAAAATGTAGATTTTGGCTTATATCTCTGAAACCAAAGCATTTAGAGCAAATCTGAGATGGGGTAAAATTGTTTATCAGATCAAGATTTATCTGCCCTGAAATTTTCAGATGAATCGGACAACCCGTTGTTGGGTTGCTGCTCCTGAATTGGTAATTTGAAGTAAATTTTGCCGTTTTTGGTTATTACCTATCTTGAATATTATTATAGATAGAGATAAACTGTAAACAGCAATAATGTTCAGCAAAGTAAGATCTACAAATAAGTCAACTTGACCAAAATGGTCAGTTGACCCCTTAAGGAGTTATTGCCCTTTATAGTAAATTTTTAACCATTTTTCGTAAATTTTTGTAATCTTTTACAAAAATCTTCTCCTCTGAAACTACTAAGATAAGTTTAACCAAACTTGTCCACAATCATCATTAGGGTATCTAGTTTCAAAAATGTGTCCGATGACCCCGCCCGCAAACCAAGATGGCTGACATGGCTAAAAAATAGTACATAGGGTTAAATGCAGTTTTTGGCTCATATCTCTGAAACCAAAGCATTTAGAGCAAATCTGACGAGGATACAATTGTTCATTAGGTCAAGATCTATCTGCCCTGAAATTTTCAGACCAATCAGGCAACACGTTGTTGGGTTGCTGCCCCTGAATTGGTAATTTTAAGAAAATTTTACAGCTTTTGGTTATTATCTTGAATATTATTATAGATAGAGATAAACTGTAAACAGCAATAATGTACAGCAAATTAAGATCTACAAATAAGTCAACATGACCAAATTGTCAATTGACCCTTTAAGGAGTTATTGCCCTTTATTGTAAATTTTTGTAAATTTTTACAAAATATTTTCCACTGTAACTACTGGACCAAGTTCATTATAGATAGAGATAATAGTAAGGAGCAAGAATGTTCAGTAAAGTAAGATCTACAAACACATCACCATCACCAAAACACAATTTTGTCATGAATCCATCTGTGTCCTTTGTTTAATATGCACATAGACCAAGGTGAGCGACACAGGCTCTTTAGAGCCTCTAGTTTGTTGTCATGAATACTGATTTTTCCCGAGGTCTGATTTATGGGAAGGAATATTGTCACAATTTTATCTTTAACCTGAAACTAGTTGTTAAAGTAGTAAGTTCGGTAAGGGCCGTATTTGGCTCTGATTATTAAGTTAATTGTTTCAAGATAAAATAGCTTTAAGATGATTAAAAGACATGTGAGAAAGTTGAATAGAACTAATTATTTGTCAAGTTTTATTTCAAAGCGTTGATTTTTACATCCCAAATAGATAAAAAAAAGATATGTTTGCGAAATTTGACAAATCGTCCACATTTCAACCAAATGAAGGCCTAGGAAACATAGAGTGCAGATGTTCACAAACGAAATATTCAAGTCCAATATGTAAAATGTTATAATAAAAATTGTGTTAAAAGATCTTACATGCACTTAATGTTTCCTGTCCAAAAATTCAATGGAAATTTACCTATTTTCATTGAGTTTTTGTGGAAAATCAAAACAAGTGCTACTTGTAATGTCATGTATAGAATGCAAATACATAAATTTTAAACAAAAGACTTTTTAGTCAATGAAGCCTGGAATTAGCTATGATTCATTTTTATATTGGTCAATAAATCTTAATTTGAAATTGGAGAGAGAAATGGGCCATTTTTGTGCCTTATCGAACCTACTCCTTTTAACTTACGGTACATGATCAACAGATATAGAAAAAATACGCTTTGAGCCATTCAGTGTGTGATATACATTGTAAGGGTTGTTTCCCCTATTACCAGATTACATAACTACACAAGCTTAGGAGAAATACATGCTTTAATTGCACACTACCAGACAATTGTATGTACAATTAAAAGTCTGTGAAAATGACAATGTTGGCCAAAATGTAATGAGATAAGGGTTATCTTTCCCTGAAACATAAGACTGAATATAAGTGTGGTTAATATTTTAATCATATCTATGAAAGAATAAAGTTTTGCAATTACACTAAATGGTAATTCTTCGAGAATCAAAAATTGTAATGTATTTATCATTCCATTTTAACATGATTGATATTTTTTTTGTCTTTCCATTTAAGGTATGTCCAGGTAATGAAGGAGCTATTTTCTTTGGCAATGATCAACAAGGACATGTACTTAGCTATACTTTTCAGTTGAAGGACAATCTTGCTCGTGGTTTCCAACGGAAATATAGTATCATTGTTATGATGATGGATAAAATTTATTTACTTAATTCCTGGCCATTTCTTGTTCCACATTTAAAAATTTTGATTGAACATTTGCAAGATAAAGCAGGTAAAGTCTATGAATCAGAACAAGCAAAATGTCCACAACGCGCAGTTCGTTTAAAGTCCAGCATAAATGCAGGAAATTTCTTCCAGCAAAGGGGAGGTAATAACCCTGCTAGGTCATTAATGGAACTGACAAAAGATAAAAACATTTTTAAAATTTTACATGTGGCATTTGTTTGGATATTAAAAGCATGTAGTAACAGAATTACAGAGACATTGCTTGAAGGACCACCAACTGAAGATTCTATCATCGATATGGAGAAACAAGAAGGTATTCTGTTAATTGTAGTGAAGAAATGTCTCCCATATACACATGTATTGGGCCACCCTTAACAAATTCTTTGTTTGATGTTACTTAACCATGCCTTGTAGAGTTGGGTCATTAGGAAGGTAGGAATATTATTTGTTTTGGCCAAAAACATAAGTTACATGTTTTAGACAAGAAAACAACGTTAAAGCACAAATTTTTTTTTAAAAGAAATATTTGAAACGATTTGTGTCATAAAATTTTTCGAGTAGGCTGCTTTTTAGGTGGGTAGGTAGGCAACATCAAACACTTTTAATTTTATTTATGGCCTTATAGAATAATTATTCCATAAACACTACATGTGCTATAGTAAACTTCTTTAGGTATGCTTGAAACTTAAAGGTATGAAAGTAAAAAATGCATGTACACACACTTTGTCACAAGAGTCAGTGGCATATAATAATTGAACAATAATAAAACAAGACATTCAAATGAAATGAAATATGCAATATTTAGCAAGGTTATGTTAATCGCAAAGATGTCATATAGACTAGACAGTTAGCAAATCCACTTTTCTTAGTACCATGGAGTTGTTAATTTTGATATCACTACCGATACTTATGTTTGCCATTTCACCTCCAACGCAATCATTAAACTTATTGTATGAAAAGTTTTATACAGTTAAGAAGTTACATGAGCACATACACATTTAAAAAATTCCTATTGGTCTTGTTTGTATGAATAAAAAAGAGATGTGGAGTAGGCATCAGTAAGGCAGCAATCCAACAACAAAAACATTAAAATGACATCTAGAGGTTAAGATACAATCTTCAACATTAAACAGGTGTCAATGTACTATGTCAAAAATAAGGAGAGTAAATGAAACAGAATTTATCAAAGCTATGTCCTCAATTCTTATAAAAAAACAAAAAAATTAAAACATAACAATAGACAGACAACCCAGGGTTCTCCCTAAGGTAAGTCTACAAGTCCTGGACTCATGAAAATCTGTCTATACTCATCATTTTCAAAACTGGTGAGTCCAAAGATGCATTAAATTGCAAAATGTTGTTTCAGCTGAGCATATATATATTACCATTTTATAACAAAAGTTTAAAAAATAGTTGAAATATAATGTAATTTCCTAGCTTTATTTTTGTCATGAAGACTATAATGATAAATTATATAGCAATAAAGTTTCATGTTTGCACTGTTGGACTCACCATATCCAAAAATGATAAGTCCTTGGACTCACCTTCAAAAATCCTTAGTGAGAACCCTGGACAACCACTGATGAGGTTCCTGACTTGAGACAGACACATGACATGTTTCTATGTTAAAACTAGTTCCTTGAGATAAAAGTTTTTCTCATCTGTTGACAAGACATTTGACCAGTTTTGTTTATAGCATTATCTTACATTTTCTCCTTATATGTAATCATTAACAATGCAAGTTTGTTGTTTTTTACAGAGACAGAAGAAGGTTTCATAAAATTATTTTCCAAGCCTGCAAATGAAGTTGGTGATGGGGACACAACTCCATTAGCAGAGGAAAGGGAGATAACTGATGAAGACATTCATCCATCTGAGCTGGATAATATTCATAACTTAAGACTATTGCTAAAGGTTGATCATTTTAAATATACAAACTTAGCTAACAACACTTTTAATTGGCAATACTTGATATTGTAACATTTTTAATAGATTACTGGTTGAAATATTTGATGAAACTCGAAGCTTAGTTCTCCATTTTAATAATTTTACCTTAAATAAAAGTTTTAAATAGTATTTACATAGAGGTGTCAATGATGCATATTAAAAACAATTTATCATCAGTAACAATTACTTTCTTTTAATAATGATTGATAGGTCAATTTCTTATATTAACTGAATTCCACAATTCACATATTTTTCAGGTACTGGGTGAAAGTAACTTTCATCTCCTGACCCACCATGTTGTCATCGGCAACCAAGTTATCATACGTGGTTCATATCAAAAAACCATCAAGTTGATTCTTCATGCTTTAATGGTAAGAATATATATAAAACTGGTTTGAAACACCAGTTTACTACACCTTGTATGAGTGCAAAGATCTACAATTTCAAATATTTGTTACCTTTTCACCTAGTATACTACACTGCAGCTCTGCTGAACTGTTCCATATAAGTAGCTTGTCTGAGGTTGTTAGTAATTTTCTATTCTTACACTCTTTTGATATTTCAATCTTTTTCTAACCAGTTAAAGATTCAATAGTCCATTTGCCAATTGCCGACTGCATTCTGTTATTACACACTTTTAACACAAATTGCTTCCCTTTGTCATCTGTAGACAGGTTCTATAGCAGATAAAATTGGCTTCTGCCCACCCAAATCATGATAAGTTGAAAATGATATATCTGCATTTTAACTAATTTTTGGTGATTAATAACTACTGGTGTCAAAACATTTTTAGCTTAGCAAAAAAATTATATGCAAATAAAAGATTTTAAAAACTTAAAGGTTACAGTCATTATCCACAGATAAATTTGCTGTTTCTGTTAGCTCTCCATTGTCAATGAAATTTATGTCCTTCCTAAGGGAGACAACTAAAAATTTGATCTCTAATTACAGGATCAGTTTAGGGAATTGGTATCTAATGGACTATTTAATTTTAAAAAGTTCAAATGTTGCATGAAACACAGCATGTTTTGTAGCTGTTTCCTCAGTAGATAAGGGGAGACAGGAATACCATAGATAATTGCATCCATGTTATAGTTACCAGTAAATTGCTACAGGGGTGAGGGATGAAAAACTGTTATGTTGGTTCTCAAATTGTACTTTCTTAATGGTGATTCTACATAGGTATAGACCAATTTCGAGTCTTTTTTATGAATGAGTTACGGCCGTTAACCTGAGGTTATTGAACAATCAAATCCTATTGTGACATAATAACATAAGGATTGTGACATTGGAAATGTACAGGAAAGTGCAAGAATGTGAAAGTCATCTAGAAGCCAGGGGCCAGCAAAATCCCGCCTTCAGGTGCGGGATTTTCTCATTGTGTTGAAGACCCATTGGGGGCCTTCAGCTGTTTTTTGCTCTTTGGTCGGGTTGTTGTCTCTTTGACACATTCCCCATTTCCATTCTCAATTTTATTGTACTTAACTAACATCGTCTATATTAAATAAAAAAAATAAAGTACAAGTTATAGATTTAATATAGAAATACTAGACGATAGACAAAAACACTTTCAAACAAGAAAACATCACAAAATTATTCTTTATAATAGAAAAACAAAGGATATGGGGTATCCATTCATGACACAAAATCAGTACATGCACAGAAAAAAACACACAATAAGCAAAGGAACAGCACTTGTATTGCTGTTCTTCATCTCAAAGTCACAGTGAGGCCTTCAACACGGAGCATAAAAACTCTCACCTCATTGCAAATTTAAGACGGCCCCTAGCAGAATTTATGTTCTTTAATTCAATACTTTCAGATGCTAGTACCCAGAGGTTGTTGTCGATCAATTTTTCACAGTAATGAATACCAGGAGTCATTCAGATGCAATTTCCTTGGCCTGACAGCTGATAGTTCTCTACCTAGTCACATCTTGTCCTCAGAAATGTTTGTGCTGTTGGTAGAAATGCACTTGAAAGATGAAAATGACAAACCTCAAAATGACAATGATTTTCATAAATTTGAATACAGCATGGCAAGCCCAACAAGATTAATGGATAAAGGTACACATTTGATAAGGGACCTGAGATATTTTTAATACAGTCTATAAAATCATTAGGCATCTGATCAATCAATTTGAGTAGTTATCCTTATTCGTGTCCCGTGCCTTCATATTATCTTTACATCCTACTTTTAATATTAAACTTGTTAGTTTTCTTTAAAAAAAATCAAATGTTCTTTTTGCACAATACTGTTGATTTGAACCTGTCTATGTTAATGGCCAAAGAATCACTGCACTCAAAAGGAAAAAATAAACACATATTTTTATAGTTTTAAGGAAATTAACATTAAGACGGATCCTATGCTTCTGATATTCTGATCCTACAGAGATGCCATCTTTGCAAGCCTAGGGTTATGATCCTACCCACTCCTCTTCACCCTTGGCAGATTAAGTCAAGAATTTGTGATCCATGAGGTAATGATTTCCATTGGACACAATTATAACTAGCTGCACCAGTCAAAAACAAGCTTCAGATGCAGTGGTGATGTGTAAATAAAGAAAATGTAAATAAACAATTGCCACATGCAGATTGTGCAATGTGTCTTTACCCCCAAAACATAAGGCGATATTTAGCAACAAAATTTTATATTGAAGTTCCTAGGTATGCTCCTAGAACAGATGATGGAAATGTCAAGTTTTGTTAACTTATATTTGCTGTTTCTGATTTACGAAATTTATTAACACTGGACACAGTCATTTTTACACCTCCAAAAACTAAAAAGTACAAGCACTGTCATTGGTCAATTATGATGTAGTCGGAGTGGGCATGACTTCTATCTGTCACTAGATGGCACTATGATGTAAACACAAATTCTGTCTTAATCTGCCAAGGGGGAAGAGGAGCGCGCTGGATCATAAACCTTGGCTAGGGAAGATGCAGAGTTGCTAACATAATGCCAAACCTGTCTGATTTTTTTTTAGTGTTTGCTGTTAATATAATATATATGTATTTTGAGGAGCCTGATGGGTTATTTTCGTTCTTCGTGATAGGCGCATTTTCGCTATCGTGATCCGTTTTTCTAGATTTTTTTTTTTTTATATTTTCGTGATCCGTGATCATGGAAATTTATTTTCTGTGAATCGTGATTGACAAAAAAATCAACTCGTGAATCGTGATGAGACCCCCCATCAGGCCCCTCTATTTTAGTAGTTATGAAGTTTGTTCATTTGAGAATTTCTCATCATTCAATTACTTCAAATATGAAAAGATTGAGATGTGGGGTAAACATTGATTAGACAAATAACCAAAAGTTGGACTATCCGTCTTTTCAGAGTGAGTTAATAGCACTGTTCAAATTTTCACACTTCATACTTTTTGCAATGGTGTAAATATAGTTACTGAACAATTTACTCTTAACCTTTTGCAACAATCATCATATCCATTGTCAAAGACAGTATCGTTAAGAACATTTAGAAATTTTCATTTTTTATATTCAATGTTTATTTTTAGCACCAACTGTCTTACAAAAAATACAACTGGCTCTAAATAACGAAAGATTCTCTAATGGAGTGATGGAGCAATGTTTGATCTGTCTGAAAGAAGAATGGATGAAGTAAGAAATATAAATGATTCAAATAGACTCAGAATGTCTTATATTAAAGGCAAAAATTGAAATATATGGGATAGACAAAATATCTGACACCCTTACTATCTTTTGAAGGGTTATAAACCACTGATTAGAACCTCAAATTAAAATTAAAATATGTAATAAAAACAGCTTTATTAGGATCATTTGTTAAATCAGCAGATATATTGATATTTTTTGCTTGCTTAATGGCCAGTTGCAATTATTTCATACATATTCAGAATGAGATAGAATAAACAAATAATAAAAATTGGTATGTCAAACAAAGTAGGAAGAACTTTCAAAGAGCGCTAATTTCGAGTGCCATCGGAAAAGACAAGTTTGAAAATTTATTGAAAATTTGCCTTGCAACAGGCCAGGTACAGACCCCTCAGAGAATTGTTGCATGCAGAGATAGTGGAACTCTTCCTACTTGAGACAACAGATTTAAAGTCCACATTTTGACTGGACTTGGCTGCAAATTTATACATCATGCACAGCCAATCAAACACCCCACTTAAGAAAGGTGTTTTTCTGTCAGAATGGGAGAGATTCCAGATATAGAAATATGGTCACACATTTCTATATCCCAGTCAACTCTGGGTTTCCACAGTTAGAATGAAATATTAAGGATTAAAATGGTAAACATGTCATGGTGACAGAAACCTTTCAATAATAATCATCACAATTATTATGATATCTTAAAAGTTTGGAAAAATTGTCGAAAACAAATCCTCCATTCATATACAAATAGGAAATTTTCATAGTTAAAAGATGTATTCTTTAACGAATTTAAAGATTGGATAAGAAAAATATTCCTTTAGATGATTGGAGCTTAATACAAATGAAATCTTTAAACATATGGTACACAACATTATTTCTGTGGTCACATCTTGTGATTCATGAAATTGTCTAGGTTCTAAAAACTACTAGCGTATGGTACATGTGTAACAGGGAAAAGTTGATTATTTCTGTTTAAGTTGAATTCTTTTTAGAAAATAAATCAGTAAAGTACATTGCCTCCTTAAAACTGAAGCAAAATATGAAAAAAATAAATAAATAGATAAACTATATTTATTTTTCAGCAAAGTGAAAGTTTTATATAAATTCACAAAGGCAGGAGGGAGTATCTCAGAAATTGACACTCATAATTTGTTACAAGTTGTTGATGCAAAAGAAGAAGATAAGCAGTTACTCAAATTCTGGACATCAGGACTTAGTGTTCAGTACAGGGATCACATACGGAAAACATCTAAATCTCAACACTAACATGCTGTTTGTTAAATTGTCTTTATGCTCTATGTTAACAGAATGCTTTGCAGATACAGGGATTTCAGTACTGTTAAATCATCTTGAGAACTTAAAAAGTATGTGCTCTTGTCATACCTTGATTATCATACCTAGGCTAGGTTATCAAAAATAAAAGTGGCAGCTCCAATTTTGTATTACAGGACATTTTTGTAATGAACCAGTTATTATATACCGTGTGATCAAATTCTGATCACGTGCCTACACTTGGCGCTAAATTAAAAAAAAAATTTCATCCTTGTAGTTTTTTTTTCTGTTCAATAATTTTTCAAGGGTATAATATCTCAGAAATTTTATGCTTTAAGCATGCTTTTCATGTTTTGGTTTAATTGGTTTCTTCTGTTGAAATTTTTCTGTCTATGCTTTGTGGTAATGTCGTAAAATCACACTTTTCTAGCCTCCACGGTGATCTTGTAGATGTGTGTTCGTCTGGAGTGCGGGAGGTTGCAAGTTATGATGGGTCAAACCAAAGACTTTGAAAATTGGTATTTGCTGCTTCTCCGCTAAGCAAGCTGCATTAAGCAGTAAGAGAAAAAGTCAGCTTGGAATCCAGGTGGGTTGACATGTCTTCCTGCGTGTTACCTTGTGAACTAGCCCTTAAATAAACTGGTAACACAGAGATATGTCTCACCTTTTTGTTATTTTGATAGTAAAATGCAATTGTTGAAATTGAAATACATGAAGCAATATTCCTAACATGTAAGTAATGCAAAATTTTCAAAGTCAATGAACCATGACTAATGGGGTGGGGCCAAATAATTTCCATGGAAATCAGATATACCAATGCTAATACAACTGCATACCGAAAATCATTGACCTTCCACGAGGTTCCCATAAAACGAACTTATCACAAACTAATACATTGTTGATGATAACGCTGTAGCAGCCACCGCCAGAAACAGCATATCTATGTCTCTCTTTTTGACCCAGTCAAGGTGAAACAAAAATCAGGCTCCGTGTGTCAGTTTTGATAATTTATAAAGTTGTTTACTGTGGGTTCATTATTATTCGTGGGATACCGATTTTCATTGATTTCATGGTTACAGGTGAACCACAAATTTAAATGTTCAACGAAGTACAAATTTTCTATAGGCTTGTATGCAGACCTTAATAAAACCACAATATCAAATATCCACAAAAGTTTCCTCAATCCACAAAAATAATGAAGGGCCACAGTATACAAAAACTAAATCAAGTTAATGCTATCTCCTAATTTAACAAAGACTTAACGAGTTTAATATTATTGTTAGTTTATATGTTTTGTGCAATATAGATTATTTTTAAATAAATGATATGATTTTTTTTTGGTTTTTTTATCTATATTATTAGACATAAACATATTTTCAATACTTGATGCTGCTGCTGCCGCAGACATAAAACATTGTCTTTACTCATACCACTTTTTTCAAAAATTCCTACTGCATATCTCTGATAAAACCAGGTAAGGTACCAGTCTTGTATTACAACTCCAGTTTCCGGTGCATGTCAAAACATGGAGTGAAATGAAATAGTCTTTTTTCTGAATTTTTTTCTGGGCTCAATTTTATCTGTTTTATTAAAAGTTTATGCTGAATTGAAACATGTATTTAGATTAAAAAATGAGGCAGTCAATTACAAGACTGCAACCATAATCCTCTGGATGTCTGTTTTGCGATTGTCTTCCCTATGACAAATGTCACAGAATACAGTTGATATATAAGGATGCAAATCTGGTAAAGGCGGCGGAGTGAGCTGCTTTTATAGAAATAAACATTTCAGTAGGTGGAAGACCTTGATACTTCATATCTTGTAAAAAATTGCCTTATAGTACATAGTTTATGTCCTTAACCTCATTTTCATGGAACAGCAAATGCTTTAAAAATAGTGGGTTTGTGTCAAGTGATTTTTATGCCCCACCTACTATAGAAGTAGGGGCATTATGTTTTCTGGTCTCTGCGTCCTTTCGTTCGTCCATCTTTCCCGCTTCAGGTTAAAGTTTTTGGTCAAGGTAGTTTTTGATGATGATGAAGTCCAATCAACTTGAAACTTAGTACACATTTTCCCTATGATATGATCTTTCTAATTTTAATGCCAAATTAGAGTTTTGACCCCAATTTCACGGTCCACTGAACATAGAAAATGATGTGCGAGTGGGGCATCCGTGTACTATGGACACATTCTTGTTTTCATTTATTATGAGAATAAGACAACTATATTTGGTCTATAGACTCATTTGCATGGTATGTCAATCAGATAGGGTTCATCTGACCTTGACCTCATTTCATGGGTCAGTAATCAATGTTCAGATATAGAGAATAGGTCTAATTTTGTCTCGTTTTTCAGAAGGTAGAAAACCTGGATGCTTCATATCTTGTATGCAGATACCTTATATTACGAAGTTTCCTTCTGTCATATATCTATTGTCCTTGATGTCATTTTCATGGATCTGAATGTTTTTGTCATGGGAAATACTCTTTATTATGAGTAATACAATACCTGTATTTGGTAAATGGCTTCTTTGCAAGGTCTATATGTCTGTTTGGAAGGTTTCATCTGACCTTTTCATTTTCATGGTTCAGTGGACAATATTTGACTTTGTGGTTTTGTTTATTTCTCAGATACTTTAGGCAACTAGAAATCATTGAGATGGGAGCCATCTCTGTGGGAACCGCTGCAAATAATGTGTGGTAAAAAATTTGTATGGATAAGCTGATATGAAGCACTTTTTTTAGTTATTACAAAGTCTCGTTATGTGCTGAGTGATTTTATTCTATGTTTTTTAGTTAAAGTGTTATATTTGGAAATTTAATTTAACTTAAAAATATCCTGAACTTACTTTCATAGTATAATAGTGATGTGACTGCATGGTGTGAATTCATTGTTGACCAGTAGGTGACTTCTGGATATATGGGTTGATGTATAAACTTTGAAATCATAACGGTTCTCAAGATATAGAGCGAACATGATCTGTACTATAGGACATGGGGTTGTCAACCGAAACCAAAGTTTTTGACCTTGACATTTGACCTAGGAAGTTGTACATACATTATGACACACCCTCTGGCATTGGTTAACATACATGTCAAGTATAAACTTTGAAATCATAACGGTTCTCAAGATATAGAGCAGACATGATCTGTACCATAGGACATGGGGTTGTCAACTGAAACCAAAGTTTTTGACCTTGAACTTTGACCTAAGAAGTTGTACAAACATTATGACACACCCTCTGGTGTTGGTTAATATAGGTGTCAAGTATAAAGTATGAAATTATAATGGTTCTCTAGATATAGAGAGGACACAATTTGTTACAGACGGACAGACAGACCTGAAACCAAAGTTTTTGACCTTGAACTTTGACCTAGGAAGTTGTACAAACATTATGAAAAACCCTCTGGTTTTGGTTAATATACATGACAAGTATTAAGTATGAAATTATAACGGTTCTCTAGGTATAGAGCGGACACAATTTGTTACGGACGGACAGACCTGAAACCAAAGTTTTTGACCTTGAACTTTGACCTAGGAAGTTGTACAAACGTTATGATACACCCTCTGGTGTTGGTTAATATACATGTCAAGTATAAAGTATGAAATTATAACGGTTCTATATATAGAGCGGACACAATTTGTTATGGATGGATGGACAGACCTGAAACCAAAGTTTTTTTACCTTGAACTTTGACCTAAGAAGTTGTACAAACATTATGACACACCCTCTGGTGTTGGTTAATATACATGTCAAATAAAGTATGAAATTATAACAGTTCTCTAGATATAGAGCGGACACAATTTGTTAGGGACTGAGAGACGGACAGACAGACTGATCACTATAGGGCGACCTGCCACTAGGCATGGCCTTAATAAGGCCTCTATATTTGGTGTATGGAATGATTGTAAGGTATACATTTCTATTTCATATCACCTTGATCTCATTTCTATGGTTTATAAGTCAATGTTCAGTTTTCATAGTTTTGTCAGTTTATCAGATACTATAAGCAATAGGTCAACAATATTTGGTGTATGAAGTGGTTATAAGGTGTACATGTCTGTCTAGCAGGGTTCATATGAATTTGACCTCATTTTCATGGTTCATTTGTCAATGTTGCCCATAGGCCTTGTATAACTTACTTTAAGGTAGGGGTTTTGAAGGTTGAAGCATCACACCATCAGTTGTTTACATCCTGGTCTTTGGCAGATAGTTGTCTCTCTTGCAATCATACCAAGTCTGCTTGTCTTTTATAATTGAAAGATGTTAGTTGATTGCTGTATGATAATTTCACTTGCCAATTCAAGGGGCTAAAAAGTGGTCTTATATAATAGGCTTGAATGAAAGCAGAAAAATGCTTGCATACATGCAGTTTGTAATGTTTTCACAGAAAATTCCATATTCATCTTTTAGGTTACATGCAGCATGCTTACCACAAATTTTATACTTGTGAAAAGCATTCTGTGTGTATGCAATTTGTTTTAGGATCAAATATTAACCTTCTTATCAATTGACAATTCTTGATTTATTGTTGAATAATCAGTAATGGGTACAAAATATTCAGGAGCATCTTATAAATCGGTAGATTATAAAAGTCTATGAAAAGCACAAAATTGAAAGATGTCTAATTTTTTTTTTTGTGTCCTCTGGTTGTTGTCTCATTTATTTATGAGGGTCTGGATGAGTGGTCCTTCATTTCTGTATTCTTAAATTATTTAGGCCATTTTTCTCTATTCTTTATATTTTTGGCCCATTATTCTCTATTCTGTAAATCCCCATCCACACCCTCATTTATATCCCACATCTCCTACTTATACATAACATCTTTTGGTGAATATGATTGTGGGAACATTCAAGAAAATCGATGTAGCAATTTGATATCTGAGAAGACAACAGGGACTATTTAATTCAAATTTATTGAATTGGCAGTTTCAGAATCTAACTGATTATGGATAATTTCATTGTAAATATAAAAATAAGAAGATGTGGCATGATGGCCAATGAGACAACTATCCATCAGAGACCAAATGACATAGAAGTTAACAGCTATAGGTCACTGTACGCCCTTCAACAATGAGTAAAACCCATACCGCATAGTCAGCTATAAAAAGCCCTGAAATGACAAATGTAAACAATTCAAATGAAAAAAAAAACCGGCCTGATTTGTGTATAAATTAATGAACAAAAAACAAATATGATATACAGCAACAAACAACAACCACTGAATTACTGGCTCCTGACTTGGGACAGGCACATACAGAATGAGGCAGGGTTAAATTAGTTTGAAGGCACCAACCCTCCCCCTAACCTGGGACAGTGGTGTAACCAAGTACACCAAAATGAAAATAATATTACACCATTGGTTGAATTTCCATTGGTATGGTCATTATCAACCAATCATAACTTTTCATCATAGGCTTTTGAACATACTACCCAGAATGCATTAGATTCTGAAATAAACAGCTGCGCCATGAGTGCATGATACGCCCGTCGTCTTGTGTGTGAATTTTTATGCAATAAGCATAAATAGTTTCTGACATATGGCGTGACATGCGAAAACCCCCTCTTTTTTTTACAAAAAACTCAATACCTCTAAAATAAAATTTTGAATCAAAACCAAAAAGTATACAGATCTTTAGATAAATATAACTCAGAAGTGTGTAAAATTTTATGCAATAATCATAAATCGTTTTTGAGATACGGCGCGACATGTGAAAACCCCCCTTTTAAAAAAAATAAATCAATATCTCAAAAATAAAATTTTGAATCAAAACCAAAAAGTATACAGATCTTTAGATTAATATAACTAAGAAGTGTGTAAAATTTTAAGCAATAATCATAAATCGTTTTTGAGATACGGCGCGACATGTAAAAAACCCCTCCCCCTTTTTTTACAAAATACTCAATAACTCAAAAATAAAATTTTGAATCATCACCAAAAAGTATACAGATCTTAAGGTTAATATAACTAAGAAGTGTGTAAAATTTAAGCAATAATCATAAACTGTTTTTAAGATACGGCGTGACATGTGAAAAACCCCTCCCCTTTTTTTAACAAAATACTCAATATCTCTAAAATAAAATTTTGAATCATCACCAAAAAGTATGCAGATCTTAAGATTAATATAACTAAAAAGTGTGTAAAGTTTTAAGCAATAATCATAAATTGTTTTTGAGATACGGCGCGACATGTGAAAAAAAACACACCTGTTTTAGTTACTAAGTCCTGTAACTCAAAAAGTTTTAATCTTATTTTCACCAAAAAGTATACAGATTGTTTGACCATCATAAGAAACAACTATGTTAAGTTTCATGAAATTTGGATAAGTCATTCTCAAGTTACGGTGCGACATGTTAACGCCGGACAGACAGACGGACGGACGGACACCGGACATTTGTATACCATAATACGTCCCATCAAAAATTGACGGGCGTATAAAAACTATTTAAAACTATTGTTTTTCTCTTCTCTAAAAACCTTCTTCATACATGTATCATAATTACAAATAAACAGCTGCGCCTTGAGCGCATGATACGCCCGTCGTCTTGTGTGTGAATTTTTATGCAATAAGCATAAATAGTTTCTGACATACAATGGACATGCAAAAAACCCCTTTTTTTTTTACAAAAAACTCAAGATCTCTAAAATAAAATTTTGAATCAAAACCAAAAAGTATAAAGATCTTTAGATTAATATAACTAAGAAGTGTGTAAAATTTTAAGCAATAATCATAAATCGTTTTTGAGATACGGCGCAACATGTGAAAACCCCCCCTTTTTAAAAAAAAAAAATCAATAACTCAAAAATAAAATTTTGAATCAAAACCAAAAAGTATACAGATCTTTAGATTAATATAACTAAGAAGTGTGTAAAATTTTAAGCAATAATCATAAATCTTTCTTAAGATACGGCGCGACATGTGAAAAAACCCTTTCCCCTTTTTTTACAAAATACTCAATAACTCAAAAATAAAATTTTGAATCGATCACCAAAAAGTATACAGATCTTAAGCTTAATATAACTAAGAAGTGTGTAAAGTTTTAAGCAATAATCATAAATTGTTTTTGAGATACGGCGCGACATGTGAAAAACCCCTCCCCCTTTTTTAACAAAATACTCAATATCTCTAAAATAAAATTTTGAATCATCACCAAAAAGTATACAGATCTTAAGATTAATATAACTAAGAAGTGTGTAAAGTTGTAAGCAATAATCATAAATTGTTTTTGAGATACGGCGTGACATGTGAAAAAAAACACACCTGTTTTAGTTACTAAGTCCCGTAACTCAAAAAGTTTTAATCTTATTTTCACCAAAAAGTATACAGATCGTTTGACCATCATAAGAAACAATTATGTTAAGTTTCATGAAATTTGGATAAGTCATTCTCAAGTAACGGTGCGACATGTTTACGCTGGACAGACAGACGGACAGACAGACGGACGGACATTTGTATACCATAATACGTCCCGTCAAAAATTTGACGGGCGTATAAAAATTGCATTGTGCACAAATCAAGAGCATTAACAGAAAAATATATTCACTCATAATGGGAATGAAATACAAACAATTAATATTTCTGTAACATATTTATTAAGAGTATAAAATTTAATTTCTATTTTACATCAGATATTGTTTATTGGTATACATTAAATGTCAAATTCAGTGATTTTACTGGTCAGGAATTTGTAATACAGTATTTAAATTTCTGAATTAAATTTGTTTTTGTTAATGACACTAGGTTGCTCAAAAATTGTAAAAAGAATTCTAAAAAACTTTAAAAAAAACTCTTCCCATTTCAAATGAAAATTGCACAATAAAGTACATGTAACATCTATTAATGTTTAGGAAATTTATCTGAAATTATGCATGAAATTGATTATAAAATGAACAACTATATACAAAATGTTTGATTGATATGTACCATACATGAAATTCAGTGATACTGGTCAAGAATTTTCAATACAGTATGTAAATTTCTGAATTGAATTTGTAGAGGCTAAATAATAATTATGACATTAGGTTGCTCAAAACTTGTAAAAATTATGCATGAAATTGATTATAAAATGGATTACTATATACAAAATGAAAGGCACAAATTACAAAAAATACAACCTGTGTGTCATATGTAGGAATGTCTATTTTGATATAGTTATATATAAAACTAGATTACAAAAGTTTCTAGCATAAAAATGCAGCTTATATTCCTTTGTGTTGCAGGCCAGACAAAAGTAATACAATACAATATTTAATAATGAACCAAAAATGCCAAAATCTGATAATTTCATTTTTTTTTTAATTTCCTCAAAACACTGTTTCCTTTTTTAGTGTATACTTGTTAAAAGGTGATGAAAAAAGGATATGCAAAACTATTTATACCAGCATCAGAATTTTTTAACAGTTCCAAAATAAGAAAAAAATAAGGCAGATCTATTTTGATATTATCTTTTTTTACTATAATATTGATTCAGATGATACATCAGCATTGTCACTGAACACCACAGTATCTGTTGGAGGTACTGGAGGTCTGGGTCCTGCCATTGGCAATGGAGGCTTTTCTCTGAAAAATTAAATTTTATTTCATATTAAACAATCTAGGGGAACAGATTTGTTTAACATTGTTTTTTCAAATATCACAAACTTTTGTGTCTTACCTCTAATTATTGAAATTTGATAAATATTTTAAGATCTGTCTACTTTGAAATAAACATGTTCATTATGCATATTTCAGCTATTTGACTTATAATTGATTTCACAGTAAATGATACTGCTTTCATCAAATAATTTCTGGTTTCAGTTTTCTGTTCTTCTTTTAGATTCAAACTATTGATAACATATAATTTTATTTTTGTTTCAAAGATCTGAAAATATAAAACTGAATGTTGTGTTTTTGAGAGTTTATACAAAATGAAAGCAAGCGACACCCACATTTTTAGTAAAATTTTCTGACATTCACAAGATTTAGTGTACAAGTATAAAAACATTAATCAGAATGATTTAAATTCAGAAATGGCAAATTAAACAGCAATGCATCAAACTCTGTCAGCAATTTTATTATGCTATGAAGCAATCTTTAGAACAGCAAAAATAGGTATAGTCAATAGTTCAATAATTCATTCTTTACATCAGATTATTTTGTTATGTATAATGTTTATATATTTCCGAGTGTATCACACAAAGTGACCAGCATTCACTGTGAAAATACACCACCAATAATTTTGAGATATTTTAGCGTGAATCACGCAAAGTGAGCAGCATTGACTGTGACAATTCAACACCAAGAAAACTGAATCCTCTAGTGTGTACTTTATAATGTTTGTGATTTATATAAACTTACAACAGAGGTTCACCAGCTTCAACAACTTTCTCAGGTCTACGTCTCTCACGATCATCATCATATCTCCTACGATCTTCCTGACGTCTTCTTTCGTCATCCCTAGGATCTCGTCTCCTATCTGGATCCCTGGGATCTCTTGGTGGTCCTCTAGGAGGCCCTCTTCTATCTGGATCTCTGGGATCTCTTGGAGGTCCTCTTCGATCTGGATCTCTGGGGTCTCTAGGAGGTCCTCTTCTCTCTGGATCATTGGGATCTCTTGGACCTCTTGGAGGGCCTCGAGGTGGACCCCTTCTATCTCTGTCATCCCCATATCTGTCACCGGGAGGACCTCTACGTCTGAAATTTTCCAGGGATTAGCATGAATTATTTTTAGCTTAAATATTTATTTAGAAAAGGGATCAAATCTAAGATCAGGAGGTTGCATACAGCAGCATTTACTGAAGACATCATACAGCAGCATTTACTGATGACATCATACAGCAGCATTTACTGATGACATCATACAGCAGCATTTACTGATGACATCATACAGCAGCGTTTACTGATGACATCATACAGCAGCATTCACTGATGACATCATACAGCAGCATTCACTGATGACATCATACAGCAGCATTCACTGATGACATCATACAGCAGCATTCACTGATGACATCATACAGCACCATTTACTGATGACATCATACAGCAGCATTTACTGATGACATCACACAGCAGCATTTACTGATGACATCACACAGCAGCATTTACTGATGACATCATACAGCAGCATTAACTGATGACATCATACAGCAGCATTTACTGAGGACATCATACAGCAGCATTTACTGAGGACATCATTCCATTGCCTGCAGTGTTCTCCCCAGGCCCTTAAAGGACAGCGGGCCCGCGATGTATAATTTTTTACCGTGGTGGTATCGTTCTTACCGCGATGTATAATTTTTCTCCGTGGTGCTAAAATTTTCAGTTAAAAAATCGTAAATCGGTAAAGTTTTAAACGACTTGTTAAATCTTTTCCGCGCGGTATAAAATTCCAGGTGAAATTTGACCAGTTCAAACCAGTTCAACACAGATTGTTTACACCACGTGATCGATTTACCTTATGAGGTTAACCTTGTTGATTGGATTTAATCGATGTAATTAACACTTGTAACATGATTCTTTTGTGTTTTAATTAAGAGTTCATAACTTTGTGATCACAGATAACTATTTTATGGCTTCACTCTCCACCCAAGCACTGACCTGTGACAAGTCGGCAAATACTTTGTACACAAACAGTGTCTTGACCCGATAGGAACATTTTTTGTACATCATAATGGTGGCTCATTACGTATAATGGACAACTATACATTTCCCAATTCTTATATTATAGTATTATATGTCTCTGATTAAACCATGGCCAATATTATCTTTAATTATGACATTGTTATTGCATGAAAGTCGGGTTTCAAACTGTCTGTACATATCACATGACCCAGTTAGTTCACGTAGAATATTCAAGTTTATTTACAATTAATTGCAATCTATTATATTTTATAAATAAAATGCATGACTGTACCTTCAAACTGGATATCTATATCCATTATTAATGAATAACAGAAGTAATCTTGCAAATTTTATCCATAAGCACATGTTAAATCTATTTATATCTACTTCCTGTCATTTAGGCGGGAAAATAGGGAGACTTAGTTGTTGACATTGAATATGGTTACTTATAGATCTATAGACCAAAGATAAATTTATAGATTTAGGAATTCTTTTTAAATGGTTCATGACAAATAAAGATTTAGATTTTAGGGCAGTATTAAGTCTGTATCTATGTTTGATTATCACCAAAGACAAGAAAGGTTAATATTAACATGAAATCTATGGCAAAATGTTCTAAAATTTATGAAAAATTTCTTTTTATTAAAATCTAAGATAGAAACTGGTTCAAATAATAAAACAATATTTGCAATTGTTCTTGTTAATTTTATATCTTCTTATGACAGGAATCCTTTCACATACAACAACTTTTTTTCTAGAAACTAGAAAGTTTTTTTAATTGAACATTTTTGTTCTCTTTTGAATGATATTTTATTTTTATTGATTTTGGATTTTATAAAAGATTTAATTACTTTAAATTCAGATGAATATTTTATTATGAATCATAATTTATTTATTTAAAAAAAATATTAAAGTATACAAACTTTTTTTTTTATTTACTTCTTTTTTACCAATAATTTTCTGAATCAATGTCTACATAACACAGTACCACAGTGTTAAAACATAACAAGAGACATAAAAAACTACAGTAACTAGAGCTAAGCGACGCGATGCGACACAACTGATTGCATGAAATATTTCACCAAGAAGTCCACACGCATTACCCTGGTGCTATCCAAAAATCCTGGGGAGAACACTGGCCTGAACAAATGGGGAGGTATTTTGACATTTTTATATATGTAACATTTTCAAAAAGAATTGAGATAATAAAATTGAATAAAAAAAAAATGCTGAGAAATATCAGAAATACATTATAAAATTAAAGAAAATTCAACATTTTTATAGTGTTATATATGTTTCATGAACACCTTATTGTTATCATCTCTGAATTCATTCCCAGATTGATTTGTAGAATCCAGAAAATTTATCGTGGATCTTGCAATATGATCTAGACACTTAATCTAGAGTGGACCGAATAGTACAAGCTTTGTCAATTATTAGAGCTCAAATCGTAAACTCTAGATGTTTATTTTTGAAACAAGATAGTGTTGTTGGATTATTTTCTCATTGATATTTTCTTTAAAATCTCTTTTTCATCTCATTTAATCAAATCAAAGATGTCTAATAAGGCCTTTCAAATCATAGGACATAAGCCAGAGTATTTCAAAGAGTAACAAATGAAGATAAGAACAAATAAAGTGCTGGTTTCCACTTTAAGGGGAGATAATTCTCTACATGTAAAAGGAAATGCATTCAATAGATTTCAATATAACCCATTTATTTTTTATTTTTCAAATTTTATTGAAAGGTGTTCATTTGTTGGTTGAACCATCAAGTACCAGTACCTTATCCCTGCTGTATTAGCATATGTAAACATATATATATACAGATGTATAACTTATAAATTCATCAAATGGTATTTTAAGTTTTGTTTTTTCTTTACTTGTAAATATATGATTATTTCTTAGTAATTGTTAATGCATATAAATCTTAATATATTGAAGGTCTATATTGACATTTCTTCATTGTCATTTTGAATTTCATCCTTAAAATTTTAAGTGCTTTGAAAGGAGAAAGTTCTACGAACAAGCTACTTTTTTGGTCCCTTAAAGTTCAAAAATATTATATAAAAGACATTACTTTGACAGATATCAGTTTACAGGTATATAGTTTTGTGTTATACCATACATATTAATCACAGCCTCAAACTTCTTGAACAGAATGATGAAAACAAAAATGTTCTTAGAATTTTAAGTCTAACAAATGCTGTGTACCTGTCATCTGGTCCTGAAGGTCTATTTCGATCATCTCTATATCTATCACCAGGTGGGCCTCTAGGTCTATCTCCCCTAGACCTATCCTCATCCCTATTCCTGGGTGGACCTCTCCTATCATCTCGTGGTTTCTCTGAATATCGAGGAGGTGGACCACGAGGATCATTTTTGTATCCCCGATTGTCATAACCATCGTTAAGAGGTCTCCCATATTTATCGTTTTTGGCAGTCTGAAAGCGAGTCGAAAACATTAGTATTAAATTCAAGTATAAATATAAATAAAATGCTTCGCTGGGGCGCAGCTTGATACGACCGCAGAGGTCGAACCCTGAACATTTGGGGCAAGTATGGACACAACATTCAAGCTTGATACAGCTCTGAATTTGGATTGTTATTAAATATTTGACACAGCATAGGTTTCTGACACAGAAAGAATGTGGTCTAAGAACTTGAATTTTTTTAATTTACCTATTATGGTCCAATGTCCAAAATCAAAATACATGGTTAGATTCAGCATATCAAAGAACCCCATATTTTCAATTTTTGTTGAAATCAAACAAAGTTTAATTTTGGACCCCAACTTGGACAAACTTGAAAACTGGGCCCATAATCAAAAATCTAAACACATGTTTAGATTCAGCATATCAAAGAACCCCAATAATTCAATTTTTGCTAAAATCAAACTAAGTTTAATTTTGGACCCTTTGGACCTTAATGTAGACCAATTTAAAAAACGGGACTTAAAATTAAAAATCTAAATACACGGTTAGATTTGGAATATCAAAGAACCCCAATAATTCAATTTTTGATGAAATCAAACAAAGTTTAATTTTGGACCCTTTTGACCTCAATATGAACCAATTTGATAGCGGGGCCCACAAATAAAAAATCTAAATTCATGGTTAGATTCAGCATATCAAATAACCCCATATATTCAATTTTTGTTGAAATCAAAAAAAGTTTAATTTTGGACCCCAACTTGGACCAACTTGAAAACTGGGCCCATAATCAAAAATCTAAACACATGTTTACATTTAGCATATCAAAGAATCCTAAGAATTCAATTTTTGTTAAAATCAAACTAAGTTTAATTTTGGACCCTTTGGACCTCAATGAAGACCAATTTTAAAAAATGGGACCCAAATTAAAAATCTAAAAACACGGTTAGATTTGGCATATCAAAGAACCCCAATAATTCAATTTTTGATGAAATCAAACAAAGTTTAATTTTAGACCCTTTTGACCTCAATATGAACCAATTTGATAGCAGGGCCCACAAATAAAAAATCTAAATACATGGTTAGATTCAGCATATCAAAGAACCTCATATATTCAATTTTTGTTGAAATCAAACAAAGTTTAATTTTGGACCCCAATTTGGACCAACTTGAAAACTGGGCCCATAATCAAAAATCTAAATACATGTTTAGATTCAGCATATCAAAGAACCCCATATATTCAATTTTTGTTGAAATCAAACAAAGTTTAAATACTGGAGCCTATCTTGGACAAACTTGAAAACTGGGCCCATAATCAAAAATCTAAACACATGTTTAGATTTAGCATATCAAAGAACCCCAAGAATTCAATTTTTGTTAAAATCAAACTAAGTTTAATTTTGGACCCTTTGGACCTCAATGAAGACCAATTTTAAAAAATGGGACCCAAATTAAAAATCTAAAAACACGGTTAGATTATGCATATCAAAGAACCCCAATAATTCAATTTTTGATGAAATCAAACAAAGTTTAATTTTAGACCCTTTTGACCTCAATATGAACCAATTTGATAGCGGGGCCCACAAATAAAAAATCTAAATACATGGTTAGATTCAGCATATCAAAGAACCTCATATATTCAATTTTTGTTGAAATCAAACAAAGTTTAAATACTGGACCCTATCTTGGACCAACTTGAAAACTGGGCCCATAATCAAAAATCTAAACACATGTTTAGATTCAGCATATCAAAGAACCCCAAGAATTCAATTTTTGTTAAAATCAAACTAATTTTAATTTTGGACCCTTTGGACCTTAATGTAGACCAATTTAAAAAACAGGACCCAAAATTAAAAATCTAAATACACGGTTAGATTTGGAATATCAAAGAACCCCAATAATTCAATTTTAGATGAAATCAAACAAAGTTTAATTTTGGACCCTTTTGACCTCAATATGAACCAATTTGATAACGGGGTCCACAAATAAAAAATCTAAATACATGGTTAGATTCAGCATATCAAAGAACCCCATATGTTCAATTTTTGTTGAAATCAAACAAAGTTTAATTTTGGACCCCAATTTGGACCAACTTGAAAACTGGGCCAAAAATCAAAAATCTAAATACATGTTTAGATTCAGCATATCAAAGAACCTCAGATATTCAATTTTTGCTAAAATCAAACAAAGTTTAATTTTGGACCCTTTGGACCTTAATGTAGACCAATTTGAAAACTGGACCCAAAATTAAAAATCTAAATACACTGTTAGATTCGGCATAACAAATAAATAAATGTGATCAAAGATTTTACAAATCTAATGCGCCATACTGTGCAATTAAAGATAACTTCTTGAAATTTTTCAATATTTGAAATTTGAAAAAAAAATAATATTTGAAGAATATTTCTTTTTGATTTCTGAAATCTGAAATGAGAAAAAATTGACCCCCCACAATTTCTTTTTATCCCCCCCCCCCTTTTTTCCCCCAAAAAATTCTTTCCCTCAAGATATGGTCATAATCTCAATTCAAATTTCCAATGGAGTTGGCAACCATAATTACCCATTTAAATTTACCATAGTGCTAACTTAATCTATTTTATAATAGAATTAAAAATATAGTGTCAAATCTTTCATATGGATTTTTTTGTAAAAAAAAAAGATGCAACATTTGCAGATATTTTTACTGGTCTTCCTTTATAAATATGTATTTCTTTAAACATAATTTAAAAGCAGTGTAAGGGAAGTAACCAAAACGTTGTATTTGGATTACCTCCCTTACACTGTTTTAAATTATCTTTATTGTTCATTAACCATTACTTTATACATAATTTAAAAGCAGTGTAAGGGAGATAATTTCAATGATGTATTTGATTTATCTCCCTTACACTGCTTTAAATTATGTTTTGTACTAAAGTATTTGTCCATTAACCTAGACAACCTTGTTTTTCCCCCTTTTTTGCCCCTAATTCCTAAACGGTTTGAGCCATAACCCCTCAAAGCAAATCCTAACCATCCCTTTGTGGTATGGAAACTTGTAGTATAATTTCAGAGAGATCCATACACCGTTCCACAGTTATTGTCTGGAAACTAGAAAATGCTTATTTTTGGCCCCTAATTCCTTAACTGTTGGTACCATAACCCCCAAAATCAATCCCAACCTTCCTTTTGTGGTATTTAACCTTATGGTCAAATTTCAAAAAGATCCATTCACTAAAACTAAAGTTAGAGTGCGAAAACCAATGTGTCTTCGGACGACGACGACAACGTCATACCAATATACGACCACAAAATTTTTTTGCGGTCGTATAAAAATAGTATCTTGTAAGTAGAAGTATTTTCAACATTCATGCAAGAAGTCATGTTTTATGCTTTTACTTATGTTATCACAATAATTTCAAATCATAGAAAAGCTAAAAACAGGATGTTTAATTGTGAAAACAACATTATTTGTGTTATTTTGACATATTGCTACTTATAGAAAATTAAAACAAATGTATGGTCAGAACATATGTTTTCATACGTCATATGAATTCATACTATGCATGCTTTTTCAATGGAAATTGTGACGTCACGATGCATTAATAATAGCACAAAAACCCATGAGAGAATATATTTGGGTTTTTTATTTACAGAAGTAAACCAAATACATTTCTGAGGAGTTGCATGTGCAACCAAGTATACTTTTCATGTTGATACTTAGGAAATTTAGTAAATATGAAAACAGTTTTCTCCCAAGCTGTTGACTCATTTAATGTAAAAATTGATTCCCACATTATATCAGCAAAAAATCAGTGCCGATCAATTTTTTTTATAAGAGTTACGCCCCTTGGAAACATTAATTATATGGAAAATTGCATGTTAGCGCTCTCATGTGTACAATTCTTCCCAGAATTTTATGAAACTTATATCATAAGTGATGGAAATTTATACTTCTGATGATCTTTTCAGAAAAAAAAAAACCAAAATGCAACTTACTTATGAAGTAAAAACAGTAAATAAACTGTTAACACAGAGATATGTCTCGCCTATATGTTATTTTGATAATGCAAATGTTGAAATTAAAATAGCAATACTTTAACATGTAAGTTATGCAAATATTCAAAGTCAATGAACCATGACTGAAGGTACAGGGCTAAACAATCTCCATGGAAATGAGATGTGCCAATGCTAATACAACTGCAAACCAAATACCATTGACTTTTCATAAGTCGTTCCCTTTAAACAAACCTAAACACAAACATTAACTTGTAAACTCTGTAAAAGTTTCAAAGTCAATGAACCATAATTAGGGGGTGGGGTTATATAATCTCCATGGAAATGAAACTTGCAAATGCCAATACATTTGTATACCGAATAGCATTGACTTAACATCAGTGGTTCATCTTAAACTAAACTAATCACAAACTAATGCATGAAAACTAAGCAAAAGTTTCAAAGTCAATAGACCATGAATGAGGGGGCAGGGCCAAAAAATCTCCATGGAAATGAGATATGCCAATGCTTATACAACTGCATACCAAATATTATTGACCTACCACTAGTGGTTCCCCATAAACAGACCTAATCACAAACTAATACATGTAAACTAAGCAAAGTTTCAAAGTCAATAGACCTTGACTGAGGGGGTGGAGCCAAATAATCTCCATGGTAATGAGATGTGCCAACGCTAATACAACTGCATACCAAATACCATTGACCTACCATTAGTGGTAACTGGTTCACCATGAACTAGACCTAATCACAAACTAATACATTGTTGACGCTGCCGCCTTCATCGCGGACGCCGGAAACAGCATACCTATGTCTCACTTTTTGACTCTGTCAAGGCAAGACAAAAATTGTGTTTTTTTAAATTAAATGTAGTGCACCATTAATTCATTCCTTATTTGAATTATTATTACTTTACAATGGTAACATTTATCGTCATATTATTTCACCCTTCACAAATTCATGCTTCTGATGTTATCTGATTTGATTGAAATATGTTGTCTCTTATTTTCTGTGAACATTTGTTTAGAACTGTACTTACATAAGTAGCTAATGGTTTAAAACTGTCATGTGGTGTAGTACCAGACTTCAATTGCTCTCTGAAGAAGAAGAAAAAAAAAAATCAAAAATGAAGTATAAATTATAACATGAACTCTCACAGCATTATCCATACATTTTCTGCATTTATGATGTCCGTTAAAGCTTTACATTTACACATGTATCAAAATTTTTCTTTGTTTAATGGGTATGTTACTTCCTTTTGTAAAAGTTCACAGATTGCTTAGTCGGTTTATTATGAGGGTCTGGATGGGGTTTACAGAATAGAGAATAATGGACAAAACGTGCAGAATAAAGGACAAAAAATATAAAGAATAGAGAAAAATAGGCCAAAAAAATAAATAGAAAATAATTGGGTGCTAAAATATGAAGAATAGAGAATAACAGGCAAAATTTATAAAGAATAGAGAAAAATGGCTTAAAAAAATAGAGACTATGCAATTGAAGGACCCGTCATCCAGACCCTCAATAATTAGTTAGTCCTATAGCATACGCCTTCATAGGTTCATATTGTTTGCTTTCGACGTTTTTTATTGGATATTTTTTTTTACTATCAATGCTGGGTTTACATGGTTAAGGCTTATGTTATAGGACTAAATTATTAGTATATACATTTTTGTACATGAATTTAATCCACATATTAAGACATTGTAAATTCACCCTGTTAAAGGTAGGGTTTGTGTCGCTCAGTCTTTAGTTTATTGTTTAGTGACTCACTGTGTTTTTTAGAGTTTTGATTTGTCCTTTTTTGTTTCTGTCCTTCTTCGACTTATGCTTTTGATTGCTCTGTATTATCTTACTTTGTTTTGATGTTTTTTTTTTATCGATTTCCATCAAAGAAATGTGTGGTCACATCCAAAATGAGTATCAAGTTCTCTAAGATGCCACAGAAATAGCATCTACATGTATTGCAGCATGCTAATATAATAGTTTATGTGCTTGAGGGAATTCATCAGGTGAATAATGAATGGTGGTTTCTAGATGTTTTGGTTAACTTGTGCAGATGGGTTGTAACAGACAACATATCCCTTTTAATTCATACTTGCATATATAAAAAATCTTACTTTGTTTCATGCTCATAATTAAGTCTGCTTTTATGTGTAACAGCAACTCCATAGTCTCCAATAGGTCGAAACTGAAAAAAACTATGATTAATTTATCTTTGTCACAGCATTTCCAGACTCAAATAATAAAACAGTCAAATTTGAAAAAAAATGTTTGAACAAACCCCACAAACCCCAACCCCACCCCATTTAGTTTGTTACAGCTGTTCCATGCTAAAAAAAAATATAATCTGACCTTACAAGTCATGATCAGTGCCTAAACAGCAAAATCCTTAATTGTGAGGTTGATATAAATCAAAAATTCATAATCAGTAATGAAATCTCCATGGAAATGAGATGTTATAATGGAAATAAAACTGCATGGTGAATACCAAATACAAATGCATCATTGACTTATCATAAGTGGTAACCCTTTAGCTGACCTATCACAGTCTTTTATTTGTATTTACGTTGCAAAAGTTTCAGTCAATGTTCCATGACTGAGGAGGTAGGGCCAGATAATTTCCATGGAAATGAGATGTGATAACAGTACAACAACATACATGTATGTAGCATACCAAATATCACTGACTTACAATTATGCTGACCTACATTGTAATCACAAACTTATCAAATTGTTGAAACTGCCACTTATAGACTAGCTACCTCCGCAACTGTATGGGCGATACAAAGCTCACCTTATAATGGAGGATGGCGCTCCTTAGTCGGTAGATTTTATATTGTATTTGTTACCCTGTTTCTGATACTCTCCCTTCAGATCTAATTTACTTCTAGCAAATCATTTAATTGCAATGGAGCGAACAAAGTGAATTCTTTATTTACCAGTATATTGAATACTGTTGTATTTTTTAACACAAAACTAATTTAAGAGATAATAAAAAAGGTGTGTTCCTATGCACACATTGAATATGCACAAGGGCAATAACTCCCAATATATTTCGTTTTGTTTTTTCGAACTTATTATAAATACCCTTAGTTCCTACAAGATATGTACATGTAGGTGCGATGCAGCTAACAATGCAATTTTAAAAATATTTTCTATTTCCAAGCAAGGACCTACAGTACACACAGAGAGTATGTAATCTCATACTCCCCACACTGTGTAAAAACTTGGTGTCACACCAAGAAACTCCAGCAACTCTCTCCAAATCTTGGGAGGAAATTGGGAGAAATTTGGAGTAATTCCTCCCTAAAACTCCTTAATTGTTTATTACCTTGGTGTGGTTTCTCCCAACAACATGATTTTTATTGCTATGATTACCTTTGAAGTGTGCCAGTAGTTGATGACTACAATAAACATTTCTTGTGTTTCCTGTCATTAAATGACAGTCACAAAAATGATGAAAAGTGTGAGATTTGTTAAATTTAATCAGAGACATATTATAATCTGATTTTATTAAAGAATCCTGTACAACTTTATTTATTAAAATTATATTCAGCATTTGTTCTGACAGTGTTGGTTTTTCATACCTAAGAAACATACAAAAACAAACAAAACATCACCTGTAAGTGGAGTATTATTAATAGAAAATAAAGACATATATTTTAATTGAATTTATTCAATCGTTTTTTCTAAATTTAAATGATAAGAAATAAAGGAAGATTATATAAATATAATATATATATGTAATTTATCTACATTATTTTATTTTATTCATTATTTTTTTTGTATCATTACTATTATTTTTTAAACCATGTATATACTAATATCTATATGTTTTAAAAACTGACTATACATACAACTTATTGTAAATATCAAGTTGCCATTCTTGATTATGAGATTATGAAAGAATGTAAATAATTTTCCAATCTAAAAATACATATTTGTATAAAAATTTTAAAAATCATTTCGTTAACCTTTTTTTAGTGCTTTCAGAAATAAAACTAAATAGGAAATGATTGAAATAGGAAGAAGTGAGTGAATAGTTGACCGGAAATTATGTCACTGTCAGACCATGCAGTCGTGCTTTGTTGATTTTTATTACTCTTACCTGCAATCAACAGGTCATAAAACCCTCCCAGATGGGAGTAATTACTTGGTGTTTTTTGGGAGAGAAATCTGTGTTTCACAGTATGACACTGTGTTACACCAGAATCAGTGTTGGGAGTATGAGATTACATCCTCTCTGTGTGTACTGTATAACTAACATATGTCATGTATGTCCTTGTTCCAAGGGACTTTTAAAACTTTTTAAAAAAAGTTGATCAGCACTAATTGAAACTTGTCCAAGACCATGCTGATATAAACCTTTGATATAAATTCCATTTAAACACATGAATAAATGTAGGGTTGAAAGTGCTTACAATGCAATTTTTCATAGAATTTATATTTGAAGGGGACATAACTCCTGAAAATTAATTGATCAGTGATGATTTTCACTCAAACGAGACATATTAAACTGGTTTAAATCTTGCTATAACTTTTATACAAATCCTACAAGAAATGTTCACTTAAAAGACTGATAGATCTTTAAATGCAACTTTCCATATAATTTATTTTCTAAGGGGCATAATTCCTTTAAAATCAAGAATTGTATGTGTGAGACGGCTTACAAAATGTACAAGACCTGAGGGTCACAAATGGAGAAACAGGATGGACTCGTAATACTGATGGGAAGAAAACAGTTTACAGAGGATTGTATCTAGTAAGCTGGTGCTAAAGATTGAGGATTATATTGTTTAGAAGTAAATTAACATTATATATATGTGTGCAATGTATTTAAGATTTGAAAGGCTTTTTTGTATGTGAACTTACAACAAGTCCTCTTCTGTATTGATTGGTTCTCCTAAGTGCTAAGAGAACCAAGTAGGTTCCCATTCCAACACACAAAATAAAAAGGACTATAAATGCTGGACCTAAGAACTGGTCATTCCAGCTAATGAGATAAACGTGTCTATGTCGCAAAGTTATCACTAAAACACCAATTACTCCCAATGCTAAACCACCTAAAAAAAATATTGCGGCCAGTAGCATTGGAAAGCGACCTGGGCCCAAGTTAAGACCATTCAGCTCATCTTTGATTTGGTTTTGGACTCTTGCGTGGTAGGCCACCACAGTGTCCTTGTCTATTTCACGTTCTTTCCTTATCATTTTGCTTTTTGTTAGTCTTTTCTGGTTCTACATAGTTCAAAACAACTTTCGAAAACACTTCCGCTATTTGTCATAGCCCACAATGCTAAATTTACCTGTCTCACCTGTAGGCATGCGCATCCATGTTTTACCTTTCCTACTTTACAGGTATGGAAGGAGTAAAGAATAAGATAACGAGACAACTATCTGAAACCAGTAGAGTAGTGCATGGCGCGTGTATATTTAAATATCATTTTTAAAATAATGTACTTGGGACAGGACAATAATATATTATGACGGTATCAGCACTGATAAATATACCAGGAATAACAGGTATTTGCTCAGTAAACTAAATTTCACAAAAACCTCGGTAAAATATCGTATCATCTCGGCACCTGGTAAGCGTTCTTAACGTAATGTTTCCTTGCTTTTAAAGGGAAATCACACTATTGTTTATACGCATCGCTCTCGGCGCCGCTATAGTGTCGTGACCGTATTATGACGTCGCCGTTTCGAGTCCGTCGTAAAGGTTGCTAATTTCTAAAATGGCGGCCCGCTCAAAGGGACGTGCACTATTAAAGCAAGAGAAAGCAAATGACGTTTTGATTTAAGTGCAAAAAATGAAAATGCTACTCGAAACGGACAAAATGTATGGCAAAAAAAAAAGCCGAAAGTGGTCTTGATATGGTCTTGAATTACCTTACGATTGGGTTTAATTCAAATGAGTTACTCTCTTTAAATAAAGATATTATTATCATTATTATTATTATTGACTTAGTATTTACATACAATACCATTTATACAATTATTTTTCTTAAAGGTTTATTAATTTCACCGAAAAATATTGTTAGATATGAGAAATATCAACATTTTTTGTTGATCTGGTCTTTATTATTTGTAGCGAAATCCGTCAGCTCAACTTTTTTTTGTAGAAAACCTTTTTTATTTACTGTAGTTTATATTTTCATATATTAACAATTTTTTTTATCTCGCAGATTTCTTAGTTTCACGAAGAAAAAAAATATTTAAAAACAAAAGAGATATTTATAACACTTTTTGTCGATCATTTCAGTATAATCAAAGCGTACATCGGCGAATGTGAAATCCGTCCGGTCAACTTTTTTTTTTAGAAAAACATTTTGTTTTACTATGAAGTTTAAATTTTCATATAAGATAACTATTAATCTCGCAGATTTCTTAGTTGTATGAAAAAATATTGTAAAACAAAAGAGATATTACCAGTAACACTTTTTGTCGATCAGTTCAATATTGTAAAGCGTACATCAGTGAGTGTGAAATCCGTCCGGTCAACTTTTTTTTGTTAGATTTTCATAAAATATAGTCTAATATTTCTAAGGTCTTCAAATATTAAAATAATCTATCAAATAACAAAAAAGTTCTGACTATTTATATCTCATCCGGTCAATACGGGCAATTGTCCTGTCATTAGTGTAACCCAACTGTTGGCAGCGTATTGTCGCGATGCGGTATGTGGGAATATACTGGAAAAAATAACAATATACCAAGAGTAACAGCATGTAAGCGTACAGCTTCCGGAATTTGTAGTTTTCTGTCCAACAGAGGGATGTAAATAAGAACAATGAGTTTCGATGTTCCTTTGGTATCAAACGCCTCTCTCTCTCTCTCTCTCTCTCTCTCTCTCTGTTTCTTTTTTTTTTGGGAAGTGGGGTATGGGGGGAACAAACACATGAACACAAGTGATTCGTAGAGTAATCATATTTGTTGAAATATCAAACGTTATTTAAGAATAACGCCAGTTAAACATCACTGTAAAAGAAGCATACAAAATTTTACATCGGTTGCTGGCTGTCGAAATCAAAGAAAATTTAGCACCGTATTATATAGTACATTATACGCAATCTTCCTTTAATGCTTTGTACAGGCTTTCATAATTTGGGCACAAAAAAAAAATCATATTTTGTATTATTTCTTCAAACTGTCAATTATAGCGAACTGTACGACCAGCAAGTTAAAAAATAAGGCCGCTAGACGTCAGAGCAATCTGGGAATATCAAACACTATGCCTAGTTATTTTTGTACTATTGATGACCGTACTACCTACAACAACAACAAAAAATCCACACTGTATATTTGGCTTTACAAGACTCCAACAAGAGAAATATTTAACACACACACATGTATTTATGTAGAGTAACATGTCTTTCAAAGTGCTAATCTGTAACCATCACATTAAGGTCCGTCTTGTGAAAGAGTATTCATCTCATATAGAAAAAAATTTTGTGCTGATATTCATGGAATATTTGCCACTGAAAGTTTTGCAAAAATCAAGAAAAAAACGAAAACAAAACAAAGACTAGTAATTAAGATGTAGGTTCGTGTTCAGATCACTCAATGTGATCACTTGCCTGTCAACAAACAGTGATATAGGGAGATTGTCAGATTCCGATCATGACTGTAAAGGACAACCATTTGTTTAATACAAAGGTAGCTGATTTACTCTTGATACCTTGGTTCTTTAGAAAAAAAACGGCCAACATGATATAGCAGAGTGCTGAAAGTGGCACACACAATCAATCAGTTATTTTCAAATTACCTATCATTAATCAGTTTTGGCAAAAAAAGTATAAAGGCTATATCATACTGAAACATAAATGTGATAAAAGAATATACAATTCAAGAAAGAGAGGTGCACCAACAGAAAATAGAAACTGCAATCTTTCTTTTAATTTCATCCGATCTCAGATCTCAAAATTTTAACTCTTACCAGAATTTATTCTATCTTACAGTTACTGTATAACTCTGAAGTTTCTAAGTGGAACTCGAGCTTTAACTAGAACTCTTACTCGAATAAACATTCGAACTAAAAATAAAACTGGAACTTTAACTCTAAATTTAGCTGGAACTCGAATTCTTATTCTACATCAAAGGTTATCTACACTCTCATTTGTCATCTGATAACAAAATTCGTAAGGGTTCCACGGAACCCAGTGTCTCGCCTACTTTTGCTGTTAATCGCAGGCTCAACAAAAATGAGGAAAAAAAATCAATAAAAATATTCCTCTCGATACTATCTTTTGATTATAAGAAGCTTCTGTCCAAGTTTGGTTTAAATCTAGGATAGTTTATGGATCTAATAAATGTTTTAAAAACTTTAACTGCATACTGTATGTAATGTTAACTGGAAGAAAAACTAAGTCCATTTATAAGTAAAATACGGATAAACAGGTACAAAATTTTGACAAAATTTCCTTCGAGATACAAGCTTTTGATCATAAACAAGCTTCTGTCCAAGTTTGGTACATATCCAGGATAGTTTAAGAAAGTTATTGAAATCTTAAAAACTTTAACCACAGAGTGAATGTATTGTTTCCTGGCAGAAAAACTAAGTCAATTTATAAGTAAAATACGGAAAAAAAAGATTTTTTTTTTACAAAATTTACTTCTGGATACTATCTTATGATCATAAACAAGCTTCTGACAAAGTTTGGTAAAAATCCAGGATAGTTTAAGAAAGTTATTAAAAATTTAAAAACTCTAACCACAGAGTAAATGTATTGTTTCCTGGCAGAAAAACTAAGTCCATTTATAAGTCAAATATGGAAAAACAGGAATTTTAATTTTACAAAATTTACTTCTGGATACTATCTTATGATCATAAACAAGCTTCTGTTCAAGTTTGGTAGAAATCCAGGATAGTTTAAGAAAGTTATTAAAACTTCAAAAACTTTAACCACATAGTGAATATTTGTGGACGCCGCCGCCGCTGCCTCCGCCGCCGACGACGACGACGCCGACGACGGAATGTAGGATCGCTATGTCTCGCTTTTTCGACTAAAGTCGAAGGCTCGACAAAAAACTAGAGTTAGATAAAATATATCGATATTTCCACAGAAACACGGATAGATGTAGCAGAACAAGAAAAAAAACTAGATCCGTTTATGACAAATTAAAAGATTTTTTTAAATACATCAACTTGGAACATTATATGTTCCTGATATCAATATGGCGATGTGTATTTCATTGTCAATTAACTCTAAATTATCAGATGCATTGTATTTCTCATAACATACCAACGTTGAGCGATTAATCGAACGGTAATAAAATATACGTAATACATAAAGTTTTAATACACAGGCGATGAACATTGAACATATTATGTACAATGAACATGCAACGATGTATGAAAAATGGATGCGGGATGATAGAACTCAGAAAAATATTTGGTTTCCACAGTTCGAATAAATTATGAAGCGTTGTGTAACTACGGAACCAATTTTAAATTCCTACCGAAAATAGGTTTCTTTTAATGTGCTGAGTTAGTGGCATTTTCAATACGGCATTTCAGGTTTTATCTTCCCGGTGCGAATGGACAAGCTAGTGAAATTATGGTAACGAAATTTTTCTGCCTGCAGTCTAAAAGGAACGTGTTACTTTTCAGCCCTTCAGTCTTCCGAGGTAGAAGATTCTTTTTCTGGAAGCCGAAAATTAATTCTATAATACGGTATGAGGCAAACATTCGTTTTCCACATACAACAAATGCAATTTAAAAAATGAGATGACTTCAACTTTGACAATTACTTTATAATAAACTGTTCAGTATTGTATCTATGTTTAACGATTTGATAGATTGATAAAGATATCAATGAATAATCAAAATACCTTAAAAAATGTTCAAAAATGATATTACATTTTGTAGTGAAAAGGTTTAATTCAACCTAAGCGTTGCAAGAAATGCTGTTATGCCAGCAACGTCGTTCTATAACGTTAAAAGGTTATAGTTCCCGCCAAAATTCAATAATAAAGATTATTTCCGTTTTAGCGGATTTAAAACATCGGTGACCCCCCTTTTTTATTTATGCTTTTAAAATCTTCCCTGAAGCTGCAACTTATGCAGAAGTTTGAAGGGAAAAACATTAGTAGATTTTTTTTATTTCAAGAAAAATCTATTATAAATAGCAATTAAAAATGGCGGGAAATGTTCAAATGCCTTCAAAAATAAGGAAACCGAGACAAATAAATGTTCATAAGGTATAAGTTACATTTGACTGTTTTTGTTATTCCAGTTAAACATGGTTTTTCAATAAGTTTGTCTTTTTCTAACAATTTAGAGCGGTATTTCTATATTTCGTTATAACGCTATTCTTTAAGTTTTGATGACGTCATATCTCGAAAACAACATCGGTGACCCCAATTTTTTTTTCGCCTAAAATATCTTAATATGTATGATCTGTCTACATGCAAAATTTCAATGAATTATTATTAGTAGTATAAATAGTGTGATTTCCCTTTAACTAGTTCCGTTACTACTTTCAAAGAACTTAATATCATTCACTGTTTTAATAAAGCATGTATAAATAGTGAAATTAACTAATTTTGGAGTGTAAAATTCTTTTGGATGTTGTTGAAAAATTATGTGCTTTTGATGGTCCTGTTAGTTTGGTCAGAGACATATATACACATATTTGTGTATATAAGTCTCTGGTTTGGTTAGCAGTTTTGACTGTTCAACTCTCCCCACTACACTTTCACACAATCTCATTAAACTAAAGTTTTCCTATTTTATTGGTTGTTTGAAAATTCTGATTGCGAATTTATATATGCAACTCATATAAAGCCTTCTTCTGTAACGGGAAAGAAAAATATGCTCGCAGGTTTCTTCGAAAGTGTTATTTTCTAAAAATTGTTTGACATTTCACAGTGATATCATACTTTAACTTTGTTTAAATCTGTTTATTTACTTTTGACTTTAATTATTTATCCCTTGTAATTTTTTATTAACTGTGTATTTGCATTCAGGTGTCACAGGTCAAATTTATTCGTTCATTGTGTGTTAATTTACGTTTTTTGATTGAGTTAAGCCTTCCAACTGATATTTAATAGTGTGCTTTTCTATGTTGTGATGTTATGCTATTGTTTCAGGAAAGGGAGAAGGTTTGGTACCATTTAAACGTTTAATCCCGCTGCAAATGTTTGCACCTGTCCTAAGTCAGGAATCTGATTACAGCACTGAGTTGTCGTCTGTTTATGTAGTTTATACGTGTTTCTCGTTTCTCGTTTTTATATAGATTAGACCGTTGGTTTTTCCGTTTGAATGGTTTTACACTAGTAATTTTTTGGGGCCCTTTATAGCTTGCTGTTCGGTATGAGCCAATGCTCCGTGTTGAAGGCCGTACCTTGACCTATAATGGTTCACTTTTATAAATTGCGACTTGGATGGAGAGTTGTCTCATTGGCACTCATACCACATCTTCCTATATCTAGATAAGCTTTATACTGCAAGTGTGATGAGATGATTAAGGATGTATTTTTTTCTCCTTAACAACATGTGCGTTTCGGCAATAAAGTTTATCGACAGGTTGTATGTATTCCTAGATATGGGATTAATAGCGCTCCTTTAAAAGTAGACTTGTTCCTGTATTGTTCTGAATCATAGTTTATGGCTAAGCTCAGTACAGGCTCGTCTAAATTTCATGTAAATTGATAAAGTCAACAACACTTACCGTTATCTTGATGATATTTTTTTCGTTGAATAATCAGGCAAGAACTCTCTAAATAGACTGCCGAAATTTACCAAAAGAAACTTACTTTAAAAGGATCAAAAATTTTGCCAGTTTAAAGTTTGCTGCACCTGTAAATAAAATTGAGAATGGAAATGGGGAATGTGTCAAAGAGACAACAACCCGACCATAGAGCAGACAACAGCCGAAGGCCACCAATGGGTCTTCAATGCAGCGAGAAACTCCCGCACCCGGAGGCGTCCTTCAGCTGGCCCCTAAACAAATATGTATACTAGTTCAGTGATAATGGACGTCATACTAAACTCCAACAACAACTTATTACAAACGAGATATCAAATCCTCTTTCTACGGTGACGATGTTTACAGAGTCCGTCCATTCAGACACGTACCATGATGATGTAAACTTTATATCCTTTAACTTTACATTCCGCTTTATAGATGATGTTCTCTTACTAAATAATTCAGAATTTAGTGACTATGTCGAACGCATCTATCCCATCGAACTTGAGATAAAGGATACAACAGACACAGTTAAGTCTGCCTCGTATCTTGACTTACATATAGAAATTGACAATGAGGGTCGGTTGAAATCAAAACTTTACGACAAAAGAGATGATTTCATATTCACAATTGTGAACTTTCCTTTTCTATGTAGCAACATTGCAGCATCGCCTGCATACGGAGTATATATCTCCCAGTTGATACGATATTCCAGGGCTTGTATTTCCTATCATTATTTCCTTGATAGAGGGCTGTTGCTCACACGGAAGCTATTAAATCAAGAGTTCCATGTGGTGAAGTTGAAATCATCCCTTCGTAAATTTTACGAACGCCATCACGAGTTGGTTGACCGTTATGGAATGTCCGTTTCCCAGATGATAGCGGATATGTTCCAATTGTCGTAACTACAATCCCGTCCCCCTTTTCCCGAATGTGACCTACCGACTGTGACTTATTACCGGGTTCGTACTAACATGAGCAACACGACGGGTGCCACATGTGGAGCAGGATCTGCTTACCCTTCCTGTGCAATGAGGTCACCCCCGGTTTTTGGTGGGGTTCGTGTTGCTCAGTCTTTAGTTTTCTATGTTGTGTTTTGTGTACTGTTGTTTGTCTTTTTGTCTGTTGGTCTTTTTCTTTTTTAGCCACCATGATGGCGTTGTCGCCGGTTTGTTTTCGACTTGTGAGTTTGAATGTCCCTTTGGTATCTTTCGCCGCTCTTTTATAGATTCTTTGAATAAACTTATTCTATAAGGTTATCAATTTTACACAACACTATTCTATAAGGTTATTAATTTTACACAACACTATTCTATAAGGTTATTAATTTAACACAACACTATTCTATAAGGTTATCAATTTAACACAACACTATTCTATAAGGTTATCAATTTAACACAACACTATTCTTTAAGGTTATTAATTTAACACAACACTATTCTATAAGGTTATCATTTTAACACTATTCTTTAAGGTTATCAATTTAACACAACACTATTCTATACGGTTATCATTTTAACACTATTCTATAAGGTTAAATTTAACACTTTTCTATAAGGTTATCAATTTAACACAACACTATTCTATAAGGTTATCATTTTAACACTATTCTATAAGGTTAAATTTAACACTTTTCTATAAGGTCATAAATATAACACAACACAATTCTACAAGGTTATCAATTTAACACTGTAATCAGATCTTTTGATAATTGTATTCCGATGATTTGTGCAAATAAAGGGATGTAGATGAATTGTTTCTGAGAGATTTTCATTAAAGTTTACAAAACTCAGAACATTTTATGTGTAATGGAATAGTGTTCCCTCCCGAAAATTCTTGCCGAGTGGATAGTTGAAAAATCTTATTTGATGCATACCATTTTGTCTGCTTTCAAAATCAATAGAACGTGTAGTTTCAGAGGAGCTAAACGTTGTGATACGAAAGAAACATTTTTTTAAACCAATTGTAAAGGTATTCTTCCTTTCCCAACAGCAGAAAAGGTATCGATTAGTTGATGTGTTGTTGATTGCGTAGAGTCTAGGGACAAATAAGATGTTTAGTTCAGGGTGAAAGATCTTTGTAAAGTGGAGGACATGACTGAACATCCAGTGACATATATTTTTATAATATTTATTTTGACACGATAAAAACAGGTATCCAATTACCTCAAAAAGGCAGTGTCTCCTTTAATTGCACTGGGTGGGGTTGCTAGGAAAGGGAGGAAAAACGATGACTTGGTCTCTCTTAAACAGTATATTTTTAATTTATGCACTGTTTATCTGTATTTTTGGTTTTGATATTTCTAGAAATTTGAAAGTATGTGGTAAAGAAATTTATCAATGTCGCCTTTTTATTTATCAACCACATTATTTCTTTTATAGCTCCCCTCTGGCATTCTTTTGCTTCATGTTTAAAGATTTATGTTTTTATTTAGGGTTAGGTTTAAGAGTTTGACTTGTGTAAGGGTAAGGCATGGGTGAGAGTTAGTTTAAACCCCCCTCCTAAATGTATGCCCTTTTATAATATGGTGTGTATGCACGTTTTATTAAATTTATAGATAAATTTTATAGTAATTGATATTACATTTTGTATTTTTCTTTCGTTGTTTACTAGTCCAAGAAGGCGGAGCCAGACAGTGCAATGGCAACGTCTGAGATGGAATTGGTCTAAGCTCATTCCATTCTTTGCTTTTCAACCGTGATTTGACATTGCAATAACTATAGAAAAAATACACTCCTCTAAAAATAAGAGAAGTTAATCCACTCGAAGATAAAAGGAAAAATTACCATTCATGTTACATTGTTACAAACCATTTTAAAACACAGACATCTTTCAAACAACTATAAAGTTTGATAAAAACATGAAATGGTGTTCAATGCGTAAATTATTAATAATATGTTATGTTGCTGCTTTGAATGTTAGTGCTTATACAATTTATTGGTAGTGCTTCTAAATAACGTACTGCTAACGCTAACATAGACTAACTGTTTTAATTACTTTAGGTTTATGGAACGTTTGTTTTGTGTTTTGCTTGCAGGAATGTCTTGTGTTTGTTGTATAAAATGTGTGTTTTTACTACTGTATTTGATTTTGTATGTCTAAGACTTATATGTTGCTTGTCTACGGTGGGTAAGGTTGTCCTGCGAGAGAAAAGGGTCCTGGTTTTGTACTGGTGAGTTTATTTTACATTGTATCAGAAATATGTTGCTTAATTTTTCTGACTTGTGCGTTATACGAGTTGTATTAAAAACGATTTTTGATGGCAAAACTTGTGTAAGTTCGCAAAACGAAATTGTCCTGATGATGAACTGGTGACCTGATGATGTACTGGTGATGAAAAAAAAAGTGACCTGATGATGTACTGGTGATGAAAAAAAAGTGACCTGATGATGTGCTGGTGATGAATTAACTTGACCTGATGATGTGCTGGTGATGAATAAACTTGACCTGATGATGTGCTGGTGATGAATAAACTTGACCTGATGATGTACTGGTGATGAAAAAACGTGACATGATGATGTACTGGTTATGAATAAACGTGACCTGATGAGGTACTGGTGATGAATAAACGTGACCTGATGATGTACTGGTGATGAAAAAACATGTCCTGGTTCAGTGCTCTTTATTCTTTTCTATATTAAAGCATGGGATATATATATACAAGAATCATTGATGCAGCAAATGTATGTAATTGATAGAAAAGGAACATATCATACATTTGGTGAATGTAATATTTCGGATGAGCAAAGTAAAGACTACTGTGTTCATTTCCATTTTTTAAATAAGAAAATATGCATATAACTGACCGGATTATGGCCATTTTGCATGATCATCTAATTACGGTGCAATATTTCCGATATCTATATAAAAAAGAAGATATGGTATGATTGCCAAGGAGACAACTATCTGTAGACAACTATCTATCAGAAACAAAATGACGTTGGTATAAACAACTATAGGTCATCGTACTTGAAAAAGAGCAAAACCCATACCGTATAGTCAAAACGTTTACCCCAACATGACACAATGTATCACAATTCAAACGAGAAAACCAACGGCCTGACAGTTGGCAAGTAAACTACTACGTCTTTTTTTAATAATTATCCTTCGAATCTGTGTGTTTGTGACTCTAAAATTCTAAATATAAAAGGTTTTGCATAAAAAAAATGCTGAGTTTAACTATTAAGAGATTCTCCACGTAGGCCATGATACCAGATGTAGAGGAAGGCGTTGCCTTTAAAATGGCTCATATCACGTATGCCCTAGACCCGTACGAGTGTGTCAGCAAAAGGTAAGGAAAGTACCCTGGTATATCACAAAGTAAAAATAAACTATTGCCGGCTGGCCAAACTAAGAGATTCTCCACGTTGGCCATGATACCAGAGGTAGAGGTAGGCATTGCCTTTAAAAGTAATTACTAAACACGGGAAGGCGAAGTTATCTTTAATTGGGAATCATTTGGGATACACAAATTACAAGCAATGTTTTAGGTAATGAGTTAGATGTAGCCTTCTCATCCTGGATATCGTTTCTTGACAGAAAAACTAATTAGTGGTATGAATGAACAACCATGAGATTGTTAGATGGATAAAGGAGAGGAAACTGCTTTGTGGGGGGGGGGGGGGGGGAGACATTTTCACATAGATTCATACATCATTAACTTCTATATTTGACACACTACAAAAACATGAACAGGTATCGTTCTAAGATCATCTGGCCCGTGAGCTGTTAACATTATTTGGGATCCGTTGCATTGGTGTCATAACGTAAAATTATTATCTCTGAAACTACTGGACCAAACGTTACCAAATGAATTTTCCTTGGGTTATCTAAGTAAACAAGTATTCGAGGATTTGATCCATCAACATACATGGCCGTAGTTTGTTAAAATAGATTGGAATTGTAAAACTGCAGGTATTTTTGTTTGTGTATATAGCAAAAGTTTCTGTTGTTCGAGGAAAACTTACTAGGTAGAAATAATCAAAAAGGTCAATGTCCACCTAAACCTTGCACATTTGAGAAATTCCGATCACCCATTTTTGACTTACTGCCACTTACCTTTTTCTATAGTTTCATATGAAACTATAATAGCAGGAAGAGAGAAATTGTAAGAAACAAAAATGGTCAGTTATTGCTCTTGAATATCGAAAAGGAGATGTGATATGATTGCCAATGAGACAACTATCCAACGACTAGTTTTACCTTTTTTTTTGTTTTTCTATTATCTTGAAAAATATGTTAGATACTATAGAGAGATAGTTTGAACAGTCAATATTGTCAGCCAAACAAAATCTACAAATAAGATCATAGAAATAGCAACAACAAGCTATGTAAGCATTTACTTAACTGCTTGTATTCAAAGTTTTTCGCAGTTTTGGTTTTGTCCATCTATTATAAAGGAGTTTTCTAACTTAAAATGTTCAATGCGTTAGTAACCGTTACTATAGGATATATTGTCAAAAATAAACTGAGTCAAAACTGGGCAAAATGTTTCTGAGATGAAGATGGAAATACCTTCTGTAACTGTATTTCTCTTATAGTTCAATAATTTATGTTGTTTTGTTATTTGTTTTTGTGCTAAATACCGATATGTCTGTTGAAGCCCTTTCCAAATGCACGATTTTCACAGCTTGAGCTAATGTTTGGTTGTTACACCACTGTTCGAAATAAAGGTTGAGCTTGACTGCAAACAAACTTGTTAAGCCCTGTCACAAGTGCCACAAACCAGTTGTCGCTGGTTGATGTCCGTCATATTCGTTTTTTGTTTAGTGTTGCTCGTTGTTGAAGGCCATACGGGGACCTTTAATTGTTCACATCTTGTTCCATATAACTCAGCGGGAAATTATAGGCATCAGTGACTAGATTATCCAACCTTGTACATGTATATTCAATTGGAGTAACTTATTATAGACCAATCATACGCATTTTTGTTGATTTTTCCCACGTTTTAGATGTTTTAAAAATGTGCACTTTTGTGATTCGCATACTGAAACGGGTGGAGGGCCAATTTTTTTTTTGCTTGCCTGGAGATCATCCGAGGTAAATGTTATGGCAGTTTCTGAGTGTGCTTTTTAATGATCATCAGCACGAGTCAGGACCAGATAACCAACACAGAATACTCCCCTCTCAGGACAACCTTACCCACTGTGTTGTCTGTTATACAAGCTCTTAAAAATGTTTATGTGTGCATGTTCTACTGTATCGACTCTAAATAAAGCTTAATGTCTTGTATTGTCATTTATTGTAACTGGTGGTTAATATGCAGATCATACAGTTTACCCAGTATGACCGCCGAATATGCCTTGGTGTGTTTCATATTCAGGCCATGATAATATTTCTCTTCATGAAAATAATCCTTGTTTTTGTTTGTTCCTTCTCATTGCGTACACCTCTTCTTTTATAGAATTGGTTGCAAATAAGATGTAAAGTTATCTGCCATACTTTTATAGATATATCACTGAATATGCATTTCGAATCACAGTACTTTGTAAGGTGAAAAAGCCACTGGATAATATTCTCTTTATACATATAACATTCCTTATATATGTTTGTACAGTCTTAGGTCAAAAGTATATATCCCCTTTCGGAAATTCCCCTATTATTTCATATAAAAACACATTTATAATAAACATTTCACTGAAGATTTGTCTTGTTCAAATTGAATGATTTTTTGTTCATTGAATACAGAATTGTGTGTAGTTTCTTGCAAGAATTATGAAATATATTTATGATTTATATTTTAGGGACATCACTGATAAAAAGTGTTTTATTTGAAATAATAAGGGAATTTCAGATAAGTTAAACATTTTCCCTCAAGTTTCCAGTTCGCATTGGAAAAGATGAAAAGGAGAAAAGATCCTTTTTCAAAGATTTCCTTCGCCAGCAAAGGTCTTGATGCCATCAACTTGTGCAATATTCTTCATCATAAATCAGTTCAATCGAAAATACCTCCCTATTTTAAAGATCAGTCTGTACCTATCATTTCTTATACCTATATCAAACCAGTTGCAACAAAAATTTTCAATTACAAACACGTGTTGCAGGATTTCAATATTGACGACTTCAAGTCTAAACCTCCTGATTACACCTGTGCTAGATCCCCATTCATATACAATCCAGCTGGCCACGTTATTACTGGGACCTTATAGTCTAGTCAATTTAGTGAACAACCTGCAACTAATTGCAACACAAAGTTTCTCTCTGAAAAACAAGTCTGTTACTATCTATGAACAACATACTAAAACTATACAAAAATATATTTTGCGGAAAGTGGTGTAATTTATAAAAATGTTTTGTAGTAAAAGTAAGGTTATATGAGTTGCTTCCCCTTATTTGCCAAAGTTGAAAAAAATTAAAATCATACAAAAAATGTTCTGTATTTTTTTAAACAGTTGAAATAATACAATACAATACATAATTATTTCAATTTAAAAGAATAATATTACAAATGAATCACTTTCCTGTCTCAAAATTTGTATATTTGAATAAAGATATAGACCGAGATTGTGTTCTGCTATTTTACGATCCAAGAATCTAGTTCTCCAAAATAGTTTTGGTAAGTAACCTATAAATGGAAAATTGTACTGAATTAGAGTAACCAACTTAGTCACATTCTTACTTGGTATTTGAAAGAATTCTGCCCCTGTATTAAAGGCACAGACAGTTTATTTTTTTGTTGGGGGAGGGGTCCCAGAAACACATGTTTTGTTCTTTATAAAAAAAAATGTAATTGCAAGATTCAAAGTCTTTAATGTATTTTTTCTCCACAACTTTAGAAAGAAAACAATTTATTTTTTTTTTCATTTACCTTCTGGAACAAACATGTTAAGATTTAGAATCCAACAATGTTTCTTTAAAAAATAAGAATGATGAGTGTTAAATGATTTTTTGTGAAATACTTTTTCACAAATGAAAATTTCAGGCTCCTCGATGCAAATATCTACTCATGTAATTTGCGACGATCTCAGTACTCACACACCATATAAATAAAGCTTTGACTGTAACACTAAATCCACTTTTCACTATGGTTACTAATCGGATGTGTACTTATTTATATTTTAGTCAGTGCCAACAATATTTATTCATCAACTGTAATTACTAAGCTTTGAACTAGCTATGAGACCTCAGTGTCTTTTTGTTAATTGATTATATACTCCGTGCTAGTTTTTTTTAGTTGAGCCCTTTCCAACTGGGTTTTACAATGTGTTCTTACGTTGTTTGCTATCTAAAAAAAATGAGAATGGAAATGGGGAATACTGTATGTCAAAGAGACAACAACCCGACCAGATCAAGAACAGATAACAGCCGAAGGCCACCAATGGGTCTTCAACGCAAAGTGAAAATCCCGCACCAGGAGGTGGTCCTCAGCCGGCCCCTCAATAAAAACTGTTCCTGATTGTTGGAGGGTTGAGTGCTCGCAAACAGGGTTAACCCTGCACACTATGAATATGATTATCACAAGTCAGTGGCCCTTTATTACTTGGTTGTTATTGTTTGCTGTCTGTCATATTTATTTTTCCGTTTATTGTTTTAACATTACTCAGGCCTTTGAGTTTCTCGTTTGACTCGTTTTATATTTTGACAATGAACTATAGTTGTTTACATCCACACCCACATCATTGATATCTCTTGTGGAAAGTTTTCTCATTGGCAATCATACAACATCTTCTTATGTTTTTAAAGTGGGGAGATTTTATAATAAGAGATGGTTTCATTGGCAAGCGATCAAACTTACTACCAAGAGATCACTGATAGAGTTTAGTGGACCTTAAAAGCTAAACATTTATATTCTTTTGGCATGAGGTGTATTTTTTTAAATATTTTTATAGTTTCGTTCAAATGAGTTTAACATTGATATATCTGTAATAGAGTATATTTATGAACAATGAGAGATTTGAGGTTTTTAAAGTCAATGAGAAAGCAACCCAAACGATCAACAAAAACCAACAGACATACTTTCAGTTTGACACGACTATAAAAACGCTATCTTTGGCCATCAAAGTCGCCCACAGACAAATTTTAATTCATACACAGATGATGCATGATCATTTTTTTTACAGTTCTTAGGCTAAAGCTGTTTACCTTTTATTAAATTAATTCAATGAGATATATTAAATAAAGAACTTGGTAATGCTTTTCTTTATATACTAGTAAGTATATATATATATATCTTTAACCATAATATTTTATATAGCAGGCAACCCATGTTAGTTTTTTGTCATTACCATTTGGTTGATGTTTCAGACAACCATACACATGCAGGTTTATATGGTACACACATAAGGCGCTGTTGCTATTAACACTTCCTCCAGGAAGTGATCCCATTAATTCATTCAACAGTGCTTATCTCATTTTCAACACCCAAAATTGGACCACGTTAGTACAATTACAATTTAAATTCAAGCTCTTGAGGTAAACTTATAATCGTATTGACAAAGCTGCTCTTGATATTGCCTTAAACAATATCAGATCTACATTTAATTTTCGATCTATGAGTTTGACTGTCCCTCTGGTATCTTTTGCCCCTCTTTTAATGCTAATTCAATGAAAAAGTATATGTTCCTAAATTTAAAAAGCTTATATATCTGAAATTAAACGTGGATATTGATAGAGCTTGCTATAAATAAAATTAGCAACACATTAAGAGAAATCTGAAATCACATCGTCTGTGTTTAACTGTTACTTTATACAATTCAAATATTGTAAAAGTAGCTAATGAAAAAATACACAAAAAGGACTACAGTCAATGACGATGCAAGTACACTAGAAAAATGACTTTTCCAGCAATTAACATGACAAAATCAAAGTCAGTAACCAAACTGATTTAGAGCTATTTTTGAACACAATTATTTTTTTTTATTATACCTAAACGTATAATTACTATATATACATAACCGAAACATAAGATAAAATTTCAAACTTCCACAAAATGCACATATTTAAAACTGAGTTTTACTGTGTGTTTGTTTATTCTATATTGTCTAGAGAAACTAGGGGAGGGTTGAGTTCTCACACAACATGTTTTACCCCTGCCACATTATTGCACCTATCCCAAGTCAGGAACCTCTAGCCTTTGTTTGTCTTGTGTGTGTTTTTATTTGGTGATAATTTTGGTTCATTTGTATGTAATGGACTTTAGGGTGGTGTCCATTTTGCTGAACTAGTGTACAAAATAATTAAGGGATCAGCTGAAGCCCACCTCCGTGTGCCGGATTTACTTGCTATGTTAAAGACCCATTAGTGGCCTTGTTTTCTCTTTGACACATTCCCTGTTTCCATTCTCCATTTTTTCGTGTTTAGAAATCAAACTAGAAATAACCATGATTTTAAAATTTTCATTTTATATGCCCCTCACTTAGGCGCATTATGTTTTTCTGTCTGTGCGTCTGTTCGTTCGTCCGTCTGTCCTGCTTCAGATTAAAGTTTTTTGTTAAAGTTTTTGGTCAAGGTATTTTTTGATGAAGTTGAAGTCCAATCACATTGAAACTTAGTACAAATGTTCCCTATGATAAGATCTTTCTAATTTTAATGCCAAATTAGAGTTTTGACCCAATTTCACAGTCCACTGAACATAGAAAATGATAGTGCGGGTGGGGCATCCGTGTACTATGGATATATTCTTGTTTTATAGTTAGTGTGTAAAACAAAATATTTCACACAACAAATTGATTATTATTGATATCGATAACAAGAGGAATACATATGCGATATCCTATGTTAAAAGTTTTAACCATGAATAATCGAGTTTTTTATTTCCATTTTTCACAATTTTTCTCTACAAATCACATTTTACACAAGAATTACAATTTTTGAATACTAATATCTATAGGACTTCTTAAGATAAACATCAGATAGTATTCTCTATTTTCTGTTAAGATCCCAATTTGAAAGTTTTAACAATCAATAACCGAGATATTTTCAATTCCAGTTTTCCGGGTTTTCGGTCTTAAAACATATATTCAACCAAAACTACCCAAATATTACTATTAATAACTAAAGGACTTCACAAATAAAACATAAAATAGTATGTTCTTTTTTCTATATAGATCAAATTCCAAAAATATTAACCATTAACAACGGAGATTTTCGACGTTTCCATTTTTTCAGCGTTTTTTCACTAAAAATCACTCATTTCACCTCAAAATTACTTCAACATGAATAATAATAACTAGAGGACTACATAATACTCTATTAAGATAAGTTTTCCTGTCTTCAACAAGCTCTAGGTCTAAAAACGTAACCATAAATAACAATTTTTCTTCTTTTCCAGTTTTCAGTATTTTTTCTCTAAAAAACACATATTTCACCCCAAAATAACCTTTTCCGCAAATTATAGCAATGTATAGTTTTAGTATGTTGTTAGTACAAGTCTATATTATAATTTGCACTAAAAAAACCTTGTGTTGCAATTAGTTGCAGGTTGAGCGATTTTAGAGCTAAATTGACTAGGCTATTAGTACTAACGTTAGTATAGAATGTCCCTGGTACAAGTTAAAACAAAATAGAAATACGATAGATTGGCATATTGTTAAACTGTTAAAGATGACAGTTGTTAAAATATGCACTGGGAATGATCCAGTTCTAGACCGTATAAAATAGATGCTGTTCTAGACTGTATCTTTTAAACAGTTAAATAAGCGATCCTGTTCTAGACAAATACTTTGTTTAAAAAAAGACCCTGTTCTCATCAGCAGGGCATGAAAAAGCTACCCTGTTCTAACCAGCAGGACATGAAAAAGGGACCCTGTTCTAACCATGCAGCAGGGCATGAAAAAGCGACCCTGTACCACTAAAAATATAGGAAGTAACCCCCCCCCCCCCCCCTGGGGGGTTCCATGTGGTGAAGTTGAAATCGTCCCTTCGTAATTTTTACGGATGTCATCACTGACGAGTTGGTTGACCGTTATGGAATATCTGTTTCACAGATGACGACGTATTATGTTCCAATTGTCGTAACGTTAACTACAATCCCCTTTCCCCCGAATGTGACCTACCGAATTAGACATATACTCTGAGACTACTGTAACCTGGGACATAATATATAGACGTTAGTATAATAATCCCAGCTGTAACACATAGTGTTATAGTCATCACGGATAGTAGTCGCGGAGTCGCATAATATAATAATGATTAGAATTTCTAGTTATAAAAAATCGGAGGTTGTTGTGCAAAATTTCGAACAAGAGTGGTTCAAATATCACAGACAAATTAAAAATGTATGAAGGAAACTTCCTGAATAAGGCATTTGATGAAAAAGACGTCTTTCAAATACCACCGCTACTAAAAACTTTAAATCACGTGATGCAAATGCGTACGAATATCAACAAGTGCCCAGAAATTATAGATTTTTATTTATATCTGCAGACTGGCAAGATATTTTATGCAAAACTGTTAATATTTATAGAAGCTAAACAAACAGTAATATCTAGATACAGTACTATATTATCTAAAATTGTAACACTAGTTTCAATTTAAACTATATTATGTGGATAGTTATCCGGTAGACGTGAATCGAATGATATGTCAAAATAAGTAAACGACAACAAAGTGGAAGTGAAAATAGAATTTAGTGAATATTTTTGTTAAAATGACTTAAACAGTATATCAGGATGGTGCAGAAGTATCAGTCACCAGTCAGGGTATATAAACACCCGTTTGAACTGGTCGTGGCGGTAAGTTTTTTAGTAATAGTACAACTTATTTACTTTTGACGTTTTGTAGGCCAACTCACCGAACAGCTGAACGTAATCTGTACTTCATTTTATTTTCGGTTTGTGCAATGTTTTCTTATACATGGTGGGTCTTCTTAAAATATACAAAATATGCTGAACCCATGAAAGTAACTAGAAAAACTTTTTTTTTAGTTTTTGATTTATCTTGTATGATTGTACATAATATTAATGCATCATGGACTGAACAGCTGAAATTTATCTATGCCAGCAGGGTTTATTTCCCTAGTACTACCATGGAATCTGGTTTAGTTCAACCCCTATGAATGATAAACAAATGGACCCTTTTGTCACATTCAAAGACAACAACATTTTGCCTTGGAAGTGAGGCTATAGTGATGCTACATTCTGGCGGCATCAACATTTAGGTTCAGTCTCAATGGTTACAGATTTTTATTTGAACATATAAAACTTTGTCGAACTTTACTTTCAGGGAATTGGACAGTTTAAATTTAGATTCAGTCTGGGATTCAATTTTTTAGACATCAATAACTTCAAACCTTCATGAAATGTAACTTGGTGGGATGCTTTTTCAATATCAAGAAATCACATCTTATGAAATTTATTTTATATATTTTTATATTTTTTCTGTATTTTACTTATAAATGAACTACGTTGTTGGCAGTCAATATGTTCATAATTTACACTTTTAATTTGACAGCAGCAATAGCAAGTTTAAGACACCTTGTTCCGAAAAGCCCTTTGCAAATTTGTCTTATTCTTTTATCTTAAACAGAAAAAATATGTTTCATGCTAATTTTTTTGTTGTTATGAGTTGCTTTAATAAGTGTATATGTGTTGAAACCTCAACAGACCACTATCATCCCAAAAAATATGAATAGTTCCTGAACAGAGTAACTTACCTTCAATTATGGTCGTATATATATATATTTATATAGTGTGAAAAATGAAAAACAATAAGTTGAGGATTGTTTCTTAAATTTGCACTTATGTTCATGTATAGGTTGCACTTCAGTAAATATAAACAATGCAATTTCCCATAGGAACTCCTTTTTTTGCTAAAACTCTGTCACTTTTACTATGAAGTTTTGTAAAAAAAATGTGTTCTAGAATGGAAAGTTCATCTGCACTATAATTTTTTAAAAGGTCAAAACTTTCAACTGTGTAGCATATTTTCAGCATTTACATGCCTGGTATTTCTAAGAGTTTAAACTTATACTAAAATTCCGTTCACTTTGGGTCTTCCTCAAAATTCAATTTGACCGCTATTCATGTGTATTTATAATGGTAACATTCCCAAGTTGTGTCACTATGATATGAAACATAAAGATCGTATCTGGGAACCAGTAGGTAAACAAAACAAAATATCTATGAATATATATATCTCTCCAAAAGAGGCATGGTTTGTGAAACAACTGTATTTAAAAGTAGAACCTATAGAGATTGGAATAATTTTTCCTATAAACATGATAAAAGAATCATATACAATTATTTGTTTTCTCAGTTTTATAAAATTTGTAAGATTGGCGTAGGAAACTGTCAATTTTTTATTAGCTTCTGGCCATGGCTTCCTAGTAAATTTACTTACTTAATTGGTATTCAGTTTTAAAAGACACTGATCTGGTCTATTGGTGATCATAAAGACCTTATGTTTGTCTCAAGACATCTTTTGATTTTTAACTTTGTGTCATTTGGATACTGTCTCATTGATATGTCCCCCTTCCACATCTGATCATACACATCACCTTTATTATATACTTATATTTTATAGTCTTGTCAGTTTGTAAAAAAACATATGTATAAATTGGTATTAAAAAATTATAAGAAAATCATAATTTATTTTGCATCTCCAGATGGAACTAGAATTAAAAATATCTTCTTGAGACAGTGTTCTTCCAAAACTCCAAACTGCATCCTGGTATACATTTACATGTAGTAATATACATGTATACGTACTTGTATGTAATGTGGGAATTCTAAAGTCCAGGGTTAAAAAACTTTAGAGAATTCTGATTTGAAACAGTTGTTCAACAGCTTTAGAAACCAGATCTTGCCTGTTTTTTGTGAAAAATATTCCACAAACCTGTCACACATATCTTTGTCAAAACAGAATTATGTCAGAATTGTGGCTCCAATTGATGGGACATTTTTTAATTGGCAGCTACATGTATCATTGTGTTGATAGGAGTTTGATTCACCCAAAACAGAATTATGTCAGAATTGTGGCTCCAATTGATGGGACATTTTTTAATTGGCAGCTACATGTATCATTGTGTTGATAGGAGTTTGATTCAGCAACATACATGTACATTTTGTACAGTGTACCTACAGATTTGAAAAAATAAAAAAAGAAAGAAAAGAAATAAAAGAAATAAAAGACTAATTGAGGAGGCCAGTGAGATTTTCATTACACATTTTTCATTGATGTTAATTATATATTGTATAACATTAAACAGTGTTGTTGTTATTAAGGTTATTGTTGGGAGCTTGGATTGGCATGTTTTTTTCATTTTAATATATATCTGTCAAAACTTAAAAAAGAAATAATATATTTGATGTTTTGCAAGAAATTTTCCGCAAACTAATTTACTATTTAAAAACTTCAGAATTTAGACCTCCTCTGAGGGAATTCTTCCTTTCCTGAACTTCAGATCAATCTAATATTACTATTATAATATGAGTTGTGCAAATAAATCGATTCATGTAAATGTATTTCAGGGACTAGACATTTAAATGTATGGAAAAAAACCTCATGAAAATTGTTATTAGATGTTAACTCAGAATGATTAATGGGAAATCAAATATTTTTTACAATTTAATTATTAAAAAGAAGTCATGTTGTTGAAAATTCTACAAGCAAAAAATTGAACTACATTGTATTCTGAATTAAAAAAAAAATATCAGCAATTGATTATTCTGTATAACAACAAACTTAACACGAATTTATTGAATTGGCAGATATGGATATAACTTAATTAAAAGTAGGTCAAATATTAAATGAAACAGAATTAAGACTTTGTTTATAAACATTCAGAAATAAATGATTTAAAAGAGATTAAAATTGAGCGACTAAATCTTTTAATTAGTTTCTCGTTGGCCTCAAATAAAGTCTTATAGACATATGAAAAAATATCGGTAGATATCAGGCACCTGCGTCCTTAAAAGGAAACATGTAATCACTATTAAAATAAAGACCTTTTATCCTTTTATTCAAATGATGGGATGGTTGACCTACAAAAGAAAATCAAAAGTTATAACAATGAGTTCTGAAGTTTACTGTTGTCAGCACCTTTGTCTTTGAAGTTCTTTTGATCTGAATATTTGAAGGGTGTACCATGCAGTAGGATGTTCATGTTGTCATCTTAATGGTCATCAATTTTGAAGTCTTTAAAAAACATTTTGTATAACTTGTTAACTTTCTTAAATGTTTGAAGAAACTACTAGTTCTTAATTATTCAATAGAAACTTGGTATGATAGTGTGTTTTATTCTCAACTTTTACTTTAGAGCTTGACATGATGTAAAGATACCTAGGCCACCCTTAAATAATTCTTTGTTATATGTTGCCTTCCCATGCCTTGTAGGGTTGGGTAGGTAGGTGGGATTTTTCTTTTGGCTGACAACACAAGTTACATGTTTTAGACAAGAAAACAAAGTGAGAGCAGGAAAAATCTTTTGAAAAAAAAATTAGAAACGATTTGTGTCATAAAATATTTTGAGTAGGCTGCTTTTTAGGTGGGTAGGTAATCCACATTAAACAATTTAAATTTTGTTTTTGGCCTTTAATAATTCTTTTGTTGAACTGAAGACTTAGAGTTGATCTCTTGATGTCTTGTGGTTATTTGTGTTGCTGGATTGCTGTTTCATTGAAGTTTTTATCCATATCCTTTATATGCCCTCACCATCACCAGAGGGCAGTAAGTGTTACCCTTATCCAACCGTACGTACATCCTGAAATTGGTTTCCGTTCTCTAACTTAAGTTTGCCTCAACCAAATGTTATGAAACTTATACACAATGCTTATTTCCACAAAACACAGATTTGGGTGGTGCACTTTTACCGTTCTCGAGTTATGTCCCTTTATAATGTTATATGCAAAAGGGGGCATCATCTGTGTCCCATGGACACATTCTCATTTTATTTATTTTGTCGCCACATAAGGTTTAGGTGCAGCAACTCATGTCATCTTATGTTATCATAGTCTGTGTCACACTGTAAATGCTAATCAATGTTATCATACATTGTAGTCTGTGTCACACTGTAAATGTTAATCAATGTTAACATAGTCTGTGACGCACTGTAAATGTTAATCAATGTTATAGTCTGTGTCACACTGTAAATGTTAATCAATGTTATCATTGTCTGTTTCACACTGTAAATGTTAATCAATGTTATCATTGTCTGTTTCACACTGTAAATGTTAATCAATATTATCATAGTCTGTGTCACACTGTAAATGTTAATCACAACTGATTGAAAATGGCTTGACAGAATTCAACTTGCACAGATTCTTATACAAGACATAGCTAGAGTTGTGCACCTGCTATTTTCTATCTGCTACATGTATCTGAGTGATTTTAGGGAATTTTGATTCCAAAACATGGACTTAATCATTGCTGCTCATATCAGTTTGTTAAACTTGAGAATAGCTTAACAGAATTCCACCAAACTTACTCTGTATATTCTTCTTCAGGATATGAATTTGTGCACCGTCTATTTTAAATTTTTTGGGTTTCTATACCAAACATTAATGTCACCATTTTTGCTTAAATTATTTGGATACAACAGACGGAACACATCTTCCTATGTTCATGATGCTTAAGAATCAAACAATTTTCATATTCATATGAATTTATTCATATAAGGTAATTGATTTGTGCCATTTATATTACTTGCGGCAGGAATATTAATTTTGGATGCATATACAACAAATTGATATTGACATAATGTCAAAAAATATTAATTCGTATTAAGTGAACCATCAATATTGATGTTTGAATTGACAATAAGGGTGTATAAAAATGACATCTTAATTAATCCACTGTAATATAAATACATCATTTAGGTAAAAAATAGATATCACAAAATTTCTTTTTAATTAGGGAATATCAGTAGTAAACATTAATTGAACATGCATGTGTAGGAGTGTTATTACATGTACAATCGTAAATTTATTGTCTTCATTTAAGGTTGGGAGATAATTATCTTTATGTGCCTATATATAAGATTCATGTTTTTAACCTCCTACATAAACTCTGTTGATACTGTATCTGTCCTTATAAATGATTTTTTTGCTTTTTGTATACATAACATATATGATATGTATAAAATGTATATTTACATGTATATATATATATATATATATATATATATATCATTACTTTTTCCATCGAGGTCCATATTTATATTGTAAATAAGTTTTAGAAAATGTTGAATAATTTCTATACTAACAAATACAAATTTTTAAGTAAATTGATTTTATTATGCATACATTTTGTGCAGCTGGTTACAGTTACATGTGCATTTATATGTATATATTCTACATGAACTATAACCTTGATTTTAAAAAGTTTAATCCAAATTGCATTGTTGTTCTTTGAATTTTTCTGCCAAAGCTATATGTAGCGACGATTGATGTAAATCTAGTTGGGTCCCTACCTGATTCAAATACAGATATGTGTTCACCCATCAATTACAGGAATCTGATATTAATGCACCATTCTATTTTTTGCTTATGATAGTTATTACGTCAACCAATTCGCCGTTTCAGAATCTAATGCATTCTGGTTAATATTTTCAAAAGCGTACACCAAAACATTGTGATTGGTTTAAAACATTCTAAACAATGGTAACTGAACCAATAACTTTATGTTATTTTTATTTTGGTGTACGAACAATGAGATTACCCACAGTCCTTTAGATTCTGGAAAGGCGAATTAAATTTCTGCCTTCATAATTTTGGAGGTATGTACAACAAATCAAAATTTTTTGCAAGTACATGTATCTTGAAAACATTTTCAGAATTGAAAGTAAAACAAAGCAAATGTCAGATCTAAACTAATTAATTTAGGATGGACATAGCTGTATTACATTTAAATCAAATTGATTTTATTTGTTCTCTAAAGTTTTACACCATCTCTTTATATTTTGTCATATATTTGAATTTCTACAATTTTTTTTTTATTCTCTAGGCATATGAGAAGAGATTTCCGACATGTAAGATGATTCCAGTGTTTCTTGGATCAGATACAATATCGGAATGGACAAGTGAAGATGAATCTCAACATGATATTGAGAGGAGATGTCGCCTGAATGTTGATGCACCTTACCTTCTCAAAAAGGTACGAATATTTAATTCTCTTTCAAAACCTTTTTTTTTTTTGACTAACCATTATAAGCCTAAATTTTCCTCATTTTTACATGCATACGACTAGTACTGGATTAACCCTAGATCTGATAACATAGAAAAAATAGAACTTAAAAAAAAAATAAGAACAATACACAATTCTTAAAAAAGGACATAATATAATAACTCAGTGTAATTGTAAAATTTAAACAATTTGAATTGTAATTATTGTATCTCTATATATAAAACGCATCAATGCACTAAAGTTGGTGCAGTTTTTCTTTTGTTTTAAGTGAATAACCCTCAAACAGAGTGATTGTTAAATTGTTAATGAGTGCATTGTACATGTATAAAGAAATATCATACAAAGTCTAGTGAATCACAATTGTATCAATGTTTACCGAGACTCATAAGTTAGATTGATTTTACCAGAATCATTCACCTTGAGTGTCCACGCAGTGTGCATACATGTGCATGTACATTGTATTGTACATAGGACAAAACTTTCTAGCTTTATGAACTTTCTCCAACTTTTGATGACTGCCAAATTTTCTCTAGCTTTTATATAATTTATATACTTGAGACACTTGTGCACTAAAATTAAAAGCCAAAAGAAACTGTTGTATCTGGGTTGAAAATTTAAAAAAAGACTGAAAACAGCTGTGTGTTATACTGACTATTTGTTATTTTTTCTTCTCAAAATTAGAATTGAAATCAAAATATTTAGGTGTTGAAAGAGATTATTTCCATGCTTGTCTTTTATCTAAGTATTTACACCTGTTTGATTAGTTTTGGAAATGTGTTTTTAAAACTAATTGAATTATAAGTGCCTTTGTTTAAATTCTTTTCCAGAAATAGTGTTTGAATTGTAAACAAATATGTTTTTATTTGTTTGCAGATTGTTGGAGTAGACCATGTGGTATTCATCCAAAAGAACGCACTGGACCGTAAAGCTCGTACCTTAACCATAGATGCCCATAATGAAAGTTTCTCTTCAAGAATTATAATTAACGAGCATTGTTTTTACTCTGTAAGTTATAGATAATTAAAAAAAGTTTAATTATGTGGTATAGATAATTATAATAATTCTGAATGAATTAATTTTTGCTGAATTAAGCATCCCCAAAGGTTAAGAAAGATCAAATAATTTTATCTCAGATGTTGATTCGTGCTAATATACTAATTCTTACCTATTAACAGAGGATTCAATATTTTCTAAGAATTCTTTTACCTTACAAATAATTAATGGTAACAGTACCTATTTTATAACTAGTAATACCCGTAATTAAGAATGGCAAATGTACAGGGTACTTCCTCTTTATCAAAGAAAGGCCTGTCTATAGGTTATCAGGTCGATCAATTAAAGCACCAAAAATGTTTGAATTTCGTTTTAAAATGAACATTCACTGTTTTGGTCTGATGTTAACTCAATATGTATTGATGTTAAATCAATATGGGGCAAAAGCATCGCTAGATATGCAAGTGATGGATTTACCATTAATGCTTATTTTGAAGTACTACAAGTATTGTTCCTCAATATGAAGCTAATTGTTTTTAAGTACAAAAATGTACTTCTTAGAAATTTTGTATTTGACACATATTACAATACAATGCTAATACAATGTGCATGTACTTGTGGATATAAAGTACATCATTATCTATGAACTTTGTGCAAGTATGTTTCACAAGTAGTGATTTCAATCATTATGAAATTTGGAGGTAAAAACCTAATTTAGTGGAAGAAATTGATTAAAACATATCAATATGTGTATACTTATTTGGCTGGGAGAGTTTTTATTTTGGATATTGGAGAAAGACCTTTTTCAATGTAGTCAGCGTTTGTTATTTTATCGAAATTTCTGTGAATTCTAGGTTAAGGTGGTACCAAACACCTTGACTAAAATTAATTTGGCTGGTTTAATTTTCATAAAATTTTGACAAAATATTTACTTTGAGCCTTTGACAAAAATATAAAAATTTCAAAAAACTTGAACCACACACTTAATCGGAAAAATTTCATTGGATATATAGCAGTTTGACAAACACTAATTTTGATTATTGAGAAGCTTATATTTCCTTAACAATAGAACGTGATTAAAATGTTCAGCTGATTTTCAAAGAGTTATCTCCCTGTGGTGTTTGGTACCACCTTAAGCCTGTGATAAGAGGCATCAGTAAAAAGTATATTTAAGAAAAACTGGATTGTCAAGAATGTGTATCAGAAATTTTTTTTTATATAATATTTGAAAGGAGATGAGTATAATACGTCAGTAAGACAGCAAACCAACTAAATAAAAAACTGAAAGACTGCTTAAGTAAAAAAGGAGATGAGACTTGCTATTGATCAATTTAAGTGAGAAATTATGTTGCCTGACAGCAAAACTGTAGTGACACACAAAGATAACTTCTGTCGTGTTATGTCTTTACCGGCTTTATAATTATATTCTGTTAGATGAAAAACTAATACATTTTTTCAGTCTATTTTAATTTCTAGGACATATTTTACCATTATGGGCAATATTTTTTGACTTGTGCAATCAGTACTAATATTAATCAATTTTTAAATCCCAAGATAAATTTAATTTGGTAATGTTTGTCAACATGACATGCAAAAATAGGCCTGTTTTATGTCGATTTATATCAATTCATTATATTTGGTCCAAAGTTCTGCATTGTCAGCATCATTGATTAATGTATAAATGTTCACCTTGGGGAGTAATTGTACCAACAATATTGGGTAATTATTGATAGGAGCACTTATAAATAGATACTTCGTCCCATTTTGTTTGTTTTTTATAATACGTGACAAACACCATATTTTAATATTTAAAATATTTGTTATATTGGTATTGTTTTCCCTGAAGCTTGCATATCTGTTACATAAATTTGAAAATAGAAAGTTTAGGATGTAGTCTTAAGTAAACTTAACTACAAAATTACGATATATTAGTAGTTTCAAACATATGTTGCATCTTACGTATGCAGGTGTAAGATATTTTTAAGTAAAAATCAATTTTCTGTCTGTACTTCGAACATTTGAAGTTTGGAATAATCAATAAATATAAATACTGCAAAAAATGATTTGATTATTGATATGATAAGAACCTCTTAACAAGAAAAGAGATTTAGTCTTATAATGAAATGATTGAAATCTTTTTTATACCAAATATAGAACATGAACTGGTTAAATTGAACTTATTCATGCTTTTATACTCAACATATTTCTTATACTTCCATAGGAGGTCTTAGAGACATACATATTTTCCCTAAACAGACATCATGCTGGTTGAAATAGATTTAAAATTACTGTTTGGGATTGTTCCAAATGCTGCAGAATTTGAGAATGACATTGACTCAAACTTCTAACTTTCTTTCTGATAAGTTATATACAATCGTTCCCAAAGATACTTTATATTAATATATCAGTATTTGATTGACTAGTTTTGAGTGCTTTACGTCAGCAGCAAATATTACATGCATATTGAGGATGGATAACATGTTAAATTCTGCTTCATACAAAGCTGACACAAAAAACTAATTTAAAGGTTTTCCAGAAGAATTCATGCCCCCCTACTGACACAGTTATACTGACTTCAAGCTTAATGTTCACTTATGTTACTACTAGATATTGCTGAAGGTGGCGATGCACCAAAAACCAATTTGCTTATTTACTTTTGAACTTAAAATTGAGAATGGAAATGTCAAAGAGACAACAACCCGACCATAGAGCAGACAACAGCCGAAGGCCACCAATGGGTCTTCAATGCAGCGAGAAACTCCCGCACCCGGAGGCGTCCTTCAGCTGGCCCCTAAACAAATAAGTATACTAGTTCAGTGATAATGGATGTCATACTAAATTCCAAATAATACACAGGAAACTAAAATTAAAAATGATACAAGACGAACAAAGGCCAGAGGCTCCTGACTTGGGACAGGCGCAAAAATGCGGCAGGGTTAAACATGTTTTTTGAGATCTCAACCCTCCCCCTATACCTCTAGCCAATGTAGAAAAAACAAACGCACAACAGTACGCACAGTAAAACTCAGTATAAGAGAAGTCCGAGTCCGATGTCTGAATAGGAAACAAAAGAAAATAAACAAAATGACAATAATACATAAATAACAACAGACTACTAGCAGTTACTGACATGCCAGCTCCAGACCTCAATTAAACTGATTGAAAGATTATGTCTTCATCATATGAATATCAGGCACAATCCCTCCTGTTAGGGGTTTAGTATTATACAGTCATAAAATATATGAGAAGAACATAACCCGTGTCATGCCAACAACTGGTTTTAGAATAAATGTGTTTATTCTGATGCAAAGACCCTATAAATGAATCAATATTAAAGCCAAAATATGCAATCTTTTGTTTGTTTGTTTGACCTGGCTGGGAATCAAGCTTTTTAATGCATTTAAACTAGAAAGAGACTGCTGATCAGATGATTTGAAAATATTCTTAGAATAAATAGAAACCTTTCCTTAACCAATACTGGGAAATCTAGATTACCGGTAGATAGAAACCTTTTCTTTACCAGTTGTGAGAAATCATGAGAGTAAGGTGCCTTAATTGTACTGAAAAGCTATGTTTACTAGTACATGTATCTTATTGCCTGAAGCCTAGGACATTTGTATTTTTAAAAGATGAACTATTAGAAATTAAGATAACCCTAAATTGGTCCATTGTAATGGTACATAAGTATGACCTGTGTCTGACACCAATTTATACATCTTGTTGTAGAACAAATGAATGTATTTGTATAAGAAATGGATTACAAGTACTTATACTTTTATCCTTTTTCTTGCCATAAGCATTTTTGTATGGATTTGTCAGCAATACTATTTCTTACACTGTCCTTGATTTTGTTTTCTTTTTTCTACTAACAGTACAAAGGATTAAAAACAAGAAAATAGAAAACAACAATGGTGGAAAAATCTTTCAGATAAATTGAAAAATTTGCAATTACTTATGCATACAAAAATATGCATATTATCTATTGGTATTCCTTCAAAACTTTTTCAGCTTTCATTGACTGATTCTTTATTGATGTACTCTCAGATTTCTTTCCTTATTGGTGTACTATCAGATTTTTTTTCCTTATTGGTGTACTCTCAGATTTTTTTTCCTTATTGGTGTACTCTCAGATTTTTTTTCCTTATTGGTGTACTCTCAGATTTTTTTCCTTATTGATGTACTCTCAGATTGTTTTCCTTATTGGTGTACACTCAGATTTTTTTCCCTTAATGTTGAATTTTCAGATTTATTTCCCTTATTGATGTACTCTCAGAATTTTCCTTATTGGTGTAACCTAATTGGTGTACTCTCAGATTTTTTTCCTTGTAGATTTACTGTTAATTATATTAAGGTTTCTTCAGGTACAATTTGATTGAAATACAGATCCTTTGTATGTCCACCCTTTGCTTACAAGGATCTGACAACACTCTGTTCTACTTTTGTTTTTAAAGACCTTTCAGGATTCTTGGGTTTTATCATAATGATGCCCATCAAAAAAAGTTGAAGTGGACATTTTGGTTTTTGTAAATCAGTAATATACCCGTTGTTAATGATATCAATTACTGTTTCCATAGGAGGTCATACAGACATACATACTTCCCCTAAAACAGACATCATGCTGGTTGAAATAAATCTAAATTTATTGGTGGAGTTTCAAATTTCTTCTCTGTCGGAGGCTAATTCTTTGGTCACCCTTATATCTTGTTCTATAAGCCAATCCCAACAAAAAAAACAACCTTTTCATTTTATGAAATTATGTACTTGATAAAACCTTTTTATGATGCAACAATCAATCAATTATTTATGACCATGTGATGACTTGTACAGTAAATGTTTTACTTTTATTTGGTGGATATTTGTCTCATTGAAGCAACCATACATCTTTATATTGTTGTTATGATACAGAACTGTTCTGCAAGCTCTAGGTTTTTTTTTCAGATTGTGAAATTAGAAAGACTTATATTTCGCTTTGATGTTATCATTTTTTTATAAGCCCATTTATGGGACGTATTATGGTATACCGTTGACCGTCTGTCCGTCCGTCTGTCGTCAACATGTCGGGCATTAATTCAAAAACACTTTAACCAATATGCATGAAACTTTGGTGGATTGTTTATATCTATTGACTTGAGCTCCCTTTCGCTTTTTATAAATTTCAGATTAACCATTTCCAAGTTTTGGGGTTTTATTCATTAAAAAAGGGGGGGATTTTCCAGTTTTAGGACAATAACTCAAAAACAATTTCACCAATTTGCATGAAACTTTTGTAAATTGTTCATATCTATTGACGTGAGCTCCCTTTCCTTATTTATAAATTTCGGATTTACCGTTTCTGAGTTTTGGGGTTCTATTCATTAAAAAAGGGGGGATTTTCCAGTTTCGGACAATTACTCAAAAAAAATTTCACCAATTTGCATGAAACTTTTGTGAATTGTTCATACCTATTGACGTGAGCTGCCTTTCGTTTTTTATAAATTTCGGATGTACTGTTTCCGAGTTTTGGGGTTTTATTCATTTAAAAAGGGGGGATTTTCCAGTTTTCAGACAAAAACAATTTCACAAATTTGCAAGAAACTTTGGTGAATTGTTTATTTCTATCGACATGAGCTCCCTCTTTGATTTTTTATAAATTTCAGACTAAATGTTTCCGATTTATGAGTTTTATTCATTACAAAAAGGGGGATTTTCCAGTTTTCGGACAATAACTGAAACTTTGGTAAATTGTTTATATCTATTTTTGTAAGCTCCCTTTTGATTTTTATAAAATAGTTCTTGTACATAATACACTCTAAGTTAGTCCCATGAGAAATGAGAATAAATTGAAATAGCTTTTCGGTAAAGACAAGATATTTAAAATAATTTACTAAACAATAAATGTTTATAAAGTATATAGATCTGTAATTAATAATTGAACATGTATCATAATTGATAAGGTTTTCAGAATCAAACTTTCAACAATATTGTTTTATATGCCCCCAGTTTAATAGTCCCATGAGAAATAAGAAATAAATTGATATTGCTTTTGGACAGAGACAAGATATTTAAAACTATTAACGAAACAATAAATGTTTATAAAGTATATAGATCTGTTATTAATAATTGAACATGTATCATAATTGATATGGTTTTCAAAATCCAACTTTCAACAATATTGTTTTATACACCCCCAGTTTAATAGTCCCATGAGAAATAAGAAATAAATTGATATTGCTTTTGGACAGAGACAAGATATTTAAAACTATTAATGAAACAATACATGTTAATAATGTTTATAGATCTGTAATTAATTAACCTTTTATGAACTAAATTCTATAAGGAAGTAGTTGTACATTTGTAGGTGTATGCATATGACTATGACTGATTAAAAACAATAAACCATTATTATTTGGCAATGTATTTTAATATATTGACGTCACATGTCTATCATATGAAAATGTTTCAAATAAATTCTGAAATATAATTGCAGCATATTTAATCAAATGGAATCTTAGGATCTAATTTCAATCAAAATGCAATAAAATACACTGTGTTATGCATGTAACATCATAAAAATATGGGTAGTCTTCTGATTAAACAATATCAGATTCAGTTCAAATCTTGTAAATAAGATATAAATGTTTTATATATCTCATCTGAGACTGATAAGGTATTAAAGCAGGAACTGATTATATGTCGTCTGCTACAGTTAAATACGAAATGCAAGAATTAACTTTATTTTAAGCTGAGTTGAGAGACAGTCAAACTTTGCTTGCAGTATGTTGAATGTTTTCCAGGCATTGATATTTCATTTTTGGCATGACAATAAATTTTGAGCAAGCTACATCGACAATTGACAAACTGATATATATTAGAGCAAAATTTTGGTTTCTGGATTATGTATTTGAACCATACATACATGTTCAAACTTCACCACACCATTGAGGTTGTATTTTATAACCTTCTTGACCAAACTTGATTTGAAAATAAACCTTGAATTGAACAAGACCCTTATTGATATTTTTGTCAGTCTGTCAGATGATAAAAGTTACAGTACCTATGAATCATCTGCAATTTTGGGAAAAGGTTTCATTTCAGGACAATATTTTTTATCCATAAATCAAACATCAAGGTGGAGAGTTATCTCATTGGCAATAATACCACATCTTTTTATATCAAAACCAAATGGAGAAACACATTAGTAAAAAATACCAATCCTTAGACAGATAAAATATGTGGAATGTGGGGGAAATTAGACATCTGTTATTTAGTATTGTAACTTTGACACCTTGTGAACGCAAATCCTCTGAGTCCATTTTACAGAAAGTTAGGATTGTTTGCCATCATGTGTAATAACTTTTTTTTGTTTATTTTTAAGGTTCACCCTGAAAATCCATCATGGACATGTTTTGAACAAAGTGCTAGTCTGGACATAAAACATTTCTTCAACTTCGAGAGTACTGTTGAAAAAATTGCTATGAAACAGTATGCTGCTAATATCAAAAAGGTAAGTCATTCTCCCTATGTCAAAGAGAGGCGAAAAATACCAAAGGAACATTCAAACTCATAATAAGTTGAAAATAAACTGATAACGCCATGGCTAAAAAAGAAAAAGACAAAACAAACAACAGTACACAAAACACAACATAGAAAACTAAAGACTGAGCAACATAACCCACCAAAAACCAGGGGCAATCTCAGGTGCTCCGGAAGGGTAAGCAGATCCTGCTTCACATGTTTAATGAATGTTGTAAGCATTAAACAGGTAAAACAAACAGTCAATATTAGAAAGTACATACATGTATGATAACAGGCTAGTTTGAGAGCTTGCAAACATGTTAACCCTGCGATTTTCTGTATGTGACTGTCCCAAGTCATTGAAACATTAATTTAACTGGCCAGTGGCCCCTACTCCAAAAATGGGTTACCTGCATATTTCTTAGCAACTTACTACAAATCATAGCGTCTTGTCATTTGGTTCCAAGTTTGATATTGGTAAGCAAAACTGTGCTTAACAATATTTTGTTTTCTGCTTCTCCATTGTTTGGTGTATGTAATTCCTTTAACCAAGAGCAGAAGTATACATAATGAGCATTAGTTTCACAAAACATTTTGTTTACATTATATTTTATAATACCAAGAGGGAATTCGAAGTCCTCAAAAACAAATTGGTGGTAATTTGATTTCCTATAATTGAGATTTTTTTTGAAATTTCAGCATTATACTCATATACTGCAAGTTGAATTTTTTACGATTTCTTATATTAAAAATTTATTAATTCTGGATTGTGCCATTTTAAATGGTTTTGATATATAGAGACAGTTTACATCATTAGCACATTACTTCCATAAGAATGAATCAATTAGGATTTTTGTATAGTATATTAGAAAGTTATGACATTTGACATTTTAACAGTAAATCAGCCATACTTCATGATTTATTTGTAAGAATATATACCACTTACATGTATTCTTAAGGTTTCTATATGTATGAGTAGCATTTATTGATAAGGCTCTCAATGTATATGAGACTTAAGCTTTGAAGACATCAAGAGTAAAAGCACATCATTTCCTTGCGATATTTTTATGGGACCTAAACACTTTTAAGATCCTCTTCCTTTATTTGACCACTGAATTTCTTCCTCTTGACTTTGTATGAAGAGGAAATTGATTAGAGCTTTGGAAACCTGTTAAAGAAATGGAACGGAGATTGATTTTCTTGGGAAGTTTTGCACATTAGGTGTCATCAATAGAAGTTTGATTTTTGGCGTTTTAACGCCACTTTTAAGCACCGCTTTTGGGCTATTTCGTGGCTTCCAGTTTTTATTGGTGGAGGAAGCTGGAGTGCCTTGAGAAAACCACGACCTTCGATAGGAAAACTGACAATCCTAGTCAATTAAGATTGGCACCTGCACGAGCGGGGTTCGAACTCACAACCTCAGTGTTGACTGGCTAGTGATTACAGTAGTAACTACTTAAACCACTCGGCCACCGAGGCCCCTTTTTAAAGTAGATACCCCATTGATGATTGTGGCCAAGTTTGGTAAAATTTGCCCCTGAGTTTCAGAGGAAATGATCTTTGTAAAAGTTAACAGAAGACAGACACCAAGTGATGGCAAAAGCTCAAGCTAAAGTATTTCACCAAGAGTAAAAGCACACCATTTCCTTGTGATTTGGTGATAGGAATCTTAACATCTTTAATACCCTCTTTCTTTATTTGACCACTGAATTACAATGTCTTGACCTTGTTTTGAAGAGGAAATTGATTAGAGCTTTGGAAACCTGTTAAAGAAATTGAACGGAGATTGATTTTCTTGCGAAGTTTTGCACATTAGCTGTCATCAATAGAAGTTTGATAACCAGGACAGTTAATTGTTTACGTATCTCGATAACTAAGATTCATACTTTTGTATTGCTTTAATGCCTGCTTTAGTGTCCAATATCAATTTGTGTATTGATCTTACAAGTTTAACACGATCAAGGTTCTTATGTTTATAAAACAGAAAGAAGATTAAATGAATTTGTATGATTTTGAGTAGATTTTAATTAGTTTTTGAATTTGAATACGGTTTGTGTTCTAAAAATACATTGTTATGTTTTAATTGGTCATTTTGATCAAGGAATCGTCATGCAATGCTAAAAAAGATACAAGATAATTGGTAAACACATTAGTGGGTCTATTTTTGATTAATGTGAAGTTAGATAGATTGTTGTAGGAAATTATGTTTATTGATTCAAGAATTGATCAAAAGACAGAAATATAAAAATTATCCATCCGTTATTTGATCAGCAAAGTTTGAAATTACTTTGTATAATGGAGAATTGGGTCATCTGTAGAATCAAGAACTATTTCCTTATACTGCTATATTGCGAAAACAAATTATGATAAGGCCACATGAAAATAATTTTTAGATTCCTGTCTCCTATCTCTCTTCAATAGATTTTTTTTCTTCAATTTAATAGAAAATTTCACATTGTTAAATGTTTCTTTCAATTATTTTATTATATGAGTCAACGAAAATTATCTGTCATCTTGATATTGGAATAAACTAAAGAGGCTCCTTGAAATTAAATTTGTATGGCTTTATCATTTGAGATATTGCTCGTAATCTTCAGGGCTCACACTACTTCAGAATCATAGGGAGAAGTGACTTCTCTTTTTGAAATTGAGAGGGAGAAGTGGTGAGATTTGAAAGAGAAGTGCTTTTTGCTCGCTGGGCTACAATGTTTGGATTTTACTATAATACATTAAGGGCCATATGCATCTTATCTTTTTTATATTGTTCAATTTGTACCTGGGTATACAATTAACATGATTAAAGTAACTGCTCAAATTTAAAGTTGTTTAACTTTATCATATCTAGTTGCACAATCAAATGAGTTCTCTTGTCACAAAAAAAAAATTAAATATCTGGCAATAAAAAAAATTAAAATTCAATTAAAAAAACTACTCTGTTATCATGTTCATGAAATTAATTATTTCTCATTAAAAAGATATAACAGTTAAGCTTGGACCAGGAACATATATATTGACTGTTAGATATACTGTTCCCAGCTTGGACATAATATAATTTTATTAGTGCAATAGTCCCAGAGTTGAGCAACTTTAACTTATCAATTGAAACAATGCATATACATGGTAATATATACATTAATCAAGAAGATCTAACAAAAAGTATGTTGATGTGTGTGGAATGCGTAATTTTTCCTTTTGGGATCGATTTTTGTCTGTCAGTAGTGCCATTCATGCGTCCGTAGTCATTATCGCAAGAATCCGGATTTCGGTCATAGTGGGTCCGTTTCCGATGAAATCCCAACTCCGATCCGTAGTTGTTCAATAATATACCCAATAATTTAAATGTCGGACGAAGAAAAATTTACAAAAATAAAGATGTTTGACACACTATTTGGAAAGGAATATGACGTTTTTAATGCAATACATGGATAACAAGTTTACTTCAGGCAAATTTCATCAAGTTCTAATGAAGTAATAACTTATTTTGCCGAAAAGTTAGAATGATTTGATGTACGCTCTTGTATTTAAGTTGTAACAAGTACCGAAAGTGATAACAAATTGTTTTTATGAAATAACATGCCACCAGCTTAAAAATCAATGCTTTAACCCCTTTTTTGAAGAAAATAAATCGTTTATGCCTTGAATTTCCTTACTTTAGAATGAACATTGCTGTTTCGTCGACTTGGTAAAAATTGAATACTGGCGATGACGAAAGTGACTGAAACTTTGAAAGCGAGTATCGTAAACAACAGGGCGACTTGTTTTCGCTTTTGGGGATCGGGCAAAGCGAAGTGACGGACGGGAAAGCGACTTCTTTGCCCTAGTCGCCTGGTAGCGTGAGCCCTGAATATTTATGGTCTTGCATGAGAAGATTTTTTTTTATGAAATGTTTTAGAATAATATCTGAGTATTATCTCTAATGCCCATCATGTAAATATGACCATGCACATATATTGGAGGCTACCATAGTTCCTGCTCAAATTATATAACTATGATAGATTTTAATTTGCATACACAGGAAGCTGTATTTTTTTTAAGGATAATTCTACAAAAAAATGGTTAACCCTGAGACACAGAAACAGTTATATTGAAAAAGATAATTAAAGTAAAAGAATGCATGAACTGTCATAATAATTTGGATAAAAATGCAAAGAGTTGTGTTACACAACTATTTGAACCGCTGAATTTCCAGAGCTGTCTTTTTTCTTCTTCCCTTTTCGTTTTCCGTTATGTAATAACATTTCTATAAATAAATGATGTTTGTAATGAGAATATTTCCTGAATTTTAAAAACCAAGATATTTTTTTACCAAAGATGTAGTGTTAGTGTTTTAATGATGAGACGAGGTCATGAAGATATATATCTTCATAATTGGAATACAGTATACATGTTACAAAACTCAGGAAATTGCATTTAGAAGTTGTCTGAAGAAGGTATCAGACTAAACATTACCGTATATTAAATGCTATTTTATTAAAAAGCCATTACCGTAGCTTCAAAAACCGGAAGATTGTTGTTCTACTTCATTATCTTATTTTGGCATATATGACCGTGTCTAGCTAATTTTACGCACATTAATGCTACGGTGTCATTCGTGATCACATCGTCGTTTGATTTGTTATCCATTATAAAATCTCAGAGTGCCTCAGGATTGTTGTTACCATCACCGTCTTTATTACAATGATTATCATTGTCAACCTATGACCTTCAAATTGATTGTTTACAATTAAAAAAAACTTAACCTTGGCAGCTCAAATTAACCAAAGGCTAATTTGGTATTGATATCAGATCAATCCTAGTAAAGCTATACAATAATAAAGTTGACTTTTTTCAAGGACAAAATGAATCGTGTTTGAAATGAAAGTTTAAAAGAAGCTGGGGTTTGAAACTAAAATTGAAATTCAATTTTGATTTTTTTTCTTCAAGTACTTAACCATGTAACTTATACTTTAGTCATCAAAATTATCAAGTTGAGGAATTGTCTACTTGTCTACCTGTCTGTATGTCTGTGTGTATGTAATGTAGAATTTTATTATTTCATTGACTCTTGGGTATGCAGCCTTATACCGCTTACATATAGAAATTGACAATGAGTTTGGCTAAAACTTAACTTTACTTCAAAAGAGATGATAAATTTTCCCTATTGTGAGCTTTCCATTTCTGTCATGCCATCTTCCAGTAGTGCCTATATACTGAATATATATATCTCTCAGTTGATACAATATTAAGGGCTTTTGTTTCCTATCATGATTTCCTTGATGGAGGGTTGCTACTTACAAGAAAGCGTTTGAAGCAAGGGTTCCTAATATAAAAGTTCAACATTTCCTCAAAACTTTATTTCGGAGTATCTGTGTCACAGATGACTATGGTAAGGATATGTTCCATTTGTTGTAGCTAAAACCCTGTCCTCTTTCCCTTGACTTTGACATCAGGGAATGTAACTTATAATCTAATTTTACTTGTGATGAACTACATGACAGGTGCAACTAGTGGAGAAGGAAATGCTTACCCTTCCAGAGCACACAACCACTTCTTATTCAAAGTTGATATGTATTGGTTCCATTGAATATTATCAGATCAAATCTCCACCAGATGAATATTAAGGATGAGCCGAGTTAATGATAAGATTATATAGAGGTCAAAGGTCTGGTTAGACTGCAGATGAAGGATTTAAACTTTTTTTCAAAATTCAAGCTCATTTTGATAGTTGATATGCTTAATTCAGTAATTTGATTATACGAATGTATATCATTATAAACTTCCTTATAAAATTCTTTCCTAATGAAAATGTACTTGTTTTCAACAGTTTTAAATGCACACTTAAAGAGAACATAAATTACTAAATTCACTTTGAAAACAAAATCCAACAAAAGCCTTTAATGCACCCTCTAAGAATTTTGTCATACTTATTGTTAAAAACATTATGTAATTCTTTCTTTGATATTGTTGAAGTATGTTTAAATTGTTTACAGAATTACGATTTTACACAAGTTTCTATGTGACTAGAAATCTTTTAACAATCTTTGATAGATCTTGGGTTGTAGGTGCAGTAATGAACGTGATAATTTCTCTGTTTACAGATTATTTACTGTTAAAACAGTTTTTGAAAGTGTTAACTCTGAAGTAAAGTTTAAAATATTGAGATTTTATTGTTGTTTGAAAATCCTGATTATGTGCTACATATTATGATACATGAATTGATTATTGAAATGCACCAATTAAAGGTCTTTTCAATATCGTATATTTAATACATATTTAAAGTTTTAAAATATCAAAATGTTTTTTGACATAAATACCTCATAAATATCACGTTTGTCGTGATGTCTCTATGTAAACTAATATGTTGGATTAAAGTACAGTTATAAATATTTTTACAGAATAAATGATATGCCTGTGATGTTTAAAACAATTTAAAAGGATTTTGAGATCAGTGCATTAGAATAATTGTATGTTTTCATAAATATTTGTAATGAAGTTTTAAAAGATTTCTTATTAAAGTTTATGTGTGTATTTTGTTCAAATTAAAGGTGACGTGTCATAAACTATAATACTATATTTAAAAATATTGAGACCTTTATTTTTGAAAACATCAAGAATTTTGTCAATTTCTGCTGATAATTCGTGTTTTGTTACCACAAACACCTCCAGAATAGGGAAAAGTGTTGCTAAATGGCAGTTTTCAAATGTTTTTTCTGCTTTTTAGCTTACCTTTATGATCCTATATTGAATGGTCATATTGATACCTTTGGAAATAAAACATTCCCCTATGATTTCAAACAAGTTCTGTTTTTATTTTTCAAAGAAGTTATCAATTGAATGATTTAAAATTGTTACTGAATAAGAGCTGAAGTTGCCAAAGTTTGATGTTTCTTTGGTAAAAATTTCATTTTGGTCTGAATCATGATTATAGTCTTATTTAGCACAAATGCCTTAAAGATTTTATATACTATGTATATCATCCAATATTATGGCTGCAGTAGTTTAATTAGATATTCCTATTTATTAGTCTTCACAGTCACTTATGGTTGCAGTCTTGTAATTGACTGCTCCATAGGCTTACATGCTAAACAGCTGATCTTTGAAAATAAAAAAATTAAAAATGCTACATAGAAAAATTTTTCCATGTTCATATCATGTATGTACTAATGTGAAATTGTGATTTAATTGAAAAAAAAGTGGGTCATGCCACGAAGAATAAAAAGTTATGTAACCCTGAAGTCAAAACAATTTTTTTCTACTTTCTGTTTGCTGTTTTTACAAGGCCGCACCACTTTCAGTAAACATGATATCCTTCCACTTACCTGGATTGATATCCCCAAAAAGATGCAAGACTTTTTTTCAAATCTATATATATGTTTCAATTCAGTATAAACTTTTAATCAAACAGAAAAACTTGAGTCCAGAAAAAAATTCTGAAAAAAATGGACTATTTTATTTCCCTCCATGTTTTGACATGCACCGGAAACTGGAGTTGTAATACAAGACTGGTACCTTATGCCTGTATCACTCTGTTCAGTTCTTCATGAAATGGCATATCACGGCTTTGTCTTAATAACTTTGACAAAAGGTATCACTTATACCACGGTGTTTGACTGACACAGATAAGTTTGACCCGAACTTATCAAGTCATCTTCCAGTTTGCTTTTAAAACAAATAGGAAAATAATATTGCTAATGCTATAATAAAAACAAACAAATATTACTATCGAATCATTTATCATAAAAAAAATCATGTTTTGGCAATTAAACCAGAAAAAGACAAGATAAAACAGCGATCCATATTGCCATACAAAAGCAGTGTTAACTCAATTCAATGACAGAAAAATAGAAGCTATAAAAGATTACATTCCAAAATCCATAACTATAAAACATTCTCTGAAAGTGTAACTTTTCCTGTTTTCTCACAACAAATTGCTCTTTTTAAAATAAGAGAAGAGATTAAATAATTATTTATTACTTCTATGTAAATCAGATCCATGCATAGTTGTCTCATAATGTCTCAATCTTCGTGGCTGAGACCACTTGGACATGAGAACTGAGAAAACTATATCTAGTACAAAAAGTACTAGTTAGTTTTGCATTGAATTCATCGATAGATAAAGCTGGCTATATATAATGAAGTGAATTTATAGATAACAACTATTGTTTATTGTTGTTATAATTGATATCTTTTATCTGTGTTTTATATGTGATTAAGATAGTAGGACATTTTACAAAGTGAACATATAATTTTAAAAGGGTTTATATGGCTAAAGTAATGCTTCCTAGTTATGATTTTTCTTCTTGATTTATATTTTAACAGCCTGAAGCAATATTTCTTAAAAAAGGCATAAATCTGTTTCTTTAAGGGCAAAGAAGTAATAGAGTACTACATTCAGGAACTAATAACAGAAGGTACATCTTTTATAAAACCCTGGACCCCTAAAATTGAGGACACACCCTCACAGGACAGTGGTCTAAGGAGTCGGTCTAACAGTCAACACAGCAATAGCAGCCAATCTAGTCTAGTCTTAGGAGCCACTGCTGCCACCATGCATGAGAAGTCTCCTGTTTCTGAAGGTAAGAAAATAGTATATTGTGGATTCATCTATTTTTGTTGGTAAAAACTTTTATGGATTGAGGAATAATTGTATTTCTGTGCATACATGATTTTGTAGTTTTAACAAATCTGCACACAAGCCTATAGAAAATTTGTATGTTATTGAAGTCGTTATTTTAACTCAAGAAATCCATGAATATGTACATCAGTATAAATATGAATCCTCTGCACTAATGTATAAAAAAACATTTCATTCCCACATTTTACACTATGTCTATGGTAGCATGCATGCATTGAAGTGTTGGAGGTCAGATCCCCAGACTGGGCACTCCAAAAAATTTGAAATTGGCATTTGCTGCTTCTCTGTCAAGCAAGCATTATACAGCATTCAGCAATAAGATCAAAGGTTGGAAATAATGTTCTGAGGGAGGGTGACATGTAAACCTGCTGTCTTTTAGCTTGTAATGAGGCACATTAAAAATTAACTAGACATGTTAGACCTTATACAAAAGAGTTCAAAAATCATATTAGAAGAATGTATTTGTCTTGAATGTACGAAAAATATTGTCCTCTAAACATTAAACATCTACATATCTTTTGTTTTCCTGCTTTATGCTTTCTGCAGAGGTATGCTTATTAGGACAACCTTAGCTTCTAAAGTTTCCCTAATATTTTCACCATCAAATTTAATTAGTCTCTGTCAAGCAAGTATTATACAGCATTCAGCAATAAGATCAAAGGTTGGAAATAATGTTCTGAGGGAGGGTGACATGTAAACCTGCTGTCTTTTAGCTTGTAATCAGGCACATTAAAAATTAACTAGACATGTTAGATTTTATACAAAAGAGTTCAAAAATCATAATAGAAGAATGTATTTCTCTTGAATGTACGAAAAATAGTGTCCTCTAAACATTAAACATCTACACATCTTTTGTTTTCCTGCTGTAAGCATTCTGTAGAGGTATGCTTATTAGGACAACCTTAGCCTCTAAAGTTTCCCTAATATTTTCACCATCAAATTTAATTAGTCTGTGGGGAAGTGGTGCTGTATTCAGGTGTTAATTTAATATTCTATCCAGCACATTTGCAAAACTAATATCTTTCATTATAAAACTTTGATAAGAAGTAAATTTGATGTATCATATAAACAATATTTAATTAACTCCAGTCAGATATATTCCAGACAGTAACATGAAATCTATTGACTCTTTCGTAACTTGGACATCTGAAGAAGCCTCTTTATATGAAATCAGAACAATATCAGTAATTAATTTTGTCAATAGAGAATTTGATTATTTGAAATCTGATGACTTTAGAACTCGTTATGACATTTTCAGAATACCTGGTGTTAAATAACAGTAAATGTCAATAATTAAAGTAGTGATTATTTGGCATTCTGTTTCATTAACGACATCTGTAATGGATTTTTTGCACATTTAGGTGTTGAAAAATCTTTAACGTGTTAATGATATTATACAATCTTACTTAAGTACATTTTGTTATGAAAGATGGATATAGTACATGTCATTTGTCAAGCTTTTTTTAAAAGCTTAAGCTTTGTGTATCATGATTAGTTGGTATTACATGTACTATGATAAATCAAAGATATATACCTTCTTGTCAAGATGAAACCACAGATTGACAAAGTCTGAAATCTGAATCCTTTGTGAAAGTTCAATCAAGTTCAATGTCCAGTGGGACTAGTAAAAAGCATTTAAAGCATTTATGGATGGTGGGCCCATCATGAATTAATTTGTACCCATCATTCTGCAAATAATAAAATAAAACAATTTCTACATAGAATTAATTGTACCACCATGCTTTGAATTTAAAGAACACCATTCTTGAAATCACTTTAATCATCCCTCAAAAATTGACTTGGGGAAAACATGAACGCAACTAACCATAAAGGAAATCTTTGGTAAAAATTTTTTTTTACTGTGGAGTCATTATTATTTGTTGGATACCTTTTTTTTTTTGGATTCCGCTGGTACAAGTGAACTACTAATTTAAATGTTCAATCAAGTTCAAAATTTTCTTTAAGCTTGAATGCAGACTTTTGGAAACCCACAAAAACAAATATTCACAAAAAGGCATTTTTTCCTTGATCCATGGAAATTGGTATCAACGAAAATAAACGAATTCACAATACCTTAATAATTTTAATGACTTTTATGAAACTTCATTGCACTGAACTACCATTTAATCCAAATCAGATGTTAATGAATAGGTTGCTTTCGACAAGTGCCATTTTATATTTTGTTGACCAAACCTGTGTAATACTGGAAACTGCTTATACAAGATATGAGAAACACTTTTTTATGTGATTAACTTGAAGTATTATTTTCTTTACAGGTGCTCATTCTCCAGATCTTGCTGGTGGGAAACTGGAAGATGTTTACATTGAACGTTTTCTTGGTAACCTAACTCCAGTACAAGAGAATAGTCTTGTTCAACTACGCCAACTCCTGCAGACTACTCATAAAGGAAAGGTAAGCATGATAAAAAAAAGCAAACCCTGAATTTAAAAGTTCAACGAAGTACATATTTTCAATAGCCTTGCATACAGACTTTGCCAAAGCCACTAAATCAAATACTGTGGATTCATTATTATTCGTTGGATACCAATTTTCGTGGGTTTCGTGGGTACAGATGAACCACGAATTTAAATGTTCAACGAAATACAAATTTCTATAAAGTTGTATCCAGACTGTGTCAGAACCACGAAATCACATATCCAAGAAAATTCAAGGTTTCAGCAATCCACGAAAATTGGTACCCACGAAAATAAATGATTCCACAGTATTAATGAAAATACAACTTTTTCTCAACGAAAATTGGTAATGAATCTTCAGTATGATAAGACTTAACTTTAAATTTTCCTTTTTTGAATGTATGTTGAGTTAGGTAAATCTAGCTGCCTATATTAAATATACTATTCTAATTCCTATATGAAATGTACTAAGACATCATCTGAAATGGCGGAAAATATGTGTTTGAAATTAAAATGTTTATCTGCATGCAGTCAGATGTATGCTTCCATCACTATGTCTTGTTTTTCAGATTCCAAAGGATGCCCATATTTTACGTTTCCTACGTGCTAGAGATTTCCACAGAGAAAGGGCAAGGGAGATGCTTGTTCATTCCATGGCTTGGAGAAAGCTCCACAATGTTGACGGTTTATTAGAATCATATCAAGCTAGTGAAGTTATAGACCAGTACTATACTGGAGGCTGGCATTACTGTGATAAAGGTATGGGAATTTTTAATTACTGTGAACTCATTATTATTCGTGTCATACCAATTTTTGTGGGTACTGGTGAACCACAATTCAAATGTTCATTGATATACAATGTTTATATAGGCTCTTTATAATGCAGACTAAAAACCACAAAATCAAATAGCCATGTAAAAAATAGTTTTTCTTTAATCCAAGAAAAAATTGATATACATAAAAAAAGTACAAGACAGAATGCTCTGAGATAATATAAAAAATAAGATGTGGTAGGATTGCCAATGAGACAACTATCGTCCAGAGACCAAATGACATAGAAGTTCGAATAAAAGGACTGTCACATGGCCTTTACAATTCAGCTCTAATATTTTGATATAAAACATTTACAGCTATGATCAAGTGTTCAACTCTTCTTGATTATAGTTATTTTTATCAGCTTTAATACCAATCTGATTGAAATATAGTTCTTTGTCCATGCTTGGCTTACAAGGATATGACTGAGCTTTGTTCTATTTTCTGTTTTAAAGACCTTTCTGGACCCTCTGGTTTTGTTGTAATGATACACACCTTGAAAAATATGGAGGCTAAAATTTCATTGGCTGATGTAATAATTACAGGAACATGAAGTCGAATGGAGTGATTTTAGATCCTTGAAATTGAAGCCTGGATACAAAATCAGTATTTTAATCAGATTTTATTACAATAATTACAGTTTGTGAACATTGATGGGTTTTTTTTGTAGATTTTTTTACTGATATTAATTGAATGAGAGATAAAAGACATGCAGGAACCACTGAGACTTAATTCCTTTATTTTTTCTTTTAACCAATCTTCCTTGTTTAAAAAAAAAGGTTACCATTACTCTCATACATGTATATAAGGTATTTACTTTTATGATTTGAGAGCAACAGTTTTTGAATACTGCCTGAAATTTTATGAAACAGAAAGTCACAAAAATTTACATCACATGACTATAAGTAAACATTCAGTTGCATGTATCAGGTTATCCTAGCACAGTATACATGGTATACAATGCAAAGGAATATACATTGCAAATATTGAAATCTATTTCCTATCTTTACCATAATCTAAATTTAGATGGCAGACCATTGTATGTATTGAAGTTAGGACAGATGGATGTTAAGGGTCTGATTAGGAGTGTTGGAGAGGAAGCAATACTAAAACATGTAAGTACAATGTCAACATCAGTAGAAAATTAGTCTGATTATTAATGTTAAACAGATAGATTACTCATCCACCCAGGCCCATGAAGATAGTTTTAATTCCTGTGATATGATATATTTTAATAAGGGATAATCTAATTTTAAATCAACTTTATAATTTCTGTTTCTTGTAAGGATTAAACATATTATATTTTAGTGATTTTTTCAAACCAACTGCATACATGCATTAGTTATAATACAGTCTTTTTGTACATTGTCAATTGCAACAGTTTCTTATTAGCCCCCTACCAACCAAGTCGAAGGGGACTTTAGGTTTGCACTCCATCTGTCTGTCTGTCTGACTGTCTGTCTGTTTGTCTGTCTGTCTGTCCATCCGTCAGTCCGGCAAATCAGTTTTCCACACTTTTTTCTTCATGCATTAAGATATTGATTTGATATTTGGTGTATTGTTTTATCATGACAAGTTACAGATTAATTTCGCATTTTGTTTCGGTCTGATGATTTTGTGCAGAGTTATGGTCCTTTGACTTAGAAAATTCACTAAAATAATCAGTTTTCCGCACTTTTTTTTGTCATTCTTGAAGATATTGATTTGATAATTGGTATATAGTTTTATCATGACAAGTTACAGATCAAGTTCGAATTTTGTTCTGGTCTGATGATTTTGTGCAGAGTTGTGGTCCATGGACTCAGAAAATTCACTTAAATAATCAGTTTTCAACACTTTTTTTCGTCATGCTTGAAGATATTGACTTGGTATTTGTTATATAGTTTACACCATGACAAGTTATAGATCAAGTTAGCATTTTGTTCCAATACAATGAATTTTTAACCTGTAGAGGACTATGTATTACCATGCAATACTCACAAAATGCTTGTTGATAAATGTTTTACAACATGTACAGACGAATCAGATATTTTTAAATTATGTGTATGTTTTATTCAAGTTTATTTTTATGGAAATTGTGAAGTGTCAAATTGTTCATAGTAACTTGAAAGCTCATAATCATAGTAATTTATAGTAATGGGATATCAAGAATTTTACATAAACAGTATTTTTATCAATTTTCCATGAACAAGATCATTAAAGCAGTAAATGAACAGGAAAATTGATGGATTATGTCAGTGAAAAATACTCAGTTTAAAATTTCAATACACAATACAAACTCATGAATTGTTATAATATTTTATTAGATTAAATATCTCCTTACTATTGAATGTAGGTACAGCGTTATGCAATAAGTATTTGTCATCTACAATTTTTTGCGATATATTTCATATCAAACCACATTTTTTTCAAAAAAATTATTGTGGGATCATTTCCTGTTGGATTTTCATCAACTTGGTGTCAATACAATAGAAGTAGAATTGTCACTGATTTATGTGTTATTAAGTCATAAGTTTATTGGGAAATGTTCTCTTTTTCTGATGATTTAATCACAAGTATTTATATTTGTCTCTAAATTTGCTTTATATTTCAGCCAAATTATATTATCATACATATTCACATCAGGAGAAAACAAAAACAACTTATTGCATAACACTGCACTTGCTCTTAAAGTACTTGTATATTACAAGAGTTAGTGCAAAGGGTTGTTCTCGGTGCACATGATTCTTACATAATACGTTATTGATATTAAATAGATATGAAAAGATTTAGTATAAGATATTATTTGTAGGTTTTGAGTGTGAATGAAGAGGGTTTGAGGAGATGTGATCAGGCAACACAAATCACAGGATATCCAGTGTCGTAAGTATTGGCATGTACCGCGTACATGTTTTAAACACCATCTGTTTGACGTTATAAAAATTTTGGTGGATAATGCTTGGATGTATTCTAGACTTGTAGATTCACATCTATAGGGATGAATATGCAGATAACAAATTTTGACCCTGTTCAGAAATACGCCTTGTTATTGAAACTCTTACTACATTGTTATTGCAAAAGAAAGAAACTTTTCCACGAAATCATTTCCTTTTGGTTAAGGTATTTAAACTTTTATCAGTTCACTTGTCCCATTGAATAAATACAATAGCTATTGTTCTCTGTGTAGTTTATTCACTGGGAATTTTTTCTAAGAGAAATCCATCACTAATTGATTAATTTACCTGTAGAAAAAATTGTCTTCTATGTAGATGAAAATACATATATCAATTCACAAAACTGCATGTGATGTTGTATTATTAAATATCAATGATTTAATCATAAAAAGTTTATTTTTGACAAAATTTTTAGGATTGTTCCTATTGAAATTTGCATTTTTTTTTGTGTTTGCTTAGTTATAGCATACATTTAAGAAGGCCTTAATTTAAACATCGTCATTTTCCAGTTTGTAGTTGTCAAATACACACAAAAAAAACTTTTGTCAGAAATCAACTTTTAATGTTTTTTGTCGAGCCTTCGACTTTTGTCGAAAAAGCGAGACATAGCGATCCTCCTTTCCGTCGGCGGCGGCGTCCACAAATATTCACTCTGTGGTTAAAGTTTTTGAAATTTTAATATCTTTCTTAAACTATCCTGGATTTCTACCAAACTTGGACAGCAGCTTGTTTATGATCATAAGATAATATCCAAAAGTAAATTTTGTAAAAAAAAAATTCCATTTTTTCCGTATTTTACTTATAAATGGACTTAGTTTTTCTGCCAGGAAACATTACATTCACTCTGTGGTTAAAGTTTTTGAAATTTTAATAACTTTCTTAAACTATCCTGGATTTCTACCAAACTTGGAAAGAAGCTTGTTTATGATCATAAGATAGTATACAGAAGTAAATTTTGTAAAAAAAAAATCATTTTTTCAGTATTTTACTTATAAATGGACTTAGTTTTTCTGTCAGTTAACATTACATTCACTCTGTGGTGTAAGTTTTTAAAATTTTAACAACTTTCTTAAACTATCTTGGATTTGTACCAAACTTGGACATAAACTTGTTTATGATTAAAAGCTAGTATCTAGAAGGAAATTTTGTTAAAATTTTGTTAAAATTTTGTTCCATTTTTTCCGTATTTTACTTATAAATGGACTTAGTTTTTCTTCCAGTTAACATTACATACAGTGTGCAGTTTAAGTTTTTAAAACATTTATTAGATTCATAAACTATCCTGGATTTTTACCAAACTTGGACAGAAGCTACTTACAATCAAAAGATAGTATAGAGAGGAATATTTTTATTAATTTTTTTCCTCATTTTTGTTGAGCCTGCGATTAACAGCAAAAGTAGGCGAGACACTGGGTTCCGCGGAACCCTTACGAATTTTTTTATATATATATATATATTTGGAACATTGAACAGTAATTATATAATTAAATTTATCTATCGATTCAAAATATTGTTTTCAGAGGATGTACCTGTATTGTTGATTTGGAAGGTTTGAGCATGCGACATCTTTGGCGACCAGGAGTCAGAACATTGCTACGCATTATTGAAGTTGTAGAAGCTAATTATCCAGAGACAATGAACAAATTATTGATAGTTAGAGCTCCAAGAGTGTTTCCTGTATTATGGACATTAATAAGTCCATTCATTGATGAAAATACGAGGCAAAAATTCATGATATATGGTGGGAAAGATTATCAAGGAGCAGGAGGATTGATAGAATTCATTGATAAAAAATATATACCAGATTTTCTGGATGGAGATTGCTATGTAAGTCAAAATAGGGATTGGCATTCACATGTACGGTCAATAGGGGATTTCCGAGATGGTTGCTGATTTGCCATTTCAGAATTTTAAGAAATTCTGTGAAAAGTTTTTGAAAGCTTACACCAAAACGTTGTGATTGGCTTACACAATTCTGAACAATGGGAATTCATCCAATGACATGACATCATTTTCATTTTGGGGTACGAACAATGAAATTATCCACAATCCTTTAGATTCTGAAACAGTCAATCAACATGGAGGTTGCAAATGTCTTTATCATGTGACATTTTTCTAGGCATCTGTCATGCCTGTCTAGTCTTTATTGCAGTTGAATTAAGCAAACAGAATGATTATACCCCCGCTTTAAAAAAGAGGGGGAGGGGGGGGGTAAACTGTTTTACCTCTGTCTGTCCTTCCGTCAGTCTGTCCGTCAGTCCATCCGTCCGTCCCATAAATGTTTTCGTCGCATTTTTCTCAGGAACTACTTTACAAGGATTTCTGAAATTTGGTTTCAGGGTTTATATAAGTAAGTTACACCGTGTGATGTGTTTTCAGATTCATCACTCAACAACTTCCTGTTTACCGAACACTTGTATTATTTTACGCATGATAGCCAAGTTGAAAATTTTCGTCACATTTTTCTCAGGAACTACTTGACAAGGATTTCTGAAATTTGGTTTCAGGGTTTATATAAGTAAGTTACACCGTGTGATGCGTTTTCAGATTCATCACTCAACAACTTCCTGTTTACCGAAATATTTCGGCGGGGGTATCATCAGTGAGCAGTAGCTCACAGTTTTACTTGTTTTATCAGATTTCTATTTGAAATATTCATCCCCTTTTCTTTTTTGCCCCCTGTTGTAAATATATTACCCAATATTGATATTTCATGCAGACAAGATGTTTTTTTTTTATCCACACTACACCTAACTTTCTGAAATAATCACAGACTGGTGTTTATTATAAGAATGAAATCAGATTCTGAGTAAAAGACTATCTCTGAAGTGGTATATTCTTTTATAAATAAATATTCCATTCCTGTAAGAAGGACCTCTTAAATTTAAAACTTGTGTTGAATATGTATGATATATTTGCCACTGGACATAAATTGAGATAAAAAATTTTATTTTTTTTGTGTCACCTCAACAGCACCTTGATGCTTGCGAGATACCATTCTAGTTTCAATGATGGTTTGCTCATTTCGAAACTTTGACTGAGTTTAAGAAAGTGTTTCATTAGAAGACGGAGTTTTCAAATATCCTAAAACCTTATAATTGATTGATTATAAAAAAGAAGATGTGGTATGATTGCCAATGAGACAACTCTTCACAAGAGACCAAATGACACAGAAATTAAACAACTATAGGTCACCATACAGCCTTCAACAATGAGCAAAGCCCATACTGCACAGTCAGCTATAAAAGGCCCTAAAATGACAATGTAAAACAATTCAAACGAGAAAACTAACGGCCTAATGTATGTACAAAAAATGAAAATGATTGTTTACTTTATGTCCAGTGACAAATATTTCCTGCATGTTCAGGATGTGAACAAATTAACAATAAAACAATAAACAATAGGTAAGTCCTGCAATAGGTGGAGGACCGGGATGATAGCTGGGAAATTTGGAATGCCACTGGAAAAGGAGGGTATATTGGATATGGACAGAAATTTAGCCTTGCATGACATCTTACAGATTAGGGATTTGATTAAGCCTTAGCAACTGTGACTGATATCGATATCATCCTGGATGCCTGATACAGCATGTTGGCCATTGATTGTTACACATACAACCTAATTATATTTGTTACTAAGTATATAATAATATAATTTATATAATTTTTCAGTGTGATGTACCTGAAGGAGGATTAGTGCCAAAAGCTTTATATAAAGAAGAATACTCAGATAAATCTCCCGAGGGTCCCCCACTTAGTATTGACAGCCTTTATCAAACAAGTTATGTTGTAAAGGATTTTTGTCATGAAGTAAGTACTTCCTGTTTTGAACAAGTTATCCAGCTCCAGGATTTTCACTTTGTGTTATAAGCTTATGTGTATCAATCAATGTAAAAGTAAGGAGATATGATATGATTGCTAATGACATCATTATCCACTAGAGTCCATTGTGATTATGAGTAACTATAGGTCACCGTACGGTCTTCAACAATGCCAAAAACTCATACTGCACAGTCAGATCTGTTATGAAGTAAAATGCAACCTATATTGACCTCAACAGAACTTTATTGACTGCTCACTATTGAGAGTAAATGATATAAGTTTAATTAAAGTAAAACTTCTTGAAGAAAGTTCACACTGGTTGCAACTTCAAAGAATTTAAGGGCAGCAACTCTGACAGCTAACATCAGACACTTGACATGATGAAACAAATTTTTTTGAGAAATAACACAGTCAAACTGAACATGACTTTCTTACAAGTGTACAGTTTAATTGCTTATGTTGCATGATTTAAAGATTTTTGGGGAAAGACGGCTTCAAGCTGTCAATTCCCTATTTGGTTGGCCAGACTTCCAAGCCTCTCACGTCAGTCATTTTGTTTTTATAGTTGGGAAAACACCTCAAAATTTCATACGGAAATTGAAGAGAAGGAGACACACAAATGAACAGATTGACTTTAAACACTTTTTTATACATTTCCCTTCTGTTTATCATGAAATTATCGTATCTTGAGCTCTCTCGTACACTATTTACGTTTCATTTATAATCTGGGAAAATCAGTATTATGAAATATTCTAAACATATCCAACCTAGTGACGTCATGGTTGGAATGCCACACTAGGTAGAAGCAGGGATATACTTTACTCATTATTAAAATCATTCACAGAAATCGTGTACAAATTTAAAATCGGTATTTGTTTATTTAAACATAATTATGTTTGCTGTAGATGATCCAAACATCAATTGTTTAATTTTTAGGTCAACTTTCGCGGTAAACAATGGGGATACACGAGATTGGGGAGAGAAACATCAGTTTTCATTCTTTCTGTAACTGTAACTGTATTGAGAATCTTCCTCCAATACAGGAGCACCTCAATTGATGAGTAATTATCCACCTAAATAAAAGTTAATGTATCTGAACACTTAAAATGTGACATTTATTATATGATAAGTAGTCTCCTATTAAAAAATTTTGTGTACCAACATAATCATTGTAATGGCAAAAAAATTCTAAAATTTTCCAATGTTGCTTTTTGTAGTTTAAACATATTTATTCATGAAATTTACAAATATATCAAAATGTAGGATCTGGAAACAAGCTGCACACAGCTTATATCAATCTGATTGATTTTTGTAAGTACATGTATCCCTGTGCTGAGAGTTGTAACTGGGAACTTTATCAATGGAAATTTAAAACTGAATAGACTTTTCAGTCCTCACTTTCTTGAGAAAAAAAATTAAAATCTTGTAGCACTGTCACAAAAAATGGAGAATGGCCCTAGCCTGCAGTGTAGTGGTACACAATTAAAATTTGAAAATATATTGTAGTAGTTATTAAATGATAGAATTCAATTGAATTTTAGATAATTAACTTTCAGTTTTAATCAAATGTTTTGATTTAGAAGGTGCAGATCTCTTCCATTGGTCCAAATTGACTCCATGATGAATTCTTGACTAAGCAAATGAAATTACATTAAACAACAATTAATTTTAATATTGTCAACCTTTCTACATGTTCAAGCTGTTCTTTTGCTAATTCTTTGTATTAAGACTATCAAAAGTTCCCAAAAAACAAAAATAGAAACAATGGCCGTCTTTTCCCTTAGAGCTCTTAAGCTCTTTGATTGTAATTTATGAATTAAATAAAATTGAGAATGGAAATGAGGAATGTGTCAAAGAGACAACAACCCAACCAAAAAGCAGAAAACAGCCCAAGGCCATGAATGGGTCTTTAACACAGTGTGAAAATCCCTCACCCAGAGGCAAGCTTCAGCTGGCCCCTAAACAATAAAACCTGTCATGAACTTTATACGCCTTGCTGCTATAGGGACCTCACCTCAGTACCAAAAGCTTTTATCAAACAATTATTTTTATTACAAAAGACTTTAAGGAAGATCACTCCTATTGTTTTTGAATTTTTGTCAGATATTCTGAATCCTCTAGTTTTATCATGTAGTGCCAATAAAAATTTTGATCGCAAACCCCTACTTTGTCTTTTTATAATTTTATTACATATAGTTTAAAAAGCCATATTTGAAAATCTTTTAAAATCTTTGTTATTTTTTATACAACCACAAAAAAAATTTTGTGGTCATATATTGGTATGACGCTGGCATCGTCGTCGTCGTCTTCGTCTGAATACACATTATTTTTTTGCGCTCTAACTTTAGTTTAAGTGAATGGATCTCAATGAAATTTTACCATAAGGTTCAATACCACAGAAGGAAGGTGGGGATTGATTTTGGGGGTTGTGGTACCAACAGTTAAGGAATTAGGGGTCAAAAAGGGGCCAAAAATTAGCATTTTTGTGACTTCCAGACATAACTTGTGTGTAAGTGTATGGATATCTCTGACATTGTACCACAAGGTTACATATCACAAAGGGAATGCTGGGATTGATTTTGGTGGTAATTGCCTCCAAATTTTAGGAATTAGGGGCCAAAAAGGGGCAAAAAACAAGCATTTTTCTAGTTTCATGACAATAACATGTGTGTAAGTCTATGGATCTCTCTGACATTGTATCACAAGGTTCCATATCTCAAAGGGAATGCTGGGATTGATTTTGGGGGTAATTGCCTCCAAATTTTAGGAATTAGGGGCCAAAAAGGGGCAAAAAACGAGCATTTTTCTAGTTTCATGACAATAACTTGTGTGTAAGTGTATGGATCTTTATGAAATTGTACTACAAGGTTCCATATCACAAAGGGAAAGCTGGAATTGAGTTTGGGGGTAATTGCCCAAAAAGTTTGGGAATAAGGGGCCAAAAAGGGGCCAAAAAACAAGAATTTTTCTAGTTTCCAGACAATAACTTGTGTTCAAGTGTATGGATCTCTCTGAAATTGTACTGCAAGGTACCATACCACAAAGGGAAGGCTGGGATTGATTTTGGGGGTAATTCCCTCAAAATTTTAGTAATTAGGGGCCATAAAAGGGCAAAAAAACAAGCATTTTTCTAGTTTCAGGACAATAACTTGTGTGTAAGTGTATGGATCTTTATGAAATTGTACTGCAAGGTTCCATATCACAAAGGGAAAGCTGGGTTTGAGTTTGGGGGTAATTGCCCTAAACGTTTCGGAATTTGGGGCCAAAAAACAAGAATTTTTCAAGTTTCCAGACAATAACGTGTGTTCAAGTTTATGGATCTCTCTGAAATTGTACTGCAAGGTACCATACCACAAAGGGAAGGCTGGGATTGAGTTTGGGGGTGATCAATCATAAGGGGGTTCAAAAAATTTGGGGGGGGGGATTTTTTTTTCCTTTTTTTTTCTTTAAAATTTTCCATTTTAAATTGGTTATTTCTGATTTATATATAAAAGCAAATAATAATGATATGGTTTGAATAGGTAAATTAAAAATTTTTAAGTTCTTAGACCACTTTCATTCTGTGTCAGAAACCTATGCTGTGTCAAATATTTAATTACAATCCAAATTCAGTGCTGTATCAAGCTTGGATGTTGTGTCCATACTTGCCCCAACTGTTCAGGGTTCGACCTCTGCGGTCGTATCAAGCTGCACCCCAGCGGAGCATTTTATTCACAGTTTTTGAAAGAAAAAAAGTGCTAATGTTAAATGTATGAAAAATCTAGAGAGAATCACTTTCCGGCAAATTTTCAATGGCTTATCGAAAACAAGCACACAGACCTTTCAATTTTTTCAGCTTTTTTAGTTCCTTTGTTCATATACTTTCAGTTTATAACAGTCTTGTAAGCGGGTGTTTTTTTTTAACAGAGTTGCGAACATCCTTAATCCAAAAGTAAAAACACATGTAAAAAACCTCATGAAACATCTATCCCCTTGTGCAGCTACTACACATCAACAAATAATGAAAGATTTACTGTTAAAGGAGATAAACCCTGTTGGAACCTTTTTGTACAGTTAGTCCTTTTAGTGACTGTAATAGAATATTGACAGTATAAATTATTTGATAACAAGGGTTAATTCAGCAGAACATTATCAATTTGATCTTGTTGTACACAGGTTATTTTTTTGCTCTTAACACAAACTAAATGTAAACTGTACAGCTAAAATCTTTCAATGTGTAAATGAATACATTCAGAAAATGTTACATGTGTTCTGCAAAGTATTTAATCCATCTAAAGATTATACACACTGCAGATGCATATATATTTTCATCGATACCAATTTTCGTGGATTGGGGAAAACTTTTTGATTTCATGGTTTTGCCAAAGTCTGCTTACAAGCCTATAGAAAATTTGTACTTTGTTAAACATTTAAATTCTTGGTATACTTTTACCTTAGAAATCCACGAAAATTGGTATCCCACGAATAGTAATGAATCCACAGTAGGTCCTTTTGCCATTATTTTACTAATTATGCCCCCCCATAGATGACAGGTCATTAAGTGTTACCCTTGACCTTCCACCTTTCCATCTTTCTGTCCTTTTGTCTTTGCGTACATCCATTCCATTTTTTCATTTGTTTGAAGCTTGATTGGGGGCGTTTGTGTCCTCAGATAATAATTTTGATAATATTTTGGTGTTTAATATTACAGGTATTAATAAATGTACCACAGCGAGGATCTGTTATCACGTGGGACTTTGACATTCTTAAAGGGGACGTAACTTTTACTGTGATTCGTTATAAATATGGAACACTTCCCGCAGAACCATATCATCAACATCATGTCCAAAGTGCAATGGGTGGAATAGGATCTGTACAGTATATAGACAAAACTATGCAGGTTGGAAAAGATCTGACAATTGTTGAAGCTCCACATATATGCAGGGATGGAGATAGTGTTCAGGTTAGACAACTCTTGTTACTTGAGGATTTTGAAATAAGAATTTAAAACAATATATTATTTGGGAAAAATTCATTATTTTCAAATGAGTTCTAGAACATTTTTTATACGACCGCAAAAAATTTTTTTTGCGGTCGTATATTGGTATGACATTGGCGTCGTCGTAGTCCTAAGACCCATTGGTTTTCGCACAATAACTTTAGTTTAAGTGAATGGATCTCTATGAGAATTAAACATAAGGTTTATAACCACAAAAGGAAGGTTGGGATTGATTTTGGGGGTTATGGTCCCAACAGTTTAGGAATTAGGGGCCAAAAAGGGGCCCAAATAAGCATTTTTCTAGTTTCATGACAATAACTTGTGAAACAGTGTATGGATCTCTCTGAAATCATACCACAAGTTTCCATACCACAAAGGGATGGTAAGGATTAGATTTTGGGGGGTAATGGCTCAAACCGTTTAGGAATTAGGGGCAAAAAAGTGAGAAAAAACAAGGGTGTCCTGGTTAATGGACAATTACTTAAATACAAATGACAGTGTAAGGGAGGTAATTCAAAAACTACTTTGAATTACCTCCCTTACACTGCTTTTAAGTTATGTATAAAGAATTTTTGTATTGTCACGAGGTGATTAGCTGTCAATTCATTTTTAGAAGTTACTATTTTAATAATTTTAAAAATGCTGATTAAGGTAAATTAATTTTAGCTATGATTATGTATGTCATTTTCTATTTCAAGACTTTTATGATGTATTTAAATGATGTATTTAAATGAGTTATTATGGTTGCAAATTCCATTGGAAATTTGAATTGAAATTATGACCATGACTGAGGTGGGGGGAGGTTAAAAAAAAATTGGGGGGGGGGGGGGGGGGGGGGGAATGGACAATTTTTTCTCCTCAAGATTTCAGAAATCAAAAAGAAAATCCTTCAAATTTTATTTTTTTTAACAATAACGGGGGGAGGGGAGGTCAATTCGCAACAGCATAGTGTATTGCACAAAAGCAAAAAATTGAATATAGATTCAAATCATATAACCAATTCTAAGTTCTTTGACTACAGTTATTCTGTGTCAGAAACCTATTATGTGTCAAATATTGAATTACAATCCAAATTCAAACCTGTATCAAGCGCGAATATTGTGTCCATTTTTGCCCCAACTGTTCAAGGTTGGACCTCTGCGGTCGTATCCAGCTGCTCTCAGTGAAGCAATTTATTCATAATGGGGTAAAGGTTTTCTTATGGAATATTTACAAAATAAAAAAGTACATCCTATATACTAGGTAATTTTATATACATTTTAAGTCAAAACTTCATGAGACATTGATGAAAGGAAAAATATTAAAGATAAAGTTAATTGTCTTTGAATACTGTAAACTAATGCTTTTCTTGATGTGTTATTTTTCATGATTTATAAAGTTTTTTTCTCTTCGTTATTCTATGTTGGTATTATTTCCACTGAAACTTGTTACTTATGATGTTTATAATCTTATTTGGATAACTTATCTTTAAACAGGGTTCGATCGTAACAAATCAAGCTGGTAGTTATATACTGCAATGGAAGTACTTTGACTCCAGTAAAGCTGCTTTTGATTTTCCATTAGCTTCACACAAGTCCAAAGTTATGTACCATACAGATGTACTCAAGTCGGAAGCATTTAGGTATAGTGTATGAATTAATATCTATATGTTTAACTCATTTACATGTCTGAATTTAGGCCACAAAAACCTGCAGTCTTATTGAGATTTTTATGTCCCTGAGTATAGTGTTACATAAGGCCATCATTCTGTCATTCCATCTTTCTGTCCTTCTTAAATCAAACACTCATCTAGTCTTTGTTTAATTATGCTTGCAGATACTGATTTGATTTTAGGTAAACTAGTGCTTAAGACTAAGAGTTTGCATTTCTTTCTGGTTGACAGACTTTTGGTGGAATTATGGCTCCTCTACTTGGAAAATTTTATGAAAATTGTAATTGTCCAAATTTTTTTAATGTAATTATAAAAAAGAAGATGCGGTATGATTACCAATGAGACAACTCTCCACAAGAGACCAAATGACACAGAAATTAACAATAATAGGTCACTGTACGGCCTTCAACAATGAGCAAAGCCCATACCGCATAGTCAGCTATAAAAGGCCATGAAATGACAAATGTAAAACTATTCAAACGTGAAAACTAACGGCCTAATTTATGTACAAAATAATGAACGAAAAACAATTAGGTAACACAGCAACAAACGACAACCACTGAATTACAGGCTCCTGACTTGGGACAGGCACATACAGAATGTGGCGGGGTTAAACATGTTAGCAGGTGCCCAACCCTTCCCTAACCTGGGACAGTGGTGTAACAGTACAATATAAGAACAAACTATAAAAATCAGTTGAAAAAGGCTTAACTCATCAGATGGATACAAATAGAAATACTTCTAACAAAAACACACAGTAGACGTGGACGGGTACTTGTACATCCCAACAACAAAAAGACACTAAGTACAGATCTGAGAGTACTCGCAGTTACTGACAGCTTGTTCAAAGCCAATAACAATTAAAAAAAAAAAAAATCATGCATCTAAGACTAAATTATCAATCAGTACACATCCAACATCCAATGGATTTAGTATAAAGACGTCATAAACAGTCAGTTATGTGAACATCATTGATAATTTAAATTTATGGTTCACCTATCTCCATGAAATCCAAGAAAATTGATATACCAAGAATAATAATGAATCAACAGTACATTGTCAAAGATAAATAATACTTTATACATTTTGTTTCCACAGAGGATCAATGAGCAGTCTACAGTCATGTCATAGTGGATTTTCCTCCTTGAGTTTAAGTACTTCACAGAGTACAGGGAGCTTAAACGCCAATAATCCTAACAGGTAAATTATGTCAGAGTACTATGACTTTAATGGCAATATTTTGAATCGGCAAATAATATTTTAGGATACTGGAATCTTTTAAAAATGGCAATGATCTTTACATACGAAATATTACACAGTATTGTCAGAATTGAAACAGCATTAAACATAACAGGTTAAATAGGACAAAACACAAGTATCTGAAATGGATATACATATACACAGAGCACTTGGAGTTCAGTTGGCAATAATTCTTAAGAAAATATATTACAAAGAACTTGGGAGTTTAAATTGTGATAACCATAACATATAAAATATCACAATTTACTGGGAGCTAATACAGAATACAGAGTTTTGATTCCCATAGAAACCAGGAGTACTGGGAGCTTACATGGCTTTAATCCTATCTGGTAAAATATTACCTCTGATTTGGATTACTGTAAATTTAGAAGTTATTGCGTGGATTTATTATTGCGATTCTAGTGGCCACAGAAATGAGGGGCTTAGCAAAACATAAAGTGTAGTTTGGATTCATTTATTTTCATGGATTGGGGAAAAATTGTATTTTTTGGGGATATTTGATTTCGTGGTTTTGCCAAAGTCTGCATACAAGCCGATAGAAAATGTGTACTTTGTTAAAATTTTAACTGTGTGGTTGACCTATACCCAAGAGGTCAACGAATATTGGTATCCCAAGAATGATAATGAACCCACAGTATACAAATGAAAACACTGAATCATTATATCATTCACTTTTTGTCTAATTATAGAAACATTTTATTTCTAATTGGTTATTGAAAGATACCAATTGAATCGTTATAGTGAAGCTTTAAGAATACTTCACTAAATATTGTAAATCCTTTATCATATTAATCACGGCATTAAGGAGTAAGAGAAATGACTGGTCGGCTCGGAGTCTTAGTATTGTGTGCTGGTATGGTTACATGTAGCGTCCGGACTGTTACATTGTGACCTAGCACTTTAAAATTATGTTTCGGCGTGTCGGTCTAGTACAAAGCAGGTTTCATATTCATATGGCACTGTTATGTTCTCGCCCTGAATATGCATTTGAGTTGCCACTGGACATTAAACAGTCGGCCATCCATCCATCATATTTTCATTAACGTTTGATAATTTTTCAGAGATCATAATACATCATAAAGGTAATGACACTAAATTCTTCCAGCAATGTTAGATACAAGAATTAACCTTTAACTACACAACCCTATTTGCACACATTTGAGAAAGAAAAAAAAAAGTTTTCATTTGCATGCACTTAAATTTCATTGTTTACTCCTCGACAGATTTTGAAAATACAATATAAACACACCTTAATTGTATTTCAAATTTTTAACCTGCTGTACTCTGATAGAATTTGCATAAAAGTAGGATAAAGTTTTTACGACTTTAAAGTATGTATGCATAATATATATACCATTTTTACAGCTGAAGCATTGAATATTTAAAGCGCATTTTTTTTGCATTTATTGAAATAGCCCTTGCTGTTTCTTGTACTATATTACCATCCAGACACTTATAAAATTGTAGCTTTTTTGCTGCTATGTTTTCCTTAAAAATACTATACTTGCTTTTAGCATACAGTGTTCTCCCCAGGATTTTTTTAAGGCGCAACATTCAAGGGCGCGTAACTCTTTTTTTAGAGTGAACGTTTGTGATCTGAAGCAATAAGTCATAAGTCATGACATGCAATATGAATTATAATGCTTTGTGTTTATATGTGTTTAATAATGCAGAGTATTAATGAATTACAAGAATATATATATGAAATAAATTGATTTTAAACACAAAAGTTATATTCAGTCAATTAAAGAAGTCAAAATATAAATATTCATCTCTACTCTCTGCTTCTTCTAGGGATATTGTTTCAAGATAGTGTTATTTTGTTGGACATTCTGTTCCTCAACTTTGTATTTATCCTCTTCAGGGTTAAAAATTAAACCCCCACTCACAATAACTTTTGCTTATACCCCCTTTAACATTTCTAAGCCATGAAAGCTCAGTCAGCCACTTGTCATTGAAACCAGAAACATGGTGCTTGCTTTTATCAATTGCTAAAACTTGAGCTTGGTTGGGATTAGGAGAAGCAATGAAATCTGCTTATACTGACAGTGTAGACGGAGGTGTATTCCCCTTTTCATTAGAAGTCATTGGTCTGAACTTCTACTTCCATCATCTACCTTTTGCTTATAATTCACCACTTTGTTATTTGCAGAGAACATGTTCATTCAGAATTAATTAAATCGAATATGGTTAAGATATTTGGTATACAACTTTTTAAAACAATTTTTTTTTATAAATGAACAGCTGACCAGTTTCCGTAGTTTCACATTACGCTTCCATGCGTATTATTGTTTAATCCTATCTTTGGCAGATAGATATAAACGAAACTTTACAAATTCGTTAAAGTTAAAACCATTGAAATTATTTACCAGTGACATTATACAGAAGCTGCGGCGATTCTGTACCCGTGTTGATTGTCACATATTTCCCGACGCACGGATTCACGATCGATGTTCAATGATCATTTTATTTCTAAAAATATGACAGTTTCAGACGAATTTAACTTGCAAGCAACATTTTTTCACTTTCTATTAAAGTAAATCACTCCTCGTTATCTTTTAATTTTTTCAACTACTAATACTTTCATTCATAGTTTTCATCGTAAATATCTTTGGCAATGTGTATTCAAATTTATCATGTGTATTCAACACGTTCATTGGTCGTGTTTAAATAGATTCTTCTTCTCGACCAATGAAAAAATTCGTTATATAAATGGTCAAGTGATCACACACACGATGCGTAAATACAATGTATTTGCGATCTATTTCTTCAATTTCTGCACTGAAGTTTTTAAAATTTTTAATTTTCTTCAAAAAATATCTATCTTCTTGATGATCATTTAAGCTTTTACCTGATAACATAGTCCGATAAGGCTGAGATAAGCGTGGCTCAGGTAAAACTAATTATCAGTTATTGCGTAACACTGACCGACCCATCAGCGGTGATCAGTAACTTGACAATTTTAACCAACATTTATAATGAAAATGTGAAAATTAACACGCTGCGGGATCAAGTATTAAGGGACAGCGGCCAATTAAGACGCTGCGGGATCTACAAAAATATTATGAAGGCGCTGCGGCACCGCAGCGTCATATCGGCCTGGGGAGAACACTGGCATATAAATTACTTTATATTGCAAATTGTTTCATCATTTTACTATTTCAGAGGGTTATATCATGGGGTTATAAAAGGTTTGATATTCTTAGTATGATTTATGATGATTTTTTAAATATTAAAGTACATGTTAAAGGTCAGATCATTGAAGTTTTATAGTGGTGTGGACAATTTTTGTTTTTGTATATTTTAGTCATTGTTATTTTGTTGGTTTCAACAGTTCTGAAAGGAAAAAAATACCCACAAACACCATTTGTTTATTTAAATAAGAAATTTGAATTTATTACAATACTATATTTTTGAAAAATTTTGAAAATTACATATCAGAACTTGTTAAGGATGTTCGCTACTCTGTTTCAAAATAACAAGCTTTTTACAAGACTGTTATAAATTGATAGTATATAAATGTTGGAACTAAAAAAGCGCAAAAAAACTAAGGATTTGTGTGCCTGTTTTCAAGATATAAGCCATTGAAAATTTGGTGGGAAATGATTCTCTCTTGATTTTCATACATTTAACATTGGCACCTTTTTTCTTTTAAAAACAATGGAAAAATAACAAGGATTTTTTAAGATTTTCAAATATGGCTTTTTAAACTATATGTATATAAATTATGAAAAGAAAAGTAGGAGTTAGCGGGCAAAATGTTTAATGTAACTGCATGGATAAAACCAGAGGATTCCGAATATCTGGCAAAAAAATTTAAAATAAGAGGAGCGAACACCCTTAATTTGATTTGTCCTGTTGAAGGTTGTGGTTCTCTCTGGGCACTGGCTCCCTCAACCTCTGTCTGAATAAGAGAATAGAAAAACAAGTTCAGTTTACATGTCAGTTTTCAAACATTTCTGTTGCTGTAAAATTAGTGCTCTACTGACAATTCACTTGCAGACAATTGAGATCTGTTAAGTGTGTTCAGGTGCTGTTATTTACTTGCGCTACAAATTAAAAACAAGCTTGTAATCATAGACTGAATTTTTTTATTTTGTGGCATTTCAGATAAAGTTGGTTGATTGTTTCAAATTCAATTTAGAAATGCATGTATTATAATTCCTATTGTTTATCAGTCAGAAATTTTAAACTTAAGTCATAGACAGTAGATTAATTACATTAAATGAATATTTATTAAATTTTTTGTTTGCACTTTTTTTTCCAGACTAAGAAGATAACGAAGACTAAATATAACTTTCAAGAGGAACTCTGAATCAAACACCCAGATAACTGTGATCATTCCTTTGGAACAACAGAGCTTCCATAACAGCCAGGATAAAAAGATTTGCAATTTGTTTTATTGATTGAGAACAAATTTTTCTACTAACAGTTTGAAAAAAAAATAGTGATTTTTTTTGGTGTGATGAAAAATATTGTGTGCAGTTACAAGACATTTAAAATTGGTTTATCAATTCACTGTTTCTGAATCTAATGGACTATGGGTAATTTCATTATGTGTACACCAAAACAAAAATAACATCACATTACTGGTTGAATTTCCATTGTTTAAGATGTTGTTAGCCAATCACAACATTTTGGTGTACACTTTTGAAAATATTACCCAGAATGCATTTGAAACTGTAACAGCAAATTCAAAACGAAGAAAAGGGGTTACATTGATATTTTTTATTGATCTTAATATTCTGAGAGAATTAGATAAAAAAAGATTTTTTTTTAGGACAATTGGAGTGGAGTTACAGAAAGTTTAATTTTAATTATCTTACATATTTATCATATTATTTGATGAAGATACATTTGAATCATTCTTTTGCAAAAACAATTAGGAATCATTTCATCACTTTAGTTAGAAATATTTTAGCTTTAAAAAGTGTGAAATAAGTTGTTTTACAGTGCATATGTAATTGTTAATACATATGTAATTGTTAATACATGTGGTACGGAAAACTGCATATGATGACAGAATAGCACATATGAAAATAGTCACTTGATTTGTTGATTTTAAATTGTTTTAATTTTTAAACCATATAAAGATACATATGTAGTTGTTATCACATGTAAAGATACATATGTAGCTGTTATTGCATGTAAAGATACATATGTAGATGTTATCACATGTAAAGATACATATGTAGTTGTTATCACATGTAAAGATACATATGTAGCTGTTATTGCATGTGAAGATACATACTTAATGTTAAGATACAGATACAGATGTAGCTGTTAACACATGTAAAGATACAGATGTAGCTGTAAACACATGTTAAGATACATATGTAGCTGTTAACACAGTAATAATGCACACACTTTGTTAATCTAACTCAGTAATAACATGTTCCTTTATGATTGTTAATTTATACCTAGTCGTTTTATCTCTACAATACAATAGAGAATAAAGGTGCTGATGATACACATTTGTTTTGGTGTGGTCCAAATATTGTTGTTGTGTGAGTGAATGTGTATGTAAGTGATCAGTTTGTGTTTAAATGTGTATATGTTTCATTGATTGGTCAGAACTGAGATACTTTGAACATATTTTTATCAATATAAAAACAGTTTTTAGAAATTGAAATCATTAGTGTATGGGTTTTTATTTTGAAATTGAACAAGCATTAGTGTATGGGTTTTTATTTCGAAATTGAACAAGCATTAGTGTATGGGTTTTTATTTTGAAATTAAACAAGCATTAGTGTATGGGTTTTTATTTTGTGGTTCATCAATAATTTTCTAAATAGTTCTGATAGTAAATAAAGTACACATGGCTAGTTGCAAGGAAAAATATATATTGTGGAGCATTTGAATTATAAAAGTGCTAGTCGTTTAAAGAACCATTCAGTGCTTAACAAGAATGATGAATTGACTTGAGTATGATGAGAAACGTGCATTGGTAAAGGTATCATTAGAATATCTTATAATATAAATGCCAAATAGTAGAATTAATTTCCATTAACTTATCAAATCACTTCATTTTACAGTAAATGTAATTAATTATCTCCCTTTTTAAAATTTTACAAATTATCTCCCTTTTTAATATTTTACAAACTACTTCCTACTGGTTCTTTATAAATATTACTTCATTAATTTTACCTGATTATGCATGTTTAATACAGCTACATTATTGCAGATTATAGGAAAAGTTTTGTAGATTGTGACGGATTTCTAATCTGTGAAATGATATTTAATGTTCAAATATCCTGAAATTTAACACAATGCATGTAAGTAGTAATAAATTTAATTTAGTTTAATTAGGTTGATGATTAGACAGTCTCGTGCAGCCAGGGGAAATTCAGTAAGTAATTCTCCCACTCATAAAGATGTGGATTTTTTATTTCATGTTTCCAAGGCCTTATAAGGAAGGATTGTTGTAAAAGTTATTAACATGAATAAAATGAAGAAATAATTGGTTCATTTTATTTTGAAAAAAATTGGAAAATGAATATTGTAATTTTATCACATTTGCCAGACAAAGTCTATCTGTGTTCATGTGAATCAAACTACGGTTTTCAATACAGTTCCCATTATTCATACTGAACAGTTTGAAAACTTTCTATATTATTAGCTGGTTTTTTTTCTCGTCATATGTTACATTTGTCAATACAATGGTGCCATGTAAAGGTTTCAATGCAAATAAGTTGTCAGTTTTCCTGATTTTGTTATTTTGATTTATAATTATGTGAAGTAATGTCATGTTTATTTTTATTTTTTTTAATTTCATGGTAATTTTGTTATGAATAAATCTCTGATAAACTGTAACCATAACATACTGCTAAACTTGATTTGAATTTCATTGGTTTAGGCATTATTTTTAAGAATTCTGCTCCATTGAATTTAGGAGGAATTTGTAATAGGCAATAGTTTTAAGAATTCTGCTCCATTGAATTTAGGAGGAATTTGTAGTAGGCAATAATTTTAAGAATTCTGCTCCATGTCAGAATTGAGGTGGAATTTGAAGTAGGCAATAGTTTTATGAAACGTGCTCCATTGAATTTAGGAGAAATTTGAAGTAGGCAATAGTTTTATGAAATCTTCTCCATTGAATTTAGGAGGAATTTGAACAGATTGAAACTCGTGCTGCAGGCCAGATGAATGGAGGAACTAGTAACTTTAAACAATAGTTCACACTTTCCTGTAATTCAATGGAATGTATATTATCAATTTATCATTTCTAGATTAGTCACAGAAAATTTACACAAATCAAAATATAGTTAATAAAATATCATTATATAAAAGTACCATGTTACACATATCAATGCAAATTTAAATTATTTATCATTGGACAGTCGGGTTAGTTATGGTATGCGTAGTAAATAAAATATTCATTTATTGTTATGCTTAAAATAATGTTTAATAAGGGTTAAATTTTGTCTAGGCAGAACTAATTATATATTATAGAGGAGGATGAATGACACAGTGTTAAGGGTTGTAGCTGTTATAATGTATTATTTAGGAAGAAGCAAAATTCTTTTAATTAGGAGATAACTGTATTGTATTTTAAGCTCCGACGGCATCAATTGGTGATTTGAAGGTCACAAATTAAGTTTACTGGTGACACGTTAGCAGAGCCAGTAAACGAGTATTTGCGACCATCAAATCACCAATTGAAGCTGTCAGAGCTTTAAATACAATATATTTATCTCCATCCTAATGAAACTGACAGAAAACAACGTCAAATCATACATTTAAAATCTGGCATATTGTCATCTGCGCTTGCGCGTACGTTTTCATAGTATCAATTGTGAATTGATGCCATGAAAATTGGTGATGTATCCAATCAAAATGAACTTTACAAACGATGTTGCATTAGAATGTTAGTTTGTACGACTGAAATATAAGTAGGGTATATGAGGTTATTTTCCCTTCGGTTTTGTTCACAGCTATTGTCTTTAAAGGGTCAGTTAAATTTTCGCTATGTTCATTGTTCGTAATCAATTGCCTTGTACAATGCATTTTTAAATGGACAGGGAATTGTTTGTGTAGGGTAAATGTGGCATTACGGTGGTACCAAACACATTGACCAAAATTAATTTGGTTCGTTTAATTTTCATAAAATTTTGACAAAATATTTACTTTGACCCTTTGACAAAAATATAAAAATTTCAAAATAATTGAACCACACACTTTATTGGAAAAATTTCATTGGATATATAGTAGTTTGACAAACACTAATTTTAATCATTGAGAAGCTTAATATTTCCTTAACAATAAACTTGATTAATACATTCAGATGATTTTTACAGAGTTATCTCCTTGTAGTGTTATGTACCACCTTAAATGGACAGTGAAATGTTTTTGTAGGGTAATTGTGGCATTAAAATGAATACTGAGAACATAGCTAAATTTTCTGATCTATGGTTTTGAAGGAACAATAATTGTCTTCAAAGATTTAAAGCAATAAAAAATGAGAAGTATAAAGATTAATAATATAGTTTAGTCAAAGTTTAATTACAATACATTGTGCCATACTAAATACAGAAATAGCAATATTCATGTGAATTAACAAAATATAAATATTGGCACCAGATATAATTTAATCAAATCACTAAAATTAGGATTTGTGCCAGTTTGCTATGCGATAATATAAATTTTCCAACATCATTTTTTCTAAATATTCAATATTTTTTTTACTTTGGAAGAATTGTGTGTATAATATTTAGACAATAGAATAATATTTACGCAATTAGGAATGAATAAAAATATTGGTTGCAGTATAATTTTTAAGCAGTATTTTACAGATATATAAATCTGTGTAAGCTTTGCTGAAAGGAGAAATTGTCAACAACCAGAACAATATCAACTATTCTTATTTGACAATTTAAAACATTTACCATGTTGAAACTGTTGTAGATAAAGTCAGTATAATTTGCCACAGGTCTCTGATAAATAGATAAGTGGACATTTTTTAAATGAATGGGGAAAAAAAGTAAGGAGAGCAAAAAGGTTTTTTTTATTCAGAAAGTGCTAAATTACCCTAGATATATATATCTATATAACGCTATGTTTTAGACTAGGAGACTGTTTAAAAGTTTACTGATAGAAAAGAATTCTTATACATAGATATGAAATACGATACTTGGGAGCATTTAATTCATGCAAAAAATTTCTTGCAAGACAATGATTTTTGTTGTTTAATTTAAAGAAGTGTGTACTATATTGTATATTTGAAAGTAATAAAAGTGGATAATAAAAATTTAGTGCTTTAAATATTGTGGATTCATTTCTATTTTAGGAAGAAGTAAAAGTTATATTTTAGTGGATATTTGATTTTATTGTCTTGACAAAGACTGCATACAAATGTATAGAAAATTTGTACTTAGTTGAAATAATTCGTGGTTTATCTTTACCAATAAAATCCGTGAAAAATTAGGATCCCACCAAAGATAATTTAGCCACAATATATGAGTTCGTAGTTTTTGTTTTTCAAAAATGAAGAACTGGATTTTACTGTTATTAAGTTTTAGAACAATCAGTTTTATATTTGTGTAAGTTCATGTCTTAGACAGAGAGGGAGAGAGAGTAATTGATGTATGTTTCAGATAGAGAAGTTTGCAGTGTACTAATTGTAAAATTTTTAAATCTATTTTTAAATTGTATTTATGATATTTTATAATGAGGTATGAGGATGAACTTTAACAGGGTGAATATTATATAGTTAACCTTTATATTTATTTCTATGTCAGGACACATATATATCACTGTATATAATGTGAGAATCTTGAAAATGGTTGACTTATTTTTTTCAATGTCAGGACACATAAATGTCACTGTGTAAAAAGTGAGAATCTAGAAAATGCTTGACTCCTTTTTATTTATTTCTATGTCAGGACTCAATAAATATCACTGTGTAAAAAAGTGAGAATCTAGAAATGCTTGACTCCTTTTTATTTATTTTTATGTCAGGACTCAATAAATATCACTGTGTAAAAAAGTGAGAATCAAGAGAATGTTGACTCCTATTTATTTATTTCTATGTCAGGACACATAAATATCACTGTGTAAAAAAAGTGAGATTCTAGAGAATGCTTGACTCCTATTTATTTATTTCTATGTCAGGACACATAAGTATCACTGTGTAAAAAAGTGAGATTCTAGAGAATGCTTGACTCCTATTTATTTATTTCTATGTCAGGACACATAAATATCACTGTGTAAAAAGTGAGATTCTAGAGAATGTTTGACTCCTATTTATTTATTTCTATGTCAGGACACGTAAATATCATCGTTTAAAAAGTGAGAATCTAGAGAATGCTTGACTCCAATTTATTTATTTCTATGCCAGGACACATAAATGTCACTGTGTAAAAAAGTGAGAATCTAGAGGACGCTTGACTCCTATTTATTTATTTCTATGTCAGGACACATAAATATCACTGTGTAAAAAGTGAGATTCTAGAGAATGCTTGACTCCTATTTATTTATTTCTATGTCAGGACACGTAAATATCATCGTTTAAAAAGTGAGAATCTAGAGAATGCTTGACTCCTATTTATTTATTTCTATGCCAGGACACATAAATATCACTGTGTAAAAAGTGAGAATCTAGAGGATGCTTGACTCCTATTTATTTATTTCTATGTCAGGACACATAAATATCACTGTGTAGAAAGTGAGAATCTAGAAAATGGTTGACTAGTGTTACCTGCCACAGAGTTGTGCTTAAAGCACTAGTAAAAATAACATTAACTAGTGTTTTTTGGTTGAGTACAATAGTGCTATATTTGTGAGTGCTATTGTCAAAATCTAGGATGAGAAACATAAATCAACAATTTTCTTTTTTTTCACATTCCTAAGAGAGAGGACACATAAATATCACTGTGTAAAAAGTGAGAATCTAGAGGATGCTTGACTCCTATTTATTTATTTCTATGTCAGGACACATAAATATCAGTGTAGAAAGTGAGAATCTAGAAAATGGTTGACTAGTGTTACCTGCCATAGAGTTGTGCTTAAAGCACTAGTAAAAATAACATTAACTAGTGTTTTTTGGTTGAGTACAATAGTGCTATATTTGTGAGTGCTATTGTCAAAATCTAGGATGAGAAACATAAATCAACAATTTTCTTTATTTTCACATTCCTAAGAGAGAGTATATTCATTGTTATCCATTATAAAACATTTATTCATATAAAGAAATAACTTGTTTGCTGATAAAAAAAACTAACACAAACATTGATGAGGGTCTGGATGGGGTTTACAGAATAGCGAATTATAGGCCAATACTACAGAAAAAGGGCCAAATAAATAAAGATAGAGAATAATGAGGTGCTATAATATAAAGAATAGACAAAATTGAGCAAAATGTATAAAGAATATAGAAAAATGGCTCAAACAAAAGAAGGATATAGAATCTAAGACCCCCTCCCATCTAAACCCTCATTGATCCATATTTATTTAATGATGGTGTATAATTAATGTAATGTAGTCACATTTAAGTCATAAAATTTACCATTGTTATATTTAGCATATTTTTAATAATCGAACAAACTTTTTGGTTATTACCAGTACATATCATCAATTTTAAACATACTATTTATACATATTTACAAGGAAAAAAGTGCTGTCAGCTGTTATGATTTATTTATATAAATCAGAACAAAGATGAGTAAAAATAAGAAATTTCCCTGACTCTTTGTCACTGCAAACCATAAAGATACTGATGTTTACTTTCCGGCATGTGCCAGGTATAAAATTTTCAAATAATTAATTTAGATGACAAAAACAAAAATGAAATAACTTCTGTTTCATACATGTTCTGATCATAGATGAAACTTTTTTTATAAGTCAGATGTTGGTTAAATTGTTGTGAGTAATCTTACGCTAAATTTACTAGGAAATATCATTCTCCAACTACTGAATGAAATAATTTGACAAAGATATTTTACCACTATATTAAATACTTATTATATATTTTAGGAAATTTTATGAAATATTGGAATTATTTGGGGGTTTGTGTTTCTACACCACTTCTATAAAACTTGCATTTTCGTGGATATTTGATTTCATGGTTTTGCAAAAGTCTGCATACAAGCCGAAGAAAATTTCAATTCGTTGGAATATTTAGATTTATGGTTCACCTATACCCACGAAAATTGGTATCTCATAAATAATAATGAAAATTGGTATCTCATGAATAATAATGAAAATTGGTATCTCGTGAATAATAATGAAATTTAATCCACCGTACATTTTGATTCTTTGTTGCAAAATTAAACATGCATGAACAAATTAAATTGTCATATAGGGTGTTGTTATGAAGTTGTTTATAATTTTATCATGAATTTCATCACATATATCAGTTCAATCAATACACATCAGATGATATATCCTCTGTGTTACGTTTTAAGATATTTTGTTAAGAATTGTACTCATGTTAAATTATGAATAATTAATGTAAATAAAATTACATTTAAAATGATAAAATTGTGTTTTTTATTTCTTTTAGAATTCTTATTTGATCATAATACTATATAACGTTGCTGTTGAAATTTTTTTTTTTATGCCTGTTCATTTCTCTTTTATTTTTAATTTTTTCAACATACATATTTAGAAGATCAATTCTAGGTCCTACTCTTTAATGAAGTAAGATTTTTGTCTCACCTGAATGCAAGACAAAGGAATGACTGTCCAGCGGCAGTGTGAACTATTTGTATAAAGTTTAATATTTCAGAAGATAGAAGACCTGGATGCTTCATACCTTGTATGCAGATGCCCTATGTTAGGAAGTATCCATGGGTCATATGTCCATTGTCCTTGTTTACATGGTTCAGTGACTGCTCAAAAAATAATTAAATTTTTTACTTCATGTGAATTTCTCCCTTTTCATGATTTATAGGATAACTATATTTGGTATATGGGTCCCTTTCAAGGTCTACCTGGCCATCACACAGGATTCACCTGAACTCAACCTCATTTCATGGATCAGAGATCAAGGTTAAGTTTTTGTGGTCAAGTCCCGATCTCAGATACAATGAGCAATAGGTCAACTATATTTGGAATGATTTCATGGTGTTTATGTGTGGTAGTGATCATTTGACATTGACATCATTTTTATGGTTCATTGTTTAATGTTCAAGTTTCGTAATTAGGTCTGTTTCTCAGATACTGTAAGCAATGGGCTATCTATATTTGGTGTATGTATGATTGTAAGGTCAACATGTCTGTCTATCAGGGTTCCTGTTTGATGAAATTTTATATTTTCCTCTGCATGGAAGTTTTTGTTGCATATTACTAAGCTTCTATATTTAGAATTGATTTGATATTTGTTCTGGATTCATGTGATGTCTTGATGTATGTTCAGATTTGCCAGGCTATCACTTTGGTTTGACGGTACTTTGAATTGTTATTTTACCCAGTGAGCACAGAATGTTTTTATACAACCACAAAAAATTTGCATTCGTATAATGCTATCACAATTCGTCGTCTTCATCTGAAGACATTTGGTTTCCAGACAATAACTTTTAGTTTAAGTGTATGGATCTCTATGAAATTTAACCAAAAGGTTCAATACCACAAAAAGAAGGTTGGGATTGTTTTTGGGGGTGATGGTCCCAAACGTTTAGAAATTAGGGGCCAAAAAGGGGCCCAAAACAAGCATTTTTCTAGTTTCAGGACAATAACCTGTGTATAAGTATTTTGATTGCTCTGAAATTGTACCACAAGGTTCAATACCACAAGTAGAAGGTTGGAATTCATTTTGGGGGTAATTGTCCAAACCGTACAGGAATTAGAGACCAAAAAGGGGCTAAAACAAGCAATTTTCTAGTTTTCAGACAATAACTTGTGTTTAAGTGTATGGATGTCTCTTAAATTGTACCACATTTTGCAAAAAGAAAATTTCTTCAAATACGGAAAAAGGGGGAGGGATATAAAAAAAATTTGGGGGGAGGGGTCAATTTTTTCCCTCCAGATTCAAGAAATTATCAATTTTCCCAAAAAAAAATTGGTGGTCACAATTTATTTTGCTAATTCGTTGTATATAGTTTAAAAACAGATTTTCTAAGTTGCGCAACAGCACAGTGTATTGCACAAAAGCAAGAAATCTTCAATTGAATATAAATTCAAAACTTATAACCAATTTCAAGTTCTTTGACTACATTTATTCTGTGTCCGAGACCTATAATGTGTCAAATATTTAATTACAATCCAAATTCAGACCTGTAGCAAGCTTGAATATTGTGTACATTTTTGCAGCAACTGTTCAGGGTTGGACGTCTGCGGTCGTATCCAGATGCGCTCAGCGAAGCAGTTTATTGTGCAATGTCAAATAACAAGTAGGTGTAAACTATGCACAACATGGTATGCAATGTATTGTTTTGTAATGGCTTTTATTCAATGAAGGACAGGTGTTTGTAGTTTGTGTTATGACATTCTGAATAATGTATCATGGATCTTTACAAAAATGGCTAGAGAAACAAATTAAAATCAGATTGTTTTGTTATGTTGTAGTATTGGCCCTGTTGGGTCTCTATATAACATTATCTTTATTTACTCAGCAGAGGATATGTTGTTGATATATTAGGCTTCTGCTGTGCTAGCATCAGCCATGTTAAAAACATACAATTTTTTTTTGGTTTTGAGTGGTCTATTACAATGATGGGTTTAATTTTATTGCATACAACAGTATGATCAGTATTATCTGGTCTGTTGCCCAATGTGAGCTCACAAAGGTCTTACTATTCTAAGCAATGCAATGACAGAAGCATTAACACATTGTATAAAGTTTTATACTTCAGAAGGATGAATAGCTAGTCAATTTGTATATATGTAGATGCCTAATTCTCTCAAGTTTTATGTCTGACATGTTTGTTGTCCCTGGCTTTATTTTTTATGATTCAATGACTCAACAAAATCTATATAAAGTTCTCAAAACATAAGGATTATTGGGTTTAGGCCATCTTTATTGGATTAATAATCAATTTGTTTTTGGTCCTAAATATGCATCAAATTAATAGATAGACATTACAAATATAGACCTCATGAGAAAAAACTCATCATATGAGTGGTCATTTCATGAATAAGTATGAAATTCCTGCAGAAACAAGTCCAGGTATGGGGGAGCACATTTTGTACCAATTGGAATGTCAACAGCAACATCAACTGATCTCAGCAAATACATGTATTTGGCAAATAAAAAGCTTTGTTTGTAGTTGTAAAACCTCAAAACTGGAAAGAACAATGTAATATTAAGTTATAGGTGATAATGATGATGGATTGAAGTTTGTCCAGTGGCAAATATTACATGCATATCACGACAAGAACATCTTCATTTGTGATGAATATGAATCCTGCTTTATACTAGACACCACACCAAGCAAGCTTACATGCTAGTTCATAAGATGACAGTCTTTTCTCTTACTCCTGAATGCCAGGTGTTAGTCGAGAAGCAGCAAATACTCACTTTCAAATCTTTGGTTTGACCTAGCCGAGAAAAGCTGCTATCCATCCTTTGACCTATTTTCTTGCAATTGGATATCTATACTGTTAAAACTTGTCTTTTTTTAAAATCAAAATGTCTAGTGAAACATCTTGATGCAGGTAGCTTTACCTTTGACTGACATGTTTGTCCTGAGCACTTATGATTTAAACAAATGCCTGTTCTCTACTAAAACTACACGTTGTTTTCATTTTTACAGCACTGGTTTGAAACCTCTGGTGGCAGACTATCAGTCCCCAAGTTCATCAGCTCAGCCATGTCAAAAACATACTTTTTTTTTGTCTTGAGTGGTCTATCACAATGACGGGTTTAATTTGATTGCATACAACCATGATATGAACAGTATTATCTGGTCTGTTGTCCAATGTTAGATAGGTCTTACTATTCTAAGCAATGCAATGACAGAAGCATTAACACATTGTATAAAGTTTTATACTTCAGAAGGATGAATAGCTAGTCAGTTTGTATATATGTAGATGCCTAATTCTCTCAAGTTTATGTCCGACATGTTTGTTGTCCTCTGCTTTATTTTTTTATGATTCAATGACTCAACAAAATCTATATAAAGTTCTCAAAACATAAGGATTAACTGGGTTTATGCAATAGAAATATTGTGACTAAGATGTTCCCTTTCCAGCAGTAAAAGCCTTGCTGAGGAAGGAGTCTGCCAGTTCGACAGTTCACAATGGATAAATACACACCAATATCTGGTAAGAATGGGAAAGTTAAATCAGTCACCTCATATAGGGAGAGTTCAAAGCTTTCTGCACAATATACAACCCTTGCAACAACTCACCAAAAGCTTTGTTGTTTGCCTGTTGCAGGACCAATTTCAGCCTTTTTCAAACAAGACCTTTTTTCCAGTAGAAAAATTATTACAATTCATCTTAGGTAAACTCCCTTTACATAACCTCTTTATTGGATTAATAATCAATTTGCTTTTGATCCTGAATATGCATCAACTTAATAGACAGACATTACAAATATAGACCTCATGAGAAAAAACTCATCGTATGAGTGGTCATTTCATGAATAAGTATGAAATTCCTGCAGAAACAAGTCCAGGTATTGGGGAGCACATTTTGTACCAATTGGAATGTCAACAGTAACATCAACTGATCTCAGCAAATACATGTATTTGGCAAATAAAAAGCTTTGTTTGCAGTTGTAAAACCTCACTTTTGGAATGAACAATGTCATATTAAGTTACAGGATGATGGTGGATTGAAGTTTGTCCAGTGGCAAATATTACATGCATATCACGACAAGAACATCTTCATTTGTGATGAATATGAATCCTGCTTTATACTAGACACCATACCAAGCAAGCTTACATGCTAGTTCATAAGATGACAGTCTTTTCTCTTACTCCTGAATGCCAGGTGTTAGTCGAGAAGTAGCAAATACTCATTTTTAAATCTTTGGTTTGACCTAGCGAAGAAAAGCTGCTATCCATCCTTTGACCTATTTTCTTGCAATTGGATATCTATACTGTTAAAACTTGTCATTTTTTAAAATCAAAATGTCTAGTGAAACATCTTGATGCAGGTAGCTTTACCTTTGACTGACATGTTTGTCCTGAGCACTTATGATTTAAACAAATGTCTGTTCTCTACTAAAACTACACGTTGTTTTCATTTTTTACAGCACTGGTTTGAAACCTCTGGTGGTAGACTATCAGTCCCCAAGTTCATCAGCTCAGTAGTCAGTAATTCGGTACTGACATTATTTATAAAAAACCTTCCTAAAATTGTCTGTTTTTGAAATTTATAAACAGACAAAGGTTTCAACTACCTCAGGGATTTGGCTATTATTTTAGGTCCTTTTTGGTTATATAGCTCCTTAAATGTTTCGTTTTTTATACATCCTTGGCTTTCAAATATTTGGCTTTGAGCGTTCCTGTTGGCGGTAAATCCAGAAAAGCGCTACCGAACACACAAAATTTATAACATGTTGTTTTCATACATTTTTGCAAGAAAAAAGGGTAAATAAAAGAAGAAGGTGTCTGAGGACACAAATGCCCCCACTCGAGCTTCAAACAAACAAAAATGAGATGGACGGATGGATGGACGGAAAGATGGACGGTCAAAGGTAACACTTAATGCCCCCGTCACCTTCGGCGGGGACATAAAAACATAAGACAAAACAAAACACCAGAAGAACTATAGATAAATTAGTGCTTTTTAATATACAATGTGGATAATATAACAATGAAAAAATTCTGATGTAAGAAAAAAATTGTCTATTTAACGATTGCAGTAAAATTTATATGCATTCACACATACAATTCTAACATGATTCATACATAAAATGCATAATTTATAGAATGAACAAATCACAGTTTTTCACATGTTCAAAACAATAGACTCGTAATAAGAAAATAAATAAATTAATAATGCAATACAAAAAAAAACAAGAAAAATTTCCAATAGATATGTATAATTAATTGATATAATTAAAAAAATAACTCATTTCAGATTTCAAATAAACAAATTTGAATAAGTAAACAGAAGTTAGCGACATTCGTAATCTTTAATCTGTTTGTTCTATTTTTAAAGACTTTAGACAATGAATACATATGGTAAGATAGGTTTACAATTGAAGCACAGATGTAATTAAAGAAACACAGAAAAAAAGATTTTTGAGGTTCACCAATGGAAAAGTGCAAACTCTCACTGCATTCTGTTTACTTTTTTTTGTTTGAAACATCTTTCAAATTTCACCTTTTAAATCTCTCAAAATTTATGCAGATTTTCCGGAACATTCCTTCAAAATTTAAGAAATCAGATATCAAAACAACAATTGGGTTCTTATTCTTCGATTTTTTCTTTACATCAAAATAATGCTTTATATGTAATAACAATGTTTATAAGTGATAAAGAATGTATTCTAGCGTAAAAAATAAATACAAATCAAAAACACATTACCTACAATAGTAATTCCATACATGACCATTAAATGGTTGATAAGTAAAAATATCACAAAGTGTAAACACAAAAGGTATTCCAATACCCAGAAGACAACAGGACAGAAAGTCTATTCCACAATACCTCAATTTCAAGTTCCAAAACTTTCGTCTGACTAACCTTCATTTTGGGCCAGTTGACCAAATGACATTTGCAAAGCAATCACTTTTTGTCTCACGATATCAAAAACTTTCTGTCCAAAAGAAAAAAATAAACGAAAAAAATTCTGCATTGGCAAACTGCATACATAATCTCACTTACAACAGAAATGATTTTTCCATCAGATTCCCAAATAAACCCTTTAACTATAAACTTTACAAAGAAGGTTTCACTTGTGAGGTTATATTACTTATATTTGTGGGGACATTATCATAAACAAATAAAGTAAAAATAGAAGAAAAGGATTACAAATTTTTATACTAGTAAGTTAAGAAATGGAATGTTCATTGCTGTTTTTGTTTGAAATTTTATTTAGCAAACAAATTGTATATACACAAAAACTATCTGGAATCTCTGGTCAGATAGCAAATTTATTGTAAATGAGTTGTTCTAACCCCAGACTGTGATTTGCAGAGTTCTAAAATAAATTTCTTATTTCAGATTGACAGATTTTAAAAACTCATACTTGATCAATACCAGTACAAAAGTCTATAGCCAAAATGAAGTGTGAATCTATTGACTTTTTTTAAAAGGAGTTGCAGGTTAAATGACCTGTTAAACTACGGACTTATTTCTCATGAATCACAAGAGTCTTTTTCTGAAATTCACATGTCTGGCACAATGTATTGGTTGCATCATGCCACTGTAAGGGGTAATGGTGAAAAATAGATATACATGTATAGTTTTTACAAATCATACAAATATTTTAGTATTATGATTAAATTTGACTAGATGTATGAAAGTTAAAAGATTTTTTTTAATAAAAGTTGAAAAATTAGTGGACAGCAAATTCATTACATGAACATTAACAAATAATTTGCTTTTCATTGTTGTAAGGAACCAGCGTTTCTTACCAAGATGGACAAGGTACCTGTGTCTCTTACCAAGAAGGGCAAAGAACCAGAGCTTCTTACCAAGAAGGGAAATAACTCATCTTAAATCATAATTACAATTTTAGAATTAAATTCTATCTTTATAAGACCTTCTAGAATGGGTTATAAGAATGTTCATATACAAAAAAACATTTTGAAGGGATTTCACAGTGCCTGGTGACACCCTGTAAAGAAATTGTATTTATTTCAAGATTCCTTTATGTTCAGTTGTACTTTTGGGTATCTTAATACCAAGCATATCACAAGAAAATTCACAATGCTACCAATTAAAACATTCAACCATTTTTTCACAAAAGAACTAATCACTTTTTAAAATCACATTTAGCTATTCTATCACATCGTTCACACAGAAGTTTTGTTCAACCCAAAAGAATAATCTTGTCTGGAGAGGATCAAATTTAACATCTAATCATGTACTGTAATGTGCATTTATAAGGGAATGACCATTTAACTTCAAGGGGGAGATGTGTTATGGTTTTTTTCTAAAAAAATATTCTGATCCCCAATTTGATGAAAATAAATATTGTGGTCAAGCAGATGACAAAAAAAAATTGTTCTGAATCCAGATTTTCCCAATACCTTATAGTGTTAAATTTTGAAAAAAATAATTTGATTGATAGTGTCGAAAAACTGGAAAAAAAAATGTAACCCCCCTTGAAGTTGAATAGTTGCTCCCTAACTGTTTTGTGTATTGGATCTGTGAATTATGTATGATTAATGACTGGATAATGGTTTTTACATTTTACAGAGAAAGACGATATAAACTGTTCAGCAATGTAAATTTGTATGTATTAAACTGTAAATGTGTATGTTTTTAAAGTAAATAATTTAAACATTAAATAATTTGTTCCCTATATTATCTATTTTTTTATTGATTGTTTTTTGGTGTTTAACGCCAATTTCAGCACTATTGGCCCTATCACAGTGGTCAGTTTTATTTGGTAAAGAAAGCCGGAGTAACTCAAAAGAGAACTACCAATCTAACAGTGGCAGGAAACTGGTAATCCTAGTCAATTAAGATTGGAGCACCTGGCACATTCAAACTCTGAACCTCAGTGTTGACAGGCTCAAGTGATACAATAGTTTGACCACTCTGCAACCAAGGCCCCTATGATCTATTGTATACCTATCATAATTTAACTTTCCTTCTTTAAAAACTTCCCCAAAAATACTCTTGGATTCATTTGGGTTGAACAAACAAACTCATAAAATCAAGTATATATAATTTTCATTTTAGTTACCCTGCACTGAAAATTCTGATTGCATGAACAATTTGTACAAATGTGTCAATAATAATTTGAAAAAAATGTATCACAAGAAATAGTAAAATAATGAATATTCTAATAAAAATATAATGTAACTATGTTTATGGGAACTGCATGGTCTTAGTGGGAAAAAAATATAGCACTAAATGGTGAAGATAAATTGTATAAAAGTAGACCTATTTATGCTGTACAGAACTTACTGTCTGAAATACAAATACCTTATTTGCATTGAGCTATCCAATTTCAGAATTTTCTTTTTGAAAGTGTAATCTTACAACAGATTTCATGTAAGACATAGTAATTGACTTCAAAGTATAAAAGTATGCATTTTTTAAGTTTCATCTTGAGAGTCAGCTGAATGTAAACGTCTTCTTAAAGTCAGGTGACCTTGTGACAGTTTTATCACAGTTTTGCTCTGATCTGAGTCTTCCAAACATATATCACAATGTCCGTCTGCTCCTGAGGGACTAATGGAATTATGGGAAACACTGTTGTCACTACTTCTAGAAGGCACTGGGGTATTAACTCGGGGTACAGAAAGGGAAGATTGATCTATGCCATCTTCACTCGATGGACATTCTACGACAGGAATGGAAAGAAACAACGGTGACAGTCTTGGTGGTTTTGGTGATCTAGGAATAGTCAATGATGAATTTGGTAACAATAATTTGTCTGGTGAATTTTTCTTAGAATTTGATGATAAACATGATGAGGACGACGGATGTGACGAATGTTCTGGAATTTCTATAGACAAGTGTGATGGTGGTAATGGTGAACGACACATTGGTATTGAGTGACAAGGATGTATATTGTTTGTTGGCGTGGATACCAAATTCATAGGTGGATTTATTCTATCACTGTTTGCAGATGTTGCTTCCGACTGAACCACTGTGGAACAAACAGAACTTTCATTATTGGCAGTACCCTCCCTTGTCCATGGGGGAGTTACCTGCTCATCCTCAGTCTCTGGAGGTGTGCCAGTAATCAAACGCACCTCTTCATCACATGCAGCTTCATCTGCTGACCAGTCAAAAGAACCAGAATCTAATGTATTATCACGAGTATGAGGATGGTTTCTACATGGACTTTTCAATGGTGCAGACTCACCAGAATTGTCGGGAGACAAAGTTACATTTTTATCAGATTGCGAGACACTATTGTCCCTTGTCAGTGAGCTAGCATTGGATGCATCAGATATATTCCTAATATAAATGCGTGAACGTCTTTCCCGTCCACCTCTTCGCTGAGCCAACATATGCTTGTCTCTAATTTTAACTTTTTCTGCCCCACTAGATTGACTCCTGTGTAGTGGATTGTGTTTGGCAGTACTCCGACAGCTAATGTTAGACATTTTACATCTACAAATTTCACAGCCTTTGTGGCCGCTGCCACCATCTTTGTTTTGTACAAGCAATGTCGGATGAGACTGAGAAACTGATCCAATTTTCTTTTTTGTTTCTGACAATTCATATAAATTCAATAAAATACATTTATCCACAGCAGGTGGACTTTCACTAACTACTTTTTGGCGGACAAGTCTCCGACGTTGTCTTTGCGATGGGGCAGCAGACTTTTTCAGTTCATCTGCTATTTTTGGAATGACATTTTCACTACTGTTATCAATGTTTGTCTCTGTGTAACTTGAGGAATCGGAATAATATGAGGGTGTTAATGGAACTTCGAGACTGGATCCAGAAGCATCCAGACTCACATCTAAATTACTGTTGTAGCTTGATACCATGATATCTATTGGCACTAATAAAGTACCTGCAATTAGAATCAATCAATTAGTATAATAAATCAATACATTAATATAAAGTACTAAATAAAAGATGAAATAAAAAAAAAAAATCACTTAAATTTTACGGATCGCTTTTGGACAAAAAAAAACACCAAAATTAGTTTGATTTCAATTAGTTTAATACTTTGTTGTGAACTGCCACTAAGAAAATGAAACTGCTATGAATATTTAACAGTATACAATAGGCACTAGCTATTAGCACTCATAAAGTACCTGCAATTAGAATCAAGCAACTATAGTATTGTAAAATAATACACTAATCAAAAGTACCAAATAAAAGAAAGAATCAACAAAATTCAGTTTGAAAAATTTTCGATATCGTAAATACAGAAATTATTGCAAGGTTTTTATCAATGGGAACAATGCAAACTGGGCGAGTATCACAATAATTTGTATTCTGGTATCTGATACATATATATGCAGCTTTTTCAGAATCATAATAATTAATCTCGAAATTTTGGTTGGTGATGTCAAAATCACAATATGAAATGCTCGCAATAATTTCTGAATTTACAGTACATAGATATCTATCATATGAGGATTATAAAGTAAATCACTTTAAGATATAAATATTAAATTTACAAAAAATTTCCTTTAAATCTATCCATGAAGATTTGTGCTTTGCTTCTGACAACTTTTGCATTGAACAAATTAACTACACATTTTTATCTTTTGTGGGGGCAAAAAAAACCCCAACAAAATCACATTTTATAACCATATAGTACTAATTTATATAAAAAGTCTGAATTTAACTTACTTCTTACAGAACGGTCAGACAATTGTTCGTTGCTTGGTGGACAGAACGTAAAGCTAGGAGGCAGTGAGAATTGTTTAGAGACTGGAGTTCTCAGACGACGTATGTATCCTGGTACAGGTGTTGGAATCTTTACTGATTTCTGAAATGATGCATTAAATTGACAGTTTTATTGAGTAACATCTAAAAAACTTTATATTGAAGTTAGAGGAAATTCAATAATTCTTTATTTCAGCATGGTGATCATCCTGAAGTTTCGATTATCAACAGGAACATATCTGCGATCTAAATAAATTAATTGAGATTCAGGTTTTTCATGAGGAACAATTCAATTAAATTTGTTGAGTTCAGTTTTTCATGATGCCTGTTTTATTAATGTTTTGTCCCTAGCTTAAGTTTCAATTACATTCACATCAAATTGTCAAAATGAACATTTTCTTATTCGCTCTTCATTATATTGGTATAACTGTTCAATTAAGGGGAAAAAAATTAGAGAATAGAGAATACTGTGATGTGAAAATAAAAAGAATGGAGATAAATGGACCAACAAAAAAAAACAAGTGAAACTGCGAGCTACTGCTCACTGATGATACCCCCAGCCCAAATATGCATTTGTTGTTGAGTGATGAATCTGAAAACGCATCACACGGTATAGCTGAACAATATAAACCTTGAAACCAAATTTCAGAAATCCTAATGATGTACTTCTTGAGAAAGATGCGACGAAAAATATTCATGGGACGGACAGACAGACGGACGGACGGACTGACAGACGTATGGAAGGACGGACAGACGGAGGTAAAACAGTATATCCCTCACTTTTTAAAATGGGGTATAATAAAAAGGAATTTGAGAAAAATGGCCTAAAAAAGAAAAAGAAAAAAGAAATGAAGACTCCCCCCCCCCTCCACATCCTATCCAGACCCACACCTATTCCAACAAGAAATAAGTCTGATCCTTTCAGAATTATCTCATGTACATACAATCCAGAAATGCCATAAAGATCCAGCGGCTCTTTTCACAAAAAATCTTAAGAGTAAAAATACTCGTAAGTCATACACATTTCAGTATAACTTACGATGAATTTTAATCGTAAGATTTTTTGTGAAAAGAGTCGCTGGATAGAAACATAGCCTGTTATATAAGCAAATCAGAAAGAAAATCAAGCTATTTGAAAACAACCTCAAATTCATTTTTTTTTAATTAAAATCTCTGAAAAAGAACATGACTGATGCTGAAAGGTAAAACAAAAACAATTTTGACATCAATTATATATTGTCAATGAATTAAAATTTTAACATCAAAGAAGTTTCAATAAACGTTTTATTATTGAAACAAACATTCATTTTCAAAATCTGATGTTCTCAAGTTTGGTCATTATGCGAGTTTTCAAAATTTCTGATTTTAGTTTTTCAGTCTGACCTCTGACCTCCCATAACTTTGTTATCTTTCTGACTATTCCTCAAGCCTTTTTTTGTCCACCATCTTATATTGATCAACGAAATAACAAAACTTATAATAAAGAGCTGCGCCATGAGCGCATATGATAAGTCCGTTGCTTTTTCAAAGAATAAAGTTCCATAACTCCTCAATGTCATATCAGAAATTTACAAAAATCTAAAGGGAGGTTATTTTGATAGATATAAGCCAGTCACTAAAGTTTCATGAAAACTGCTCAAAGAACTTTTGAGTTATTGTCCAAAAACTGGAAAATCCCCTTTTTTAATGAATAAAACCCATTACCTCAGAAACATAAAATCTAAAATTTATAAAAATCTAAAAAGAGCTCACATCAACAGATATAAACAATTCACCAAAGTTTCATGAAAACTGCTCAAAGCATTTTTGAGTTATTGTCCGAAAACTGGAAAATCCCCCTTTTTTAATGAATAAAACCCCACAATTCGGAAACTCAAAATCCAAAATTTATAAAAATCGAAAGGGAGCTCAAGTCAATAGATATAAACAATTCACCAAAGTTTCATGCAAATTGGTTAAAGTGTTTTCGAGTTATTATCCGACATGTTGACAACGGACGGATGGACGGACGGACAGAGGTTTACCATAATACGTCCCATAAATGGGCGTATAAAAACCAGTACTTAAGTATGTAATGAATACCTGGTCAGTAGATTTTTCAGACAATTTGGAATCATCCTTTTGTTCACCACCCTCCTCAGCATCATTATTTTCACCATCCCCAACCTCAGCTCCATCGTCTGCCATCACTCTGTGAGATTCCTGAAAATATATAATTTTTTTTACAAATTGTTTGCACAGTTATTATAATTTCTATGATTACAAAGAAGTTGTTTTCTGCTTAAAATCATGAAATACCTTGACACAAAATTTTAAGAAAAAAAAAACATCAGTCGAACTGAATAGACTGTTTGGTCTTTAAGGTAATTCTTTTAACCATGCAGATATCTTTGACTTTTCTTAGTTACCAGAAACTGTTAACTGCTAAAATTCACAGTGTATGCCACAACCCAATGAAGCTTGGTGCCATATATCGAGAACTTGTGGCTTGTGCTTGTTGAGAAATTGGTTACAAAAATTCATATCATATATGTGCATGACATTTTAAAGATGTAAAATATTTGCAAACAGGAAGTAAAACATCAAAGAGACTGAAAATGTGTCACATGGAATGAAATAATAAGATGAAGCTTGGTGCCATATATCAAAAAGCATAGACTTGTAGTTGCTAAATAAAATGAGACAGACATGTGTTACAGATAGATGTACGGACCAAAGTAAGCGCAAGAAGCTTGATTCCAATCATCATCTTTCCGTCAGAGTGTTTGGTTTAAGGTGACGCTATAAAGACGCATGTTTGAAATTTGTCAAAAAGGCACAACTACTTTGTCAGTTCAAAAATGCAGGGATCCAGTTAGCCCATAAAACACTTGAATGTTTGGAAATCAGAGTATAGTAAAAGAGTTTTTACTGTTAATGGAAATGATATGAATAGAAAATATTCTATAGAAATGATGTTTACAATGATAATTTTGTTATTGGTTTGATCTGATAACTAAGCTATAAATGTTTAAACTTGAACAGAACAATAAGTTAAAGCCCAGCAGATATTATAATTCATTATAATAAGACATCCTCAAAGAACAATAAAATGCAAGTGTCAAAACGATTTATGAACCAAAATTATATGCTGTTATTTCAAAATTTGTTGTAATGTCTTAAAAGATTAAGACAGTAAATGATTCATCTTAAAATTTCAAGTCAGTAGGTGGCCTGTTTTAAAGCACCTTTCTTCCCTTTCTATTTTTCCAGCAGCAGTCCAAATTACTGGTCCATTAATCTTTCAACTCACTCTGCAGTTTTATTGTTCTATTTGTTTTGTCCTAAATTTGCAGACTGACAGATGAAAACAATGTAAAGATGTCATGCAATAGAAGTTCCTTCATAATATAAGTTCCAAGTGGAAGAAAATATTCTGTAATATTATTTCCACTGGAACAAGTATTCGTTCCTAACGGAATAAAGGGTATAGAATATTTGTTCCAACAGGAACAGATATTAAGGTATTGTTTACAACAAAGTTTCCAGGGGAACTTCTGTTAGGCGGAACAAATATATGTTAACATGGACACAAAAACTATTGTAACCTCTCCCTCTTCCCTACCCTACCCTGTTACTAGTCAACCACCAGCTGGGGTATAAGCACATGCATTTCATCTGTCTACTACAATATAAAAATCTACAAGCTACTAGTAAACAAATTGTAAAAACACTACCAAAATTCTACATGTCTTATAAATATCCAATACATTAAATATAAAAAATAAATAATAATATAAAAATAATTCAGGAGATATGGTATGATTGCCAATGAGACAACTATCCACCAAAGTTCAAATGATGTGGATATAAGCAACTATAGATCACCGCATGAAAAACAAACCCTACTGTAGAGTTGGCTAAAAAAGATTTTATTTCTTTTCTATCCTACCGCAAGACACATTAACAGCACTCTTATTACATTCCTGAAATCTAATCTGCATGATACTACCAAACCAAGGGGGCAACCTCACCTGTAACTTTAGTTCAATCACATCTGGGCAAACAGTTTTGTTAAGTTGACGTTGATATTCTTCTTCAAGCTCCTCATCCATTTCTTTGTATTTGTAAGTTTCCTGACATAATTAGTAAAATCGTGCACTATGTGTTAGTATAAAAAAAATGGCAAAAAACAATGACCAATTGTCCTTTTCAGCAAAAAATCATGTCAATTGTTTTCTAATTAAGAGTCATTCTAGAAACTTGTTCACAACATTCCAAAAAATCTTTCTTGTAACATTTTTGTGTGAAAAGGACAACTGGGTTTTATGAAAATTTAATCTTTGAATTTTCAAAGGGGAGATAATTACAAAATGGAGGTTTAATACAATAAACAATAGATTGTCACAATTGTGAGCTTAATTACTCTATTCTTCTTTATTTCTATGAATATTTTTATCATACATAAGATTATCAAGTATATTCTTTTAATTATTAATTTCTGTTGTCAACCACTAAAAAAAAGTTAAAGGAGTAGGCCCGATAAGACCCTTTTTGGCCCCAAAATATAGCATTTTTTCAAATTTGTTAAAATTTAAACTTTTAGCTATTTATTGGAGAGTAGAATACTTTTGTTACATAAAATGGGCTGTTTATTGACAATACAATGCACATGCATCAGGTACTAGCATCATTAATTCATGCAAAATTACTGAAATCTTCACAATTTTAGCATCTAAAATGGAAGTGGCCACACATGTGTTCCGTCTTAATATTTTAATATATTTTGTATTTGATGATAATACATAATATATATAAAGGTTGAGGCTGAACATGAATGTGGCCACTTACAATTTAGACAAAAACCATCTGAAAAATGACGTTTTATGGCATATTTGATAGATTTCTCATATTTAAGCTTGAATTTGAGAGTCTTTAATGACAAAATCAGTTCAAAACTTTTGCTTACATAAACTAATTGAACTGACTGAAGTTGGCACTTAAATATTTAAAAAATGTCAAAAAATCTTTCATCAGATGTACTTCAAATTTTAGGCCAAAATTAGCCTGTACCGGACCTTCTCCTTTAGGGTAAATACACACACAGAAAATTAAGAAGCCCAGATTGTGATAGCTTCTCCTTAGCATTTCTAAAGTTCCACTTGATCAATTTTCAAAATATGAAATGAAAGTTTTGTTGATTGAACAGACAGCCAGATCAACAAGGACAAACAGTATACCATCCACTCATTGAGGGGAGTATAGTTACAAAAGTGCATTCATTGTATGCCCTGATATGAGTGTTCAGTGTAGAAAGGTTCCCATTTTACACAGGTTATAATTGAGACAGGTTTCCCTGTATTTAAATAGTATATAAAAGTGGAAAAAACTAATTTAGCTCACACTTTAAAATTCAATGTGACATTTACTGTTTCTTACCACATCATAACCCTTATTCAATTAGAAAAAGAAAAAAAATATTAAGTTTTTGACAATTAAACTACTTCTTGTGAATATTCTATTTTTATCAATTGTACCACTACAGAAAATTTAGTGCAAAACATCTCAGCATTCAATGTGCTGTGAAGAGTGTAAAAAATATCTCTTAAATAGTCTCTTTTTAAAGAAAATCTTTTAGAATCAAATGCATCTTTATTTATTTATTTTCATTTTTAACTTAAAAAATACTTGGAGAAAAATTAAAATTTTTTTAAGTTATATTATTTTTAAAGATCTTAAAAACTAACAAAAATTTAAATGTTAACCCGTTACTCTTCCATTATACATTTTTCAAGTAAAATAACTGTTAATGATCTTAAAAACTAACAAATATTAACGGTTAGAAATGTTAAGCTGTTACTCATCTATAGTTAAAACATTTAGGTGTTAAAAATGGTGATTGTGTTAAAACGTAAATAACAAGAAAAAAAAAGAATAAAACAAATACAATACAAATGTGATCTTACCTCTAAATGTTTCATCAGCACAGCTACGACAACATTTACCAACACAAACTGGGCCATTAAGACAAAGATCACAAAGAATACCGGAGCAATGACAGAGTTCACACAACAGTTCATCAGACAATCACTGGAGGGGTCACAGTCCTCTCGTAATGTATCCTGCAATAGAATATGTTTGTTGTTTAAACTTGTTTACTGTTGATTTATTTATTTTCATAGGTCCCCATTTTCATGGATTGAGGAAAATGAGGATATTTGTTTTCGAGGTTTTTCCTAAGTCTGCATACAAGCCTGTAGAAAATTTGCACTTCCTTGAACATATAAATTTGTGGATCACCTTTACCCTTGAACATATAAATTTGTGGATCACCTTTACCCTTGAACATATAAATTTGTGGATCACCTTTACCCTTGAACATATAAATTTGTGGATCACCTTTACCCTTGAACATATAAATTTGTGGATCACCTTTACCCATTGGTATCCCACAAATACTAATGAATTCCCAATACATCTCATCTATAAATTTCCAAACAAGATTTCAAATTTTTCTTTGATACAGATCCTGAAAATATGTGATGAAACACTCCATGCTCAGTACCGGGTAGGTATAATAAAATTCAAAATATTGTCAAAACAAGAAGTGACAGTCTCGAAGATCTGAAAATCTCTATCTTGGTACACCTCATTTTAAAAGTTCCAAACAAAATATCAAAAAAACCCTTAATATAAGGGCTGAGTAGAATCTAAGAAAGTTTCAGTTTGATAAATGGATAGATGGCATGAGGAACTGACTGACAAGGTTAATTTAGTACACCCTATATTTCTGAGCGGGGGTATAATTTTATCAAGAGTTATTCAAATATTTTTCTGGTGTTAAAAATTGTACAGGTGATACTCAGCAGCACATTGTATTTAAACAACACTTAATTGTTTCAAATAAGCCCTGCAAAGCCAGGGATCTGACATTTCTACTCTAATCTTGAGTAGTCATGTTGAAATTTAAGTGAAAGACAAGCTAGCCATTTAAAATCCTTACATAACTAACAAGTAAAACTGTGAGCTACTGCTCACTGATGATACCCCTGCCGAAATATTTTGGTAAACAGGAAGTTGTTGAGTGATGAATCTGAAAACGCATCACACGGTATAGCTGACTTATATAAACCTTGAAACCAAATTTCAGAAATCCTTGTCAAGTAGTTCCTGATAAAAATGTGACGAAAATTTTCAACTTGGCTATCATGTGTAAATAAATACAAGTGTTTGGTAAACAGGAAGTTGTTGAGTGATGAATCTGAAAACGCATCACACGATGTGACTTACTTCTATTAACCTTGAAACCAAATTTCAGAAATCCTTGTCAAGTAGTTCCTAAGAAAAATGCGACGAAAATATTCATGGGACGAACAGACTTACGGATGGACTAATGGGCGGACTGACGGATGGATGGACTGACGGAAGGACAGACAGAGGTAAAACAGTATACCCTCACTTTTTTAAAGCAGGGGTATAAAAACAATGCTTATATTTCTTTCTTTGCCAACAACTTAATTTTGTTAACATACCTTCATGATACCATTCCAATTATCTCCTGTGGCAACTCTAAAGAGGGTCAGGAATGCCATACCAAAGTCTTTGAAGTGAGCATGTGACCCTAAGCCTTCACATGGATGCTCCTCAGAACACTCTGTAAATACAATGTCTCCAGTCATTGATACAATTATTTGGCTTGAACTTGCCTAAATGCTGGTTTATTTTATTTAGTTTGTCATTTTTCTACTTCAAAATATGCAATTTTGAGCCCAAATCCAAGGGAACCTATTGCCATGGCAATGGGAACATAAATAATTTTATTGTCATCATTTGTTTGATATGTTTAGTTATAGCGATCAACAAACAAAATTTCAAGAATTGCTATAAATTGTTCAATTTGGTTTTATTTATCATGAAATTTTTTTTCTTTTATTCTGTAGCATTTTCTAAAGAAATGTCATTTGCTTTCACAGTGACTTCATAAATATGTCTTCATGGTCATGTTTGACCAAGAATGACCCTCTTACTTATATCTTTTGGTGAAATTAAATATCAGCAACAGCTTTACCCCCCAAAAAAAACATCTACCAGATTATCTTTGTTTAAGACATCTTGTTGTAAAATATCTTTTTTACATGATCATACCTAGATATAAATGGGAAGTTCTAAAAATGAGACAATTTATGGGAGATTTAGCATACTATTCCTTAAATGCTCGAATTTTGACAGCAAAAAACAAATTGACAAATTCAAAATAGATCAAAACTGATAATCAACAAATTAAATCAGGAGTCTGTAATTCAGTGGTTGTCTTCTGTTGCTGTATATCATTAATGTTTTTCGTTTTGTGTTTTGTACATAAATCAGTTTTCTGGTTTGAATTGTTTTACATTTGTCATTTTGGTGCCTTTTATAGCTTGCTATGCAGTATGGGTTTTGCTCATTGTTGAAAGCCATACAGTGACCTATAGTTGATATATTCTACTTCATTTTGGTCTCTGATGGAAATTTGTCTCATTGGCAATCATACAACATCTTCTTTTTTTCATATGCGCATACATGCTCCATTTTACATAACTTACCAAGTCTGCCAAACAGTTCAACACCTAAAGCAGCAAATATAAAGAACAGCAGAAAGAACAAGAGGCCCAAGTTTCCAACCTGTGGAAGGGCCTGTATCACTGTGTCTAATAATGCTCGGATACCTTTGGCCATCTTCAGCAACTTCAAAACTACAAAAAACAAGCATTCTGTGAGTATTGCCTGGCAATACATAGTTCCCTACCGGTTAAAAATTCATTGTACTGGAACAAAATGCTAACTTGATCTTTAACTTGTCATGGTGTAAACTATATAACAAATATCAAGTCAATATCTTCAAGCATAATGAAAAAAAATGTGGAAAACTGATTAGTTAGGTAAATTTTCTAAGTCCAAGGACCACAACTCTGCACAAAATCATCAGACCGGAACAAAATTCACTCTTGATCTGTACCTTGTCATGATAAAAATTTATAACAATTATCAAATCAATATCTTTAAGCATGACGAAAAAAAGTGCTGAAAACTGATTATTTGAGTGAAATTTCTAAGTCCAAGGACCATAACTCTGCACAAAATTATCAGACCGGAACAAAATTCAAACTTGATCTGAAACTTGTCATGATAAAACAATATACCGAATATCAAATCAATATCTTCAAGCACGAAGAAAAAAAGTGTGGAAAACTGATTTGACGGACTGACGGATGGACAGACAGACAGACAGACAGACAGATGGACGGAATGCAAACCTAAAGTCCCTTCGACTTTGTCGGTAGGGGACTAAAAAGCAGAAATATCATGCTGCATTCAAATATTTCTACATTTGACTTCATCAGACAATATCGTTTTCAGGATTCTGCATTAATAGGTTTAAACTGTATTTGAACAGTTCTTAGTAACTAAACAATAAACTGTTCAAAAGTCAAAAAGACCACAGCTTTATTATTCTCTACCAACATTTCGTTTGTCTGAATATAGTATTTCTTCCTTGATGAATAATGACAAACAAAGTATGTAGGATTTTAGTCGCTTGATATGATTTTATTCATATAAATTATATAAAACACATGTACAACATACATTAGTAATTAACAAATGATTTGCATATCAAGTACAACAACTGATGAAAACTGCTCAGTAGAATTTATTACATGTAACAGGAGCAAAGGCCCAGGTCGGATTGGAGTAACTGTGTGGTGAAATCCAACCTTGACCTTGCACATTAAAAATCTAAGTCAGTGTAGGTCTACTTAAACAAAAGATTTCATATCCTTTTGTTCTTGTCTGGATAATGGCTAAAATATGCTACTAACTGACTGTCAATAATACATCTATTTCAAAAGATCATGTGTTAGGTTCATATTTTGAAACCAATATCAATTCTTTTAATTTCTTAAGAGTAAATACAAACCTCTGGCTATTCTAAGCACTCTCATGACCCTGATGATAGTAGGATTGATGGGAATGACATTGGTTTTCATTTCCTCCAGAATTATTCCAACAACTGATAAAATGACAATGAGGACATCTAACTGGTTCCATCTGCAAAATTATTAAAGGAAACCAGATCAATTTTATTACAAAACATAATTTTTAACAGTGTGTATCAGTGAAAAGTGATTTTTTGCTCATTGTGATGAGTGATGTGCTAAAATAAAAAAGTTTAAATTTGTTCTCAATAGTTTAAATATAACAAATTCAACAGTAAGTGGATGTCACTATTTTCTTTTTTTTTTTTGCAATATACTAGTTTTTCCTAAAAAATTTCTTCAAAAACATATATGGTTGTTATCAAAGTGTGCCGCTTAAGTAGATTCATCTTATTGCAAAGTGTGAACTTTTTATTTCATTCAAACAAAGGAAAATGTCCTTCTGGTTCAGTGTTCCATGACATTTTTTGTCTCATGTGCCTTTCTTTTTCATAAAAATGGTCATATAATTTTGAATAAAATGCTCTGCGGGGTGCAGCTTGATATGACTGCAGAGGTCGAACCCTGAACAGTTGGGGCAAGTATGGACACTACATTCAAGCTTGATACAGCTCTGAATTTGGATTGTGATTAAATATTTGACACAGCATAGGTTTCTGATTCAAAATGAAGGTGGTCAAAGAACTGAAAATTTTGAAACTGGAGGTACAATTTCAAAGAGATCCATACACTTATACAAAAATTTTTGTCTGGAAACCACATCATACCATTATACGACTGCAAAAAATTTTGCAGTCATATAAAAATGAAATGTGTCTTTTAACTTATATGATGAATAAACCAGTACATACTTTTCCCTTCACAAATTTTGTTCATGAAAAGAAACTGGACATCTAAAATACAGTTATCTCTATTTGATTGCTGTTTTAACAAAATTGTTTGGTTTAACTTTTGTTTCAATGTATAAAATCACATAAACTGAAATTAAAAAAACTGTTGTCTACAGCTTTGACAGATAAAGTCAGAGCAAGACCAAGACATTACTTGAAAAGGAAAATTTGAAAATGTATGTCTTTTAGGTTCATGGACACTTCAAATTTTGACAAAATCCAGGAATTTTTTTTTTTTAGGTAAGGGTTTAGATTTTTTTGTATTTCTATATGTTGAAATCTAAAGAATTCAACAACGCAGCTGCTTTTAAATACAATTCTAAAGAGAGAGGTATAGAAGTTTGGATATAGCTTGAACTTTTGCATAAATTAGAAAAAGGGAGACTTATTTGAATTTAAAAAATAAAAGTTTACTTTTCATATAAGATGCAGATGATTGGAATTCAATAAAAAAAAAGTGTAAATATATAGTTAGCATGCAAAAATAGCTGTAAAAGTTAAATTGATTCCGTTTTATATTGAAATTCCTTGATATGGAATGACAGCCAATCAAATCAAACCACACACACACACACACACAATTTCCACTTTCCATAAATTCAGAATTTATAGTTTAAAATCGTGTAATGCAAAACAAGATTTGTTATACAAGATACATCGAACATATTTTTTTTAAAAGCCACAATATCTTCACAAAGTTAAAGATATGAATTATATTAAATTTGTACAAAATCTAAAAAATGGTGCAGTTATTTTTAAATTAATTAAAAAAAAAAAAAGGTCTGACTGTGCAATTATGTTTAGGACATAAGAATATGTGTGGGTATAATTCAATAATAATTTGTAGTTGAAATCTAAAACATGCAATAAAAAATTAAAAATGCAGATTTTTACCATTACCTAATATGGTAAATTGCAGGAGAAAAATTACATCATAGTTTCTATCCAATGAATAGCTAAGTTAATCATAACATTTGAAATCTGACATAAACAAATTAAAACTCATATTTCTTTGCTGTATTCAGCCAAGGAATTCAATTTTAAATCTTTCATTATTTTGAAACTGTTTTTTAGGTATTTTTTTCCCCATATTATTATCATGAGTGAAAAAAACTTATCTAAAACAAGAAATTTCCAAATTTAACATCAAATTTTGTTTTAACAGGTTTTTTACTGAAATAATTGTTTTAAATTTTAAAAAGGACAATCTGAAACAGTCCTTGATAGTTAAATTGAGAATAGTGTGAGAAGAGTGGTGGGAAATACACAGCAAATAAACAACATGCTTTTTACACAAGTAGAAAAATAGGGTTTTTGTATTTTGTGTAAAAACTGTCAAAAGTATTAAGGATATTACACTTTTCTTTCACATAAGAAAAAACTTTTTTCATTTTTTTCCTGACATAATTCATTCATAAAATTTCTTCTGTAACTCAAATCAAACCATATATAAAATCTGTGTAAATATCAAAAAAGAAAAATGACAGATTTTCATAGAATGATAACCAACGACAATTCACAAACAAAATGTACATCGGATCCATTGGAATTCTCTGTGAAAGAAAAGTGTGTAAATTTGTAAAACAGGGATTAAAGAGCTTGAGTAAAACTGACACAACGTTTTACCTGCTGTTAATATGAAAAAGACAAAAAAAAACAATAGGTTTACTTAAACAACTAAGGGAAACAATTTTTATTTTACACAATAGTTAAGGGAGACAACTTTTATTTTACAAAATAGTCAAGGGGAATAACTTTTATTTTAAAAAATAGTCAAGGGAAATAATTTTCATTTAAACACAAAGAAACAATTTTTAAAAAATTAATACATAAAGGTAACAATTCTCATGTCACAATGTTTAAGAAAGACATGATGAGAGAAATAATTTTTTTGGAAACATAAAAAGGGAAAAAGTGCCACAATGTTCAAAGGGAAAATTCATGTGAACACACTAAAGTATCTCATATCTATTTTTTGATCACGATTATTGTTTCAACTGTGAATTTCCTTAGATTTGATTGGTTTTTTTAAGCAAGTTTCAGTTTCAAAAGTAAACAAAACAAACAGAAAGCAACTATCTTTTTTTTCTATTTGTTGTTGTTGGAAATTATAACCTCATAATACTTAAAACTTCTACAAAACATTGAAACATTTGTGAATAGAACATGAAACTCAAAACCAAAGGTCCTTTATTTATATTTTTCTTAAACAATATTTTTCCCAATGCACCAAGCTAGTTCAGCATGCATTGTTAATATTTGTAGTATCTTATACACAATTGTAATATGGAATGCCAGAGGAAATTTTCTCCCATTATGCCATACATGCTTTTTCAATTTTCCCGAATACCAAATCGGAAATATTTTTCTTGACGATTCTCTTACCTGTCTTTGATGTATCTAAGAAATCCCAGAGCGATTATTTTCATAGTGGCCTCAATAATGAACACACATGTGAAGAAGTAGTTAAAAATCTTCAATGCAAATTCTAATTCCTGTAAAATTAGAGAGTAAATTAATACAGGTTAAATTATTCATGTGTTGAACTATCTATGTTCTTTTTCTACCATAACCATATAACAACATTTCCCATATTTTTTTTTAGAACAGGTACATAATTATTTTTTTGGACCTGTGGTAGATATCATAAAGAAGTAATATTCTTTAACTTTTGTTTTTTTTATTTTGTCTAGTGCGAAATTTATCTGTATGTTGCATTTGATTAATTTACGTATCTAAATAGCCACAACAGATGAAAGTTGAAATCTTTTAATACCAGTTTCTCATTAATTCATACCTGTCCCCTGGGAGGACATTTGTTTGTCTTCTCTTTTATATCAACCTCGAGATATTAAATTTTTCCTCATTTTTTTTATTTTTGTCTCATCAAGTGCCCAATTACTCTTCTTTGTTAACAAAAATAATAGGATATTCAGGACACAATATTTCTGGTATCTATTGTACTGCATTCAATGGATATGACTAAAACCTGGCATACAACATTCTAATGAGTTATTTCAACTTACTGGTGGCATCATATAGTATTCCATTGCCATGGTGATGACATTTGACCCTATGACTCCTGCTATGGCAAGGTCAAAGTATTTACTGTTGACAACTTGATGAATAACCAGACGACAAGGGGAATAATTTGACCAGTATGCTGGACGGTTCAGTTCTTAATTAAAAAATAAAAAGCATTTATAGAATATCAAGATCTAAATCACATAAAGATATTAAAATATCTACATTTTTTATTCTTTGAAATAATATAAATTTCTACATCACTTTGAATTGCTATACTATTTATCAAAGATCGTTTTTAACATTCAACAAATATTTGATGCCTTTCACAATTGAGGAAAGATATTAAATTGTTCCATATATTATCAGAATAAATAGCTCAATTATACAATGAAACAATGTTTTATTCTCATGAAATAATCACAAAATATTTTAAGATCACATGAATGAATCAGAAAAATGAAAAGCATGGAATCAAGAATTAATGTATATGTCCATGAAAAGGTGGAATGATATGAAAATAGATTACAAGACAATCACATAGTTACTTACCTGGAAGACAAATAAAGGGACATAACACACGAGACAACATAACACTGAGTCTGGCACACTAATGCACACACAAGTCAATAAATTTACTATTCTATATCAAATGCAATACTATTCTATATTGTGAACATTCAAAATCATTCCAATCACATTTAAAATTTAAAAAATTACTGGCTTCAAGCCAAATTAGTATAAAAATAAATAAAATCTTCCTTTTCATTTTCCCTCTTTTTGATCTTATTATAATCATAGTTAACACATTTCCTTAATAGATAATTAACAGCATTTTCTTTTTATTCACAGATGGGTGGCCATCATAATTTGTTAAGGCAAATTAAATTGGTATCCCAATGATGAACTTAATAATAGTTAAAAAAAAAAAACACATGAGAAATTTGTTTTTCAAATCCTATTCCATAAATAAATCAAGTGACGAAATTTAAAAAAAAATAAAAAATATTTTAAATTTACAGGATTTGCGTTTTAAAAGTTCATTGTAACTATTTTTTTTAAACAAAAAATCAAAGAACTATCATAAATATATGAATTTTAAACATTTGATTTTTAAAAATTATTTACAATCCATAATTCTCAGTAAAGGCTTCAAAAATACCAGTAGTAATCAAATAGTTAGTGCAAACAACATATTTTATGTTAAAATACATCTAATTCAGTGATGTTAAAAAGATACCTTACATACAAGTCTTGAATCCCTTCCCTCTCAATCCAAGAAATAGCATCACTAGAGAGAGATTTCAGCCGACTAGATATTGACTACATACATCAAAATATTACTGCACAGATAACACTTGATCAGTTTTCTTTCACTATATTTTTTTACAATAGCAGACTGATGCTATGAAATGTAAAACTAAAAACTAGCTTCAAGCACATTAAAGCTACAATGAGGCCCATATTATTCTTTTTCTAAAAGCAATGACTTCTTTCGACTAATTGAAGCATAGCAAAAAATGTCTCGAGAAAACTTCCCCAAATATTCAATTTATTGCACACACTTTTTACAACAAAAACCACTTTTGTTAACAATTTTTTCTTGCAACTCATCAATTCTAATGAGATTGTTAGAAAGACTCAATGGATAATTATATTAGCTATTGAAATCAAAATGGCTCAAGTAAAACAGTGTGATACAGGTAACTTTTCCTTTAATAGATTTATCAGATTTCTAACTCAGTCATATTTTATCAAGAGCTTTCAATTTTATAAAAAGCTCCTAAAAATCTTACAACATAAACCTATTACAAGAAAACAGGTTAACAGTCGGATGTTGTAAAGCTTAGCCCTTCCTTACAATCAAGCATGTATTAGCATTGACAAGCTCCATCACATGATCTAGAATAAGTATTTTTCTTTTTTATGAAAAAATATTTTCATGCATAAAATGATATGTAAAGGAAAAAAAAAACTGATGCTGTTTGAAGTTTGAGAAAAGCCTGCATTCTTTAGTTGGTATGGAAGAAAATATTAAAAATCTTTATAAAAAATGTCCTTAAATGTTTTAATGAAAATAAGCAAATTAAAAAAAAAAACATGTTCTGCTTTTTTACAATGTAAATCAGCTAGTAAAAAAGTAAAAAGTGAGCTATTCAAAAAAATTTCCAATAAAGTCTCCAAATGATTCGGCACCCTGCAACTTTGACAATTGACTAAAACAGAGGGTACAATAAGCCCCAACCTATACCTCATTCTTCTAAAGTAGGAAAAAATGCTGTATGTATTAAAATACTACCTAAATTTGATTTATTTAAAATCAAGCACAACAAGAATGTGTCCATAGTACATGGATGCCCCACTCGCACTATCATTTTCTATGTTCAGTGGACCAGGAAATTGGGGTCAAAACTCTAATTTGGCATTAAAATTAGAAAGATCATATCATAGAGAACATGTGTACTAAGTTTCAAGTTGATTGGACTTCAACTTCATCAAAAACTACCTTGACCAAAAACTTTAACCTGAAGCGGGATAGACAGACGGACGGACCAACGAACGGATGCACAGACCAGAAAACATAATGCCCCTACTACTATCGTGGGTGGGGCATAAAAATGGAATTAATTCTTCTGATTGAATACCTACACACATTATGCTTATTGATAATAGGCTAGGAAAGATCCTGTTGTTATGCCTTTTGATAATATAAATTTTGCCTAGGTTGTACAAGAAGGGAACTTTTCAAAATTAAAATCTTAAAGTTATTTTCAGGGGAGATAAATTTAATCTTGTTTTGTTATCAACTCTTGATAGATTTTAAAGGTATTGGAGGGGAAGAGTGTAAGAATGCAGTCATTTCCAGAACTATATGTGCATGACAGATGACAGAAATAAAAAGCCAGACTCAGGTACAAACCAAAATCCCCAAAGGGTTCCTCACTCTTTCTCTTTTGTTCCATTTTCTGTGATCTTTTCTTCTGCCGTCTTTCCCTCTCTTCTTTTTCTTGGTCTTCTCGACACTTGTGAAAGTTTTCCACCACAACCCCTACGAACATGTTCAATACAAAAAAGCCGACCAGCAGCAGGAATGAGATGAAATATATCAGACGCCATTCGTTGTAATTTTCTTTGGGCTGTTATAATGAATAAAAATTTTAGTTTTTGAAATACACATATAATTTTTTAAGTGTTGTAACACATAGATATGACAATAATCACAATTTCAAATGCAAGTTTGTTTTTATGTACATAAAAAGATATTTACAATAACAATGATATAATTCAAATCTACCTTGAGAAATAAATATAATAGAAGAAAATCTGATTCATAAAAAAAAATGTAAGTAGCTGTTATTTTTATTGTTTGAATTGTTTCAAATTTTTCATGTCTGTTCCTTTTTATAGCTGACTATACAGTATGGGATTTGCTCATTGTCGAAGGCCATTCAGTGGCCTATAATTGCTTATATTCACTTCATTTGAACTCTGGTGGTTAGCTGTCTCATTTGCAATCACCACATCTCCTTATTTTTAAATGAAGATTTTCTGAAATAAACATATATGTTTCAGGTCATTTCTTGGTTCTACATTAAAAATCTAACCTGCATGTCCACTCCCACAGCATCCAGTCCAGTATACATAATGCTGACCCAACCGTCCTTAGAAGCTAACACAAACAATGCCATTAGGGCCTACAATATAAAAAAAGCAACCAAATTATAATAGTAAATTAAAATTCACCTTTTTTGCTGCACTAATTTCAATTTGGAAGTAACAGATTTTTTTCTTTTTTATTCCTTACAAAAAAATAGGATTTAAAATATGTTTTTTTTTTATTATTTGTGAACAAAACTTTTAACTTTACAAACTTTAGAGATCTCAAAAATTGTTAAAAGTTAAAATACATCAATACAATTAGACCTGTTCAAACTGAGTTTTTCAGGACTTAGGAATTAGACAAAAATCTGGCTTTCACAGGTCAACCATGTTCTTTGAATACATGTACATGTACTGTAAACCAACTAATTCTCTTGAGCAATTTATTTTCGGGACTTTATTGGGGAGAATAATTATATATAAATCGTCACTTATATGTTCAACTTGAATATTTCCTTATATCAATACAGCAACAATATTAAAAATTCACAGGAAAAAAATCACTTTGAAATTAGCTAGAAACTACTAAACGCGAATTAAGTATTCACTAAAATAAATTGGTTTACAGTAGTCAATCTAGACTGGTTTCTAATTAACATACGCTTACCTGGCCCAAATCATCAAAGTTATATTTTTGGTTCACCCATTTGTTGTGAGGATCCGATAAACACTCTGTTTTATTAACAACATGTCTCACATTCAGTCCTTTACAATAGTAAAAACTTCCCTTGAAGAGCTGAAAAAGAGATTAAGATCATACATAATATCAAATTCAGAGTGTTAATATAGCACTGTACATGCAATTATATAGAAATGTGCTGCTTTAGTACATATATCTATCAACGCAATAGGTCAAAATGAGATTTTGCAAAATCAAGCAAACAAATTAGTTTAACCCCGCCTGTCCCAAGTCAAGAGCTTGTAATTCAGTGGTTGTCGTTTGTTGCTGTATATCATATTTGTTTTCGTTCATGATTTTGTACATAAATCAGGCCGCTAGTTTTCTTGTTTGAATTGTTTTACATTTGTCATTTCGGGGCCTTTTATAGCTGACTATGCGGTATGTGTTTTACTCATTGTTGAAGGCCGTAAGGTGACCTATAGTTGTTAACTTCAATGTCATTTGGTCTCTTGTGGAATGTTGTCTCATTGGCTATCATACCACATCTTCTTATTTTTATATATATCTATATAAAGATGTGGTATGATTGTCAATGAGACAACTAATGAAAAAACAAGGATGTTAACAACTAGAGGTCATCTTTTGGCCTTCAACAATGAGCAACACCTATACTGTAAGTATGTATGTATGGACTTTTAAGTAATTTATTAATTTCAAATATATTTTCCAGGGTAATTGCTTTGTGTTTTTTGCCACTGCATATTGAAATATCAATCAAACATTGGATTTTTTAATTATCTTAATTATGGAAGTTCAATGTTAATCACTGTCAAAGAATCTTAGAAAGCTGGTTAATGTCTGTCTTAAGGTGATAATACAATTGTTTTGAAACTTCATTCCATGAATATGTCAAACCCAGATATTCAGTTTGAGATCATTTGAATAAATAGGTATTTTGTTAAGTAAGCATGAAACATAAAATGCTCACATTTTTTTGTTGTCGAAAAACTGATTACTGTGGATTCATTCTTATTCGTCGTATATTAAGGTGGTCTCATTGGGGGGTTCTGATCCCTGATCCCGCTTACACTATGTACGTAAGCAATTCTCATTTTTTTGTAATTTCCCGTATCCCGCTAGACTTCATTTCCCGTTTTTACGGCACAATAATTTGACTTCAAGTGTCACGCTTACAAAAAATCAGCAATCCCGCGTCACGCTTAGGCCCCAATGAGACCCACTATTAATTTTCACAGTTTTGTGAGTAAAGATGATCCACGCATATAAATGTTCAACAAAACGCAAATTTCCAATGATTGTCTTGTAATATTGTATGCTTCTAAGTAAGGCCACCCTTAAGAAATTCTTTGTTTGATGTTGCCTACCAATGCCTTGTAGGGTTGGGTAGGTAGGTGGGAATTTTTATTTTTTTTTGGCCAACAACATAAGTTACACAAGAAAAGACAAGAAAACGATGTAAGAGCAGGACAAATTCTTTTCAAGAAAAATTAGAAACGATTTGTGCCACAAAATTTTTTGGGTAGGCAGCTTTTTAGGTGGATAGGTAGGCAACAACAAACAATTCAAATCTTATTTTTGGCCTAAGGCTAAATAACTTCATTCTTACCTGAACTCCTAATATTCCAAAGATAATGAAAAATGTACAGCAGATGAGAACAATATTTCCAATGGGTCGTAATGATGACAATAATGTTTGTACAACCAGTTTAAGACCTGGTGCCCTGCTAATTACCCTGAAATGGAAAAGTCACAAATTTACGTTAATCTATAAAGCATAGCATCATCAAATGTAATTAAACTTAAAAAAAGCTGTAAAAATAACATCACTTCTCTCTAAAAAAATCATTTAATTGTACTTCAGTGTATGTTTAAAATACTTTGTATGTGTAAGAGTTGTGTACTATCATTCCTAAGTGTAGAATTTCCAGTAAAAAAAGGCCTAGTGTATTTTCTCCATATAAGTATGATTTTTCTGTCAGAAATTTGTATAACTTTGCCATAGAATTGTTACACTAAAAGTTTATCTCTTCCAAAAGGAAAGAGTACACTGTTGTTAAAATTCACTGTATCAGGGTCAAGTTGATGACAACAGACAGCAATAACATTTATAATGATTGTGACTTGCAAAAGTTTATTGTTACTTCACATTTACAAGTTGTGAATCACAAATTTTAATTAACTACCATCTTACCAGTAATACTAGAATCTATTTTTTTAAACAGTAATGCCTATTCCCATTGAAGGATTAAATTTACTAATTGTGTATTCAAGTCCTTCTGTAAAAAATACCTTTCATGTAAACTTACTAACTTCACGGCAACTTACTTTTCATAAATTACAAGAGAAGTCATTCTTGTCTAACCAAAATTCTTGCATCTGGTCAATTCAATTCAAAAAATATTTTGAAAAAGTTAGACGTTGAAATTAATATTGTTCACGTAAATCAACTTTCTTCAGATCAATTTACTTTAGATTTCATCTGTAACTGTAATTTAAGTTTAAATTCTAAGCTTAAAATTGATATAGAATTGACCACTTGAAAGAAAGTAGGTTAACACATAAACAGTTTTTGGTGTAAAGTGTATATAATTTTAACACTCACCTGAGTGGTCTCAATGTTCGTAGTAATCGGAAAACACGAAGAATTCCAAAGATTCTAGGACTGCTTGATGCTGACAAGGATATAAATATATCTGTCAAGGAAATAAGTACTAGGAATCCATCCATCACATTCCAGCCACTTTTAAAATAGGCATGTTTACCGATTAGTAATCCTTTAGCTGATACCTTGATTGTCATTTCCAAGGCAAATATAAAAGTAAAGCCATAGTTTGAATAGTTCAGGAACTGTCTCTCCTGCAAAAATAAAACAATTTAGGATGCTCACTACTCACATTTTCAACTTTTTCTTGACTATTGCAACTTGCTTTTAGACATCAACAAAAAATTCTATGCTCAATTGGTATAAGAAAATCAAAATATTATCAAACAGGAAGTGGTCACCTTGCAGATCTGTAAATGGCTTACATGAAACAACTCACCATTGTAAAGTTCAAGATGATTCAATAATACATAAGCATAGTATTATGCAATGAAAGTTTCCAATGGACAAACAGATGGATAAATGGACAAGGCCAATGTTGTATATTACCCACTCACTGAGTGGGGTACAATATTTTTCTAGTCTTAATAATTGGTACAATATAATATTACAAGCAATTTCACACTTACAATTAATTCATTTTTTAATAAGTTTTGTATTTTTGAATATTTAGGTCTCAGGCATCACCGAAGAGACATTTATTGTCGAAATGTGCATCTGGTGAAGAGAAATTGGTACAGTTAATGTTATTACATAACACAAAGTGATTTCCAAAATTAAAGATTTGAAGCTGAATTAGTTGTTCTGTGTTTTTATTACTGCAATTCATTTTACATATTCTTTGCATATGTATATGTATATAAAAAAAAAAAAGTAAAAAAATAATAGATTTTTCTATTTACTATCTGATTTCGGGTATATAAAAACAAGTTATCTCTCTTTGTACAAATGCAATCAAATTTTATGGAAGTAAAAACAAATGGATCTCTATAGAATCTTTCTTTTACAAAATAGTAATGTCTGATACTGGCTCAAACTTGTTCCATCCTTACAACGTGACTTGACTTTCAAAGCTAATGTGATACAATATGTGACGGAGCATGACTGAGGAACCAGAACACTGTTTATTTACATCAGACTTAGGAGGTATATCAGGTCGTTCCATAGCTAATATGTGATACAATAGGTGAAAGAGCATGACTGGGGAACCAGAACACTGTTTACTTACATCAGACTTAGGAGGTATATCAGGTCGTTTCATAGCTAATATGTGATACAATAGGTGAAAGAGCATGACTGGGGAACCAGAACACTGTTTACTTACATCAGACTTAGGAGGTATATCAGGTCGTTTCATAGCTAATATGTGATACAATAGGTGAAAGAGCATGACTGGGGAACCAGAACACTGTTTACTTACATCAGACTTAGGAGGTATATCAGGTCGTTTCATAGCTAATATGTGATACAATATGTGAAAGAGCATGACTGGGGAACCAGAACACTGTTTACTTACATCAGATTTAGGAGGTATATCAGGTCGTTCCATAGCTAATGTGATACAATTCAAAGCAATGAAGAATAAAACAGAGTTGTCAAACCATTTCTGAGCCATCCAATGGTGTAAAAGTTTTCTAAAACTGTAAAAAAAAGATAATAAATGGAAGCGTTTCACATTTTATATAACAATAATGTCCACAGAAAAACTAGCTAAAGCAAATTATTTTAAAACTGATTATTTTCACAGATCTTCCCTATGTTGATTCATTAATAACTTTTCTACATTTCAGTCATTAATGCAATGGTGTTGGTATGTGTCCATGATTGATAAAAATATAGTGTTCACTTGTAAATTTGGCAGCACTGCACAAGATATTTTTTTAGATAAGTACAAAAGAAGATAAAACAACAACCTCCCCACCCCCACCATAAACAACTATGCATGTTATGACTAATTAGGTCTATTAAAAGATTTTCTGTTTTGCCCTGAAAATCTGACCGGATTCTCTTTTTTTTTTTATCTATTTTCCTATAAATATTTTTCCAATCTTATGAACAAATTATCAAACCCCAAATTCCTGAAAAGCAAAATAAAAGTACCAGCTGAAGCATAGAAACTTTCCAAAAGTTACTTGTCTGCTTATGGTGGTACCAAAACACCTTGACTAAAATTAATTTGGCTTCTTTAATTTTCATAAAATTTTGAAAAAAATATTTACTTTGACCCTTTGACAAAAATATAAAAATTTCAAAAAACTTAAACCACACACTTTATCAGAAAAATTTCATTGGATAAATAGCAGTTTGACAAATACTAATTTTGATCATTGAGAAGTTTAATATTTCCTTAATAATAGTACGTGATTTAAACGTTCAGCTGATTTTTACACAGTTATCTCCCTGTAGTGTTATGTACCACCTTATATTGACTAATTTTTACAAGACTTTAATAACATTAAAAATAAACAGCTGCGCCATGAGCGCATGATATGCCCATCGTCTTGTGTGTGAATTTTTATGCAATAATCATAAATAGTTTCTGACATACGGCCTGACATGCGAAAACCTCCTTTTTTACAAAAACTCAATATCTCTAAAATAAAATTTTGAATCAAAACCAAAAAGTATACAGATCTTTGAATTAATATAACTCATAAAGTGTGAAAAATTGTAAGCAATAATCATAAATCGATTCTGAGATATGGCACGACATGTGAAAACCCCCCTTTTAAAAAAAAAAAATCAATATCTCAAAAATAAAATTTTGAATCAAAACTAAAAAGTATACAGATCTTTAGATTAATATAACTAAGAAGTGTGTAAAATTTTAAGCAATATTCATAAATCGATTTTGAGATACGGCACGACATGTGAAAAACCCCTTCCCCTTTTTTTACAAAATACTCAATAACTCAAAAATAAAATTTTGAATCATCACCAAAAAGTATACAGATCTTGAGATTAATATAACTAAGAAGTGTGTAAAGTTTTAAGCAATAATCATAAATCGTTTTTGAGATACGGCGCGACATGTGAAAAACACCTCCCCCTTTTTTAACAAAATACTCAATATCTCTAAAATAAAATTTTGAATCATCACCAAAAAGTATAAAGATCTTAAGATTAATACAACTAAGAAGTGTGTAAAGTTTTAAGCAATAATCATAAATTGTTTTTGAGATACTGTGCTACATGTGAAAAAAAACACACACCTGTTTTAGTTCCTAAGTCCCGTAACTCAAAAAGTTTGAATCTTATTTTCACCAAAAAGTATACAGATCGTTTGACTATTATAAGAAACAACTATGTTTAGTTTCATGAAATTTGGATAAGTCGTTCTCAAGTTACTGTGCGACATGTTTACGCCAGACGACATTTGTATACCATAATACGTCCCGGGCGTATAAAAATCCAAATTACAAATCTTCTGCACCCTTCATGATTGAAGTTAGATGAAAATCAATATGTTATGTTTAACTGGCTTTTACTGTCATACCAGTTAGTTGGACTAAGGACATATAATGCATATTCTTGTCTTGTTTTGAAGCACCCTCTTGGTTCTGGAAACCAGGAGCAAGAACAATTCTGAAAGAAAATTTCAGAAAAATAGTTCAGTAATGACTGTAACAATGCAAAAGAGAAAACTTAAAAATTGTGCCCTTATAAAATATTGATTGTGTTGCATAAAACTGTTATATAGCTGTTCCTTCTGAGAATGACACAAAAATTAACTCCTTTTTTCACTTGTCAAAATAAATTGTGTGTCTTGCCTTCTCTACCCATTGTCTGCATATTTTACAAATTCAATATAAAAATAAGAAGATGTGGTATGATTGCCAATAAAAAAACTATTCACTCAGTGTCAGATCCAGTTGACGATCAATGCTTTTGAATGGGGACATATGGTTGGAACCCTCCCCTTTATCCTGGGTTGGAACCCCCCTTTTAAAAATGGCTGGATCCGCCCCTGCCACCAGAGACCAAATGACATATATTATAGCAAATTTTCAGAAATGACAAAGTGTATTTAATCTGTGTATGTGTAATACATTGTCATTTTCTCCTTTATAGTTAAAAATATAACTTACTGCCATAAGGTTGTTTAAGTATATGGACAGTGACTGTAACCTCCATCAAATGAAAAAAAGAATAGGAGCTGTATGCTCTCATAATCTAAAGTTTCTTGCAGTTAGCAATCATGAGATAAATGGTCTGATGTTAAAAAAAAAACTTCCTAACATATGCTTTTAATTCAGGAAACTTTACTCAAAATACAAAATTGTACATAAACCTTAATTCCAAATAATATCACATACTGTTTCATCCATAGCATCAGGGTCTTCCTCATCTTCTACGTCAGATATATGTTGGGTATTAGCTTCACCAGTTGGTGATTCAGACAGATTATTTTGCTTATAATCCTCCTTAACACCAGTCATGGAAGACAATGAGTTCATGGTACGACGACTAGTAAAAGAGTTCTGACGACTCAGATATATTGAGTTGCAGGCGCTCTGTGTGCTGCTGACTGAATTGTTACGAATTTTTAATGAGTTACGAGGTGATGGAAATGGCTGACGCTTTATAGAATTCTGTGGACTTAATGTTCGTTGGTTGTTTAATGGCAAATGGCCATTGCAATCTAGCCGACTGAAATAGAAATTAAAAATTACTTATATCTTTTAGCCAAAAAATAAATATTTGTGAGTTACATTACACCCAAACACAGGCAAGTGTTAACTAAATAATTTACAATTGATCAATTCAATCTGAATTTTACCTCAGGTTATTCAAACATTTCTTTGATTGTAAAATATTCGGTCATAATAACATCTACACTCTGAGATTTGCCCCTGAACATGAGACACCGTCATAGGATAGTTTATTGTATTACCTGTTTGGAATGGGTGTACATGGTGTGAATACATCATCGTCATAATAATCTACACTCTGAGATTTACCACACTCCTGTACCAGACATCTCCTCTCTCCATCCCGGCTTCTCCTGCCTCGCCAACTGTTTCTGCTTCCATAACTATATGATCTACATAAACCAGGTGACCTTAACATTGGGCGTGGTGATCCACGAGGTGAGGGTCTTGGTGAAGGACGGGGTGAAGCTCTTGGTGAAAGACGGGGTGATGATCTTAAGCTAGCATTGGACTGCAAGTAAAAAAATTGATAGATATGTGATAACCAATTGCTAGCATTAGATTATAATGGCAGTTAGTAATAAAACTGAGGTTAAATTAAAATTTCATGGAAAATTAAATGCAAAAGTTCTGCATGTCTTCATTTCAGTTCAAAAAATAAACTTACCCCTCACTAATAGCATCCTGTGATGCTGAAACTTTATTTTTATATTCAACCAATCATATACCCCTTAATTTTTTGTCTTTAGATTCTAAGATGTATCTACTAGCAAGACTTTCTCATTATCATAGGTGCAATACAAAATCATGTGGTTTGAAGTTGGTGAGTTCCATGTATATAAATCTTGAACCAACAATAATGAGGTTCATTTAGAATGTCCAACCACCCATTCTTGATATATAAGTACTGTGAATTCATTATTATTTGTTGGATACCAATTTTTGTGGCTTTCGTTTGTACAGGTGAACCGCAAATTTAAATGTTCTATGAAGTACAAATTTTCTATGCTTGTATGCAGACTTTCATAAAATCATGAAAAAACAATTTTCCCCTAAACCACGAAAATTGGTACCCATGAAAAACAAATGAATCCACACTCTTACAAAATGGATCAACATCTACATTTAACAGGCCGCTCTCCTTATCAAGTTTTTGTAAGTCCGACTCAGTAAATTCAAACTATGTGATTGCAAACAATGGTACAGTTGTGAAAAAAACTTACAGTAGATGATGAATGTACAGACAAAGTGTCCATCTGAACCTGCGGGTGAACACATAATGTCACTTTGTTGTAATCTTTGTTAGGATTTTCGTTGGGTGATCCCTGGGGTGTGGGCATGGGTGTGGCTGCTGTATGTGTGATGATAGGTGGGGCGATATCAGGGGCCTGACCAGTCCTGTTGGCATTGTCCTCCTTTATAACTGTCACTGGACACAAAGCTAACATTTTCTCTGCAAAAGTAACTGAATTATATTATATATTTATTAGCTAGATGTAGATTTTTGAGAAAGTGATGACATAATAAAAGTAAATGATGTAGCAGATTTGTTCCGCTTGAGATATGCTACAGTAAATTCAAAAAGTTAATGTGTGCGAATTACTGATTTCTGGTAAAAGTGTTACCGGTATATCTAATTGATGCTATCGTGAAAATTTGGTGAAGGATAATCACTACTGAATTCATGAATGCAAGTTTTTATTACTGATTTCGTTGCCTATTTTGCTTTAATGAAAACATTGCAATAATTTCTGAATTCGCAGTATTTGCATTACAGTATGGTGGATCACATAGTTTCTTGTTTATTAAACTTTAAAAATTATATTCAATTCAAACATCATTTTTACATGTTTTTTCTCTCTCTCTTTAAAACTTATTTAAGATAATGCTATTGAGAGAATTAGTTAGAGGTTTTCCTGTAATGCCATTGAAGGAATTAGAGGTTTTCCTGTAATGCCATTGAAGGAATTAGAGGTTTTCCCGTAATTTTTTAGCATTACAACAGAAAACATTTAACATAACAGACCGAAAATGATTGTTTTGCAAATATGAGTCAAAAGGAACAAATAATTGATGTTAGTTGTAAAATCCAGGAACTCATAATTGATGTATTGCATGTACACACTTTATGTGCCAAACATCTTACATTCACAATTTGTTTTCATGTGTTTTAATGTTTATTCACTGTTAATTTCAGTACATTTTTTTAGTACAAACCTTTTTCTTTATTATTAATTTTGATCTGGGCAATATCAACTGCCTTGATTTTAATAGTCTGATTTTTCTCCTCGTTGTTGTTGGTCTCGGCAAGGAATGCTTCTATTTCTTTCTGACGTTGTTCTTTCATTTTCTTCTTTTCTTCCTCCTAGAAGAGTAAGTAACCAAGACTACATTTTAATAAATAAACTAAATACAATATACATCTTGAATTATGAATACTATAGCAAGTTTTTATCTTTTATGATTTAAAAATTCAGACAACTGAATAGTAAAGTTGTAATACAGAAAATTTCTTCTTATTAAATTTTTATGTATCTGCTTCTTGCTTTTTATATTTTTTTTATTTTATTTTTTGAATTGCAACATAATATTCCATGTAGAACATAAAAACAAGTTACTGTGAATTTTCCTTGTTATAACAGGCAGTGTAATATCCCTTGAAAATAGCGTCATTAGTTGGGAAATATGATGTTATTTAAAAAAGTTTTGCCATAAACTGTTCAGTGACCGATAGTTGTTTACATCCCATCCGTTGGTCTCTGGTAAACAGCTGTCTCCTTGGTAATCATAACAGTCTCTGGTGAACAGCTGTCTCCTTGGTAATCATAACAGTCTCTGATGAACAGCTGTCTCCTTGGTAATCATAACACATCTAATTGTTATGATACAAAGGGTTATTGCACAAATAGCTGTGAATACTATACCTCATAGAATATGATGCAACTAATGCCATACTTGCCTCATGTGAAAATCCTTCCACCAGAATGGCTACTAAGAGGTTAAACAGAACATAGTTCCCAAAGGTCATCAAAGCGATGAAGTAAAGTGAAGCCCATGCTGATGTTGTTTCCATACCATTGTAAAGGACTGTATTCCAATCCTCTTGAGTTAGAACCTGGTTAGAAAAGAAAACTTAATTCAGATCACAAATTTCTGTATGACAATGAAGATAGACCATTTAAATACATTTCACCTTACATTGCTTTAAGATAAAAAATATTATACGCATATTTTGACAAATAACTCATTTTGAAACTGAAAATTTTTCAAGCTTTTCACTCCATTATACTATTATATAAATTAATATTCGCATAGGAATTAAAAAAAAGTGTAGTCTTTTTACTGTCCTTTCAATAAAATACTTTTTAAATAATAATTATGTGTCTACAAAAGAGTAAATATGAAATGTACAATTATTTTCAATTCTTAGATTTTGATAAATTCAATATGTAAAGATTGGTACAATATTCTGTGAAGAATAAGTTGATGACATTATGTGCAAATGTGGTAAATGGAAATATAAAGAAAACATAACAGAATAAGCTTATTCCAGTTTTTCTCTGGTACATGAACCTGGTTTTCAACACCTCAATAAAGGTGCCACCAGAAAAGCTAGCAAATTTTCATTATAAGCAAAAAAAAACTATCTAGTCCAGTGTGTGTCATTTTTCTGTACCAGAATAACTTCAAACTGAAACTATTACTGAAATTTTATGACAAATATTTATAATAACTAGGACTGTAATTAACTATAAGTTACTGTAAAAATACTGGTAGTCTTTCTCAACTTTTACCTTGACTGTCAATAACTGTGCTTTATGCACTGACACTGCAGTTTCTGACAGTTCCCAGAAGCAAACCTCATGTTACCAGTGCGTGAATCATGGTTTACTGACAGTCCAGGTTGAAATTGCAAAAGACTGATGTCTCTTAAAGTTGTGAACAGTTATTCTGAGACAGAAAATAACTGCCATTGGGACAGACAGTTATTTTTGGTGTTCATAATGCTTAGATTTGGCAATTTACAAAATCTATTAAGAAAGTTCATCATGAAACAATATAATTACTGGTGACTAAAAGATAAAATTTATATAAATATATAAAACAAATCACAAATATTACATTTACGACACTGACAACATTTCAAAGCACATGCAGGAATTGTATACAACATTTAGCAATCAAACATGCACAAATTCTGAATGTCAAACCTCAAAATACAAACTGTAATTTTAAGTAACTACTCTTTTTTTGTTGTTTTCTTTTAATCAGAATAATGTTTAATTGTTTCAATAATGAAAAGTCTCCTGTTTTATGCATATAAGACTTCTTTAAATTTTTTATTTGCTTCTTTTTTTTCTTCTTTGATGGTGCCCTCTGTTGCTTTCTATACATCTTTTAAATCAATTCTCTGTGACAATATTTTCCACTGACTTTTTTTTCTGCACTGAAGTTTGGGAACATCCAACAATTAAAACAAGGATGATAAGAGATGCAGGATCATGCAGCATACATTCACTTTTTCATCTATCTTTCTCGGCTTATTTGTCAATCGTATATTTGCATGAGCTCACTGATGTGGCTTTTCCAATACCGGTAACTTGAATACACAACAGTAAATTTGGCAATGTGAAGAAGACTTTTCCTCAATCTCACTTCTCTCAAAAAATACTTTCTTTTTTCATACGCATTCCAGGTAGCCAAGGAAGAGATAACCATTATCATCAAAGGGAGGTAATCTGTGCACATTGGAATATTTTTTTGTCATAAACCAGTGCCCAGGTAAACTTAATAAACTTTATAAAATAAATTATCAAATAACAAAATTTTTAATTTTCATACAGGGAAAAATAATCTTATAGATTTCTAAATTCTGAATTAAAAATTGTACAAGCAATTTTCATCAAGCAAAGCAATTCTTTTTTAAAATAAATTAAATTTAGAAAACTTTTTTAAAAAAAATATCAAAATTTTTTTTTTAGTCAAGTATCATCAAAAGATTTAAAAACTAAATATTTACAAAAGCTAAATATGCAACAAGTTGAAGAGTTCAAAAGCATCCAATAATAATAATACATTTCAGAGGACAACAAAAAGAATCTTAAAGTGTGTCAGGCAAGTCCATAACCAGTCAGTGCCGAGAAATAAAAGGAAATTATATATTAAGTGGAGAAAAAATATTAAAAATAAAGAAAAGTGAAACTGAATTATCAAAAGAATTTTTTACCTGGAACACTGTTACAAGTGACCACAGCAAGGAATTAAAATTGGCTCGGTCACAAATACAGGAATTTGTAGAATTATAATCGTCTATGTCTTCACAGAAGCATGGACTACTATCTTCCCGCCAACAAAATTTTCCACCAAATAAATTCATGCCCAGGACACTGTGCATTTTCAAAACAAAAATCTAAGAATAATTTTCACCATTTACTTGGTTCCAAACAGTTATTGATAAATTTTAATTGAGAAAATTCTGACTACCCGTATATGTCAAGTAAGCGTATCGCTAAAGACAGTGTCTACCCATCACCATCAAACGATTGTTTAGTGTCATGACAAACATTTTAAAATGCATATAACTAGTAGCTAGCTGCAAACAAAACTGTTAGCTGATGTATAATTCAAAACCCTTCTCCAAAATACTGCTGCATTTTCATATATAGCAAAATTTTCTCATCTTCAAACTCATTATGAATATTTTAAAAAATAATTTCTTTGAAGGGCTTAAAATATGTTAATAATGAGCTTTTATGTTTTTTCAAACTTAAACTTTAGCTGCAGACTAGATACTATTTGGCAGGTTGTTTTTCACACCAGAGCCAAACTTAAAATTTTTAAATTTTGACTGATTTTTCCAAGTTCATATATTTAATAATTTTCTAAATTCATTCCCTTTCAGACTTTTTAGAAGCAGCCCATCTCCTGCTTTCCCTAGCAGTATTATGGAGATTAGTTAAGTTTTTATATACCGGGTACTATTTATACATTATATTTGTCATTTTGTGCACTAAATTAGCATATTTTTCATTACACAACACAAACTCCAGGCACACCAGGATCAACAAAAACATGTTATTGGTTAGCAACTGTTGCTAGGAAACACAATATCAACTAACAATGGGTGCTTCCAACTTCAAGTACCTGAAAGACGGTAATTATCGCCCAAAGTAACGAGTCAAAATTCTTTCTATTGCAGTAGATACTTCCATCTTTACGAGGTTTACAGAATTTACAACCAAAAAGATTCATTCCCAGAATGCTAGAGATAAAAGGAAGTAAAAATATTAGTCAGGTATCTTATGAAATAGATGTACCTTAAATTACTATACAGTGAATTCATTATTATTCGTTGGGTAGCAACTTTTGTGGATTTCGTGGGTACAGGTGAACCACAAATTATAAAATGGTCAACGAATGGCAAATTTTCCATAAGATTGTATGCAGACTTTGGCAAAACCATGAAATCAAATATCCACGAAAATTTGTACCCAAAGAAATAAATGAATTCACAGTACTCGCATTTTAACACTGCTTGGTTTTGAATAATCAGATTATTTTGGTGTTATAAATGGTCATGACATAGTCGATTTGCTTGGTGTTAAGATCTGATTTGCTCAATGATCCAGAGATAAAAAGCTTATAGATTTTTTCTCCCATTATGAACTTTTATTTTAAGAAAAGGTCACAATATTACACCCACCTACCACCATTAAACAAATGTGTATGATATGACAGCAAACATAATATATTTCAAAGATTGTCTGACAATTTTTTTTCTGTACAAATAATACTGACCCTTCAAAATGAATGTAGCTGCCAAGAAATAATGCTTAGAACACAGAAAATGTGAATAAATAATGGTTATATATCTGACATCAATTCTGAAAGACCATTATTTCTGAACAAATGGCCTAGTTTCTGATTTTGGGTGGCATGATAACTAACAATCATACCGATAACAAGTTTCTTACATAGTATAATGACATTTCCTAACACACATTATTGACACAACTACAGTAGAAAAGCCGTGAAATTAAAGGGGTCTTATTTCATTATCAATTCTGAACAGTACTCAAATAAAATGTTTCATTCAGTGTGCTGAAATATATTTATATATATGCTCGATAAAAATATGATTTACTGTGTATATGCATGATTTACCGATAATAAAACATTGGCTTCCCGCTGGTATATGATTTTCATTATTTTTTTGCATCACCCTGATGAGATTTATGAAGATGATATAGATCTTACCTTGATAGATTTATATAATACATTTGATATATTTAGACAGCATCATTTTTATCTTAATAACCTTTTAACAAATACTACACACTCACTGAATTTCTTTTTAAAACTCTTCTTTCGTGATTGACATACAATTTTTTATTTCTGTTGAGATTTGATTTATCATTTTTTTCATTTTGTTGTTTAGAGAGAGAGAATGCAAAAGATAAAAAATGCATCTTAAGCAGTTTTTAGTAGTTCACTCAATAACAAATTCATCCTCACCCTAGATAAATAATACATGATCGTTGTTAACTGGACATAATGGTTCATTTATTTCATAAACCAAGAACACCATCATACTTTAAATTGGTTTTATTGGTCCTAAATAAACTCATCATTGATACCTGGATTAAAATTTTGTATGTCAGACACATGTTTCGGTTACAAAAGACTCATCAGTAACACTCCAATCAAAAAGGTTGAAAAGGCCAAATAAAGTATAAAATTGAAGATCATCGAGGACCCAAGGTTCCTCTTAAGTCAGGGGCCTTTAATTCATCGCTTATTGTTGGTTGCTGTCTGTCACATCTGCTTAACTTTTATTGTTTTGTCATAATTCAAGACGTTTATTTGTTTGAATTGTTTCACATTTTGTCATGTCAGGGCTTTAATATAGCTGACTATACAGTATGGGTTGTGCACATTGTTGAAGGCTGTACAATGACTTATAATTGCTTACGTCCATGTCAACTGAACTCTGTTGGATAGTTGTCTCATTTGCAATCATCCCACATCTCCTTATTTTTATATAATGACTGTAAATTAATAATCAATGGTGATCTAAGGTAACAAATGAAATAAATCAAATCAGTGGTCAATGACCAGAAATTTAATGACCGTTGCACCTATCTAAGACCAAAGATCAGGTTATTGATTGGTATCCAATGATTCAAAATACTAATGCAAATTTAATGCTGCTTTAACCTTCAGACTGTTAATTTAATTCTTTGATTTATCCGAAAAGTCATGGTCAAAGTAAATTTCAAATTGAGTAAACACATTGAGTTTTAATTGCATATCTCAAATCTTGGGCTGATAGACCACTGATCAATTATAAATTAATTATGAAAATATATCTCCGCAACATAAAATCTTAGGCCAATTTTATGAATTTGCTTGATATAAAAAGATATATCAGCCGACATATCTTTTAATGTTGTCATGACAAATCCAGGAAAACTCGAATTGGCCTTTCATAATGATTTTATTTAACTGTTTCTTGGGCAAAATCCAAAATATTTATACATGTGTATTAGCAAAACATATATTTTTTAAAATTAAAAATCAATCTAATCATGAACATTCACATTTTTTAAACAGAAAAAAATACTAATTAGACTAATTATAAATGGACTATTAAATATTTAATTACCTGAAGATAAACATAAACAAAAGAAGAAGAGCAAAAAATGTGGCTACATTATCCATGGTTCTGAGCATGACCACTAACTGTCGTCTTAGGGCTGGCAGGAAGCGAACTAATTTTAGAATTCTAAGCAGACGGAAAGTTCGTAGAACAGACAGCCCACTATCTCCATCTTGTTGCAATAATTCTACCATACTGTAAAAATAGAATTATTTAAAATATTCCTGTTTATAAACTTTTTATGATAATTAAATTATGAATGTTTTGATCAAAAGCATATTTACATAATTATGTGATAATTCACTGGTGCCATTCTATTTCCACAAAAATAATACCACTTAACAATGATAAAAAATATTATTTTCAAACATACAAATATTTTTAAATAAATTAAAATTAAGCAATTGTTTTCACTGTTTTTCATTATTTTCTTCTGTCAAATTAACTAAAATATTTTAAATATGCCAATTAAGACATTACACATGGAAAAAGCTTGAAAGATTGGCAGGAGATTGTCTATATGGAACTATTAACAGAATTGTTTTTTAAGAACTTTCTAGTATCAATGTGAATTAAAGAAAACTTGGGTAAACATCAATTTGTCAGTGACCTAAAAACACAAGTTCACAGTTACAGACATACATTAACTGATATAAGTAGACCTTGTGTTTTCGAAGTGAATCTAAGAATTCTACCATCATAGTTACAGGGTGATGTAATCTTGATGATGACCTACTGATCCAATTTGCCATCATGCTTCTAAGAAAATGAGCAAAAGAAGTTCAGTGGTTGCCATTTGTTGCCGTATATCATTTTTCTTTCTTTCTAAGTTTATTGACTTGTACATAAATTAGGCCGTTAGTTTTCTCATTTGAATTGTTTTACATTTGCAATTTCAGAGCCTTCTATAGCTTGCTATTAAGTATAAGTTTTGCTCATTGTTGAAGGTCATATAGTGACATATACTTGCTAATTTCTTCATCATTTGGTCACTGGTGGAGAGTTGTCTCATTGGCAATCATACCACATCTTCTTATTTTAAATATTTTGAGTAATTTCCACTGTTGTCACAAAGGGCCCAACATTCAGCATATGAAGCAAAATAATTGTGAAATTTATTAATTTTCTAATCATTATATTTTTTTATCCAAATTAGTAGTATCTAAATATACAGGCTTACCTTAATATCACAATAAATCCATCAAATACATTAAAACCATTTTTGATATAACCAAAAGGTCCGTATGCTATTAATTTCAAGACCATTTCAAGTGCAAACAAAGTACAAAACACGATATTACTGTATTCTAAGGCTTCTGTCAACTCAATAGGCTGAAATTATATCATATAATAATTATAATTAGGAATAAAATAATGAACAATGATTATACACAAACTTTACAACACAATAAAACCAAAACGTCATCTATAGGTCAACATATAGTTTTCAATGAAGAATCCTATGTCAAGCTCTAAATTCTCAAGAGTTGAGATAAATTGTGACCGAGTTCAAGACCCCTTCATTGGGATCTACCATTATAGCACCTAACACGAGATACAATGCCACATATGACAAGATTGAATAGCGTTATTTTCTTTAGAAGTTGCAGCTAAGACTGTAAAAATTTCTTGAAATTAAATAAATAAAATTTTTTAAAGGGTTCCATGGAACCCTGTGTCTCACCTGTGATTGCTGCTGTTAGTGTATAAGTGTAATGTTGACTGCAAAAAGTGAGTCCATTTATCAGTAATATACAGAATTTTAAAAGAAAAGTAAACTTTTCTTTAAATGCTCATAACAATCCATGAAAGTTAACAAATTTGTCATGTCAAACAAATTTAATCCCAGATTGTCTGTAAATGTTAACTGTAAAAATTCATCTACCAGAAAAATACTGATAAAACATTAACACACCCAACAAAAATAAAATACAACATAACAACTGTGACATCTACCTTCAAAACACACATGACTTAAAAAAAATAGTTTTAAAGAAATTTTGATAACTCCAGACTAAAATCAATTGAACAGATACAATCATTGATAGACTATCTATCCATATACTTATCAATTACACCATTTCTGTTCAAAGGGAAATAACTCAAAATAAAAATAAATCATATAATAAATATCACCTTTCGCTATTGAAAGGTCTACAACTCAACAACGAGAGAAGCTAAAATCGTGAAAATTGAACTTGACCTTCATTTAGTCACAGGAAACAACATATCTAAATTTGAAAAGATTTCATCAAAGTGCTTTCATGTTAATGAACAGACACTGTTTGGCAGCCGAACGCCTGCACGCCTGCCATACATCCCCAAATCAATAACCGATTTTTCCTTCGAAAATCCGCTTAAAAATGAAAAAAAGTATATATTTGCAAATGTTTGCATAAAGAAACTAAAGTTTCAACTCCCTTAGGCAAAGTTGACCGTAGATGGATTTGCCTATTATTTGGTCATATAGCTCTTCAACTGTTTTGGTTCTTATACATCCTTGGCTTATAAGATCAAGTTAAATCCAGAAAAGCGCTTCAGACGCATTAAATTTATAACGTGTTGTTTTCATTTTTTTGCATTAGTGCACATATTATCGCTTATGCATAAAAAAAGCTTCTGTCAAAGTTTTATAAATTCTTTGAAGGTTTGACAAAGAAATTGATTGGTAAGGTTTTTTATAAGAGTTTTTGGTTTTGTTTATAATTTCCATATATATGTACCAGTTAATTGACATGTATTAGAGTTACTGAATTCTGTGTTAATGTTGAAATGTCACCTTTATTCTGACCAAGTGAGTGTGTTTCTTAATAGAACCTACTGTATCCATAATAACCATAACAAACAATGACCGATACAAACCTGGTGGTGATGCTCTATTCCCATACTGGCTGTGTTGATTACTATAGCTCCTAATATCCCCCAGCGGAATAACTTGTGTTCTACAAATTTCTCCATTTTGTCTGAGACACAGTCTTAAAGAAATGAAATGAAATTTATTTTAAATCATTTAAATTAAATTATGGGTGAGACATAATTTCCAACAATTGGAATATATAGGGTATATACTGCTGAGAGGAACAAGGCAATATTTTTTAGGGACGATTTTATGCAAAAAAGTAATATTTTTTCCAATCAATACATCAAAGGTTACGCCCACCCCTGAATCCATCACTGGCAGCTGATACAATATTATCCCTAGAGACAAATTTACTCAGATCAATACACAGTAATGTCACAGCCATCACCAAAGGTAAAATGTAAATAACCTTTTCCGCCATTACTGATGTGATTAAAGGTATCTATTAGACACTTCTGAAATAACTAAATAATGAAGGAACCAATCTCAAAGAAGCTGCTTCACATATTAAATCAAACTAAAGCAGAGTTGACGTACACATAAGTAACTCTCATAGTACTGTGGATTCATTATAATTCGTGGGATACCAATTTTCGTTGATTCATGGGTACAGGTGAATTATGGATTTAAATGTTTTACAAAATACACATTTTCTATTGGCTTGTATGCAGACTTTTGCAAAACCATGAAATCAAATATCCATGAAACTACAATTTTTCTTTATTTCACGAAAAGTTGGTACCTACGAAAAATAAATGAATCCACAGTAGAAGTATTGGTACGCACAAACTATCATACCAATCTGTATACTGTGATTCATTATTATTCGTTGGATACCAATTTTCGTGCATTTGTGGTCAGAGTGGAACCATGAATTTAAATGTTCAACAAATTACTAATTTTCTGAAGGAGTGTATGCAGATCTTTGCAAAACCACGAAATTAAATATCCACAAAAATGCAAGTTTTCTTCAATCCACGAAAATTGATACCTTCGAAAGTAAATGAATCCACAGTATTCATATATTCATACATTCATACTCGATGACTCTTCAAGCATTTTTTTATAAGTAATAATTATTCCAGATATTACAAAGCATGTTTCATTAAACTCTGCATAAACACACATTCTGTGTTGAAGGTTTGTTTATTCTTCTAAGTATTTGATAAATGCATGAAATATCTTCTTTAAAGTGAGGTCAATACTTGTAGTAATATTGCAGCAAACATCTCCTTAAGATGGGCAGTAATTTCTCTGAAAATCTGTTATGTTTCGCCCATAAAATAAATAATCTTAAAGTGATAATTGTATAAACTGTGCTTGATGTAACAAAGCTGTAATAAGTGATGTTTTTATTCAATTTTGTATGATATAAAGGTGTTTTTCATACTTTGAATTTTAAATCCATTATCAATAATATATGAGGGTCTGGGTGAGGTTTACAGAATAGAGAATAGTGGGTAAAAAGTGCAGAATAAAGGGCAAAAAATATAAAGAATGGAGAAAAATAGACAAAAAAAAAAATAAAAGAATAGAAAAAATAGGCAAAAAAAAAGAAAAAGAAAAGAGAAAAATAGGCAAACAAATAAAGAATAGAGATTAAATGGAAAAAAAAAATAAAGAATAGACAAAAATAGTCCAAAAAAATAAAGAATAAAGAAATAAAGGACCCCATTATCACACCCTCATATATGCATACAAGTACTGTTATGAAACATTTCAATATCAACTATTATTAATTAGATAAGGTTTGATATGAATTTCATCAAATAACTGATGAAGTCATTGACATTAAACCAACTTTTAAGCCTTAATGAACTAACACATTTATGACGAGTTCTAATGTTCGTGTTGTTTTAGCTGACTTCCTCTCTCTCTTCAACATGCATGCAAGTTTCTTGATTATTAATGAATTTGATGACTAACGTACAGCTGGTAAATTTTGCTACTGTTCTCTTTTTTCTCTCTTTTTCTTTGTTTTTTTTTTCCTTATCTTTTTATCATGTTTGCAAAGCAGTTCAGCATACCTGTATCATCCAAAATTCAAAGCAACAGTCATAATTCCACCTTCAGAATAATTTAGAATAATTATCTTCAGTGTTTTACAACAGATTTATTTCAGTTTGAATTTGGTGAAATTTACCCCATAAACAGCAAAATAATCTCTTCTAAAACAGATGAATATAAGAATATTAAAACACTTTTCATGTTTATACCAATTTTCTTGGTGAAATGGCCAATTCTGTTTGACTTTTACAAAGAAGTGTAAAAGTTAGGTGTTGAAACCAAAATTGCTGAAACCAGTTGTCTTATCTCAGCAATGTAGTATTGCTTAAAAAAGCATGATAAAAATCACCTTTAAATGACCAATTGCAAGATTGCAAGAACATTTGGTTAACACATATAGGGCTTTAGTTATAAATAATTCTACAGAATTATAATGTAGTTCTTAGTTGTATAAATGATTGTAATAGAAATGGGAGATAACTCTAGCAAAATAGTGAAAGAAAGATAACCTTATATTTATTTTTCTTACTTTTATGATGCTTGCCCTTTTTATCTTTGATTTCAATCTCAGAATCTTTCTCCTTATGGTTCTCATTATCAGAGACATCATGAGAAACATGATTACATGTATGATTACATTGTTTATCGTAATCATTCACTAGGTAACAGATCTGTTTGTCTCCAATTACGTCTAGGAGATCTTCTGGAATACCTTTAAATAGACGATAATGTATTAGCATTAAAAGTTGACATTTGAAAATACTATTTTATTTTCGTAATTGCAAATAGAATTTATCGGAAAATAAAGTTCAATTATTCTAAATACTCGAGACATCATTCAAATAATTACAAATAAATAGCAGGGATTATTGTGTTCATTGCTTTTCCAAGTGCATAAAGTTTATATACGGAAACAGATTCACTATTTACTTAATAAATAGACCTTGAAATTTAATCAAAGTCAAAATTTTGCAAGAGGACACTGCAACAAAAATAAATAGCACAATAAGTACATTAAAGTAATAATATTGAGTTACATTACCATATACATTTATATCTAGTGAAACCGAAAATTTAATACCAGCATAATACTAAAAAAAACACTTTAAGCATATATAAATCTTCATCAAGATTTCAACAGACTATTATTATATTGTAAATTTTACATAATATCATTTTGATACAATGAGATTAAGTTCAATTACATAATCAATTCAACCATGAACTTCTTATATTGACAGGACCTACAACAACTTATTAGAACTTATTTTTAACCTGGGGACTTGCCCAGGGAACCCTGTAGAAAAGATATGGAAACTTGTGTTATTAGTACATTATCATTATTTACCATTTGTGACAAACTGCGATGAAGCTGCCATGAACTGACTAAACATATTTCTTATCAATCATATGGTTTTTTAATCGAGACAGGTTAAAGCAAAGACCTGTCAGAAAAAAACATTTGAATGTGCATTTCAATGGGGTCGGTGAACCTTTAGTCAGAAATAACGTACTAAAACAAATCTTCTAATGAACAAAAAATTAAAATCAAACCACAATTACGAACACATGGAATTAAGATGTGCCAATGCTCACAACAACTGCACACCAAATATCATTGACATACCACTAGAAGTTCCCATAAACTGACTAAATTCCAAACTATTACATTGTTGACGCCTTAATCTTGCTTTTTCAACTTCATCGATTTTAGCATCACAAAAATTCAACAAGAAGTGGAAAGTTTAAGTCAGATAGGAATTAGAGATATCTGTTTAAGACAATATGTAGGCACAAATTTGACATTCTTTTTGTGTGACATTATCAAACAAGATCAACTTTTTATGCCATCAAAATGGCTAAATTCAATGAACAAGAAATTTCAAATTGAACCAAAGATGAATGGAGAAAGGGAGAACAACAGGCTATTAATCAATTAATAATTAATGATTAAGGAAAGGAATAAGTCAGAAAAGAATTAGAGAAATGTATTTTCAAAACAGAAAACGCTCCATACAGATTGTCGCTATGTACCGATTCTGGTTTCATCAAAACTGTCCCTTGACTTTGCAAACAATTAATTAAGTCATCACAGTTAAATTTGACAGAGAATGTAACGCCAATTTACTCAATGCAGTTGCATCCGTAAAATGATTGATATTTACATTGCATGGTCTAAGACATTTCAAGCATCAATCAAACCAAAATGCAACTGACATCATATCCCTGATTCAATATTAACGGAGTTATGAGCTACTAATTTTGCAAGCCATTTTTTAGCATTATGTCAAATTTTCTCAATATTTGTTTCTCATCTTTTATTGTCAAGGAATTTGTCAAGTTCTTGTTAAAATCATCTCAATGGATGCAGATCAAATGTCAAGAAAGATGGATGGATTAACATGCAGGGATAAGATTACATAAATCATTCTCCTGATACAGATTTATACTAAAACATTCAAGAGATCTTGATGATATGAGAAAAAAATCATCAAAATATAAATGTCCATTAATTACAAGACCTGAAAGTACCAAGATTGGTACAATATAATACATCTTGAATGGAATTATTTCTAAATATGGATTTTTGCTCCATTCTTCATGTCAGTCTGACTTAAAAAGTCTGGCCTCAAGAGTCTATTATGTTTCATTAGATAACTATCATAATTAAATCTTGCGCTTCAGACAGAAAAGTTTTTTGCCATCAATGACATTCAGTATCCTGGGGAACCAATGGGATATCTCCTTATAAGTATTGCTTTAATAGATAATAAATTTAGGAGTTCTTTCACTATTTTTCAGTATACGATTGTCTCTAATATGTGATTGATTGTTGGTTTTTAATACCACTTTCAGCACTCTTGGCTATATCGAGTCTCTTTGGGTTGCCGTCCTGTTGAAAAATACCCAACATTTTTTATTCATATGTACTGCAGATGTGTCCATTGACCAAATACCATTCATGTGCACCATAATGAAAACTTAGCCTAAGTCAACTAGATTGGTTCATACAATACACTGAGTCTTATAATACAATACACTAAGTCTTATAATACAATACACCGAGTCTTATAATTCAAAACACTGAGTCTTATAATACAAAATACTGAGTCTTATAATACAATATATTGAGTCTTATAACAAAAAAACCTTTTTGCTTCTCAGTGTTTTATACATCTCACTGACCCAAATTTCTAAATCTAATTTCTGAAAAATCAGTCTTAATTTGTCAGATCAACTATCTTTTAAGAGCCTCTCCTGTATTTATCTTATTTTAAATTGAATGAGTTTAAACAAAATGCTGAGTCTAGATGAATATGATTACAATTGATGTAACTAGTTTCAGATTGATTTATTTGCCACCAAAATAACTTTCTGTATCTAAAATCAGAAGATATTATTATTCATATTTAACTGAGAAATGACCGGGAGAAAAATGAATTATTCAAATCAGGATTATTGCCGAGGAACACTGTTTAAGTAGTTGTTAAATTGGGTCAAAGTAATATAACAGCCTTTTTCTGAAAACTTTTGCTGAATTAATATCAAATCACAACGTTAAGAGTAGCACTACAATTAGAATGTGTTAAAAAGGGCATTATTTGCAAAGTCCTGAACATGCATGAAATATTTGCCAATAGACAATAAGCAACCAACAATCAATCAATCAATATTTGCAAAGATCATTCTGCTGTGGCAACCTTTATTTTTTACTTTTAAACAATGAAATATTTTTTTCAATTTCACACACCATTTTTGCTACAAACGTCAAAGACCCCAGTTAATATGGATATTAACCCAAAACTTAATTAAAAGACTCCCAGGACATTGTATCACTCACCTAGTTACTTTGCATAACTTGGATTCGATTAGCAAAATGTTTCAATCTAATAATCATGGAGGTTTCAATAGTTATAAAAGAGAATACATTCAAGAGGGTTGAAGTCATCAACAAAATTTCTCGAAAGGATCATCAGCATATTATTTTTATAAAGTGTGGCAGCTATACAATATTAACAGTATTTTAAAGATTTTCTATTAACTATTTATGAGCACTTTGGATATAAAAAAGAAAAAAACAAAATAAACAACTGACAAAAACAAACTTGGGCTTAAAGATATTTTTAAAACTTATGATGGACAACAGTTAAAAAAGTGATGGGAAAATTTCACCTGGGCCCTTTAGATCAGGTGAGCTAGGGCCCTTTAGACCAGGTGAGCTACAGTGTAGGTCAAAACAGTTTTCATCTGAATCAAAATAAAACTTCACAAAGAATATTAGTTCTGCAACTTTTACTAGGTCTAGGCCATTTAAAGATTGTAAGATCTGTAGCTTAGCAAAATTCTATAATATAATTTATAAAGGAAAGTAATTAAAGCATCAACAGTGTCAATAAGATGAGTACTTTAATAGTTCGTTGATTAAGTCATCAATACACATTTTTCAGTTAGAAACAAGGACTTCATTATTACAAGCCAAAAATCTTAATAGTATTTTGTGCAAACTTCATTAATTCTGGAGATTAAAAGGCACCAAATTGATGGATATGATTAGTCTGTGTCAGTTTATATAAATCTTAGCCAATATTATTATCTTCAGAAGACAAACACTCATGTGACCATGAACTTCCCCAATCAAAAGCCAATCAGAAAGGACCTTCTGCTCACAAAGCAGATTTGAAGTTTTTTGTTCCTATTATCATTTGATTATTATATGCAGACAAGTTTTACATTTCTAATCTCTAAATTAAGACTTTAAAAATAAAATGTCAGTTTTTATATTTCTTTGATGATCCTTGAAAAAAGTAAATGTTTAAATTGATTGATTACTAATTTTCTGATGTAGTCTATTATGATCAAATATAATCATTCAATTATATCAGACAATTGGCTTCCAAGAACATTTACTTATTGTGGTTTTTCGCATCATAATTTGATAAACGGGTGTATAAAGAAAATCAATAAACATTATATGTTAGCAAATAAAGATTCAATCAATGACACAAAACAGATTTATCTTCAAATAAAATAAATTGTCCGGAGTAGATCTTCAAAAGCACACTTCACTCATATGATACTCAATAACATTCCCACTTGCCCTTACTGACAAAATTATGGAGAAAAAACATTTCACAGTTGTAGAAATTATTCAATAACAATTACAAGTTGGAAAAATGTGTGAAGTTTGATAATTAATCAGATCCAATTGTCAAATCAAATTCAATAAAACAGTACCAAACTGTTAATAAAAAAATACCAAACTGTTAATAAAACAATACCAATCTGTTAATAATATCCATGACATTATATACAAGTGAATCTTTTTTGCAGGATTTTCGATCAAATTAAAAGAAAATTATCACAATTGTCAAACAGCAATTCAAAATGAAAGGAGGGGCATTACCATCCTTTTTTTTTGGCCCAAAATATGGACATTCTTAAAGTACTTAGGAGATAACTGTATTGTATTTTAAGCTTGGCCTTCGTAAAACGTAGATTTTACTGTCGCAAATTGAGTTTACCTAGCGGAGCTAGGTAAATAAATATATGTGACAGTAAAATCAAGTTTTATGAAGGCCAAGCTTAAAATACAATACAGTTATCTCCATTCTAATGCAGCATATTTAAATAAATACCATTTAATAAATATTTTGGCTTAAAATGAAAGAAATGAAAAAGTCCGCGAAATTGTTGCATTGTCTTTAGCATCTAAACAATGTGACGTCATATGAATACTCACGATGTCAAACATAAACACTAGACGTATTAAAACCTTTCGTACGATTCAGAATGGTTTCAACGGTGACAAAAAGAAGATTTTGAGGCTCAAAATGTGACTTTCATTTTTATTTTGTGTGAAATTACATACCAAACAAAACTCGGTTTTCAAAATGGTGGCTTTCTTAGTTACGGCCTGGTAGAACGTGGAATTTACCCCTTCAAAATATTTATCAACGTCCAATGAAAATTATCGTTACAAACGAATTGCACTACAATTCATATTTGCTCATAATATAGTAAAATGCGGAAATCAAGATATATAGATGAATGAGATTTACAATGTTATGACAATTCAATCAGATCATAATATTCACGTATTTCCTGAAAATGAAGAAAAAAGATGATATTATGCAATTTTCAATCCAATTTCCTTTGCGGAAATATCATAGTCAGCTTTGAAGTTAGATAAAAAGTCTCTTAAAATCCACATGACATCTGCCATTCAAGGCATACTGATTATGAATAAAAGAGGATTTGTGAATAAAAGGTCAACAAAACAATAACCAACAAGTTTGATTAGATCATGACCAGTAGTATTAGAGGAAAAGATTTTTGTAAAAGTTAATGGACAAAGATTGACGATTGTGATGAGAAAAGCTCACTTCGCCCTTTAAGCCAGGCATTAAAAGGATGTTTATGTGCGTAAAATATCTTTTTGGGCAAGGCTTTGGCTCATTACTAAAATGTAAAACGGCCCTATTAGTTCAAATATGTCAATTTCAACATGATAATGATGTCATAGTGATATCACAACTACATTTTCGAACAGAAGTGTCAAGATTTTATTACCTATTCATTTTTACTATTTTTGCAAATTCAAGTGCCAAATAAGGGCTCATATCATACCCTCTCCTTTTAATTGCCAATCTGCCTAAGAAACTCTTGACAAACAAAAACCCACTCAAGTCACAATGAATAATGGTGCACGAATATAACATTTGTTTCCTTTTCCTGTTCTATTATTTTAAGATTAATTTGGTTGAAACGCACTAGAAATTATTAAAGGGGAGCTAACTCCTTTATGTGCTATCATTTTAACCAAAAGTTTTCTCAAGATTTCTCAATTACCAGACACACAGAAACGAAAGACCTACCATTTCTAACTCAGGACGAGGGTAACAAAATCGGATGGTTAGGTCGGCAAGTTTTGTTTGGCAAAGATTTGAAATTCTTCTAAATTGCCTAATTCTTAAAAAGACTGGCATTTAAACAGATAAAATTTATATTTCTTTACCAAGCTACCCTTACATTAAAGTACAATCTCTTTATTTGTAGAAAGGGAAGCTGTGATATGTTTTGGCATCAACACTTCTTTGTAACAAAATGCCTGTACTTTTTTCTAATGGTTTAAACCTATTTCCTATAAGATATAACACAAAAGCTTTACGTTAAGCTATAAATTAACAACAATGGTTATTTATCTACATAACAACATGTAATGCATTTGCATTTTACATAAATATATATCTATCACATCAATGCATAATATAAGTACATAGTTAAATAATTTAAGTCAAATATCATCAGCAGGAAAACTTCTTGTGAAAGCTTTTATCAGTCAATTCTTTCCAGTTTTTAATCATTTTACTTTAGACTTTAGAAAGTGCTTAAAAGCATCTACTTAAATATTAGATATAAAAAAAGCCATCACGAGAACCTGCCTATGATATTTTCCTTTGCCATCTATCAATTCTTAGGCCACCACAATCTTTTTACAGATTGTATTTCCTTTAACTTAAAAAAGACTTTTGCATTGTACTACATATATATTACTGAAAAAAGCAAGCTTTTAATAAAATGTATCAATTTAGGTACACTTATAAATTGGAATTTATCTGTATATCAAATTGCAGTGTCCTAAGCAAGGATAACTGTGTTACACATTATAAGCATGATTACACTGATTATACTGATTGTACTGATTATATTGATTACAATAATTAAACTTTCCCTTATTAGTGTGATTATACTGATTATACTGATTATATTGATTACAATAATTAAACTTTCCCTTATTAGTGTGATTATACTGATTAAACTTACCCTTATAAGTGTGATTATTATGATTCTTGGTGTTACTTGGACTATGAGACTGGTGCATTGGTGTAGTCCTAGGGGTACGTATAACTAGTAACTCAGGCACACATGGTAATTTCTTACTACATTCACTATTTAGCGAGGGAGTTCTACTAATGCTGCCATGCGGCGGTGCTAAATGATTTGGCGATGATATACGAGGTTTGAGCAATGGAGGTGATAGCGTGTCAGTGGCAGTAAAAGCTAGCGTGTTAATAGATTCAGACGAGGGATTCATGCTGTTAAAGCCTGGCACTGTTAGAAAGTTAGTACAACGCGGTGATGATATAGAGTCAAGGTCACTCATCTCAGGTGATGCGCGGGGAGCTATAGGACTACTGTTGCGACGACTTATATGTGGGTCTGTCTGATTGTTAACAAACTGATAAAAATAGTTAAATCTGTGTGAACAACTATTACAAGCATGACTCTGTGCAGTATCACTACCTTTGCTTTGTTTTCGTTTCCCTAATGCTAACTGAGGTTTTATTTTATGTCGTGGATGAGTCTTTCCTCTTGCATCGTAATACATTTTTAAGATTTTCCGTTTCGCTCTTCGCCCTAAATGTGCAACATATTTTAATATTTCTGCATAACAACCACCAGGTTCCGAATTACTGGCCAAAGTACTTGAGGACTGAAAACGTTTTCGCTCCTGCATCATTCGTTCAGTTTCTCGTTTCTTAGTCTCTGAGAATTGGGTCGCTATCACAACTAGGCATAAATTAATCATAAAAAAAGAACCAATCTGAAATGAAAGAAAAGAGATTTTACAACATTTCAATCTTAAAACATATGTTAACAGTCAATAAAGTAGATACAGACTTTTATCGATTGGAATTAAAATGGCTTTAATGAAGCCTATAATTTATATAACTCAACAGGAAAACTGAATGTTTAATTGTGTATAGATCACACTCTTTTTCAATCAGACTTCTAACTATTTTTTTCAAAATTAATTCTGCTATTATTGAATTTTTAATATTTACATGTTTTCATTGTAACTCTTTTGTTTGATGGTTGTTTTGACTATTTTAAACTCTAACAGTACAAGTCGATTCAAGAGTTTCACCTCATTACCCAAACGTAATAGATTCACTTGTTCTTTACAAAAACTTGCTTTTTTCTGATTTTATTAATAAATTAATACTTGAGTTCAGGTTTCTGCATCTAGTTGATGATGCAAATTCTTGGTAACTGACATTTGTTTTTAAAACACTTCAAAAAGACAGAACAGAGTCAAAAAACCAATTTGATTTATGATATGATATTATTGAATGTCATTAATCATTTGTGTCTTTCTATTTGATCTTTTAGGAGATTTTTGTTAGTCTTTGAAAAAAATGTCACAATTTCCAATCCCCATCACTTATTTGTTTTTACAATGGTTGTTTGTCAATGACTTGTACATTTGCTTCAAAGCACAAAACACACTTGACATGCAATCTGATATTTATTTACTTATTTTTCTGTCTTTTTATTAATAGGCTCAAACTCCTTAAATGGTGACTAATGTTTTGCAACAGTTCCATTCAATTTGAACTTAACTAAGAACTATAAATTGTTTAATTATTTAAATATCTATAGAAAGCATGTTTAGCAGGTGAAATAGCTATAGCTTCAAGTGATTTTACCTATTAATTCAATTAACTAAGTCAAACCTGAACAATTTTGGTTTCACCATCAGATCTGATAATTTATAAAACAGCTTTTTCATACAATTAAAGTATAATTGATCATTTCTTTCTATGTTTTTGTTTGTAAAACTTGTAGTAATTATATTTCAACACAAATATGACAATACTGAGAAAAACTTATTTGTTTTGAAATGTATACCTTGAGCTAGGGGAAGGGTTAAGGACATGTTTAAACTCGCCACATTCTCTATGTGCCTGTCCCAAGTCAGGAGCCTGTAATTCTGTGGTCGTCGTTGGTTCATGTTGCCATATTTGTTTTATGTAATAATTTTTTTTTTTAAATTTATACCGGTATTGGAAAAATTAGGCCGTTATTTTTCTCGTTTTAATTGTTTCACATTTTTCATGTTAGGGCCTTTTACAGCTAACTATATGGTATGGGTTTTTCTCATTGTTGAAGGACATAAAGTGTACAGTAACCTGTAATTGCTTTTATCCACATCATTTGGTTTCTGGTGGAGTATAAGTTGTCTCATATGCAATCATACCACTTCTCCTTATTTTTATTCTGGTAAATCTAATCTGAAACAATCATGTGACCTCACTTCTTTTTTTTTAAATATTGTTTTGATAAACAAAGCTATACCCATACCATTTTCAAGAATTGTTTTTACCACAAAACCCCAACAAGTTTCTGTGAATGGCATAATGCAATATTCTCCTCATCAATTTTAACAAGACCAGAGAGAACTGGAATAATTTCATAAACATTGGAAAGATAAATGAAATAAAGAAAGTTATACTCCCCAAGTGTTAAGTACTTAAAATGATATTCCATTCATTTAAATGTCATTCCTACCATTCAATACATACACCTCCACAAAATAGGTTTGGAAATAATACGATTTATAGAAAATGTAGTCATAATAACGCTATTTTGGAGGAAAAGCATTAGAGGCTTGGGAATTAAGACGTGTAATGACTGACTGTATCTAATTACCTATACTTTTGGTACTTTACAGAATAAAGTTAAACCATACATTTTTTGTTCTAGAAAAATTGGAATTCTTAAGTTAAATATAATCAGGAAAGTGTTAAAACAGAAAAGTACAATGGGTCTATTTTTTACTGTTCCAAATCAAATTTATGTAAAACCTGAAATTTGGCATATATTTATAAATTATAATAAAACTTGACACTGCAAGGTCTACTAATATTCTATTACACCTTAAATTGAACTTTCTATGGCTGTTTTTTGAAAATTTCTACTATGGATCATTTTAGCAAGATACATCTTTGAAACAATGCAATTTCCTGATGAATTTGAAAAAAAAACTCTATAATAATGATCCTCTTTTATTAAGGATAAAAAAAAAAAAGAAAGGTCGAAAATACAGGAAAAGTTGTTTTTAATATTATACTCTAAATAGCATATTAATTTTTTAAAAGTGATTATAAAATACTTACCACAATTAAAGCTACAAAATAAGACCAGTCCCAAAAAGAATGAGCATCCTGTACATAATACATAATATTCACCCAACTTTCTAAACTAATTACCTGAAAAATAAAACAAAATCTTCAGCAAAATGGAAATAATGTCATTGTTTTATAAATATTTACAACATAACCTATTCTTGTGTTGACCTATTTTTTCAGCAACTTGTCAGTTGAATTCAAATTTTATCAAGAGCTATTCCAAACAAAGGAATTCCAATATTGCCCTCAAGTAAAAAATATTGACTTCAGCAAATTCTTCATAGATTTACCAGAATTCCCTATTGAACAATTTTGGTTGTACACCTAAAAATCTTTTCAATAGTTCCGCATAAATCAAAATAAAACTGACTACTAGTGAAAACACTGTAAACATATGAATAGCTTCTGTGTAAAGACTGCAGTTTTCACATAGTGAGCAACCCTGATTCTCATTTACACCTTCCCTGTCATTATATATTACGGAGTTACTGAGTATGATACCAGTGATTTTATATAAACTAATGTAAAAACAAAACAATCTTTTCACTAGTCATACAGCCGATTGCATTGAATGTGTAGGCAAAGGTAATATCTATGGTTAGCTTGCTTGCTAGCTGAACCGTGAAGTCATTATTAGGTTAGGTAAACTACCCTCCTTTTGAAGTAGCCTAGTCCTACAGATAGATAGATCGGTTATCTGTCGGACTAGTCTACTCTTAAAGGAGGGTAGTTTACCTAACCTAATAATGACTTCACGGTTCAGCTAGCAAGCAAGCTAACCAAAGATATTACCGTTGCCTACACACTCAATGAAATCGGCTGTAACACCTTGTAAGGGTTTGTCTTAGTGTTTTAACACTTGAGAATCTAATGCTTTTGGTAGATCTTTGGTAGTCTTAAATGTTAATTCTGTTCAAACTTTTATCATGTTTATATATTATTTATAGCGTGACATCTGGTAGAAACTCTATTGTTCAAAGCAGTTTATTGACTTCTTGATGTCTTTTCCAGTTTTATTGTTGATGGCTTGCTGTTTCATTGTTATATAACCCATCTCTCATTTCATTCATAATTATGTATAGCATACATAAAATTTCAACTGTAAGTGTAATGTTGTTTGCTCTTTTTCTTTCATGATTTAACTGTGTGAAAATTAGATGGAATTTCTTGTACAGCGTGATGTGCTAATCCTTCCATTGCCCCTATTTCCTGACGATAACACTAGCTATTTGGTGAATTGCCCAAACCTATAACTTCTAGTATTCATTTTATTGTTTGCTTGAAAGTTTTAATTTGTTCAGTTCTGTTTCCTTTAGCTGAGACTTGTCTTCTGGATATATGACCTTCAAGCATATTTTGGATTTATGCGACCTTCAAGTGCATTATGGATAAGGTTTCTGTTTATGCATTTTTTTAAGGATTTATTGTGAAAAGTTGATCTGCGTTTCATAATGAAGTTCAGTTGATACTATTGAAACCAATCCCGTTAAAATTAATAGCCAATCAAAATGAAATATATCTGTGATGGGGGATAACAAAAGAGTTTATAATCAAATTAAAGACCATGGTGTTTAACCTTAGTGTTAAAATTCTTAGTTTAAGCAGGTTACGTAATAAAATTTATTGAACGCTCGCTTTAATTTTTCTCTCTCGTTAATTCAAATTCAAGTTTCAAAAAGTGCATTTAAAGTTAAAAATTTTTTAAAAAATATCACGTTTGCTAATGCAGACTTCAGAAAGTCTTTACAATCAAATTAGCAACAAATCTTCTATAGACTACTGAAATGAAATCTCTAGCATATGAAAGTTTACATGGTAAAATTCAAAAAGCTTAAAATTCTAATACTAGTATGGAACTGAGTCTCTCCAAAGAATGACATTAGTCTATAAGAGTAATTCTTAATGCTATAATGACAAACATGTAGCAAACTTTATTTTAGAATGCTCAAATATAAGACAAGACTTTCTGTAACATTCTAAACTGTCTCTTGCAAATACCAAAGTTCAGGAACTGTAACAGTTGAAATCATTTTCTGATATCTGCTATATGTAAAGTCATAAAGTCAAAACCTGGTAGTGCATCATAAGCCTATTTGGCTGCCTGAATCATTATGCTAATACAAATGTACTTTACAGTTAACATTGTATATATGCAGGTTGCACTCTAATAAACTATTTTTTCATTAATTTTTTTTTTCATTAATTCATAAATTAACGATTGGGAGAAGATCTACCACAAGACTTAGTGTAAAATATTCAGACATTTTCCCATGTGAAAGTGCAGCAGACTGACAGCAAAAGACTTGAAATTTCTTAAATGATAAAAAAAAGATATCAATCTCCAGTTTTTGAACAAGTATTAAGATGTTTGGTTGGGCAATCATTCTGGTTACAATTCTATTGTAACTTTTGATTGGACAATTAACCCATGGAAAATCATAGCAGAATGCACTCATCTTCCATGGGTTAACTCAAACTGTAAACAAACATTTACAGACAAATCTAACAACACTAAAGTGCACGACAATAAATAATTATGTTTAGTAGTAACCACTTATAGTTCATATTAGCTTTATCAAAGTTTATGACATTCTGTACAGGTTCTTATAATTAAGAACACCAAATAATTTTGAAGCAATCAGTTGTCAGACAACTATCAAGAAGATATTTCTACTACCAATGACAAAGAAAAAAATCCTGTTAGGTTCTAAGAGTACACAAACTGTGAATACAGTACTTTTCTCTCTAAAAAAAATAAAATAAAACAATTCAAACAGCAAGATAGACTGCACATGTTGTTATGCAAGATATAGCACATGTTGTTATGCATAATATGCTAGCTGCCCTTGTCAGACTGTTTTACATATATTCTTGCATTTTACTGACAAAAGTCAAGATGCACTTTTATTTTATGACTGTTTAACATTTCAGTAATTCAATTGAACATTTTACAGAAGTAAATTACTTACTTGGAATATAGCTACCCAAGCTAATCCTATATTGTCAAATGAAATAGCACCCTGAAAGGGGTTTTTATCCCCTGCAGTACAATAGGTGTAATACTGATTCCAATTTACACAAGAATTATTTGTGGGCGTATTATTGCTGTACATTTTAGCAGTTCCATTACACCCTATTCCCTCGTACTGATAGAGCGGAAAATTGTCACACGTCCTCATTCCCGATTCTCCTGGTTTACTGCATATATAGTCATAATGAACATTAAGGAGTTTCTTTGGAATATAATAAGGACTTAAATTTGCTCTGAAAAGAAAAGAAAAAAATCTAAGTTATTCTAACATAAACTTGTTGCTAGCATAGTCATCCTTTATACATATACTTTTGTACTGGTTCTAGCTTTATATGCATCTATGTTAAGCTTCAGCTATTTTTTTTTTAATTTTACAGCAGAAACAATTTCACAGCAGAAACCATTTCTGTGTTAATCAATTATTCTTGAAACCAGTCATTTCAATTCAATGTATAAATAGTTATTCAGGTTAAGGATTTATATAGTGAGACTTATATATGAGAGGAACCGTTGTGAACTTGTAATATTCCACTATACAAAGCCTTGTTCAGGTGTAGAAATTCCAAAAGGAAACAAATTAAACATTATTTAAGCAATTAAATCATTTTAAAGAAGTTTCAGCCACTCCATGGCATTTTCTAATTTCTCTATAATCTTTCTAACCTACATTTACACAGTAGAAAAGTCACTTTTCACAATGCAATTAGATCTGAACAGATATGGGTAAATCAACAGAACTTACAAGACCTTGAATCTAATTGTAAATAATGCAGACAATTTAACCATTTACCTATAATAACAAATTACATAAGATTAATCGTCTATTATTTAAGATGCCTCATGATTAACCTTTCAATGAAGCAAATTATTAACATAGAGGTAACGACTCTTTAGAAATCTTGTTGTATTTTCAGGTGTGAACTTATGTATTCCAAATCAAAACATAAAAAACCTTTTAGACATATTGTATCTGTCTTTCTCCCAGGAATTAAATTTGTTTGTTGTATAATTATTTTATTGCTTGTCCTGTCCTTGACTACTGATTTCGACCTGGGATTTATTATTTTTTATTTGTAAATTATGTGGGTAATGTTTGTTTCAAAGGAAAGAAAAATCTCTTAATGTTTCCTCTAACTTCCGTCTAATGTGGACTTTGAACTGCTAAAACACCTAGGAAACCATTAGGAATCCATTCATTGTTTGGTTTAGGAATTGTACCATCAATCTAATGTTTTTGTGATTGGAATGAACTTATGACATGAAATATTTTCATTTATTATTTTTATTGTATTCATTTGATTAATGATTTAGAAAATGGCAAGTCAGCAAGGGCCTTCTATAACAGCAGATAAGACTAGAAGATTTTATACTCACTACCAAAATAAACAAAGCCCAGTATAACTCTTTAAGCTGAAAAGGGCTATAATTCTGGTAAAACTTAAATAAAAGAAGGATGTGTCTAAGGACATGAATGCACCTGTTCATGCTTCAAACAAACGAAAATGGGACGAATAGATGGACAGAAAAACATGAGGACGGAGAGACGGAAGGACAGAAAGAAAGAAAGATGGAAAGACGGAAGGACAGACAGTCAAGGGTAACACTTAGTGCCCCCGTCGCCTATGGTGGGGGCATAATTACAAAAGTAAAATATGAAAATCTGAATTATTTCAAAGGTCAACAAACTCTATAACTGATGTAATGTTCAAATCATACATGCCAAATGCACATTCACATATAATCACTAAAATATGTTGCCTGGTGCAAAATTTGAATTATTTTAAAGGTCGATGAACTATAAAACTGATGTCATGGTCAAATTATACCCATGTAATTTTACATGAAATATTTTAACCTTAAATTTCAGAAATACACATCAAAGCCAAAATTTTAATTTGATCACTCCGCTGAGAGAATGAAAATGAGGTTAAGCCATATGACATGTGTCAAATTGGATATACACTCCGTTATTAACCTATCATTTAAAGTTTCTAAGGAATAGACTCTATTCTCAAAATTGAGATGGAAAATGAGGTCAAGGCCATACCACATCAATCCACATATTAAATATTGCTGACCCATCATGAATACGTGATGATCAACTAACTCATCCTGAAATTTTAATTTAACCCCAAAATTAGGTCAAGGATAGGTGAAAATGGCTGACAAAAGTTATACCTTTTGGTCCTCATAGTGATAAATTGCCAAAAAAAAAATGAAAAGAATCTTTAATAATCAAAATTTTAGATTTTCAAACCAATCCCTGAATCTGCCACTATAAAATCTGCTTACTCAACACAATGATAATTATACAAAAATAATGATCATGTCTACGTAATATTGAGTTTTAAATTCATGTCTCTTCCTTATTTTGATTAACTTTTATCTCCGAAAAGCAAATGAAAGGAAACACATTCAATTCCGTTCAGGGACAAACATAGTTTATGGAAATTGACCAGTCGAGCCAAGAAGTAAATCACATACTGCTTGCATGACTATCATGAACCAATCATCATGAGTTTGTGTGGATGGTTTAAGTCTGACTAAACTGTGCCAGCCAAAATAGATTTTTCTGATCATCTAATCTCCTGTCAGTTTTTTAATTGTGACAGCATTTCAATTAGTTTATGTATTGATTGCTATCCACGGCAACTGTCATCCCAGCATGGTGTGGTGTGTATGACGGGTAAAGGTTACATGATATGTAAGGCAATAAATTATTCATGGCACATTCATAAAATAAATTTTGTCTCTTTGTTATAAAGCAGCTACGGGGTATAGGTTTTGCTAATTGTTGAAGGTCGTACATTGACCTTTAGTTGCTAACTTCTACGTCATTTGGTCTCTGGTGGAGAGTTGTCACATTGGTAATCATACGGCTTCTTCTCTTATTTTTACATTTCATATGCCGAAATTTAGATAAACCAAGTTTATACTCTACTAAGATAAGGTTCATACAAAAAATCACAACCGTATAATCTTAAAAACTTTTTTCAAGACTACTTCAAACTGTCACAAAGTTTACGAACTTATCAAAGGTATTTATTTGGATTTATTTTCATTGAAAGTAAAAGCTATTTATAAGCAGGATTTCATAATAAATACCCAATCAATTCGATAATATGAGATAAGTACTGTTTAAGTATTCATCTTGACTTTACTTGAGGTGACAGTAATTTTACAGAACATTCAGTATAATAAATTAGATAACACATATCTGAGAGGGTGATAGAGCAGATTGTTACCCCGAGAAAACATTGTCAACTGAGGCGAAGCCAAGGTTGACTATGTCTTTTCGAGGGGTAACAATCTGCTCTATCACCCTCTCAGATATGCGTTATTTAATTCATTATACTGAATGTTCTGTTATTACTGTCTATAAAATTTCAAATTCAAAGTAATAAACTATGTCGATTTGTACATAACAATATGCCGTATTTATTAAAGCGAGCAAGCGTCTCTGTGAAGGGTAATAGACTATTTGCCATGGGATGGAGTAAATTGTCTCCCTCGTATTAACCAATCAAAATCTGGCATTTTGACATGAAGTTTAATAAAAATAGTTATTTCATAGATGTTAAACTTCGTAACTTATCATAAATGTAAACATTACTTACTGTGCATAGGAAATATTTTCACTAAGATTAAGGAAACATCTGTTACGTAGGACACCAGCCCACAATTGTACACCAATAATTCCGAAGATAAAAAAGACAAAAAAACACAACAATAACACATTGCCTAACATTGGTAGTGTGTCCAGTAACAACATCACTAAAATTCTCATACCTGAAAAATAAAAATAAAATACATTATACAGTCTTCATGATAATATTTAGTAGCCACATGCAGACCCAAATGTAGATTTTTTGGAAAATATTGTATAGATTCTATTCGCCTGGAGTAGAAAATCTTATGGGCCTATTAGTAATTTTACACGCGTTGGTTGGTATGCCTGTGACCAAGCATGAAGTCTAAACATATGACCGATCTTTGATGATCTCTCTTAAATCTATTATAAAAAAATATTAAAACACACTGCATCCGCAGTGCTTTTCTGTATTTTACCTTCATCAGGAACAATCAAAACGGAATACTATAAATTCAGAAATTATTGCAAGGTTTTTATTAATGTGAATAATGCTACTGGTTGAGCATCGCAATAATAAAAACGCGCATTCTGATATCTGATCCAATATATCATAATGCACATTTTCCTGAAATCGCAATAATTATTCTCGCATTTTAGTCCATTTTTCAAAAATCGCACTAATAAATGCAGGCAATAATTTCTGAATTTACAGTATTTGAAAGCCAGGGATATATAAGAAGTGGAAGAATTGAAGAGCTAAAACGTTTTAAGACTTTGGCAAATTTAGAGCATGACATATGGTATAATCTCTGGTCTATTGTCAGAGACCACTGTATGTTGACCACTAGATATCTTTTGGTTTGTGTGTTGTTTGGTTGGTGTCTCATTGACATATAGTTCATATATCCTTTAAAATCAAATCAAATGTAATGGTGTTGTATAAGTGTAAATGCTCTTTTGTTCCGACGTTGGAAAGTTCTGGGCGGAAAGAACTTACTAGCCGAAAAGTTCCAGAGGAACTTATTAACTAGTTACTTTGTTCTTCCTCTGGTTTAAAAGTTCCACCGTAACAAAGTGACTAGTTGAAAAGTTCCAACAGAACATATCAACTAGTTAGAAAGTTCCTTTTTGCCAAATTAGTCAAAACAGGAACTAACAAACTAGCCCAAAAGTTCAAACGGAACTTATCAACCAGGCAGAAAGTTCCATTTGGAGAATTGATGCAAAGTAAAAGCGCAACATATTATATTTGAACCTTTCAAAGGGAAACCAAGATACTGAATATACCATATTTCGTCCTTTTTGTAGAAAGAGGGGGAAGAATGAGTATCAGTATATATAAGAGCAAATCATTAATTTACAAGAATACCCAACGCACTGAAAGGGGTTTCTTTGGGGACAAATATGCAAAATTTAAGTTGTATTTCATAGCTCACATAAAACGAAATAAGTTGCATTATCATGCAAATTTAGTATTCATAGTACCCTCAAGAGAGGGAAGAATACCCTCCTCCTCATGTGGTTCTTTGCATCAATTCTCCAAATGGAACTTTGTGACTGGTTGATAAGTTCCGTTGGAACTTTTGGGCTAGTTTGTTAGTTCCGGTTTTGACTTATTTGCCAAAGAGGAACTTTGTGGCTAGTTGATAAGTTCCTTTTTCCGGAACTTTTCGACTGCACTTGGAATAAAACAACTAGTTAGAAAGTTCCTTCGGAACGAAATAACTAGTTGAAAAGTTCCGCCGGAACATAGTAACTGACGGAACATAGTGGCTGTTACATAAGCACCATTTCACTTCAATAATTTCTCTTATACAATGGCTTATATTTCTAAAAGAAAAAGAACAGAACTAGTTATAGGTTATAGGACAAGTCTACATATGTTGGACAATTTGATGCTATAGTTACAAAGTGAAATTCTATATCATTTTTTTTTCGTCTGGTCTTCAGACATATCTCTATGATTTTTGTGTTTGAACAATGATTTTGTTGTGCACTTCCCCTGATTTCATTACGAATTCTGCACCTCAGATTAAATTTAAAATCAAAACTTATTGACTTATGACATTGTATTTTATTCCCTGTTTTATTCTCTCCATAACTACTTTTTTGCGGATTTAAAACAGAAATTTTCATAAAATAAGGGACCAGAGTAATTTGTTTGCGGATCTAATGAGAAAAAATTGGACAGTTTTTCTTTTCTTTTTGTGTCTATGATTGAAATCATGGGTTTTAGACAATTAAATTCAGTGAAACCTGTCACAATCGAACCCTGCTTGAACTGTGGTTTCTGAACTCTTACACCAGGAAATATTCTACTATAACTTAATCTGCGAATACTTTAGTCAAACCAGACTTGTCAAAAAAAGATGCTTAATCCAGGAAAGGTATCTGTTAAGACTGACTCACTGTATGGAAACATACACATACCAAAAATGAGCATCAAAACATTTTTTTCCAGGATGAATTTTTGAAGAAAAATGAGATCTGAATACAAATCTATACCAGATGTATAGAACATCTACTCAAATGGGATATATGTTAGATTATATGTGACATGAATCAATCAAATGGTCTCACTTCTCACACATAAATAGTTTTAACTTGTATGAAATCTTCTTCAGTTCTAAGTATGATGCCAAATTGCCTAAAACCTTCTTATGACGAAAAAATTCATTCATAAGGAAAACCTCCTTTTCATCCAAACAGCAGTGTCACAGTGACCTCACCCACTTGGCACTATCAAGTGTCAATGTTTACAATTGGCAAATACAATATTTTTTTAACCAATAGAAAACCTTTATTACAATAAACGAAGTTAAATGTCTTTGCCATTTTAAAGAATTTGGTTAAATTACATAACTTTACCAATTTTTTTATCAATGTCTGGCACAAATTGATTCTATAGCAAATTCTAACTTGTACCAATCACTCTTTACATACTAGATAACAAAAACATTACATACAAAGTCATATAAAACCTTAAAGCTTACTCAATCCTCTTTGTTATAAATATCAACCTTTCACAAGTCTATTTATCTCCGTAAGCGATCTCTTAACTTGCTTAATACCAACGATTGATTAGATTCAGATAAAACTTGATTTATATGTTTCTATAAGGACTGATGAATATTGACATTTCCCGCAATGGATAGAGACTAGAATAAAATAATCTGTAGGCTCAGAGAATGTCAAACACTACGTCTTTTTGTAAAGCATGCTTATTTTTTTGTAAAAGTGCAGAAAAATCTCTGCAATTAACTCAGGAGTTACAAAAATCTGTGCAACAAATGTTATTAAAAATGATATAATTTCTGATTTGTGCAACAAATGTTATTAAAAATGATATAATTTCTGATTTGTGCAACAAATGTTATTAAAAATGATATCATTTCTGATTATTTAATAATATCTGTAAACTGATTTTTATCTTTTTAATGAATGGATTTTCCAATGCATTTATGAACTGAACACAATATGAAACAAAAAATTGCAGCCATACTGAAATGACTGTTTGTTTTTGTCTTTGGTTCCTAATTATCTTCAATATTGATCATTTTACATTTTCCGAATGAGAAATAATAAAGATTCCTTCATAATTCATTCATTTTTTCAACAAGTCAAAATCTGTTCACAAAATGCTCAGGAAGTTGCAAATTTTGATAAGCAATAATAAAAATACTACTCCTCTCACTTTCTAATAAATGAATAAAAAAAATCTCCCCAATGGAGTATAATGCTATTAATCTGATTTAAGAAATCTTATTGATGACTGTAAATAGTTAGTGGCACTGTAAGTAGTTAGTGGCACTGTAAGTAGTTAGTGGCACTGTTATAGTTCACTAACAAATTTTCTTTAAATTTAGTGTCGAATCTGAATTCCTGAAAAAATGTCATCATCGACATTGGGGACACTTAATTCCTTTATCGTGATATGTCTTCATATCTTCTAGTGGGTGTTTCAACCCACACCAACTTTTCCACACAAACAAAATATGACCAAACAAGCATTTAATATCTTATAAAATTAAAATAAAGCACCTGAGAAATTTGGTATTTCCTTTCCAGATTGATTTATAAATAATAAATGCTTGTTTTCAACACTGTTTTTATGTTTTCTTAGCCTGTAATGGGCTGTAATATTATATTTTAGTGACGGAGGAATTAAAAAAAAAAGGATAAATAAGAGCGTGTTTGCTTTTAACCATTATTTTTTCGAGCGGTGATAGTTGTTCAGTAATTTATCTCATAACAACAGCAAAATACCATATAATTTATTAGCAGTACCAGACATAAAAAAAAAACGTTTATCGTTATGATTCAAAAATAATCAGTTAAAAATTTCACAACTAAATTGTGAGAGCATCATTCAACTAAACAATAACATTGTCCAAACACAACAGAATGTTACGAAATATATATTAATTCAGACTATGCCCATACACCATGTATACTTTCACATTGAAACAAATGAGCCCTCATAATGCTATCCACACAAAATATATCTTAGAAATGATTTAGACTATAACAAAAAAAACAGTTGTTTCAGATTTAAACCTGTTATATTGTAAATTGTAAATTCCACTCTATAGGAATTATTTTGTAAGCTATGTTCCTCCCAATTTAATTAAATACAGATCCCGTGTCCACGCTTTGCTTATAAGGATCTGACATCACTCTGTTTTACTTTTGAGTTCTGTTAACTATTATATCAGCAAATGAACTTTCAGCCTTCACATTTTGATGGTATATATATGTTTCATTACAAAAAATCCAGAGGAACCAAAAAAGTCTTCCAAAAACAGAAGTTAGAATGAAGCATTGTCAGATTATTGTAAGCATAGTGTGGACACATGATCTGAATTTCGATCAGACTTCCTCCAACTGACTATTAGGGGTTGGGAATTATGCAGGAGGTTTCTAGTATCATTGTTTCAGCATAATAGCCTTCAGTATTTGAAACAAGTTTTGTGATATTCTAATGCATTGAGAATTTATCAGTCGCAAAAAAAGGCATATGGCATGCCAATGAGGCCCCTCATGGGGGTGTCCAAGTAATCACATAATCACAAATTTTTGCCAATATAATCACATAATCATTTATTATTTTTTTAAACAAGATAATCAAATAATCAAAAATACAGTCCTAGATAATCAAATAATCATGAAATGTTTGGTTCTGGTAATCAAATAATCACTATGAAAACGGCCAAGTAATCACATAATCAAAAACCCCATGAGGAGGCTCGCCAATCCAATGAAAGCTATATAACTGTCTAGATCAACAGCTTTCAAAAGAGCAATTGTTTTTTTCTAACTTCCCAATACTTATGCATTCTGCAATGTTTAACTTACTTGGAATTCTATTTATAGCCCTTAGAGGCCGTAACACTCTGATAGTTCGTATTGCTGAAAGACTGAGGTTTTCACTATCAACACCATACTCAACAGCACTGAAAAAAAAGACAAATTGATTAGACAAAAAATCTCTTATTTGCACAAGTACAGTGACATACCTAACATCAACTATCTGCACTAAAATCACAAAAATCACTAATAAATTATTAAAAGATTAAAAAAAATGAGCTGATCTTAAGTAGTTCTATTAAAACAAAGTTTCTACTTCAAAATAATCATGCAGGATATTATCATGCACACTCACAAATACAATTAGAAATTGAAATATTCAAAAGTGCTTTCTGGAGGCCTACTTGACCTCACCTCCGAAAAAGCAATTTTCCAAAGGTCAACAACCTCTATAGCAATTTTTTTTTTAAATGCTGAAGTAATTCTTTGTTGAATCAGAAATTATATAACATTTCTAATACTATATATAAGCCATTTTGAATACTATAAGTATAATTGGTTGTAAATATGTAAATACAAACTGCCTTCAGCTGCTAATTCTATGTTGGTTTTTAAATCGGCAAAATGTTGCCTAACTGAATAATTAATACTTTCAAAAAGAGTGAAGTCAGCACAAGTTGCCTACAATTTCAAATTAAAGAGTGTATAAAGGTTCCTAACAATGGAAAATCTATTCATAAGCATAACAAATGAATAAATCTGATTCAGGGCTATGTAAAGTTTAGACTCATTAGTCAACATTACTGACATTACAATAGTAAATAACCTTATAGAACTTCATTTCAGTCATAAAGGTTTAAAACATGCTTGTTATTTCTTCATAAGTGGGGAATCCAGGCTATTGAAAAAGATCATGGTAACCAGGAACTAAATTTGTATTTTTTTCGATTTTAATTGGTCTCTAAAAGAGGGACAGGTGTACTCCTCTGTCTACAATTAGGAGATAACTGTATTGTATTTTAAGCGCTGATGGCATTAAACCACAATTGATGCCGTCGGAGCTTAAAATACAATATATGTATCTCCATTCTAATGAAACTGACAGAAAACAACGTCAAATCATACATTTAAAATCTGGCATATGTCATCTGCGCTTGCACGTACACTTTTATAGTATCAATTGTGAATTGATGCCATGAAAATTGGTGCATTATCCGATCAAAATGAACGTAACAAACAATATGTTGCATAGAATTTGAAAAGCCAACTACTTTGAAATCTTTTAGCTATCCTATATATTTGCTGGAAGCATCTATAGTATACAATATCATATGTAATTTAAATAGCAAATATATAATTTTGTTTGTGAAAAAGATAACATAAAATTTCCCCATGATGTAAAATATACCGGTATTTAAAGCAGTCCATTACAGTATCAAAGGAAAAAGTATTGTACACTTTAGATACTATATTGGATTGCATCAAATAATTCAGCGTTCAATCAAATAATTTTGCTTCGACACTATTCATTTGCAATGTTTACTTGTGAATTTTGACACAAATTAAACAAAAATTATGTCATTCTTAACACTTCATTGTTTCTAAATGCCGTTTTGAGTGGTTAAAGCTGATCGCACATCAAATAGAAATGGTTTACATACAGCAAACAGATGTAGAATGTAATTTCTATGGTAAGTGGTTTATCTTTATTAACCAGTATATCAGGACAATAAAAGAACCCAAGCACCGTCTGATGATAGGATAATGGGAATAAATAGAGCATTGTGGGTATTATAACAATTTTCCAGTATTATCACGGTGGTTTCAGAAGATTTAGCACTTCAGAGAAGATTTCAATGATTTTTGTCCATGATTAAAGAATTATAATGGGGAGAGTAAATTACTATTGTTCGACATCTGGACCAAGTTTACAAAACAAAGGAATAAATTGAAAATAACAGAGTACATAAGGACATTTATGATCTTAGTGCTAAGGTCCAATTACCTTTTTAGTCCTTTTTAAGTGATAAAAATATATTTATATATTTTAGTCTGTCTGTTTTCAAATTATGTATGACGTCGATGAACTTAAATTTAAAGCATATTGTAGTAACTGGTCAAACATATTTTAATGGAAACTAGATTTAGACCATCTAGTGATCTCATATACCCCTGCCTGAATCATACTCTCAAAACAGAAAATGTCAATTTCTGTTAAAATCAAACTTGTATATTTTGGTCAATAATATGGTGTTTAAATAACAGAATATTTTGTCAAGTGCAACATTTACCATCCAGAACCAAAAGAGAAACAAAAATACATGGAAAAAGTTCTTTCCGAGAAGAATGTTCATATATCATTTCATACCATACCATGAAACTAAATGTGAACAAAAACAACAATCTAACAAAATTCGTGAAACTTTGTGATAAAAAAATTATCAAGTGTAAAAAAGCTTTCAAAAAATTGTAAATCCCTAAAGAATGAAGTGAATTATGATGGAAATCATTCATGTGTGAACCAATTTCCATGCAGCTAGACAGTTTATTTTGAATTTTGTCAAGATTCATTAAAAATGTGGTTAGGGTACTTAGACCAAAACAGCTTGATTCTATCATTCAGATGGGGTTAACTTCAGGTGTACTCAGAAGAGTTTACCTTGATTTATCTGAGTTTTGCCTCAGCAGTTTTTGTTTCAACATCTTAAACTTTTTAGAAAGCTTGTGATATAATTAAAGTAGATCTGAGAAATTGCAAAATAATTGGTGAATGATTACAAGTATACATGAATTCTTTACTTACTTAGAGTTTCTGGAATATATAGAATTAAAGGACAATATATACTTTTATACTAAATATGATATATAAAAAGTAAAATTTTAAGGTGGAATCTAATACCTTTTTGGTTAAGGATAATCATATTGAAAGAAATTTTTGGTAAAATATTTCCATAGATGTTGTAAAAATAAACTGATAAAGGTTGAAAAACAATGAACCAATAGCACAATGATATATTATTGGCATTAATTCTGTTCTTACCATAGTTTTTGCACATAAATTTCAAACCTGCATTTAGAGATAAAGTTCCGTCTTGTGCAAGCATATAATGACTGGATTGTGCATTTGTTTATAATAAAACTTATAACTTTCTATCTGATTTGTACAATACATAAATCACTGAAATATTACAATAAATCATTATTTAATAACTAAATAAAAGTTGCAATTTATCATCTTAGCTTAAAAATTTATTACATCATAATCTTTTCTTAATAGCACATAGTAAAACACTGATAATATAAAATGACAAACCCAATATTAATATCATTTATAAATAAATATTTATTTTTTATAAATAAAAACAAAAATATAGAGAAAATATGTAAGCTTAGATGTATTGCCTATATCCAAGTAATAACAAATGACTGAAGCTCACAGATGAAGTCTGCTTGATTAATATATATATGATGGATTTGATATAGAATATTTTATTGTTTTATTAACAACTTATTACTAATATTTCATGCAATATAACTGTAAATTGCATGTACACAGTATTACTTCCACTCGCAATGAAATAGTATTTGCCTATTGTTATTGCATGAGACTACATTTTGTCATAGCTTATTGTAGTTAGCAACTATTAAAAATTGAAAACAACACGTTTAATAATTTCATGCGTCCGAAGCGCTTTTCTGGATTTACCTTCATCAGGAACACTCAAAGCCTACATTTGAAATCCGAGGGATGTATAAGTACCGAAACAGTTGAAGAGCTATATGACAAAAATACATAAAACAAATAGCCAAATCCATCTAAGGTCAACTTTGACTGAGGGAGTTGAAACCTTAATTTCTTATATATATAACTTAGGGCCATAATGACAACCAAAACCAGTCATAGTTTAAAAATTTCTTGCAAATGGAAATCTGTATCAATTCATGAAGAGCTTCTTTAAAAAAAACAATTCTGTTTTAAAAGCAAAATTATTCAGTTGGAACTCAAGGTAAATTTTAAGTATTACAAATAGCCACCTTGAGCAAACTGTTTCATCTAAGTAAAATTCATTTCAAAATGACTGACCACTTACACAAGACTATATTAACACATGTACATTTGTACGTGTATCAGGTTCTGGCGGTAGAAGGACTGATTGGGGCATATTCATTAAACAAGGTACCAGTATTCATTGAGACATTCTTTCCTATATATCTATTCCATGTAAAAGTTTAATGAACAACCTAAAAAAAAATGTTTTCTTAAAAAACCTAATAAATTGTTCGAAACAAATTTCTGTCTTCGTAAATAAATTATCATTAAACTGCCCATTGTTTTATCTATTTCCCCCAACAACTGTACTTAAGTCTGTCTTTAGAAAGATAATGAGACAGGAAGTGAAGAAGGCCAGTGTCCGAAGGGTCTTAAAAATGATTTATATACTACAAGAATATAAACTTTATATCAAAACTGACACTTCTTATCCCAAGCTTTAAGATTTGATGCAAAGCCCATTTAGCAAAAGCCGTTAGGACATAATTCTATTAGTGTGAGGTATTATGGGTATCAAACACGATCTTGAGATATCAATAAAGTAATTCCGGTGATTCTCCAGAGAAACACTTGTTAGCATCTTTGTCAATGATGTTGTAAGAATCTCTGTAGGGAAAATTTCCTTATCCAGATTTAAGACTTTCATAGGTATAGTAAAAGCATTAAACAAATTCCAAGGGTTCAACCTAGCATACTTTACATCAACTTTAGACTTATGTTACAACAAATAACAACTATATATAAGAATAAGAAGATGTGGTATGATTGCCATTGTGACAACTCTCCACCAGAGACCAAATAACGTAGAAGTTAACAACTATATAATAGAAAAACAAAGGATATGGGGGCATCCATCCATGACACAAAATCAGTAAATGCACAACAGAAAAAAAAAATAAAAAGCAAAGGAACAGCGCTTTTATTGCTGTTCTTCATCTCAAAAGTCACAGTGAGACCTCAACACAGAGCAAAAAAACTCATATATGTCACAATACAACCCTCAACAATAACCCATACCACACAGCAAGCTATTAAAGGCTCAGAAATTACAAATTTAAAATATTTCAAATGAGAAAACTAATGGCCTGATTTATGTATAAAACAATAACTGAAAAACAAAATGATATACAGCAACAATCGACAACCACTGAATTACAGGCTCCTAATGGGACAGGCACATACAGAATGTGGTGGGGTTAAACAATGTTTTTATTCTGTTGTATTGTCAAAGATATAAGAACTATACCAAAGTATTACCTACATGACACATGTTTTTGATATGAATTGTCTTTTTTGTATGTCACAATCACAACATGAAAAAATAATTTTACAAACAAACTGAAGGCATATAAAAAATTTCCCCTACAATACTGTCGTTCTTGATAATTACACAAGATCTGGATTCTGGGCTCCAAAGGATTTATGATTTCAGTCCCTTATAAGGGGTACAGGTTCCATACAAAGCACAGGTTCTGTGAATCTGATAGAATCTCATGGCAATTCTTTTTCCCAAGCCAATTCTCAATAAGATAATTTATGAGAACTGTCATCTTAATAAAAGACCCTACTTGTAGAAATGATCCATGTCTTCTTTTTGAATAAACAAGATTATCATCTCAGGTCTGTGATTGACAATGAAATTTACATTCTTTTTATATATTCTGTTGTTTTCAAATTAACCTTTTGGATTGATTACCAAACATTTAATGGACAGTATCATCACATGTATCTATTTTTGAGATATATAAAAAGGCTGTTTTCAGGGGTGCGCCTGCAGGAATAATACATGAACTGAACTTTAATAATCTGAAAATCGTCTTTCCCATGACTTTTAAATACGGCTTTTAGAAGAAAGGCAATGCCCAGGAGTGCTAATTTTATGACAAATTTTGTAATGGAAAATGTCACTAGACAGATTTATGCTGATTCTTCATTAAATCATCTAACGACACCAGGAAGTAAATTACACATTATTCTTGATATCTTCTGCCATCATCTTACAGCAGAACTACGTAAATCAACACCTATTACAGATGAAAGAACTGCCCCTTTGTTCAAGAGATGCTTTAACGATGAATGATTAGGATATAGCAAACTGTTGATTTATAGCACATCTACTTCCGGTTTTACTGTGACAAATTACACAGAATGAAACATGATGAGTAGGACAATTCTCTATCATGTCAGAATTCATTTGGACATGTGACAAAAGATTTTGCTCAGGAAACTAATCAATAGTACTTTTGAAGTATAACAGACTGGTTATTTAAACATACCTTACTTTTGAATTTCTTAAACATTTCATGGGGGGAGGTTCTGTTGAAAGCATGAATTTCAATCAGAAATTTATTGCCAAAGAAATGATACTTTTCCACAGATTCACTTGAAGGTTACCTGTCGATTTAAACTTTTGTATGTTCTTTTGTCAGGTGCTCTAGAAGGGTCATGCATGCAAGGAAGAGTCAACAGCTCCTGCTAAATTAGTGACAACTTCTGTGTGTCTTAAATACAAGGAAACCTATGTTTAAACATATCAGATATTAGTATTAAAAAAAAAAGTTACATTTTTTAAAATCACTGAAATCATAAAGGCTTAATTGATTGATTGATTTACTATTGCTTTCTTAATGTCCAGTGACAATTATTTCATGCAATACTCAGGACAAGTACAAATTAACAATAAAGACAACCAAAAAAGGTTTGGCAAAAATTTTTAGGGAAATTGATTTGCTGTGGTAATGATTTGAATCTGAAATCCTTAAACTTCAATAAATAATATGCATAACAGACAAGAAAAGAGAATGATCATCATATTAATGTGTCATACCACATTCTGTATGTCCAGGGGTGGTGGTTCCAGGGGTAGGAACCCCTCCCTTTTATTTTCTTCTGAATGAGGACATATGGTTGGAACCCCCCTTTATCCGGGGTTTGAACTCCCTTTTAAAAATGGCTGGATCCACTCCTGTATGTGCCTGTCCTGTCAGGAACCTGTAATTCAGTGGTTCTTATTGTTTTATACTTAAATCAACATGTAAGTTTTCTTTTTTGAATTGTTTCATATTTGTCATTTAATGACCGTATATAGCTTGCTGTGCAGTATGGGTTTTGCTCATTTTGACATTAGGGAGCTACCATTTCATTTTTATGGGGGGGGGGCTAGGATGAAAAATTTTGTCCTGCATTTTTTTTTAGTTGTAATCTCTGTCCTGCATTTTTATTTTTCACTCTATTCGGTCCTACATTTTTTTTTATTAGTTTATCCTGACTTTTTTTACATGAATTGTCATCCTGCCTTTTTTTTGTTGCCAAGTTGCTCATCCTGCCTTTTTTTTTTACTCAAAACTCCTGTCCTGCCTTTTTTTTCAAATTTCATCCTAGCCCCCCATAAAAATCAAATGGTAGCTCCCTTACTTCGACATTATTTTGTCTCTGGTGAAGAGGCAATCATACCACATCTTACTTTTATACTTACAATAATACCAGTGGCGTAGCACCAGTGTAACATTGTAAACATGCGCTTACAAATGATTTAATAAAACATTTTTTTTCAATAAGAATTTTACTATAATAGTTCAGCTTCTGGATGGTAGGAGCCCCTCAGACCCCTGCTTACAATTTATTTTCTAGTGGTTACACCACTGAAAACAGAAATGGAAATTAACTTTTCAGATTATAAATTCTTAGCACCATCTGCTGATGACATAGTCACAACTCAGTTAATTTCTTTTGGTACTGATTTGATGTTAAAAACTATTAAATCATGCATTATAATGACCCTACATAGACAAATAATAAAAAAAAATAACTTCATCTTTTCCAGGAGTTACTAGAATACAGTAATAAAGAAAACTAATTATATTTTGGGGCATTTTTGTCGAGCCTTCGACTTTAGTCGAAAAAGCGAGACATAGCGATCCTACATTCCGTCGGCGTCGGCGTCGTCGTCGTCGTCGGCGGCGTCCACAAATATTCACTCTGTGGTTAAAGTTTTTGAAATTTTAATAACTTTCTTAAACTACCTTGGATTTCTACCAAACTTGGACAGAAGCTTGTTTATGATCATAAGATAGTATCCAGAAGTAAATTTTGTAAAATTAAAATTCCATTTTTTCCGTATTTTACTTATAAATGGACTTAGTTTTTCTGCCGGGAAATATTACATTCACTCTGTGGTTAAAGTTTTTAAAATTTTTATAACTTTCTTAAACTATCCTGGGTTTCTACCAAACTTGGACAGAAGCTTGTTTATGATCATAAGATAGTATCCAGAAGGAAATTTTGTAAAATAATAAATCCATTTTTTCCGTATTTTACTTTTAAATGGACTTAGATTTTCTGCCAGGAAACAACACATTCACTCTGTGGTTAAAGTTTTTAAAATTTTAATAACTTTCTTATACTATTTTGGATTTGTACCAAACTTGGACAGAAGCTTGTTTATGATCAAAAGCTAGTATCTAGAAGGAAATTTTGTAAAATAATAAATCCATTTTTTCCGTATTTTACTTTTAAATGGACTTAGATTTCCTGTCAGGAAACAACACATTCACTCTGTGGTTAAAGTTTTTTAAATTTTAATAACTTTCTTATACTATTTTGGATTTGCACCAAACTTTAACAGAAGCTTGTTTATGATCAAATGCTAGTATCTAGAAGGAAATTTTGTTTTCTTCAAGTTAACATTACATTCAGTCTGCAGATAAAGTTTTTAAACATTTATTAGATTCATAAACTATCCTAGATTTTTACCAAACTTGGACAGAAACTTCTTACAATCAAAAGATAGTATCAAGAGGAATATTTTTATTGATTTACTTCCTCATTTTTGTTGAGCCTGCGATTAACAGAAAAAGTAGGCGAGACACTGGGTTCCGCGGAACCCTTACGAATTTTTTCTTTGATAAACCCATAATTTTTTCTTGTCTCTGAATTATTGCTTATAGTGACTTTTATAAAAGTAAAATAATCAGACTCCTATAAATGTTTTATGTGACTTGAGTTGGTTTATTGATTTTCTCTAGGGAAAACCAGTTTTATGTATCACAGACTTTTCAAAAACATTTTCAGAGGATGTAAATTTTAATCCAAATTCAATCAATCATGCTGAAAGAATATTTCAACAATAATGATTTTGAAAATCCCATTTGATTAGTATATGTATTATTAAAGCCAAAACACAATTACCCATATCGATAAAAGTTCAAAGAAAGTTCTTTGTGACATATTTACATGTCTTTCATCTTTTTTTGTATGTGAAAATACATCTAATTGTGTAATTTAAAATCATATATTTACAATGTAATATATTTTGAAATATACCCAAAATATTCTAAAATATACCGGTACATAATTATTTCAGACATTTCCTTGATTGCAAAATGAATTTTATTCCGTTTTTTTGTCGTCTGCATTAGCTATTAATCTTAACTAATGAAATGGTCAGTACAGTGTAAATTGCTGTCCGTTTGAACCAAACAATTAACCCAACACTCTGTGAAGAATAATTTCCTCCTTTTTCATTCATTCAAAATAAGTCTGTACGATCGAATGAATCAAACAAAAAAAATACATGGTAAACCAACCACTAGTTAATTGTCTTTGGCGGAAAACCTGACCGAGAAATCTTATAGTGCAAAAGAAGCTCTATGAAAAAATTAAACACAAATGTACTATTAATTGCATGTATTTGTTTTTTTGAATTGTTATTTTGCTAACACTCATTAATTTCAGAATTTACAGACAAGGATCACATGCATGATTTGGCCAAGAATATAAATATGCAAATAATTTTGTTCTTTCTCAAACATGGAAATAAGAAAGCAAATAATTATTACGTTAACACAAACTTAATCAAATTTTTCTAATATTAAGGTTGAAAATACTGAGAATCTGAAGAGTTGAAAAGTTCATTTATCTGTTCCCTATTTTTATATTCCAAAAGTTGTCTCCCCTTGTAGAAATGTCTCTTACTATTCACATTTGGCAACAAAGATATCTTTCGTTCTTGAAAAATGGCATTTCGTATTTTATATAGTGTTTTGCAGACTGCTATTTGTTTGCTCATTGCTTTTCTTTTGTTCATGTTTCTGTCTGTCTGTCTGTCTGTCTATCAAGACAATCTTCAACTTATGATTTTGATCATCTTAATTCTTCTTTTTTTTTCTCAATCAATTGTAATTTTAGATGGAAATGTTGAAGTTTTTGTTTAAAAGGCAGGAATTACTAAAAAGGAAATTACGAGTAAACATCATTAACAGCAGGCTGACACTAAAAGACAACCAAAAATAAACACAGTTTAATAGGTCTTATCAGATTTAGAAATTAAAAAAACTTTTGCAATTATTCTAAATTGTCAAATTCCCTTATGGAAGCCAAAGTAATTTCTATGCCTGCACATACAGTTATCTAATTAATCAAAACCATTGGTGCAAAATTAATGAAATGTTCACTGTCAGTACAAAAAATACTGTCAATTTTTTAATTAACTGTTGCTTCTAAAATTGGTCTATGTCAGCTTGAAACAGGATATATCTTGCGGACTTACCACACAAATGATACACATATAACGATATATATAATTTGTTATTAGCATCGATCCAAAATATTGAATTTCAAAATAATCTTCAACCACAAATTATGTAGATGTGTTATTTGTTCAAAGATTAAACCCAAGGGGTAGCAAATGGCATATTGTCATGACTTACTGAATCTACAAATGAAATTGAATCATGTGTTCACGCAATATATTACAGTAACTATATAAAACAGTGAAAATTTAATCTGAAATTTATACCAATCCTTAAAAATTTGTTGTCTAATTTCTAAAATTTCAATTAACCTATTTGAAATATATGAATAATAATATCTCATGTGTCTTATGAGGGAATGACTCGCTTTTGGAATGTGGGATATAGGGAGTAAAAAAGTGGGGATTCCGGAAATAAATGGAGAATATGTCCATTGGACACAGAGGATGCCCCTGCTTGCACATAACGTTATAGAGGGGCATAACTCGAGAACAGTAAAAGTTACGCCACCAAATTTGAAATGTGTTTTGTGGTAATAAGCATTGTGTATAAGTTTCATAACATTTGGTTGAGGTAAACTAAAGTTAGAGAATGGAAACCAATTTTAGGACATACGTATGGGCGAATGTACGTATGGACAAGGGTAACTACTGGCACTATCATATTCCTTGTTCAGTGAAGCATAAAATTTAGGTAAAAAACCTAATTTGGCATATACATTTGTATTACAAAAATAGAACATCATAATTTATCAATGTTAACAATGATGCTGGAGAGCAATTCTTATGTCTTTCCTGACATTTAAAACAAGGCAACAATGTTTTGTCACATTTTTAGCCAAATAATCAAAACTTTCATAGTATAGTAAAGTAAATCATCCCTAAAAACAATCAATAATAAACTGCTTCGCTAAGCGCAGCTAGATACGCCCGCAGAGGTCCAACCCTGAACAGTTGGGGCAAAAATGGACACAATATTCAAGCTTGATTCAGGTCTGAATTTGGATTGTAATTAAATATTTGACATATTATAGGTTTCTGAATAAATGTAGTCAAAGAACTTGAAATTGGTTATATGAATTGAATTTATATTCAATTAAAGATTTCTTGCTGTTGTGCAATACTTAGTAAATCTGTTGTCAGACTATAAACAAATAAAGTTCAATTAATTCTCAATGTCATATTAGAAATGTGTGAAAATAAAAAGGGAGCTTACATCAATAGATATAAACAATTCACCAAAGTTTCATGAGAATTGCTGACAGCATTTTTGAGTTATTGTCCGAAAACAGGAAAATCACCCCTTTTTTTAATGAATAAAACCCCATAACTCAGAAATGTAAAATGTAAAATTCATAAAACTCTAAAGGGAGCTTACATCAATACATACAAACAATTCACCAAAGTTTCATAAGAATTGCTGAAAGCATTTTTGAGTTTTTGTCCGAAAACTGGAAAATCCCCCCTTTTATTATGAATAAAACCCTCTAACTCGGAAACGTAAAATCTAAAATTTATAAAAATCAAAAGGGAGCTCATGTCAATAGATATAAACAATTCACCACAATTTCTTTCAAGTTGGTGAAAGCATTCTTGACTTATTGTCCGATCACTGGAAAATCCCCCTTTTTTAATGAATAAAACCCCATGACTCGGAAACGTAAAATCTAAATTTTATAAAAAACGAAAGGGAGCTCACGTCAAAAGATATAAACAATTCACAATGCAAATTGGTTGAAGCATTTTTGAGTTAATGTCTGACATGTTGACGACGGACAGACGGACGGACAAACGGACGGACAGACGGACGGACGGACAGACGGACAACGGTATACCATAATACGTCCCGTAAACGGGCGTATAAAAACCCTTGTAAAGTGGAAATACTGATATCTATTTTTTTTCATAAATTACAGTGCCACCTAGCTAGCCTATACTCAAAGCTATACATATTTTTTTTTTTTTTTAAGAAACCCACCATAGAAAGAAGTTTAAATATTTCCATAAATAGCTATTGGTTGAGAACCTACATTAGAGTGTATTCCTTTGAAGACTAACACATATCTTCTGTAACATATGCCTCTTTGTAACATAGATAATTTGTTCAACAACATTATTTTATTATTCTATCCTTATGTAAGGCAATTAACTGCAAACTGATACATGAAATTGTAAATACATAATCTATAAATTATGATAATTTAAAGTATTAAAAGCTTAAATTCAAGCTGCTACAAAATAAAAGCAACTGACAGATTTCTGTAGGCAGTACATGTATTTCTAGACCAATCAAGACCAAAGTTTGAAAAGTCAAAAATACAAACAATTAACAATTAAACCAAAATGTCTTATTGCGAAAGAAATAAAACCTTTCTCCAGATTCAGTTGGTGTTTACATGGTTATTTAATTTTTTGCAAAGTGAATGGTCTCATTGAATAAATAAAAGCTATTGTTTTCTATTGAGTTCATTAAATTGAACTTCAAATTTCTCCTTGAATCAAGAGTGGACACGCTGAAATGTCTCGCCTTCTTTACTAATCACTGACATTATGTTGATAGTCCTAAATATAAAGCTTTATTACAACTGTCACATAAACTTATCATTAACCAAGTAAACTAAACATTGACCAATGAATCATGAAAATGAGGTCAAGGTCAGATGAACCATGCTAGGCAGGCATGTACAGCTAACAATTCTTCCATACAACAAATATAGTTGACCTATTGCTTATAGTTTAAGAAAAACAGACCAAAACACAAAAACTTAACACTGAGCAATGAACCTTGAAAATTAGGTCAAGGTAAAATAAAACCTGCGTGACTGACATATGGATCATAAAATATTTCCATACACCAAATATAGTTGAACTATTGCATATAGTATTAGAAAAAAAGACCAAAACTCAAAAACTTAACTTTGACCACTGAACCATGAAAATGAGATCAAGGCCAGATGACACCTGCCAGCTAGACATGTACACCTTACAATCATTCCATACACCAAATATAGTAGATCTTTTGCATACAGTATAAGAAAAACAGACCAAAACACAAAAACTTGAACTATAACCACTGAACCATGAAAATGAGGTCAAGGTCAGATGACACCTGCCAGTTGGACATGTACACCTTACAGTCCTTCCATACACCGAATATACTAGACCTATTGCTTATAGTATCTGAGATATGGACTTGACCACCAAAACTTAACCTTGTTCACTGATCCATGAAATGAGGTCGAGGTCAAGTAAAAACTGGCTGACGGGCATGAGGACCTTGCAAGGTACGCACATACCAAATATAGTTATCCTATTACTTATAATAAGAGAGAATTTAACATTACAAAAAATCTTAACTTTTTCAAGTAGTCACTGAACCTTGAAAATGAGGTCAAGGACATTGGACATGTGACTGACGGAAACTTCGTAACATGAGGCATCTATATACAAAGTATGAAGCATCCAGATCTTCTACCTTCTAAAATTTAAAGCTTTTAAGAAGTTAGCTAACGCTGACGCCGGATCACAATCCCTATGTCGAGCTTTCTGCGACAAAAGTCGCAGACTTGATAAAAACAATCATTGCAGAATAACAACATTGCCAAAACCATTTTATGTCAAATTTTCCAAATTGAGTTGCAATTAAAATAGCTATTTTGGTGGGAAACATCAGATTCTGTAGAAAGTAAAACAGTATTTAATTCTATACATATCTTGAAAACTGATTTTTTTTTTAAATATGACATTCTGAAAATTCAAGCTTATAAAAGAAACCATCTTGAATTTTATTACGCTGGTCACATCCACATATGAGTGATTTTCAAGATAAACAACTGCAACAAGTCATGTTTCCTTGCTCTGTGATTTTCCATGTACTCATATACCATATCCTGTTCTTACTTCAATTCATGAATAAATTTCTTTTAACAAATTAAAAGGAATCGAACATTATTTTCATTTTTTTTTTAGCACAATATATAAGACAACAGTAACAATATGCTCCATCCATGAATACATTTATAAGGTATTTAAAGTGCATGACAAGAAAGCTTCTTTCTCTGAAGCCTTATAATTTATCAGACATATTTGTTACAGGAGCAAAAATCTTTAAATCAGTATTTTTTAGTTCCATCTTTCCTGCACCTACAAATAAATGGCTGTGTTGACACTCGTAAACAGATAAACTTTGTACACACAATAGATCTAAAGCACTGTGACAGTGAAAACAGTGAAAGCAAGTGCTGTTTGTAAACACAGAAACATGCATCATAGGGGATTCATTGGCTAATACTTTTTCCATACCGGTTAACCCTTTTCTCCACTTTGTAATTTCCCAAAATTTTATTATTTCAAGAAAAAACTTTGATAGAATATCTTCCTTTCTCACACCCCATTGTATAGAACCTGTGGTTTTGAAGGTTAACAGGTATGTTATTTTTATCAATACAAATCTATATTAATAGCTGAGCTGAGTTGACAGCAGAAAATAGCTTGTAACTGTCGATGCTTTCTTCATTAATTTTACTTTAATAAATTTCTATACCTATTACGTAAATGATGTCCTCAGTGAATTAGCTGTTGTCACACAACAGGAGCGCGATCAATGCACTATTGACTGATCTGATCGAACATTTTTTTTCTCTCTTTAGAAGTTGATTGCAAGTTTTGTGCATCATAATTGTTATGGAAACCATCCCTGTTGACATGACAACCAAGATTGGGAAAAGAAATAAATCAAGGTTATTTATCGTAAATCTATGTTTATTCTGAACCAAAAAAAGATAAGAACAATTCAAAATTAACTCCATGCAAGTGTACAAAAATACATTCAAAGGGTTAAATGAATTCATTTTAGAAAGGATATTTATTTTTAAAAATCAACTACTGGGTAGTTTTCATCTACATAAATAATGAGCTAAAATTATATCTAAGGAAAATTTATTCTAAATCTCAAGGGAAATAACTCACTCAAAAACTAATAATAAAATAATCAATAACAAGGGGAGGTAACTAGTAAACTACATTTAATTCTAAAAATACTGTGAAAATTTAAGTGTAAGCTGAGACTACTATAATTTATGTTTCATAGTAGTCTCAGGTGAAAATGAATTCATTTTAAGTGTTAATGGAATAAAACAAAACAGATCTACTTGTGAGAACATGCAAGAGAGTAATGGTGGTCCATGCCAACAGAAAAGTTTCCAAGTGTCATGCCGTGAAAAAATAAAACAGCAGAAAACTAAGAATACAAACTGTTAAAATTTGTTCTTACGTACTTGTTTATGATATAGTCTGCCACACTATTATTCAAAATGGCATGAAAAAATAAAGAAAGAACAACGCATCAGTTACAAACCTATTTTAGTTATATTAAGGACAAATCAGAAAATCCTGCAATTGAGTGTCTTTGTTAGACACTTGGTTGAATGACATCAGTGAATCAGTGTCATGTTTTTGCTTGAAATATCAACAAAGTCATTAAATGTAATGTTTTTGACAAGATGCATCAACAGACCTGTCAATAAATGTAATGTTTTGACATGATGCATTAAAGGACCTGTCATTAAATGTAATGTTTTGACATGATGCATTAAAGGACCTGTCATTAAATGTGATGTTTTGACCAGATGCATTAACAGACCTGTCATTAAATGGAATGTTTTGACATAATGCATCAACAGACCTGTCATTAAATGTAATGTTTTTACATGATGCACTAAAGGACCTGTCATTAAATGTGATGTTTTGACATAATGCATCAAAGCAGCTGTCATTTAATGTAATGTTTTGAGTCATAAGACATAATGCAACAAAGAACTTACCATTAAATGTAATGTTTTGACATGATGCAACAAAGGACCTGTCATTTAATGTAAAGTTTTGACATAATTCAACAAAGGACCTGTCATTAAATGTAATGTTTTGACATGATCCATCAAAGGAACCTATCAAGTTTCATGTAATAAGCAAAGCACAGAAAATTGACTTCTTCAACCCCACATTATATTGAAGGAGAATTCAGTAATGTTTGATCTTTAACATAGAGTATAAAGTTGCAGGATTTTCCAATTTGCTTCTATTTGAAACAAGCTGCAACAATGCTTGGACCAAGAGTTGCATAACACAAGTCCTGCACTTAAATGACACAAGCCTGTACTCAGAGCTGTGACATGTCAATTTAGATTGCTGTTAAGGTGTTAATATTAATATTAAATCATGCATTTTGAAAAGTCTGTCAATAAAACTATTAGCTTGTAACAAATGCATTTAATAAAAGAAAAACAATCAGTTAACAGTGAATATATTTTCCAGGAACAAGAAACGTAATTGATTACTGGCGTGTTTACAACTTCTTGGTTCAATCACCGTAACAACACATCCCCTTAAGGATTCAAGATATTTATAACTGTAAAACTTTAATAATACATAAATTCTAACAGAATAAATAGGTTACTCTGAATGGTTATTTGTTTCACCTGTAAAACTATTAGGACAGGGAAGGCACAAAGGCATACATTTCTAACTTGTATGGTTTGTTACCATTGAAAATGACAGGACATAACCCTTTCTTTTAAAATGAAAGCTACTTTGTACATCACTGCTATTTTTTTTATCAAACCAATATTTTCTTTTTTCATGATACTGAAAAAGGGAAATAACTCTTTCTAATTGATGTGGTTTATTTAGAAATTTGAGAGAGAAAAAAAATGACATACACTCAATCCTGTAAGGAACTGAAATGTGTTTGTGTTAAAGAAAAATACTTATTCATAACATAAAATAATTCAGAGAAACAACACCAAAGTTGGATGAGTACTGGTAATTACCGTTTTTCTTAAAATGTTTATTTTTTTGGTTTTACAGGTGACACAAGCAACACAATATGATTCTAAACAGTAAAACTGGTTCTAATATATAACTATATATATATATAAATATGTATATTATGATCTAGAAAAATAAATCCTAAAAAACACTATATAAACCTTTCTAATTGTCATTCAGTATCTGTAAGCTGTTTAAATTACTATGCAGAGAAATTGACATGAAATGTACATTTAAACACTGAATATATACATGAAATTAACATTAGCAAAACCAATTCTCTAATTCATAGACTAATCTATTACTCTCTTTGATGTAGGTTTTAAAATGTCTTTTCTTACAAGCATAAGAAATTTACATTCCATCATTATATGAATACAAGTAGAACTTTTTAATGCACTTATATGGAATATGCCAACTGTTTTCCATTTGTTTGATGTATTTGAGCTTTTGATTTAAATTGCCATTTGATAAAGGATTTTCCGTTTTGAATTTTAAATGGAGTTCGGTATTTTTGTTATTTTACTTTTTAGTTGAGTTGAACCATTAAAGCGTTTTATTTCACCCAGTCCAACTGTACCATGATGGCACTCAATTTTAATGCCTCCTGTACAAACCCACCATTTAAAAACTTAATTGAATGCACCCTTATGTAAGCTGTACCATAAAGCACTTCCAATGATAATTTTATTCATGACTTTTGAAATTTGATTAAACAAAAATTTAATATACTTGCTAACAATGTAGCTCATTGCATATGAACAGAAAACCTTCAAGTTCTAAAATTTTGAAGTTTTCCTTTTTGTAAAAATTATTTCAACATGTTTAATGTTGAATACATCAACCAAAAACTGGCTGAATGTGATGAATATAGCCCATATAATCTTTTACCAGGTGAGCAAATAAATTAGCATACATAAATATCCTTCTGGGAGAAGCATGTTTGCACCTCCTGACATTATTCATTAATCTATTCACGTTACTCTTTCTCAATTACATTTATTACCAAAACACAATAACGATCACTCTAAATGCAAACAAGAAACAACTTTCGAACAGTTTACATGCAAATTCTGTCAAACAGAATCAAATGCTGTAGGAGTATACCGATGTCAATGACATATCACAGGAAATGCACTTATTAGGTTAATTAACAATCAGGATGTTTGGTAGACACCAGTGGTACCGTTATACTGATGCCATTGTTGTCACATGATTCCTGATAACGAGGGTTAAAACCTTACCACTTGTTCACCTTAGGTCTAATACGGTCAAGTATAGATTTAAAAATATCTTGTGAAAAAAATACCTAATAAAGCTCTAATTACGTGGCATTTTCTGTCTTATCTGCGTAAAATTCTCTCTTCAAGTTATTAAAAAGAAATTATTTTCTTAGCGCATATCAATAAATGTGTTACTTTTATGATGGAAATACTTCAATGTTATATACATATTTCTTTTGGAAAAATTCCAGTACTCAAACTTTTAAGTTTTCCTTCATAAAAAATAAATAAACAATTCTGAAATTGTTTAGTGATGGACGGATGGCTATTGTCTTAAACATACTTATCTTTCTACAGATGACTTGTTTTTGGGTTGCTAATTGATTTTCCCTAAAGGTTATTTTTTACATTTCGATTCCAAAATTTCAAATAGACTTTATAGTTTATATCCTCTTTTTACTCTCTTTTTCCATCAGTACTTTTCTTAAAGAATTGAACTATGCCCTATGGTCCTAAAGATCAGGGTTTTTTTTTTTTCACTTTAGAAAACTATTTAACAATATATAATTTATTTTCTACTCTAGTCTCTTCCTAACATCTTATTATACTCTTTTAAATGAAATTCCTTATTTTTTGTCTGTATAAAATCCAATTTAAAACTTATCCAACTATTTCAAATAAAGACAATTTTTCCAATTTCTGAATGACAATGTGAGATTTCAACTAAGCATATTCCTGTGGAATTCCTATGGAATTCCATTGAATCCATGCTATTATAGTTACTGTCATCTGAATGGATTATGCAAGGAATTAGTGTAAAACCATGTCTTGGTCATTTATATACAACGTAGGAGTGGGCGATACTTCTAAGTTCAATTTAATCGGGACAACCTGAAAATCACTGTTGTATTTGTCGCTTCAGCAAAAATTAGCAGAAGTCTGCAATAAACGAGAAAAGTCAGATAATGGCATGGTATTTACTTCAGCTGTAGATCAGACGAATTGTATGAGACGCTATCATGCAGAAACTAATTGTGAAAAAATAATGTGGTTATGTCCCCATCAATATGGAAATATCTAAAATTAACTCCCCTTTCCCCATCAGCAGATGACAATTTCATGTTGTTTGGTCTAGAGACATAAAAAGAAATGGGTTTTTTATATGCTAAAGTTAAGCATGTATATTAATTCAAGTTAGAAATAAATTTCATAATCTGACAACATGCACTTTGGAGCATGCAGTTACAATTTTATGGTCTACATTTTAGGATGAAATATTTCTAGAAAATGTTCTGTTTAAAACAAATAAACAAGATTTCAATTGGTGGTTAACTTCTTCTAAACAGTATATATTATAAAATCTCCACTAACTACAAAATGCGGCTGACTTTCTGGTGAAGGTTTATGTTTCCCAATCTTCAGTTTCCAGTGATGTCAGTTTTGCATGTCTTTCCATCTATTTTCATTTGGCCATGTTGTTGTCTGTCAGCCCTTGGTATATTTTTTAATCCTTTTTTGTATTACATGAAATTATTAGTTGATGTTATATCTAGTTCATAATGATGCTAAAGGTCAAATGTAATATCCTAATTGTTTCATAACAACATTCAATTTCATGAATTCTGTACATATGTGGACAGTATACTACAATCTATTTATCAAATACTGTATCCAAAGTTTGCCAAAAAGAAATAAAGGAAACACAGTACTTCTGCACTTTCATCATAGTATTTAAGTGATCATGTGGACTATTATGGCAATGGATGCTTTGAAAAAATAAAACAATTTTTATCCCATTTTTTTTTTACAAATACAGAAAACCTATGCAGCAACTCCTTCAAATTGATGAAAATATTTTCAGTCATAAAGATAGGTGACTGCTATAAAAATGTTTCCATTTCCACCCTCTCCCGTATCTTCCTTTCTAGGATCCAGCTAGAAGTTGCTATTTAAGTTTATCAGAATACATACTGATGAGCGGATGGTTTATGGTGATTGCATGTCATAGTTAAGCTTTTAAATAGTGTTTGCTTTAAGTCTGCAGGAAGGAAATTCTTTAGAGATCAATGCTTTTTATACGAGTTATGTAATGACAAAGTTTTAAGATTAATTTTTATTGCATTACAGGGAAAACTGCTGAAAAGAATATTTTTCGTATAAATCTAAACCTATAGCTATGCATACTGACACTTTATAATCTTTTAGGCTTTTGTATATTTCAGGATTTTGCAATAACAACAGATAATGGATGACTATTCCAATTTTTTCAACAATTAGAAAAGATTCTTAATGCAATTGCACATTTCTTTGTAACATGAATATTGCATCTGAAAGTCACAACGTCTGCTGTATTTCATTAGGATTTTTATGAACAGCATTAATTTCCCTTGCCATGAATATTTTCTTTGGCAATTTTCACTTGCTTGCATTTTTAGACAGTTCAATCAACTAAATGTTCATGATATAAAAAGAAACATGACAGAAAAAAATTATGTAATATTGATAATATTGGACATTATATCTTAGATTCTTTGGTAAATGATCGTTTTTATCAGAAAATAGCAATATTTTTTTTTGGCATGATAATCTCTGACTGATCATTGGTTTTTTGCCTTCCTGCCAATTCCGATTGATGTCGATTAAATTAAGAACTTGTTATACTTAAAATAACTCAATTTGTTACTGAAAGAAAAGTAGAAATTCAACTGTTGTAAAGGTTTTCCATAAGAATAATGATGATATCATAGTGACATTTAATAAACTAGATTTGCATTTGGTTGGCATGGGCATGATAGGATAGGCACAATTCTATGAATCAATTTTAGATTTAATCAATCTCTTTGAAATAAGAAAAAAAAAAACTTATCTTAAGACAATTATTAATTGACTTCAATCAAGATTAAAGCATTTTTACTAATTAAACTAATAATAAATGTCTATTCTTCACCAAAATATCCCCAGCTTTGTATTAAAACAAATCATCAAAGAATATATCAGGCTAATAATTTTGTACGCCTGATGAGCATTTCGTCTACAAAAGATTTGTCAGTAACTCTCAAATCAAAAAAGTTAAAGGCTGGAATAAAGTATGAGTTAAAAGCTAGCTCATACAGATTTAGCTATAGAAGATGTTCTATCATAGCAAAATACAGTTTCAGCAGCATATATAGATATAAGAAGATGTGGTATGAGTGCCAATGAGACAACTCTCCATCAAAGTCACAATTTATAAAAGTAAACCATTATAGGTCAAAGTATGGTCTTCAACACGGAGCCTTGGCTCACACCACACAGCAAGCTATAAAGGGCCCCAAAAATTACTAGTATAAAACTATTCAAACGGGAAAACCAACAGTCTAATCTATACAAAAAACGAGAAACGAGAAACACTTATGAACCACATCAACAAACGACAACTACTGAACATCAGATTCCTGACTTAGGACAGGTGCAAACAATTGCAGCGGGTTTAAACGTTTTAATGGTACCAAACCTTCACCCTTATCTGAAACAATAGTGTAACATCGCAACATAGAAAGATATGCTTATTTTTACTTAAAATATCAAAATAAACATACCACAAATGTATAAACATTTTCAAATCTTATTTGAATTGTTTTTTTTTAAATATAAAAAAGTCTGCAGAGTAAAACAGGGCCATAGTGAACTAAGCAGTGTGGTCTTGCCTCACTATGGATTTGATTTGTACTCTTTAAAACTGGTATATGCTGCTCCTCTCTCATGAACACTGCATTCAAGAGAAAAGACCGATTGTCTCAGAATGAGAATAACATGTTCAGATAGCAAGATTGTCAAATGTTTTCCTGGGGTCTGTTGTCATTTTGGCTACGGCTTGACAAATCTGAATCAGATTGTCAGTCAAGTACAAAGCAGGTTTACAAGCCATATTACATGTACATGTTTTCATCCTGAATATGCAAATGCATGTAATATTTGTCACTTGACATAATGCACCAACCAAACAATATATCTTTTGCGGAAGATTTCTTGACATAAACAAATACCTGTATATAAAAGTTTCAGTTGTTCTAGGACAGTGCATATAATTAATAAAAAGACCTAAACTTGTTGAAAAAAAAATCTCCAAACATTACATTTTCTGTTCAAAGTCTGTGAGTGAGTGAGTGAGTCTCCATACTTAAACAGATCCAAGCTTGATAAAGTACATTTCAATTTATATAACTTTCAGTTATTCTTGGACAGTTTTTAAGATGACTTTAGATTGCTAAAGAATATCTCATTAATAATATTAGAAAAAAGAATTTATCACAAAACCTTTCCAGATTAATTTCAAATTAAGATTTCAAAAAAGATAGGTACTCTTCTAGGTTTTAGGTATATATATAACTGTCTTTAAAAAAGCTGAGATGCATATTTTTATTACATGTTTTTATTCACTGGTCTAAATAAATGGAGAGGATTATTTCTTGCTTCAATCAAAACAAATTTGTTTTTTAAAACAAAAAAAATTACTATTTTGAAATTTCATAATCAAATCTCAAAATTTGTTGAAGATAAGTTTTCTTATTAATCACATTTAAAGTTCTTTGTAAATTTTTTCAGTGGAAGAAAAATAACAAGTAAATCAGTTTGCTACTATCCTGTAAATAAAAAGAGATGTGAGGAATATGTGATTAATGTCTGCCGAATTAATCTTCCTAGAAGCAAGGAACAGATTTAACAATTTATATTAAGTCTGATTACTTTGATAGTAAATGATCTGACATCTTTGCCAAGAAAACAGACATATGTTTATTTTTGAATTATTCCAAATTACATGTCAGATGATTGTTCACATACTTAATTTTGCAAATATAAACATCAGTTGAAAATAATATAAATGGTAACTAAAAATAGTGGAAGCGTATTCTTATTGAACTTAAGATACTAATGAACTCAAAAATGCTGTTGAAATAATGTAGCGCTAATTTGATAGACTCACATTTTTTCTAAGACAAAATATATGAAACAATTTCCTTGACAGACTATAATAATCGACCTAAATCTTGACCTCAATAGACATAAACAATCTGCAGCATCAAGGAAGATCTTGGCAAGTTTTTATATTTGAATGTTAACATGCAAGAAATTCTTGCATCAAAACATAAATGGGACCATGAACTTAAATCATAGATGAAAGAACTTCAAACAAATTTTACAAAAAATATTTGCAAAAAAGAAAACATTCTGATAATTTTTTGCTTGATTAAGTGTGAAATAAGCAGTAAAAAACTTTGTTTATTTTAATTTTGTTATAGATAACTGATAATGAATGATGTGCAAACCTCTGAAATTAACACTTCAATGTATCTTGTAGCTGGTAAGATGAATTTAAAGTATGCAGTTGATCAAAGTATGCTATGCCATTAAAAAAAATATTTGTCTGTTTGATTTGCGGATCATTGACCTTGTGCTTAATCAAAAATAAATATTTTAAAGAACAAAAAAGAGTAATTTCATGAAGAGTTAGGATTGGCCCTAAGATTTTTCAATTTTTTTATTTTTTTTAAATCTGGCCAAAATACTACAAATTTTACATGGAAATAGTTGTGATATAACTGTTAATCCAAAATAACTTCTTTTTGGCATATTACATATTGGTTATGACGATTGACTATGTAAGGTCTAGTGTCAAATGTAACATGCATATCGGGAAGATAACATGTATATGTGTTATGAATATGAATCCAGCTTTGTACTCAACCGACACACTGCAGGAATTATTAAGACATGGACACAGAGGCAGATTTAGGGGGCCTGCCCCCTCCTTTTGTGGGAAAAACTTGGTTGATTATTTAGGGAATCACTGAAGCATGACAGGTGCGGGCCCCCTCTTTAGCAGTCAGTGGGCCCCCTTTATGAAATTTTCTGGATCTGCCACTGGGACATTATTCTGACTATGAGCTGACCAAATTTTGCTCTTATTCCTAATTTCTGTGTGCTTAGTAAAGAGGTAGCATTGATGCTAATTCTATGTCTTTGGTCCAGGAATCATAACCCTAACCTCCAGCACATGAGGCCAGCATACTACCATGACATTAACTAAGTAGTTGATTAGATTGTACATCTTTTAAAACAGGGTAACAACATTAGTTTAAGTCTCGGGCACATTTAACACACTATTTACACTCATTGTACCCATCAACATACTATTCTAAAGTGTTTTGAGGACAGTTACACTAGACAACTTTTCTGTATAAATTTGCTTACATCAAATCTCACCTTCCAAAGCCAACAGCTAAATATGCTTATATAATGTATTATACTTCAAGACAGAAACCTTTCTAATGAACTGGAATAAAACTTAAGGATGTTCGCTACTGACTGTTTCAAAATAACAAGCTTTTTAAAAGACTGTTATAAATTGATAGTATTTGAATAAAGGAACTAAAAAAGCAGAAAAAAATGAATGGTCTGTGTGCTTGTTTTCGAGATACTGTGGATTCATTATTATTCGTTGGATACCAATTTTTGTGGGTTTCGTGGGTACAGGTGAACCATGAATTCAAATGTTCAGCGAATTACAAATTTTCTATTGGATTTCTATTCAGAGATTGGCAAAACCACGAAATCAAATATCCATGAAAAGGCAAAATTTCCTTAATTCACGAAAATTGATATCCACGAAAATAAATGAATCCACAGTATAAGCCATTGAAAATTTGGCAGGAAATGATTCTCTCTAGATTTTTCATACATTTAACATTGCACCTTTAATCTTTCAAAAACAATAAAAAAAATAGCAAGGATTTTATAAGATTTTCAAATAAGGCTTTTTAAACCATATGTAATAAAATTATGAAAAGAAAAGTAGGGGTTAGCGGGCAAAAGTTTTAATGGCACTACATGGATAAAACCAGAGGATTCCGAATATCTGGCAAAAAATCAAAAACAAGAGGAACGAACATCCTTAAATCAAAAGAAGTATCTAATTATTCTTTTCGAAAAAACAATTTCATCTTATGTACCTAAAATGTACTTAATAAAAAAAAAAATAGTAACATTTTTTAGTAGAATTAAATATATATAAAAAAAAAGCTCTCTAAGCATCCTGTTTTAGTGCTGAGGTAAAAAGCCAATCATGTTGCTTTAAAATTACATCTCAGACATTAATAATCCTAAAAACGGAAGTTTTAAGCTTTAAGTATGAAAATCGTGACTTATTAATTTGATTTCATTTCTCCTGTTGCTAAGGTGATAATGTATATTTCAGGTGAAATGAAAATGTCACATTTGTTTCAATGACAAACTGTATAGGTTGATTTTCCTTCAAGTCATCGGATAAAAAAAAATTCCTGAAAATCAATTCCGTGACTGTTATATTGGGAAATCCTCAGAGAAAACCTTATCTGATAATATTTGTTCAATTAAAGTCATTTCAACCCCGGCAAGAAAATATTTACAAAGAGACGAAACTAAATGAAAGTAGTCTGTTACAATCTTTCACTGGTAAATTGGAAAATCCAAGTTTTGTGACATAGATACGTGACAAACCATTTATTGACATTGTATTTGATTCACAAACTCTAAGACTAGTTTTTTATGACAACATTGTTCAATCTATTTACATTTGTCTCTATTTTAAACTAGTAAACCTAGCTATTATTACATCCATAACAAAATTAAGAAGAGAAAAGCTGTAATCATTAGAACTAGATATTATAAAGGGGATCTAAAAACCTGAATGGCAGGTGCACTATGGCATAATAATTTAATTATATAGAATATCATCATACAAATATATCATAAGGAAGGACCAGAATAAGGTCAACACTACTAAGAGGTTGGATTTATCATATTTATTGATTGTCCTGTTTTGGTGCCAAGGGCACCTTCAGGATGGAGTTTTATTGCTATAAAAAATTCCGATTTAACAATATAAAAAAATTATGGGGTCAAGGCACTTTAGTACAGAAAGGGTGAAGTGAAGAAAAAGAAATGTGGGGCAGATGTACATAAGGTAGGACTCCCCAGACAAATTAGATAATTACCTTTTATGAAAGGAAGTGTTTTTATTGCTGTCTTTCATCTTGATCATAACAAGATTGTTCATAACATTTTAAAAATCAAAACATTATTAACAGTCTGAAATGGCAGCAAAAATGACTGAGATTTTACTGATAGACCATTGAACAAATTTCATGATCAAGTTCACTTCAAAAGTGTTATTTCCAATTTTAACTCAAAACATGACAGCTTTTCTATTTTGTTTGTTTACAATCTGTTCATTGTGATAAAAAGTAATCTTTCTTTCTATTCTTAGGCCTATTTTTAAAAAAATCGGTAAATCCTATTACCTGTTAAGTATAAAAATCTTAACCATCAGTAGTGCAAAACAGGTAAAGATCGTGATTGTGTAATTATTGTATCAGGTCTATCATAATATGATTACAATGACATATTCATAAAAAAACATTACAATATCTATAACTAAAGACAGCCATTGACAAAGTTACTGCACTTGGAAGAGGCATGGATATGTCTGGCAGAATTAAACTAAATTTTTGAAATCCCAACCCATTTCATTTGGAGTTTCTAATTGATAACATTACTATTAGGATTCATCTGAAAACTAGTTTTCTTGCTATTCTATTTACATTCATTGTTACAGAAGCTTTTTGAAAAGCTAGCTGTTTGAAATCAAAGTTGCTCAAGTGAAACAGATTTACCTCAATACTAACTGCAGGGTTTGACACTCACTAAATAAGTAAACTTACTGAGCAATTTTTTTCTTCATTTTTTTAATTTCATTTTATAAATGTTTTAGTAGCTTTTGTAACAATCAAATTTGAATTGACTATTTGCAAGAACACTGATGAGGCTCCATTAAGGTACCCCTCTTAGGTCACAAGGTCATTTCAAAAATTGTTTGAAGTCACCATGTCACTTTTAAGCAAATCTGACAGGTTTATGTTTAACAATAAACCTGTGTTAAAGGTCACAGGTCCTTTAAAATGAGACATCAGAACAGTCAGGTTGTAAGGTCACTCACCAAACCCTCAAGGTCACAGGTTGGATTTGACCATGTTTTCACACTGATTAAAAAAAAAGGACTAATAGTAAAAATTTTGGCTGTTAGTTTGTTTTTAAAACAGGTTTAAATAAGTCCCCTCCAAATTGACAGAATTTTCCCAAAATCTGACAAGCTTGAAGAGTTAACTACACAAAAATTAAGCTTACTACATTAACTCTTCACTAATTTAGCTGATGCTTAATGAAAATTGCAGGTTTGGGCCTACAAACGGATCTGAATTTGAACCAAATTATTATCTTCCTTCATCTGGTCATTAGGCAGAACCTACTACAGTTAGATACCAACAATTATGCATAGGTAGGCAATTTCTGTCTCTCTTTATTAATGAGTTCATTAATTTGATCTCAATTTTAACAGTGCTTACATTAATTTTGCTTCAGATAGCTTATGATCATCACAAATATTGTGAACATTCATCAAATATGCAACTACCATATTTTAAATTTGGCCTTAGCAGATTTTGCTGCTTATGTCAACGCATATTTCTTCCACCTAACAAATGTTCCCAAGAAACTTTGCTATAAACAATGCAATAATTTCTGTCCCTGTTTCAAAAAATATTCTATACCCTTTATTCTGTTATGAACAAATATTGTAATTTTTGTTTTTAGTGGAAATAATATTCAAGAATATATTTCTCCCATTTGGAACCAATATTATCAAGGAACTCCTATTTCATGATGCTTCAAGCATTAACCTATCATTGCTTTCCACAACATTCCAAATATATCAATGGCTTGTGAAGCACTTAAAACTTGAATGATAAATAAGAAACAGGAAAAATTAACTGCTTGAATTCCTTTAAAAGTACTTTTTCTGCAAGACATGCATCTTCCATATTTTACAAAGCTATCAGAAAAATTTCAAGGTTGGGTGATATTGAATCCTTACTTAATGGATAGTCACATACTTCTTCATTTCTGTGAATGGTTACAGGAAATTACATGACTTTGAAATAATACGTATTGT